>NC_091140.1:34177336-34836038 GCF_041381155.1 Argopecten irradians | reverse complement strand
AAATCCCTAACTTGGGTAACCATTTCATGAATGTTTATTATGGACATTCCAGAGTGTTGGTCCGAGAAGGACAAGGAAGTTACAGAGACCAACCTACAAGTGAGTCGTATGATTTTCGTAATTGCTCTTGTTACACTGACCTTACATACTTGCACAAAAAGCCTCTAATTGGTCAGTTATTCAGATTTGAATTCTTTGATGAGCTTTGATGTATGCTTCGCTGTAGTTGCCTTGAATTGTGCAGGATAGACTTGTACATGTCATAAGTTGACCTGATATTGTGATCAATTTCCCAGTATATCTTAGAATGTTATATTGGAACTGTTCAATATCTAATTCATAAATTACAAAGTTTGTTGTAATATTGTTTATTCTATAGTTACACAGTAATAATTATATGATTATTATAAGAATTATAATATTAATTCTTATAGCAATTCAGTAGATCAGTATCACAATTTAATTATTGTGTACAGTTTTCAGTTGAATTTGATACATATTTTGAATGGCTAGGCAATTCCGTATTGTAGATTGCAAGTTTGAGGTCTGGCCAGGGTGCAAGCCAATAAATTGTCTATATTTGTCTTTTGCCTTGCACTGCCCCATGTATGGTATATAATATTAAAAAAACCATGTTGCAATGTTTCATGATTGGTCAAGATATTTAGAACATGACTGTTTGCTTTGAATTAGAAATTTCTAGTATTAAAGATGAGTTTAAAAAAAATAAGATTATGAACAGACTTAGGTTTTCAAGCCAAAATGTTTTTTACATGATTTTCAGAGGGAAGAACTTGTATTTTCAGATATTTGGATTACCTCTTTTCATGATTGGATGACAAGTCTTCCTTTCACAAAAATGCATTGTCCTGATTTTGTTATTAATTTTATAGCTTGGAGAAAGACAGTGATTACAGTGTTTGCGATGATTCTGACAGAGACCCACTTTACAAGCCACAGAAGTCTGACGAATTTGATGATAGGTACAGTTAAAATGTTGAAATGACCATGAGAAGGGGAACAAAAAATTGCAACTTATGTATTGCCTGGAGAGTACTTTTTGTGTTTATACCATGCAAATAATTATCATTTCTCCTGTAACCCACATAAATTTACTTTCTATCTTATTTAGCGAGGACTATGAAAGAAAATGTCAAGTTTGTGAGAAATATTGGTCTGCTTCTCGTCATTTTATTAATTTTGTGAGGAATATCAAGCTTCCAAGTTTGTGAGAAATATCAGTCTGCATCTCGTCATTTTATTATTTTTGTGAGGAATATCAAGCTTCCGGTGTCATTTAATTTGTGAGGAATATCAGGGTTCCTCTCATCAATTATTTTGTGAGGAATATTCTGCTTTCCCTTTATCACCTTTATGGGGAATATGTATCAGGGTTCCTCTGTCGAGTTTGTGAGGAACATCTGGGTTCCTCTCTCTGTTAAGTTTATGAGGAATATCATGCTCCCTCTCTCTTGACAAGATTTTGAAAAATAGTGGGGTTTCTCTCTGTCCTTTAAGTTACGAGAAATACCAAGTATTAAGTTTGTGGAGATTTTTGTAAGTTTTTATGAAATATTTTTCTCCTAAATTTTATGGGGAATGAAATTGAGATCAGTGTCAATAAAATGCTTGAAATTGATGTTGATTAAGTGTAGTCAAGATCGTTTTTTAGACATGGATTTTCCTGCAGGAGGATTTGCTTGTTTTGAGAATGATTTCCAATTTAGTGAAATCCTTGCCTTTTGTGGAGACAGGAACATGGATGTTTTAGATCTACAGATATGTGGATCAAATTTCATTGTTTTTTTTAGTTTTTTTGAAATGCTGTGCTGCAAACAATTTTGCATTCAAAATAGTTTTAGTGTGATCTTTTATACCATTACATCTGTGTTATTGTAAGAATTTTTTAATCTGGTTCAACATGGACTGAAGACTGAATGGTGGTCTGTTTGTCTTGGTGGACTTTTAAGTTTAAATCAAATCAAAGGATCGTCAAATTTGTATGCAAAATATCTTCAGGAGATAAGGTAAACATATATTAAAAAATTGTTGGAAATTGCTTCACAATTAATTGGAAACATGGTCAATAAGTGGGGGAAAAACTTGTGGATTCATAGAACTGTATATAATTAAACTGATGTCACTGAGTATCTGGATTCGAAGACTATCTTGATCATTTGAGAGACCTGCTCCACTTGATTTAATTTTTATATTATTGGATTTCATGGCATTTGTTGATTGTTGAATAGCAAATAAGATTTTATTTTTGTAATCGGTTTAAAAGATTTTTTGGTAACTACCCTTACAGAAATATGAGGCCTCTGGCACATAGTTGCAGCAATATTGCTGCAATACATACTTTTTGTATGCAAATGAGTTTGCTGCACCAAAGCGGCATTGCACACACTTGCGGCACTAAAGCTGCACATAGTTGCATGCTTATATATACAGTCACATATACTTATTTATCTGAAAAATATTGCGAGCAAGTGAAAATGTCATTTGGACGAGTAGATTTTGATGAAGCACTTGTCCAACAGACGAGTACATTTCAAAGTTTTTCCGCAGCCCTGCTATACAAAGACCTTTTGAATTCATCTAGTGATGAAATTGGTGTTAATCTTGATCTAGAATTACCTTGTCAGTATCAAATAAAAAAATCAGTGTTCCAGGAAACATTACCCGTATCTTCACACACCACGACCTCGTGAATCAATGCTTGAATTGAAGTTCAACTGACTTTAACCTTTAGCAAAGGATCATGGGAGTACCCATATTCTTTGCTATACTGCAGCAATATTGCTGCAACTTTCCATAATTTTTTCGTGTAGGATGCTTCTTGTACAATATGCGGCACTATTCCTGCACACAGGTTTAAAAAAAAAGTTTCTGCACGAAAGTCGCAATAGTGCCAGAATGGTGTGGCCTACTCAGTTGTAGCAATACTGCTGCACACTTGCGCTTTCTGTAAGGGTACATTCTAAAGTATGATGTATTGTAGATATTTGTTCATAGAATGGTAATCTAGCTATCTTCCTTATTTGCTGAAAGAAATTCAATTTGTGTACATGCAGATCTCTTTTAATTTAAACCAACCTACAACATTTTTGCAGCTTTAATTTATAACATATTTGTGGCATTGTTATGCGTGTTTGAAGATATGTAACTTGACTTTACAGTGAAGCTTATACAATGTAATAATAGAGCTCATATGAATTTAAATCATTTCAATGCCTCCATCTCCTAAAAATCAAATTCGGACCTCTGAAACTTCTTGCTAATAACATATAGATGTTTCTACTTTCACCTGTGGTTACATAACATTTAAATGAAATTAAAAATATAATTATTATTGTTTTAATTAATATTTCAGGATTTAATCTTGTTTGAAATACATTTCAGCGAAACATGTGTCAGCGATAAAGAAAATAATCCTTCACAGAATTCAAAGAGAAATGCAGACTACCACCCTTCCATTGCAACTGTCAAGAAAATAAAGGTAACAATATAATGATTAAACTTCAATTGATATGAATATTTGCTATTATAGAAGATAATTGATGCAGAGCCAGACAAGAAACCTCTCTGTGCATATAACAAGATATGTAAACGGTGTAAAACAGTTTGTCACTAGCATAACCATCTAATGCAGATGATCATAGTTATATTATCAGTTTTTTGGTCACCTGAAACAAAGTCTCAAGTGACCTATTCTAATCACCTTTAGTCTGTTGTTGTACATCGTGCTACGATAAACAATTTATATTTTCGACTTCTTCTCCAAAACCGCTGATTGTGCTGAACCAAATTTGTTGAAATATTGTAGAAACCTTTCATGGCCAAAGGTTAACTGAAATTCTGAATTTTATGGTCCCAGTCCCCCAGGGGGCCTGAGGGGTGTGAGCAAAAGGGATCTATTAAGTAAAAACTTCAAAAATCTGCTAAAATTCCAAAAATTGTGAATTATATGACCCTGGGGTCTCTCATTTCCCCCTGGGGAGAGGGTTAAGTTTAGTATAGTTTATATAGGGAAAATACATTTTTTTAGAATTATTCAATCATTTGTTATAGGATATTGGTCAATATTGTCAAAATTATCAGTATGAGATGGCCATTGAATCCTTTAAACAAAATTTACATGACTGCCCCAGGGGCCTGGGGGGGGGAGGGGTGTCAAAAGGGGTCAAATAGGATAAAAGTTCTAAAATCAATCTTTTTCTGATATTCTGGAACTTGTTGAATCAAATTCTCTTCATAAATGGAAAGGTCTTAAGGTTCTTTAAAAAAAATTGTGAATTATATGGCCCTGGGGCCTTACATTTCCCTCTGGGGAGGGGTCAACATTACTAATAGTTTATATAGGGAAAACACATTTTTGAGAATTATTTGACCACTTGGTATAGGAAATTAGTGAAATGTTGGCCATATGGTTAAATATGCCACGGGCGAAGAGTTGTTCGCTCGGCACTTTCATCGGAACCTATTTGGCAGAGTTATGGTCGTTTGTGTAATGAAAATGAAGAATATAAATTCCACTAATTGGCTTGATCAGTTATACCGGAGTTATTGATTGCTGACTATTAGCTTACCTGAACTGGAAAAAGTGTATTACCAGGACATTAAATTTATTGTACATGTACTTGGTAATTGCAGATGGCTACAGATCAAGATGAATCAGATGAGGAGATAGACCCCATGCGTCCTTCAACAGGTACATTTCATATTAGGTTGCTGTGACTGTCTCAAAGGCAGTTTTGATAATTTTGATAGAGATGCCATTATCAGTTGTCTTGTCTACTGCTGCTGCTGTTTTACCCAAATATTTTGATATGTAATCTAATAAAGAAAAATCATGTTTTTAGTGCCACATTTATGGGCAAAGTAATACATGTATAATTTGCAGAATTTAAATCTGGTTCAAAGTTTGGGTCATCATTACTGCATCATATGAAATTAGAAAAATCACATTATTTTTATCATCAAGACATATTGTTAAATGAGTCGGGGCTCATGGCTTATAGCCGTCTTGCTTTGCAGTGATTTTTTTATGGTATTTTGGGGGAAAGTTTTTGTAACAAATTGGGAATTTTTAATCGCAAAAAGAGCAGTTTTGGGAAAAAGTTACCCATTTCTAAACATGGTATTATAGGTGATTAGATATTGTAAAACAGTAAACTGTTTCATTTTATCAAAAGGTTACGACTATCAAAACAGTTTCAGAGTATTTTGTTTTAGATTAGACAACGAGGGGAGAGATTTCCGGGTTTTATTTGTTTTTCAGCAATTTGATTTGGGAATTTTTCATTGTAATTGGGAAAAATTAGAGGTTTGGCATTGGGAATGGGGTCGTTTACCGACCCCAGTTGTATAAGGAGAAAAATCACTGCTTTGTCTATCCTCGTGTGCTGATCATAAACTTTTCACACTTGAAACTTCACAATTATATGCCTACCTGAAATGATCCTGAGAAGGTCCTGACCAAGAGTTTGTGTCTTTGTTGGTAAAAAATTCAAGATGGTCAGTCACCATGGCCAACAAACCACTGTACAATTAAGTATTATGTTAGAATAGAATTATATGGACTTCACAGTCGGAAAACCTGTAAGATCCATGGACCTCTTGTTCAAATTGGTCTATGTCTATTGTTCAAAAATAATCTAAAAATATTTCTCCAGCTCTGTTTTGGTTGCTCTGATCACTTGTGTGCATTCAATTTTGGAGAGAATTGGAACAGAAAATGTTGGCTTGTTTTGAATTTGACAATTATAGTCTGAATGTGTAACTTCTTTTGAGGATTTCATGTTGCATTTCACTTTGAAATTAAAAATAAGAGGAAAAAATCAATCCTAGACCCAATAAAGGCCATTCAGTAGGTTTATGATCAGAGTTCAGAATTTTGTATTATTAAATGTTAGGATTCTGAAAGCTCTTGGAGATCATAAATGGCCAAATATACTGAACGTGACCTCACCGGCCCTTCATGGGTCAGAGTATTTGACTAGGAGTTACGAAAATTGAGATAATAGAACAAAGGAGTGATTCAGGTCCATTGGGAGGGTTTTGGGTCTCTTGTCTGAGAGCGAGGAAATTGTAATATATACATAATGTATAATGGATGTTTGATATTTTTGTTATACAGATCATGTTCGTGCTGTTTCAAAAAAGGAAGATGGAGGCAGGAAATATGATAAGCGACAGGCATGTCTATTCTGTGGTGGACTTTTTGCCAAGATCTCGTCCCATCTGCAGAATATCCATCATGATGAAGCCACCGTTTGTAAAATTCTTGCAAAGCCAAAAAATTCTGAAGAAAGGAAAAAAGGCTGGCAGGAACTGAGAAACAAGGGTAATTTCCACCATAATATCGCGGTTCTGACTGGAACAAAAGAAGGAAACATAGTTGTAGACAGACGACCAGGAAAGGAAAAAGGGAAGGATTGTTTTCTCCCATGTCCATCATGCTTGGCTTTTATCTTAAAAGACGACTTATGGCGACATTCCAAGAAATGCCGATTCGCAGATAGCCAGAGCAATGAAAAAACTATCAAAAAGCAGGCTACACTTCTACTTCACGGCTCAACTTCGTCATCAGAAAATGAAGAAGGTAACAAATTTCGCCAGGTAGTATTAGAAGGGATGAAAAAAGACGAAGTTTTGGACATGATCACCCATGACAAGCTGTTGGTTCTCTTGGGCTCTAAATTGCTAATAAAAAATGGCCATGAAAGAGTGAGCAATGTAAGACAAAAAATTCGGGAAATGGGGCGTCTTCTCCAGGTACTGACAAAAACAGCAGAAGAAAGTTCCTGTACTATGAGCGACTTCTTAACCCCAGAAAAGTTTGATGTAGTGGTATGTGGCGTCAAAAAACTCTGTATTTTAGAAGGAGAAACTGTGCGGGGATGTGACAAGTATGAGAGGCCTGCACTGGCCCTCAAAGTTGGACATACTTTAAAGAAGTTGGCTCAGATTAAAATAGGACAGGCATTGCGCAATCATGATGAAAAGGAGAGGACAGATGCAGAGAATTATCTTACTTTGCATAATGATGAATGGTGCGAAAAAGTTAGTAGTCATGCCATCAGCACATTGTCCGAGAGAAAGTTCAACAATCCAGACATATTGCCGCTCACAGAAGACATAGTATGTCTAAGGAAATATCTTCTTGAAGAAATGAAAAAAGTACAAGTAGAATTGAACAAGCAGCCCAGCAGCGATACCAGTACTTGGAGATACCTGGCACAACTTGCCCTGTGCAGAGTTTGTGTCTTCAACAGACGTAGAGGGGGTGAAGTGGGTGAGATGTTGCTTACATCATACCAGGAAAGGAATATGGAGCAAGGATCCAAAGAATTGATATCATGTCTGGAACCAATTGAAAAGAAACTTATGGAAAGGTAAATTTTGTATTAGTAAGCTTAAGCCTGTTTTTCTGGTTTTGAGATACATGTAAGAGACATGACTTTCAAAAGATTTTATATATAATGTGCCTTACATAATTAAGGTTCCTTAATAGAGATAAAGATGCTGTTTTTGCAGCGGGGATAAGGGTACTTGTCAGTTGTCACAAGTTTTGTTATCTGGTTTTAGGTCATCTGACCCCAAGGGTCAGGATGACCTATAGTCATTATGCTCCATCTGCCGTCGTCTGCTGTGCATAAACTTTTCATTCAAAGGACTTCTTCTCAATAACCATAAGGCCCAATGTACTCATATTTGGCCTGTAGTATGCTGGGCTGAAGGACTACCAAAGTTGTGAAAATGAATGATCTTGAACTACTTTTAAGGTCACAGGGGTCAAATATACTTATCCGAACAGGTGCAATTTGGTTGAATCTTGCCTGAAATGATCATTACATACTAGTCCTAACAAAGTGTTGTTATTTTTCGGGTTGATCCGAAATCCAGCTGTTATCCTAGAAACACATTTGGAACTTATCCTCTAGATCTACTAGTGCAATTTGGCTGAAACTTGCCTGAAATGATCCAGACATGGTCCGACAAAGTGATATTATTTTTCAGGTTGATCAAAAATTCAAGATGCCCACCACGGCCACCATGTTGAAAACACATTTTGAACTTTTTCTCAAGTTCTATCGGAGCTACATGTATTCGCAACTTGCCTCAAATGATCCTGACATGGTCCCAAAGATTGTTAATCTGGGGATGATCTCAAATCTAAGATGGCTACCATGACACCATATCTAATTACCGTATTCGACCCAATAAGCGCCTGGGCCCTTACAAAAATGGATAAAAATGAAAAGGTGTTAATATGTCAAATTTATTGCAAATTAATACCGTTTATGTAGTTTTGGTCCTTATTTGTGCCTGGGCAATTGAAATTGAGGCCTCAAAAAGGGACATGGGCGCTTATTGGGTCAAATACGGTAGTTTCCTATACAACTGCATTTTACCAAGGTAGTCAGATGACCGTTAAGGTCCTTGGGCCTATTGTTATTGGCTTGTTTTCATTTGATATCAAATTTAGTCAAGGCGACCAGCTTATAAGAAATCATTATTGAAGTCCGATGTCAAAGGGAAAAATATCTCTTGTTTTCAAATGAATATTTTGTTATTATGAAGCAAAGTTGTATGGTTACAATTATTTATGTGTATTGGTTTATATATTAATGTGGTTATTTTTACAGGCTGCAACTTGTTGATATCATGGGGAAAAGGAAAAGGAAGGTTCCAGTTATTCTTACTGCAGACATGGTGGAAGCCCTTGATTGTTTGAATAGTCACAGATCTGCAGTTGTTTCACCAGCAAACAAGTATTTGTTTGCTGCACTATCAACATCTAATGGTCACTTGAAAGGATGGGATGCCCTAAATATGATCTCTCAGAAAGCTGGTCTGCAAAAACCGCAACTAATGAGAACAACAAACCTGAGAAAATATGTGGCAACTGTTTCCCAGGTAGGAGAACATATATATATAAAGTTCACCTGTTATACTACTTAAGAAAGGTTTGAAATGAAGTCCCGTCATGATATGTGGTCTTTATCAAATTGCTTTTGAAATGAAACAAACATAGACATTTTTAACGGAACTAGATATACTACTTTAATGTTGGTGTCTGTACTGTAAAAATCATTTCTGATTTGATTTGATAGATTAGTTCTGAATCTTGCAGATTGTTGACATGGGATCAAATCAAGAGTTAGAATGGCTAGCATCACACATGGGACACAGTCTGTCGGTACACAGGGAATACTACCGTCTACAGGAGAAGACCCTAGAGTTGGCAAAAGTCAGTAAACTACTTATGGTTGTAGACAAGGGACTTACATACAAGTATGCCGGACGCAGACTTGATCAGATAACTCTTGATGGTGAGAAGGAAATGACACTCTGTGCTCACTCTATGGATAGCATTTTTTTCGGCATTTTGCTAATGGAAGACACTAATTGCTAAAATAAAAATAATTGTTTTAGCATTTATTGCTAAGCTTTTTTTGGCTGAATTAGAAAATAAATTTGTAATTTCATTTCTTTTTTCATTCTAAATACCTGAGCTATCAAATCCATGATTCAAGATGAGTTCCTAAACATTTGTCATTCCAATTGTTACACTGGAAAAATAATGGCCTGGTTATGGCCTTGAGGAATAGGGAGGGATATGTGGAGGAGTATGAAAATATCATGTTATTTTTATTATTTTCTTAGTTTACTTTTAGTAATTAAAAGCATTGCAAATGTTGCCCTATGTGCTATTGTAGATATCATAATTTTTAAAAAGACAATTTTCTTTGTTGGGCACTAAGTATCACTAGTTTTGCTTAAGAACATTTCTTTTTTGCTAAAGAAAAAAGAAAGGTTTTAGCAACTTTTGCTAAGGCGTTTTTTTTATCTAGAGTTACCAGACACTAATTATGAAATATGATTCTTAAATTTTCCATTTTACAGGAGTAAAATAGTTTAGAAAGTTTTTTCTTTTAGGTCTTGTACATCCCAAAAAGTAATTTTCAGAGTTCAGCTATTGGCAATATGGTCCACCCAGAATGTAAAGAAGGGGTAGAGAATTTTGTCAGATAAATTTGTATTAAACTATTTCAATTACAGAAATTGAAGATGTTTCTGAGGAGCCTAATCAGCATGAGACAGGTTAGTAGTTATGGTCACACTTTAACATATAATGCATGCTATCACATCTCTGACATTATTCTCACCTGTTTGTATTAATCTCATCCTTATAATACTGTAAAAAATTAGTTTCCGTACTCCATGTTTGTCAATTTCTATGTGTTTATGCAGTATGTGCATTTTTGGCACTTGAATTGCAACAGCGAAGGCCCTTCAACCATTAGTTTTGTTTTGATAACAGCTGCAGCATTGAAAATTAATTGTTTCCCTATTCTTACAGAAAATGATGGCCCAGCTGATGAAGAGGAACATGCTGAAATGACTTATGGTAATGCAATGGGAGTCTGTTAATAGGGCATTACACTTGATATCTCGGTCCAAGTTTCAATTAAAAACTTGGAAAGTGCAAAAACATTGTTTATGTATTTTCCAATTTTTTTTAATTTAGTCCAACTTCACCAAAAAAGCACTGGAGGGGTATTATCTCTGTCCCTACTAATGTCCTGCCAATCTTTAGACAGATCAGAAAAACAAGATGGCTGACAGACAGCCATATTGGATTTTGGCATTTCAAGTTTCCTTTCATTATTTCTTAATTTTTCAAGCTTCAGGTTTGGATTTTCCTTCGTTTTTAGAAGTGCCCATTGAATATTGTGTATTAAAAATTGTACTTGAAGTAATAAATGGATATTTCACATTCTTCATTATAGTGTTTATTTTACTACCTGCAGCCTTCATTGAGTTTGGCCGTTGAAATTTGTTTTTAATGTTTTCAAAATAAAATATTCATTGAGTCTTCTTTCACATCTTAATCATTGATTAAGAGAAATAGTGGTAAGAAGGGAAAAGATCAGTCTGATAAAGATCCAATAAATGTCATTTAGTGGTTGGAGCCAAGATCTCTCTGGGATCTCTTGTTATCTAAGTTCTTTTAAGGTGGTCATTAAGACATTGTTTCCAATTTTATGAAAATCGTCGTATTGTCATGGTAACACAGTGTATGCTTCTGATTGGTTGAAATTTAGACTCGATTAAAATTCATTCAGTGTGTTAGGGCAAGAAGCGACCAATTCTTCTAATTTTAACATCTTTCAGTTGCAGCGTTAGATAAAAGTTTTGTAGGTATTAATTGTTTTCTTCTTCTGACAGAAAAAGATGACCAAGCTGAAGAAGAGGATCATGCTGAAATGACTTATGGTAATGCAATGGGAGTCTGTTAATAGGGCATTACACTTGATATCTCGGTCCAAGTTACAATTAAAAACTTGGAAAGTGCAAAAACATTGTTTATGTATTTTCCAATTTTTTTTAATTTAGTCCAACTTCACCAAAAAAGCACTGGAGGGGTATTATCTCTGTCCCTACTAATGTCCTGCCAATCTTTAGACAGATCAGAAAAACAAGATGTCTGACAGACAGCCATATTGGATTTTGGCATTTCAAGTTTCCTTTCATTATTTCTTAATTTTTCAAGCTTCAGGTTTGGATTTTCCTTCGTTTTTAGAAGTGCCCATTGAATATTGTGTATTAAAAATTGTACTTGAAGTAATAAATGGATATTTCACATTCTTCATTATAGTGTTTATTTTACTACCTGCAGCCTTCATTGAGTTTGGCCGTTGAAATTTATTTTTAATGTTTTCAAAATAAAATATTCATTGAGTCTTCTTTCACATCTTAATCATTGATTAAGAGAAATAGTGGTAAGAAGGGAAAAGATCAGTCTGATAAAGATCCAATAAATGTCATTTAGTGGTTGGAGCCAAGATCTCTCTGGGATCTCTTGTTATCTAAGTTCTTTTAAGGTGGTCATTAAGACATTGTTTCCAATTTTATGAAAATCGTCGTATTGTCATGGTAACACAGTGTATGCTTCTGATTGGTTGAAATTTAGACTCGATTAAAATTCATTCAGTGTGTTAGGGCAAGAAGCGACCAATTCTTCTAATTTTAACATCTTTCAGTTGCAGCGTTAGATAAAAGTTTTGTAGGTATTAATTGTTTTCTTCTTCTGACAGAAAAAGATGACCAAGCTGAAGAAGAGGATCATGCTGAAATAGATGAAGGTAATGCAATGAAAATGTTCTGATACATTGACAGATGAACTTAATTTTTTTATCATAATTTCTTAGTACTTGTTAGCTCAACTGGTCCAAAGGACCGGATGTGAGCTTATGGGATACCGCTGTGTCCGGTGTCCGTCAACAATCGACTTCTTCTCCATTCTCCGGAATTCAACAAAATTTGACTGGTAGCATCCTTATGGGTTGCTGACTGAAAATTGTACAAATGATGGGGCTGAGGGGTGGGGCCAAAAGGGGTCAATTTGGCTATTTCCATATAAACCAGTTCTTCTCTGCAAATGAGCATGGGAGAACGCTCATAATGCAATGGTAGCATCCCTGTAGGGTGGGGATTCAAAATTGTACGCATGATGGGGCTGACCACCCAGGGGCCTTAGACGCAGGGCCAAAAAGGTTAATTAGGCTACTATTTTCATATAAATTATTTCCTCTCTGAAACTATGTATTGGATAGCATATTCGTATGGTATCTATAACATCATTATATGTTTGGGTTTAAAAAATGGGATCAATTTGTCTTTGTGAATCACTAATTACTAAATTACAGAATAACTAAAAAAAAACACCAGGTGAGCGATACAGGCCCTCTGGGCCTCTTGTTTAACATTCATATCAGTCGTCGCTGACCCCCTGGGGCACCAGATGGGTGGGGCCAAACCGGGTCAAAATGACTTAAAATTAAAGAAAGAAAAAAATAGTTCAAAGGTTTGAAAGAAGCAAATAATCTTCATAGATTAAAAAGTCAAATTTATATAATCACTGACCGACTTCAAGGGATAGTATATTAGTGTTTATATGTCTTTGTTTCATTCTAAACAAACTCAGGTGACTGTCAAGGTCCATTGGCCTCTTGTTTCAGGATGTACTAGAAAAAAGAAGAAGACTGTTGCTAAGAAAATGCCATGGACGCAAGAAGAGAAGGATCTCTTGAAAAAGAAATTTCATCGCAGTATTTCGAGCAGAACACCACCATGTAAAAATGATATACTTGTAGAATGCAGGAAGGATGAACGAATAAAGAAAATATTTGACTGTCGAGGCTGGCTTCAAATGAAGTACATAATTTGGAGCCTTGCACAACAACATCACAAGAGGTGTCAAAAACTTCTTGATAAAAGATGATTCGTGAAATGATTGTCCAAAGACATAATTATGTTTCAAGATTTCACAGTTTGTGCCAGGTTGGGTGGAAAATTGATCTCTTTCTAAATGGATTATTTTACATTATGCAATTGATCCATTGTATTGTTTTAATATGCTGTATTATGGAGAGCTGATTTTAATGTTAGTTATGTTCCAAAAAGTGGTACTGTTTACCAAAACGTTGATGTTTTAGCTCAGGTGGCCTGAACTGCCGTGAGCTTATGTCGCAGTGTCAGCGTCCATCGTCCATCCGCCAACTTTTCACAAAAATCCCTATTAAATATATAGTTATGAATGACTTACGGATTTTGACCAAATTTGGTCTGAAGCTTGCTTGATAGATAGGGAATGTATTGATGATCTTGTGTCTCAAAAACATAATTTGTTGAAGACAACTGATCACAATTGTTTTTGTTTTGTGATAATAACTAAATAAACCAGGTGAGCGATTCAGGCCCTCTGGGCCTTTTGATTTTTTAATCTATATAAGGCATATATAAGGATTCCAAATACGTCAGTACTTATTTGATTAAAATATTATGACATTCATTTTTTGTATTAATCCTTTATTTGATAGGTTTTGCATATGGCTTCACTTTAAATGACTTTTTGTTTGGGGTCTGTCAATTGTGAAAAATTCTTGTTACAGCTATTTCTCAGATAGCACTTGATAGATTTTTATTAACTTCATATCATGGGTCCCATGGGTCAATCACTCGTCCTATCTGTCCGTCCGTTAATGATATCTGATACCGCTATTTCTCAGAAAGTACTGAAGGGATCTTTCTCAAATTTCATATGTAGGTTTCATGTTACATTTTGAGACCGATCAGACAACAAGATGGCTGACTTGCCGACATCTTGGATTTTGGTAGTTGAAGTTTGTTACCATTATTTCTCAGAAAGTACTAAAGGGATCTTTTTCAAATTTTATATGTGCAATAATGTAGTTTCCCCATATGGCCTTTGTATTGACCAATTTTGGGACCAATCGGTCAACAAGATGGCTCACAGGCCACCATCTTGGAATTTGATAGTAAAAGTTTGAAAAGCAGAGAAGTGATCCCTCTTTCATTTTTCTGACATAGATAATTCTTTGGTTTGGTTGGTGCCAAGATCCCTCTGGGATCTCTGGTTTAATGCTTTATGCTTTCGACTAAAAGTTACTGTTGTTGTTTTAAGTGTAATGGAACCTGTGATTTTTATTTGTAACTGCCCAAAAGTATTGGGTATTTTATTTTTTGGTTTTCTGAGCACCATGTGCCATCAATAAATATTTCACATTTTAAACTAATTAAGTTCAATCCATGGAATTAAGCTAGAGCTTAATTGCTTGAAATCATAATAACAGAGATAGTCCTGCTCAATTATTGTTATTTTTTATTTTTCAGGTGAACTAGAAATTTGTGTTCGCCATAATTTTGAAAAACACATTTAATATTAACTTTTTATCTGGTTCAACTAGTACCATAAAACTGAACATTGATGGAAGTATTATGGGAAAATCGCCCATTAAGTACTGTAATTTTTCATCTGCTGAAAAATAATGATATAGCTGCTATGATAGCCAGAGATAGTCCTGACCAAATGTTGTTAAGTTTTATTTGGATCTGAAATCGAAGATGACAACCGTCTTTGAAAAGACATGCCTGTATATATATGACTTCTTCTTAACCTCAACTTGTGCCATTGAATAGGAAATTGGTTTTAAGTTAGGAAAAAATTGACAGGCAGCTATGGCAGTCTTTTTCTATCATGATCGAACACTCATTTTTAACTCTAAAGAGTTAGTCTAAATGTGCTTTAATCAAAATAGTCCAATTTGTTATTCATAATTTCAATAATGGTCCTATAGCGAATTTTTCATTGTTCACTATATTACATGTACTTCATATGAGCGAGTTTGTTAAAAATTGTGATGCAGGTAGGCAGATGAACATTAATGCTCATGGGCCTTTTATTAATTATTTTCTTGTGAGTATAGAAACACTGAATGCCACTTAAGCAGTCCTTTTAGGCTTTAAGATTGTCTTTACTAAGTCTAATAGTTGTGTGTTATTCATAATTTGCCAAAAGTGCATGGTCCTCTTGTTTGTAACTTTTATTTTAAAAGTAAAGGAAATATTTTCCAAACATGATAACAATTTAGGTTTTTCTCGCAATGTGTTCAGTCAGATTTAATGAAAAACCAAAACCCATGCCTTGTGCAAGTACACACTCACCTATTGATTATGATCAATAAAATGTTAATGAAAAAAAAATCAGTTCTTTTATGTATTTGGTCATTTGATCAGAAAATATGAAGTGTTTGTGAGGAAGGTCAAGTCTCTCCGGTAACAGAGTTTGCGGGGAACATATCTCTCGTATACTGATGTTTGTGAGGAAGGACAAGTCTCTCCGTGAACAGAGTTTGCGGGGAACCTATCTCTCGTATACTGATGTTTGTGAGGAAGGTCAAGTCTCTCCATGAACAGAGTTTGTGGGGAACATATCTCTCGTATACTGATGTTTGTGAGGAAGGACAAGTCTCTCCATGAACAGAGTTTGCGGGGAACCTATCTCTCGTATACTGATGTTTGTGAGGAAGGTCAAGTCTCTCCATGAACAGAGTGTGCGGGGAATACATCTCTCGCTTACTGATGTTTGTGAGGAAGGTCAAGTCTCTCCATGAACAGAGTTTGTGGGGAACATATCTCTCGTATACTGATGTTTGTGAGGAAGGACAAGTCTCTCCGTGAACAGAGTTTGCGGGGAACCTATCTCTCGTATACTGATGTTTGTGAGGAAGGTCAAGTCTCTCCATGAACAGAGTTTGTGGGGAACATATCTCTCGTATACTGATGTTTGTGAGGAAGGACAAGTCTCTCCGTGAACAGAGTTTGTGGGGAACATATCTCTCGTATACTGATGTTTGTGAGGAAGGACAATTCTCTCCGGTAACAGAGTGTGCGGGGAATACATCTCTCGCTTACTGGTGTTTGTGAGGAAGGACAAGTCTCTCCATGAACAGAGTGTGCGGGGAATACATCTCTCGTATACTGGTGTTTGTGAGGAAGGACAAGTCTCTCCATGAACAGAGTTTGTGGGGAACATATCTCTCGTATACTGATGTTTGTGAGGAAGGTCAAGTCTCTCCGTGAACAGAGTTTGCGGGGAACCTATCTCTCGTATACTGGTGTTTGTGAGGAAGGACAAGTCTCTCCGTGAACAGAGTTTGCGGGGAACCTATCTCTCGTATACTGATGTTTGTGAGGAAGGTCAAGTCTCTCCATGAACAGAGTTTGTGGGGAACATATCTCTCGTATACTGGTGTTTGTGAGGAAGGACAATTCTCTCCGGTAACAGAGTGTGCGGGGAATACATCTCTCGCTTACTGGTGTTTGTGAGGAAGGACAAGTCTCTCCGTGAACAGAGTTTGCGGGGAACATATCTCTCGTATACTGATGTTTGTGAGGAAGGTCAAGTCTCTCCATGAACAGAGTTTGTGGGGAACATATCTCTCGTATACTGATGTTTGTGAGGAAGGACAAGTCTCTCCGTGAACAGAGTTTGTGGGGAACATATCTCTCGTATACTGATGTTTGTGAGGAAGGTCAAGTCTCTCCATGAACAGAGTTTGTGGGGAACATATCTCTCGTATACTGATGTTTGTGAGGAAGGACAAGTCTCTCCGTGAACAGAGTTTGTGGGGAACATATCTCTCGTATACTGATGTTTGTGAGGAAGGACAAGTCTCTCCGTGAACAGAGTTTGCGGGGAACATATCTCTCGTATACTGATGTTTGTGAGGAAGGTCAAGTCTCTCCATGAACAGAGTTTGTGGGGAACATATCTCTCGTATACTGATGTTTGTGAGGAAGGACAATTCTCTCCGGTAACAGAGTTTGCGGGGAATATATCTCTCGTATACTGGTGTTTGTGAGGATGGACAAGTCTCTACGGTAACAGAGTTTGCGGGGAATACATCTCTCGCTTACTGGTGTTTGTGAGGAAGGACAAGTCTCTCCGTGAACAGAGTTTGTGGGGAACATATCTCTCATATACTGGTGTTTGTGAGGAAGGATAATTCTCTCCGGTAACAGTTTGTGGGGAACATATCTCTCGCTTACTGGTGTTTGTGAGGAAGGAAAAATCTCTCCGGTAACAGTTTGTGGGGAACATACCTCTCGTATACTGATGTTTGTGAGGAAGGATAAGTCTCCACGGTAACAGAGTTTGTGGGGACATATCTCTCGTATACTGGTGTTTGTGAGGAAGGACAAGTCTCCGTGAAGAGAGTTTGCGGGGAACATATCTCTCGTATACTGGTGTTTGTGAGGAAAGTGAGGTCTCTCCGGTAACAGAGTTTGTGGGGAACATATCTCTCGTATACTGGTGTTTGTTAGGAAAGTGAAGTCTCTCCGGTAACAGAGTTTGTGGGGAACATATCTCTCGTATACTGGCGTTTGTGAGGAAGGTAAAGTCTCTCCGGTAACAGAGTTTGTGGGGAACATATCTCTCGCTTACTGGTGTTTGTGAGGAAAGTTAACTCTCTCCGTGAACAGGATTTGTTAGGAATCTATCTCGTATACTGGTGTTTGTGAGGAAGGTCAAGTCTCTCCGGTAACAGAGTTTGCGGGGAACATATCTCTCGCTTACTGGTGTTTGTGAGGAAGGACAAGTCTCTCCGGTAACAGAGTTTGTGGGGAACATATCTCTCGTATACTGGTGTTTGTGAGGAAAGTGAAGTCTCTCCGGTAACAGATATTGTGGGGAACATATCTCTCATATACTGATGTTTGTGAGGAAGGACAAGTCTATCCGTGAACAGAGTTTGCGGGGAATACATCTCTCGTATACTGATGTTTGTGAGGAAGGACAAGTCTCTCCGTGAACAGAGTTTGTGGGGAACATATCTCTCGTATACTGGTGTTTGTGAGGAAAGTGAAGTCTCTCCGGTAACAGAGTTTGTGGGGAACATATCTCTCGTATACTGGTGTTTGTGAGGAAAGTGAAGTCTCTCCGGTAACAGAGTTTGTGGGGAACATATCTCTCGTATACTGGTGTTTGTGAGGAAAGTGAAGTCTCTCCGGTAACAGAGTTTGCGGGGAACATATCTTTCATATACTGGTGTTTGTGAGGAAGGTCAAGTCTCTCCGGTAACAGAGTTTGTGGGGAACATATCTCGCTTACTGGTGTTTATGAGGAAAGTTAAATCTCCGTGAACAGGATTTGTTAGGAATCTATCTCGTATACTGGTGTTTGTGAGGAAGGACAAGTCTCTCCGGTAACAGAGTTTGCGGGGAACATATCTCTCGTATACTGGTGTTTGTGAGGAAGGTCAAGTCTCTCCGGTAACAGAGTTTGCGGGGAACATATCTGTCGCTTACTGGTATTTGTGAGGAAGGTCCTGTGAACAGGATTTATGGTAGCTGATGGAAGCATCTGCCACTCACAGGTGTTCGTGAGTAAGCTCTTTGTGGAAAGGGTTGGTGATTAATGCTTGTGTTTGATGGAAAACTTATAATCATAGAATTTAATAGGTTTATCGGTAATACATTTCTCACCGAGATGAATGTGACGAAAATGTAACGCATTATCACCTGCCATATTAATTAAAAGACCTTTACATAAAAGTGAACATTTGATTATAACGAACAGGGTAGGGAATCCACGATGAAAAATAGTGTATAGACATAATGTAAAACAGGTGACTGTCAAATGTATATCTTTGAAAAGAGTTTATGGGGAATGGTATTTCCATGTGGAAAATATGAATTATTGGTACATTTATCACAGAGGTGTTCCGAATTATCCCCATAAAAAAAGACATTGCCCCATATACTGCATGAAAGTGGGGAGCTGCTTAAGAAAAGAGATAACAAAATACCAAAGAGAGGCGGCAATCAGGAGGGTTTGTACATCGACTTGATGATGCAAATATTTAAGAATACTTGTGGGAAAGGTGATTCCTCACAACGTTGTGTAGTTCCCAATTCCTCATAAGCACCGATTGGCGAGTAAGAGAGAGAGAGCGACGCCTAACTTCAAAGCGACATAATCAACCACAGTGTACCGTTATACTTCTCTTTTGAAGTATATCCGATAGGACTAAATTACCTGTTCTATTCTGTTGTATCCAGTTTTACTATGAGATTACAGGGGTGTTAAGATCGTAAATGATCGGAACCCCTGGAGTATCGACGATGCTAATCATACACAAATGCATATAACCTAATCAGGGCAAAATTAAAATTCTCAGGTAACCTACAAAATACATTTTACATCCGCCATGTACATGACAAGGTAAACACTGACTGGTATGTGTATGCTTTTGTAAAGTCAAATCTGCACAAAGAATTAAAAAGACTACGGATTGTTATGGTAAACCACCGGTCAAGTATATAACTAAACGGTGGATAGTTCAACTCTCCTCCACGGTTTGTGTTTAGTTTCGTATCCATGGCCAATACTGTAAACCAGCTCTCTTTCATGGTTACTATAACTAATTTTCGCGATTTTTATGTCAAAACAAGGATAAACATTCGCGGAATCAAACATTGAATGGGAATTCCTATATCAATATAAAAGTAGTTTATAATAAGCTTTCGCGAATTTACTTGAGATGCGAAAATAATCGCAAGCAAAAGAAAGTGAATTTACAGTATTTAAATCTCCGTTCCACAGTGCAAAGTTTTCACATTTTGATTTCCTTGATGGATATGTGTGTACTGGAATGGAGGTTACATTTTCTGAACATGTTTCTCGTGTTCTAATCAATTATATTATCTCTTAATAACACACGATACGACTGCACCCAAAAAAATAGCATATAATTACTGCATGCCCTAAATGGACGATTCCCGTCTCCTCTCACCGAAAGCGTTTCGTGGCGCGTGCAGATACATATGTACATCGCATGACAAAATGTCTCTCCAGAGTCCCTTGCAATATCAGTTTTCACGGGAGAAAAATGTGGCAGGTAATAACTCTGAAATTAGGGTCCCAACTCTACTCTTTCACTGTCGAGAAGACAATAAGTTATAATGATGAACGAAAGGCAAAAGCATTTTTCATATGTCCATGGAGTTTATTTATGAATTACTTTTCATTTTTCCTCGAAAAGAACATTCGTGATCAAATAAATAAGGGGTTACGGGAGATTAATTGAATTCTACTCTTATCTTAATAATTTATATCTACGTTAAATACCACTTAATCATCCGCCTATCCGTCCAAACCACCCATCCTTCAATACACTTACTCATCCACCCGCCAAGTTATTCAAATTTTTCCATCCATCAATCCATCCATTCATCCGCCCAGTTATTCACTCTTCCATCCATCAATAAATCCATTCACCTTCACCCAACCATCCGCCTTGCGTTTGTTCACGTTTAAGTCCCTTTGATCATTCGCTCGCTCACTCACCACCTGCTCATCACTTTCCTCGTTCGTACGATTGTTTATACCTAGGATAAAGTTGGTCCTATGTAGATGATAAATCAGCAGGAAATGGTAGTAACATGGTCATAAGTGTCCGTCAGGGTAAAATCAATCACTGGTGCTCCCATTTCATCGTATTCATTTTCAACAGCCTTGGCTAAATCATACACTCCCTGACTGCTGTCCCTCCTAGCGTCCTCATGAACACACGGTTTAGGAGGACCATTACCCAGGTTTACATCATCCACTTTTGTCTTTATGTTTTTCACAGCGACGATTTTGGCATGATCATAAAAGTCTGATTCGATAGAGTTATCTGCCCTTGCAGTGATGAATGAATCATAATTGTTTACCTGATCTTTTATTATAGGTGAGTTACTTTTCTGTTCTGTGATATAATTTGTCGGCGAATCGGTGACTTTTGTATTACACTCCATGCTTTTCACAGCTGAACTCGGCCTATCGGGTGGTAACGGACATTTTAAGCCAAGGTTCCGACTACAAATATTACTATTCCCATCTGGTTCAATTTCTGCAAATTCATAAATGTCCTCTTGATCCTGTTCCCTTTGTTGCAAATCTTTGTTAGAGAATTTGTTTGTAGAAGTGTCTGCCACAGTCATTATGTACTGCTGGGATCGGAGATATTGCTTATATTGTTTTGTTCTGAAACGATACACAAACCTCATATAATAATTAGCAAGAAGCTGTTCATTACATCAGTTATTTATGTTCATATTATATCCAGATATATCTATATTATTATCTGAAAATATTCATATTACCATCCAGATATATTCAGATTACCATAAAGATATATTCATATTACCATAGAAATATATTCATATTACCATACAGATATATTTATATCACCATCAAGATATACCCATATTATCATACAGATATATTCATATTACCATCCAGATACACCAATATAAGCATACAGATATATTCATATAACCACACATATATTCATATAACCACACATATATATTCATATAACCACACATATGAATTAATATTACCATCAATATACACCCATATTACCATACAAATATATTTATATTACCATCTAGATACATCCTTATTACCTTTCAGATATAATCATATAACCATCCAGATACAACTATATTACCATACAGACATATCCATATCAACATACATATATATCCATATTACCATACAAATATATTCATATTAACATACATATATATCAATATTACCATACATATATATCTGTATTACCATACAAATATATTCATATTACCGTCAAGGTTTATTCATATTATATCATCCATACATATTCATATCACCATCTAAACATATCCATATTACCATCCTGTGTTAGTTTTATTTTAGTGCGTTCGAGCTGTTTTTGAAGCGCCCATTCATGAACAGCGCTAAAGGATATTTACGTTATTGAACCACCACGCTGAATGATATCCGCGCTAATAAATGATAATTTACATTTTTGTTATTATTATTTTTTTTTTTTTTGCATTTGCATTTGCATTTGCGCTAAAATTTAACTGTGTTAAAATTAAAACGCTTACTGCTCACTAACATCAAGAGAGAACACTTATCATTAGTTTCCATAAAATCGTTTATTAGTTATTTCAGTCTGTAAATTGTAACGGTTGGGGCGTTTGCATTTAAAATATGTATCTTTATATTCATCGCAAATCAATGCATATGCATAAACCAGGAATTAATAGTACACATATCCATACAAATCTCTAGTGCTGATACTTCTACTATGAGGTAAATAATAACCAAATGAAGTAGTTAAAACAGTTGTAGTCAAAATGTAAAACTTTCTTTTGTTAATCAAGGAGTCGAGATTTATCTGGGGATCCAACACGGGGAGTTAAATTAATAACAGTGAGCTCATATTATCATTGCTAGAAATGTACATTATGAAAATTACAGCAAAATGTTATTAACGTTACCTGGAATCATTGCGGTCGTTTAAGAATAAGACTAATAATGCAAATCAGATGGTGATAACCCAGCTCTGTATTGCAAATATTCATATACTTGTTAAAGGGACAATTCACTCAGGCTCTAATTTCCATTAGAACTGGGGGTTTTCCGATATATATACAAATTTTAATGTTCTCGTAGAATGAATTGTCCCTTTAAAAGCTCATCTTTCGCTGTATAATTCGTAATCGTGAAATTAAAATTGTGAATTCAAAATGGTTTATTTTCCATCTTAATTGGGTTTTTTTCACTCATTTTTTATAATTATTGTAATTTTCAACAATATTTTTTATCTTTACTTAATTTAAATGTTTGAATTTAGTTGCTTTTACTAAACCAAAGGCCGTGATTAAACATATACACAGACATACCTTCTTCGTAAAATCATTACGAAAACAAAGATCACAGCAAGTAGAAAGACTAGCACTGCTATCACAGCAAGCAAAACTAGATAAAAAAGATAAAGACAGGCGTTACAAGTACAATAAAATTCGTCAAAAATCGGTTACATGGATAATAATTTATGAACCTACAATGTATTTTTCAGAGCATAATCATCTCAATTACTGGGTCCTGTACATGGCGTTGAACAAATGACACAAAACTAACTACAAAATGCCTTGTCAAGATCCACTTGCAGTATTAATCATCAATTTCAAGCTATCATATCGTTGAAAATTTTTCAAGTTTTCAGCAAAAATAATAAAGTTTTCATACTATAAAAACAGAAAAAAATGCTTATCTAGGTCACTTTGACCTACTTCTTTTTTTTTTTTTAACTAAACTTCACAATCCTAATATTTACATGCAAAAACAGTAAAAAAAATATTATATCTTTTTCTAATATTTGAATTTTCACCCTTTGACCTCTGAAATTACCATGACCCCAGAAAAAAAAACTTAATATTCTGATTAGCATACAATATGCAGCTGACCCTCAGGTATCATCTTATAGTATATTTTGCAAATATTTTGATATAAATATATTTTTTGCAAAAAAAAAGGGGGGGGTGATGGTGTTGTAATCGAAATTTAAGTTCCAAGATGGAACTTGAAAGTGTTATACATACCTAATATATTTTATATGATGGTATACACACTGAATTGTGGGAAAGGGTGCCGCTACTAAGTTTTCATAACGTATGCCCACTTTTCATTTGATTGTTTTAAAACCTTATGATATGCACCTCTCACATGCTTACATACTGTTTGCTCAAAAATACCATTATCTGTATTAATTTCTGGTAATTTATATTGCGACTCAATTTAAAGTAATTAAGATATAATATTCACCATATTGATAAATGTCATTTCCCGCATGTGATCCAGTGTTGCCAGGTGACGGAAGGTAAACAAGACCATCGGCTCCTGGTAACAACATACAAAAAGATTGTCATATTTCATTATTCATTCCCAAATAGAATGTTAGCCCTGACTAGGTATTTTTTATTAGTAAAATGTCCCATTAGCAGCCAGGTTCATGTATGGACGTGCCAAGTTTGTTGGTGGAGAAAAGCCAGAATACCCGGAGAAAAACTACCGTCCAGCGGTCGGTAATGGCAACTGCCCAAAATGGGATTCGAACTTACGACCCAGAGGTGAGGGCATGTGATAATACGTCGAGACAACTTAACCACTCATCCCGACTTGGTGCTTTAATGTAGAATATATATACGATACAGGTGACCTCCTATATCATATGCTGCAAAGAGAGGTACCTCTTCCAGCCTTAAATCGGGATATCAGCATTGCATATATGTGATTCATACCGTATTTTTTTTCTTACTTATAACCATTCCAACTTACATATGTTTTTATGCATTATTTGACTCCTTTCCGTATTTTTTCCTTTGCTTGAAAAACATATATCTTTAGCAATTTAGAAGAGTAACATATTCGTGGATTTCTGCCAATCTCCATATAAAAATAGAAAATGTACACATCTAGGCTAAGATTAGGCTTAATCAAACACAAGCGCACTCATTTCATTACGCTGCGTTTCTAAAGTAGGCCATGCAATATCACGACAAATTTACCAGTCCCCGATTTTTTTTAAATTTTCACAATTTTTACCCTAGATTATGAGCCAACTGTTTACAAAAACAATTGGTAAACTCCAACTGGCAATTAATGGATCACATTTGTAAAAGATACACCGTTACCACCATTGAAAGGTTTGAGCTAATTTTACTTCAAATTAAAAATATCCAAAAAAAAGAATTGCACCCCGTAAACATTCTGTGGCACCTTGTCGTATATTGATGACGTACTGAATGCGCATGCATCAACGGAAATAAAAATGATTTTATATTATGTTTCGTGTTAATAAAAAGAAATAAGTTGATCAAGAGGCCTTTTACATAAACGGCGAAAAATAACAAAACTTTAAGCAAGTTTTAAGGTTTTAAAAAATATCAGCCAGTAATGTGAAAAAGTCGTATTTCCATACATATAATAGTAGTACCGGGTAACATATACCCATATATAATCTATTCACATCATTTATTTCACTGTTTTTTTATGATGTTTCTCTCTCAAAAGTAATGTCAACAAATTTATTTTCACGTACGATTCATTTGCGAGGATTTCGCGAAATTGAATTGTCGTAAAAATGTTCGTTTCATGGGTGTTCACATTTAGGACTGAACTACAAAATACCTGTACAGAAGAAGTGAAGTTGACGAGAACAGTTCACAGATAATTTTTTGTTCCTTGTGTGGTATGTACATTCTCTGTAGGGCAGCTGGTCTGAAAACACATCATACAAACGCGTTAGCAAACGTACAGTGACAAATATAGCTTACAAGGAATTATTGACATTTTGCAAACCTCAAAACAATTGATAAGTTTTTAATTTTTTTTTCGTTTATTAGAAACAGTGTATCGCCATAATGGACGGACTTTGTCACATATACATGTAGGGTAACCGTTGTTCTAACTAGGGAAGTCATTTTAACATATAATCCTGTAACCCTTGGCATTTTTACCTTGTCCATATTAATTATAAATAATAATAAACAGAGCTAGAGGTAGATTTTACCAATAAATGAGTTCACCAATTGTTATTTGCAAATCGAAAATTGAAAATAATATTTCATAAAATAAAGTATTGTTATGTCAATCCACAGGGAAGTCAAGTTTAGATACAATTTTATTAAAGTTCGACCTACCCAGGTCTGCTTATTATACCCATTGTTATCTGTTTTACTTCATTTACTTACTTTCATTCTACATTGTCGACTTCTCTGTGACGAAGGGATAGCTTTTGTTAAGTAAACCGTACATATGCAAAGTCACCACATGGTTACATAGCTTTAAAGCAATGCTAACTATTAAGGGTTTTTTGGAGGGGTGGAGGGTGCAATCCATCTGAGACCTCCATATTGAAAAATAGCCATAGCCATAATGTTTCGATATAATGTGCAATATTAAAATCTATATATGAAGTTTTCGCTCGCTTACAAACATGCGATTGCACAGTAATAGAAATTTTAATCTAATTATTTTGCCTTTCAGACGAGTATTGTATTAATTAAGCAGATGGACAAAGTATCCATAATAAGAAAATCAACATCATTTGTTCATTGTAACACAAACATAAATAAATTATATGATTCTTTTCATTTTATTTATTTACAATTATTAATTTTCACTCAGCTGATTGAGCTCTGAATGTTATTTAGATTATACCTAGAATGAAAAACCGACGCCATATTTGTATGTATTACGCAGTATATGAGATAAACTTTTGACAGTACTCTGGTAGCTTCATGTATAATTATATACATGTACATATCTATTCACCGACCGCTCTTCCTAAAACGTGAATGCTTTAGTCTGTTTATGAATAACTTCTAGCCTTTTCAACTTTTAAGGTTTAGTTGATATAAAACGGCAAAAGTTCCACATTTAACACTTGAAACACAGATTCAAATATTGGAAAATCATTTAATTTATATGTATTTTTTGTAAAAAGATTTTTTTTATATTCACATTTCACCACAGATTCCGATTACTCTAATGATAATCATAATCTGCATTAAGAGTGAATAAATGGCGCCTGAACTTGGTGTAGTAATACCTATAAACACTAAAGGAAGTCTTGATTACCGATACATTATATTGTACCATGTTAGTCCGCGCGGGAAAATTGACACTGTTTTTAAATGAACCAGTTTAGTTATGAAATTTAAAGCAAATTCAGCAAAAAAAAAGATCAATTCTGATTTTGGTTGTTATTTTTTTAAGATTTTGAAGGGACCTGACTCAGACAACTGGATGAAATATGTAACAGATCAAATTATACTAAATTGTTTTGCCGAAAACAAATATATATGTACAAACATACGTAAACATATATAATACAATTTGAACATTTTGAAAAAAACGGGTAAATATACACAGTAGAAAAAAATTCAAAAGCATAAAAATACTGTTACTGTTGTTAATACTAAAAGGTTGTTGAATAGTATATTGCTAGCTATCTTATAAGAAAAATGATTAAATAGAAGAAAATATGTATTGTTGTACAAGTTGCGTTAACCTTTTCCCAGTGGTCGAAACATTCCTATCCAGAACTCGCCCGTGTCGTTTTCGGAAAATTCGCCATTTTCATTTTCACAGTATTTTTCGAATGATTGTACATGTTGTTCCTTCTTCGATAAACAATGTTCTTGTCCCTTTTCCCATGTCAATTTCCTTTTCGAACGTTCGGCAAGGTCTAAAAATCAGATATTAAGATTAATTATTTCTGTTTAAAACACAAAACAATTTAGATGTTATTAACAGTCCATACAATATCTATCCTAACTTAAGAGAGGAATAAAGTGATGCAATCCATAATATAATAAAAGGTAACCTTCTTTAACACTGCGTCAATTTTTCCAAAGGAAGTCGGAGTTCCTGGCAAAAAACATCGCCCATGACAATACCAGACAAGACCTTATACAAGACCCATCGTCGGAGACCAGCGGTTGATCTCAATATGATACGCTTCACTTATGACATCGTCGGAGACTCATGCAGTATACATTGTATATAAGGTGTGGCGTAACGTAGTGCAATCTACCATGGGTTTGCGCCGATGGATTCAAATTTGCGATTATAATGTGAATAGTTGTTTAGATTTAACGGTTCCGACATCGAATGACATAGGGTAACCATTAGGAAAGGAAGCATGACTACGACATAAAACAATGATAAAATATAATTTAACATAGCTTTTGTTCTTACTTACCACATCGAACTCTGAACAGATCCGTATGAGTACAATGCTTAGGATAAAAGTACCCAGTTCTCTCGCATTTGACGGTACCACAGTTAAGGGAGGAATCAAACAGGTCACTTTCCGACGCTGATTTATTGTACAATTCGGAATCTGTGAATTAATTGGTCTATAATCATTAGGGATATCAATATTATAATTTAATTTGTTTGTATTGTAAACATCAACCCCAAAGTATTTTGAAATCAATAAAATTAACGTAATAGTTTTTTCTTTTATTTCAATAATCAATAAATTGATAGATGATAGCATTCAAATATCACTTTGCAAACTTTTCAAAACATTTGTACATCGTTTTCAAGAAGAAAATGTTGACGAAGTGACAATTTTGAGTAACCACAAACTAAATTTGGAAAGAACAATTATGCCTAATCGAAATTTTTCAAGATAAACAATTCTCATTAAAAATACTAGGTAAATAATGACTTATTTGATAAATACTTACTATCGTATTTTCTGTAAATGATGTACCTAGATTTCTTCGTCGGAATAACACAGTCATTCCAGTTTCTATGCATTTTATTGTGCGTTTTTGATAGATATACACACCACCGACTTTTCTATTGAAAGAAAAAAGCTTTATCATTTATTCGACTATTCGAAGGCAACTATACGTGTTAGGTACATGCATGCTTCCCCCAATTTGTCTCATCAATGCAATAAGTATTATACAATAATATCTGATAGGATAAATATCCACATCAGCGTTTTGTATTAAGAAAATATATCCATACCAGGTTTTTTTGTAATTTGGAAAACGATCAATGCCGACTTTTGTTATTAGACAAATAATCCTTACCCACATTTGTAATCATGGAAATCGATTCTAATTAGGAAAATCTAAAATTGGAATGTTAATACTAATTTTTGTTGAACATTCCGATGTAACAATTAATACTATAATATTTTAATTATCTCTAATGTAGTTTATGATGAGAGTATTTGGATTGTTGTGTCATAACTCAGTATTCCATTTAATTCTTATGATTCAATATAAATCAGTCAAATTAAAAATTGTTTGAAGGACTTTTTCGTCGTGTTCCTATAAACATTTACTATTTTTAACAATTTATATGTACATTCACTATCCGATTTTTTATATAAACTAACCAAGCCAAAGTGAAGTCTATGGGGGTATAACTGACACCCGAAACGTGACCATTATGACGTCACTAAAGTTGGCATTGTAACGTCAACTGATCGCTGTCAAAATGGGCAGTTCCATCTTGTGGAGAATATCGCCGTTTGTGAACGGTTATCCTGGTCTAACTTAGACAGTTGTAATGCAGAGACCCCCTCAATGAGTCATGAATAATGTAAATATATAAGCATTCAAGGTAGGTTTCGCCCAACCAAATAAATATTTTTGTGAAATCCTTTAAACGTAAGAGTAGATGAAAAAAAAAATATTAGAAATACCTCAATTTAATTTCTTTATGCTTATGAGACTGAACAAATATGTCTTGAATACAAAATTGATGGAAACCCTTGATTTATTACGAAATATCAGCCAGACAGGATAGTATGTAAATGAAGCTGCAATGGTTTGTGGTGTCGAAGATTAGCGCATTGTTATGCACTAAAAGTAAACAAAATGGCTGTATGAAAGCGTGTGGGAAAAAATGTATCTGAATCGGCAACAAAGAGGAGGAAATTAGAATGGAATCGGTAGCACCCTAGGATATCTCTAGGAAATGAAATTCAGAGACGGCATGTAGCAATAGAAGAAACAGAAGCCACATCTCAAGCGGAACTCGCCCGGAATCTGTTGGAACTCGTGTTGCACGTGGTGAACTAAATCAGATATTTGACTACTAAGCTAGCTAGCGTATGTAAGTAACGTGAAGTGTTTCAGATTATATAATATGTATAAATAGACCATCGCACTTCGATTTGTTGTTAATTTTTTACTAAACATGCCATGGCAAGACTGTCACTGCTACCTGACCTTTTATTGCACGCTTCAGTTGGTTGATACGGCCTCGTTTTGGAGGGAAAAAAAACGTCACGTTCTATGTAAAGCTTGACTTCGCTCTATTTTTAGAGGAGTATTTTCCTGGTCAAGCTAGGCAACTGATCACCCAAATTGTTCGCTGTATGCATTAAAAATGATCTGAAGATTATGTCTATGTACAGAATAAGTTTCAATTTCTTAGTCTTTATGTTTCATTTGGCGAAACCTCCCTTAAAGATGCTCCACCGCCGACAGAGCATAAATGATATTCATCATTTGAACAATAGTTAGTGTTTAATCATGTATACATAAGTCTAATAAACACAAAAAATAATATGAAATAATCAATTTTGCCTTTGGTGCATGCACAATCAGTACTTCATTCCATATAGGATATAGTCCACAGAATTTTTTTCGGGATGCAATTAATTATTTTTTTTTTTTTTTGAACTTAAAGTAAAATTAGAAGCTCAAACTTTTCAATGGTGGTAATGGTGTAAAGTAAGTAACTTTTGTAACTGAAGAAAAATACTAAATCGTCTGCTCCTGTTTTTTATAGTGAAAAATTACCATTTGTCAGCGGTGGAGCATCCCCAAACTATCTTCCTATGGAATCTACAGTTTATGTAGATACAAGAGCTTTACATAAAATCTGCATAACAATAACAAATAAACAAATCTCTATTTCAAAATTTCCGCCTACTTAGCTTATTAAACCTTCTTCTAAGAAACACTATGCAGATTGTATACTAAGTCTTTTCTCTTAACAATATTTAAGCAATAAAACAAATCGTTACAAGCATGACTTAATTGTACTTACATGGATCCCTATAAACTGTTTGTGACACATTTCACTGCACCGCTTTGTAGCATCGGAATCAAATTCTACTATATTCCATCTTTTTGATTTTCTTACTTTGTAACATCCTGAAACGAACAAAAAAACTCATTTGTTAAATGAATTATGTTTAAAACTGCAACACAAATAACCTATATGATCACCATACATGAACTGTCATGATTTATTTCAGGATTTTTATGTTCTGGAGATATGAATGTACTCTTAATAAACCGTTTATCATGTGGTATTCAGATCTTTGTGTGATATCTCCATAACATGAAAAAATATATAAATCGTAAATTAACCCCTTTAATTTAATTTACAACAAGTAATCTAAAAACATGTGTTAATATTTGAAAAGTGTTATAGTCACTTTGCCTGTCACTAAATCTATAAATAGATAATGTGACAACTATTTTGGTCAATATACAATGTGACCAATATTAGCAACTCAGTCACGTGACCGACGCCATTTCACTTGATTTTAAGCGAAACAGAAAATTTGTATTAAATAACATGTTACAAACTATGAACGGTCATATTTACGGTCATATTTCAGAAATGAATATATTTCATTTACCGCATCAGTTATTATGTACCACTTCATACATATGAAGTAATCCATAAAAAAACATCGTCAAATTCCCTTATTTTTTTACGAATTAAGACCTCATTTTAACACCTAAGGACGTGCCAGGTTAGTTTGTGGAGGTACGCCGGAGTACCAGGAGAAAACACTATCGACCAGCGGACAGCACCTCGCAACTGCTCCACATGGGATTCGAACACGAGACCCAGAGGTAGAGGGCTTGAGGTTTGCTTTTTAAAGTTATATTAATTGCTGCTTATTTCACTGTAAAGATATGTAAATTAAACATTTGATATTTAAACATTGACATGTACTTGATGATTTAGCTCCCCAAAAGCATATGTCGGCCTATAAGAGAGCCGAAATCTAGGAATCATATATTCCTGGTTTCGAATAAAGCGCCTTCAATCACCGCCATGTTCAGTGACTTCGGGTTTTGTCGGATTTCGAATCGTATCACGTGGCTGACGTTCGACACGACCTGCACGTGGTGAGCCAGGTAACTAGCGTAAGCGCACATATCTTTGTTTACGTTTTCCTTCTGACTAATATGAGCAAATCATGCTGGTATATGTCCAAAGATTGAGTATTTGAAACATCCAATTTACACGTTGCCGTAAAATATTGTGTGTATCAAATATTGTAATGTGCGAGCATTATTCTCTTTGTAGATAGAGTCTGCTAAGGTCGATCACATGTTTTGTTTATGAAAAATTGTTGACATTTTCTCTTGGTTTTACAACTCTCGTTTTACTTCGAGATTGTCGCGACGATGTTCGGAAGAGTTCGGAATGATTCGGCATCTTTCGAGCCTATTTTTCACTTGTACACGCTAAAAAGATTTTTTACTGTTATAATTAAAAATACTTCCAGAGCTGCAACTTTATAAAAAGTGGAAAAATTAGAAAGTTTGAAACTCAGACAGACGGAGAAAAATATGTATGACACTTAAACAGTTTTCAAAAAGTTTGACAAAAAGAGTGAAAGTTATAGACCATACATGTACAACTTTAATCGAAACTCATGTCATTTTCTCTGAAAGTAGTGACGGTACACTCGCAAACGCATTAGGTAAGAGTCAATACATGACTCTGCAATATACAAAATATATAATTTCTTTATTGTGAAGTAATTGGTTTACCTTGAATTGAGAGCCAGGGCGTCAGTTGGGAAGTATTTATCCAGACATCGTCTCGAATAGTGTGATTGGAATTTTGAATATCACTGTAGGTTGAGATAGTGCCGTTGTGTATTGTCTGGCAATATGACATAGCGTCGTCCCAACTATACCTTACACCCAGACCAGCCGCGTACCCTAAAGTACTCACAGCACCATCTACAATAGAGGAGATGTACATTTAGAGCAGGTAATTTTCGAATTGTAAGGTAAATAAAAATACTATATCACATATAATCTAGGAATCTTATTTTCCTGGTATATAACTTAATGAATAAGATGTAACAAAATAAATAATACATAAGAACAATAGAGTTAGATTATGATTGATGTATCGTTTTATTTATCACACTTTCTCGATTACAAATCAAACTTAAACACAGATTTGATTGGACATCTGGTGCAAAATGACTGTACAATGGCGACAAAATGATATTAAATGCACATCGCGTTTTATTTACTTCATGTTAAACATTCTACTAGTCACATTTTTAAGGCACTCGTTCGTATGCGTATGATAACTTCCCTGTAAAAAAAACGATCACACCATCAATGTGATGCAGTAAAACCACCAAGTGCTCACATCCTGCGTGAGCTGGCTCTAGTGACAATGATGATGCTCTTCCTTGAAATTGGAAACCAACATCGACATGTTCTATGTTTCCTTGTGTAGCGGTGACCGGGTGACTAAGATGTCCCGATGTATTACCACAAACCCTTCACTCTCACATACAGAACCAAAATGAACATTATTTATATATTATATAATAGGGACGTTCTATATGGGTGCTGGGATATTCTGTAAACTACCTCTCGCGAATTTCGCGATCCATGTAAATTCGCGAAAATTTGTCTGCCAGAAATAACATTGACATTATTGATTCTGATAGAAATTTCCGGACAATTTTAAATCCGTTAAGTAGCCGCGAGGGAAATTTGGTTTTCAGTATAACTAGTAATTGGAAACAAAATCGTGCATTTGAAATAGGAAGATATTATCTAGAGGTTATACCTCCCTATGCACTTAATGATCACAGGAAATTTGTCATAGAATTTGTTATAGGGAGTAATAGGGATTGGTTTAAAACCAGATTACCCAAAAGTAAATAACTTATTACTATTAAAATTTGGTTCTTGGTTTTATTAGTTTAACGTCCTATCAACAGTCATAGTCATTTAAGGACATGTCAGGTTTGATGGTGGAGGAAAGCTTAAATTCCGCGGAAAAACCACCGACCTGCGACTAGCACCTGGCAACTACCCAACATGGGATTCGAACTCGCAACAACTCAGGGGTGGAGAGATTGTGGTAGTATACATGTATGTCGGTTCACCACGGTCCCTAAACACTATTAAAGTAGCGCTATATAGTACGGTAAACATATAGTCACAACGTATACCATGTACATAACACGAGTTTCACTTCCACTTACCATGTGGTTTACAGAATGCAACATAATCTGATAATTAAATCGTGGTTCATGACAAGTGAATCCATTGATTGGTGCACAATATGAACATACCTACGAATAGTTAATGTTATACGGTATACGTTTCAGAACTAAGATCAAGTACAATGTACACAACATAAGTATACCAGATTGGCAAGGAGACAAAAACATCTAACGATTTAGAATAACAAATGTGACTATAATTTGGATAAGAAAACGTGAAAGGATGCAGGCAGTATTTAACGTAATGAACCACTTACCTACAAGGAGTATGCAGTATGATATCCACACGAATGTATTTTCCCTAACGGGTTGACTAACTGTATCGATGACATTATACATGCCTCTATTGATACCATAAACCTGTATACATGAACACATACATGAAAAATAGTTACTCAGCCTAAATACAGTTGTCCCCTTCACGAAATCTCGGAAATGACAAACCCTTTCATAAAACAGGAAGTATTTTGTTTTAACGCAAGTATTGTTTTAACGCAAGAAAATGTGTACACGTGCATCATAATAAGGACAGATAAATTTTAACGTTAGTTTCAGGACACGAATGATTAAATAAGTTAAAAAGAAATTACGATCCAGCATGATGTACGTTGGTAATGATGTCCACAAAACATATTGAAATGACTAAAAGCATAATTATAATTAGATATTGGATATGCTTTGATTTTGCACATCAAATCGATAAGTTATTTTAGAAACGCCGAATCAATATCATTATAAAAGATAAAAGACACACAAATAGACAATACAATGCCACGGCTTTATTTACAATGCACGCCAAAAGGCATTAATTGCAATGTCCAAATATATACAACAATTCATTCTCAAACAACTTCCGGAATATCACTTCCGGCATAATGTCACTTCCGGTTTCATCAATTTCCGGTTTCAGAAAAGTTCCTAGATTTTAATTTCAGGATAATCAGATATCATTTCTTATCCTCAATTATCTATGTTTTTTGTGTGCCCGAGGCTCTCCAACAGGCCATTTATCGCAAATAGTTCACTATTGATATGCCAATGGCTCTCCCCAACAGGCCCTTTATCAAAAATACTTCAAATAATGGTATGCCCGAGACTCACCACAACAGGCCCTTTATCACAAATAGTTCAATACTGATATGCCCGAGACTCTCCACAACAGGCCATAATCTGAATACCATGATTCTGGTTTGTCGAAGTTCCGCCAAATGGTTTCATTTTCTTGAACCAAGGAAAGGAAACCACAGCCAACGTCATAACACGAGAGGCGCCTAAACAACGACAAACAAAGCCGTGCCACAAAGGGGATGAGTGGTGGTTGTGGGTGGTGTGTGTGTGGGGGGGGGGGGGGGGGTGATGGAATGTTAATGTTTATTGATCTGTATACCCTACCTAATGCCAAATTCTATTTTGAAGGGGGAGGGGACTTTATTTTCTGAATCCATATATGACCATAGTGCAACTTTTAATGTGCCCAAAAACTTGTCATTTCCAATATCAGACAAGTGCACACCATCATCCTTGTTGAACATGTTGGGATTGTTTAATGTTAACTCTTGGTATCTGATGTAGTCATCATGACAATATTGTAACGTATATGATGCTGCCGATCTGTTCACACGGGAACGGATCCTATCACACCAAGGATGGTCCCAGGGAGAGCAAACTCTCCGATTGAACTTATGGAGAATTTGTGACCAAATCAGTAAAGTTCCTGGATAAGAATTGTTTAAGAACTCCAAATAACTGTTGATGGAATCCCCTAATTCGAAGGTATTAGATCCTTGACCTATGTCATTTCCTCCACAATGCAGCAATAACATATGAGGCCTACCTGCTTCTGTCACCAACTCGGACACTTGAAAAACCAAGTTGTCACTTGTTAAGCCCCCTTAAGCTCTACAATAAACTTTAACCCCAATATCATGATACAAAAGGAACTAAGCATGGCGTGGTTTTGGGCACGTTTCGCAATGGAGGAGCCAACAATGAAAATCTTGATATGATCTTAAACAATCTTAATTACTGTAAGTAACACTATAGTGTGTACAATGATTACCTGGTATTTCTGATTTTACATAGGTAAGCGAATATATCGTTTATAGACATCAGATTTCCACCTTTCCAATGTTTGAATGGTATCGCTACTTAAACCCTTAAGAGCCGCTAGTGTTTCCCCGCCTATTCTAAACGAGGGAGTTTTGTAGGATGAAACGTCATAACCAGCAAACTTTAGAGCCTTATGAAGAACTGTAGCAAACTGAAAACGAGTAATTATATATAACTGCCTTTCCATTGAAGTGACAGAATAACGGACCTTTTGCTGTACTAGGACGGAGAGCTAAATATTGTTTAATTGCCTGTACAGGACATACAGATGCACCCGTTGCAGCTATCGACAGTTTTGTTGAACGACCCAACTGGTTCGTTTTTGAAAAACGGATGTTGATTTCTACTGAATTAGAATTCAAAGAAATGTCCACAATTTGTAAGACTCTTCCACCTGCACATCTCTATTTCGCTGACCCGTTATAAACCAAAAAATGCTAATAAAAATGAAGTCAAAAACAACTTGGATTCAAAATGTGAACTACAGATTTGCTGCACAGCAAATGACATTTTCTTAAGCATATCCAATGTTATGGGGGGCCTAGTATCTTTTGATGACACAGTACGTCTCATACTTTCCAATATTTTCTTTAACAAAAAATTATGGGTGTGATCCTCACCTCCAAAACATTTGCTATAAAACCTGAGACCAGCCATATATGTCCTAACTGTCGAAGGGGCTATCTTTTTGTTTGACAGATACAAGACAAAATTGACCAAATGAGCTAGAGGTGGTGGCCATACATACACTATTAAACTCAAATTGAACACGAAAGTCCTCAAAAATTCGCTTTGCATTTTAATAAACAAATTTTGTATTTTCCGCTTAGGATGCCGAAACTAAAGTATCGAATTAAACTTGAAACTGTTCCAAAACTCCTAATGAACTGTACAAGTCTCTGGGCAGCACCAAGGTGCCAGTTGTAGGAATCAGCACCACTGAAATCGAGGCAAAGCATCAGCAGCAGAATTACAGACTCCCTGTATATGACGAGCCTTAAATTGGACATTTTTTTCTTAAGGCAAACATAACTAGTGGGCGAACAAGTTTCATAACCCTATCAGACTTTGAAGTTTTGTTGTTCAACACATTCACTAAGTTTAAATTGTCACAATGAAAAACCACTTTTTTTGTTCTGTAACACATCAGACCACACATACAAGGCCAGAACTATTAGCACCAATTCCAAAAATGTGATATCACGCATGATATCATAGCCTTTCCATTCCAAAGGCCATCCTAAAACAAGCCATTGTTTACCAAGAATAGCTCCACAACCCAGGTTCGCATTTCCTGCGCTATCAGTGTATAACTGTAAGTCAGAATTGGTCAACTAACTAGATTTTGATGTGTAGCAGACACCATTAAATTGACTAAAGAACTCTAACCATAGTTTAAGATCTTCTTTTATCCCATGAGTAATGCAAATGTAATAAAATAGTTATGTAACTCCAGTTATGGCTCCATACACCCTTCTGCAGAAGGCCCTAGCACCTGGCATTGCCTGGCACAAAAGGCAAGACTACCGACTAAAGACTGCAATACTTTTAATTTGACCTTTGATTTAGGGAGTACAGACCTTATTGCTTGGACAACCTCTTCCACTTTCACTCTCGGTACTCGAATAACCATTTCAATAGTGTCAATTTCTAGGCCAGGGAATATCAAATTATGCGTGAAACCTTCTGTCATGTTTTCAGCAACAGGAACACCAAAATTAGAACATAGTCTATCAAAATCATTCATCAAACATTGACATACAGAACCAGGGGTCTCAGACATATTCTCTGACTCTATCCCCGCAAAATAGAAAATCATCTAGGTAATGTTCCACAGTGTCATGCCAGATTCTTTGATGACTAACCAAGCTCGGATCTATAAAATCATTGACACTAAAATCTTTTGGATATGATAGATTGGTAATCATTCTCCAACCCCCAGATTTTTTGGAACCAAACCGACAGGGGAAACTCTAAAATTTGCAATGATATCCGACCCAAGTCAATTTCAGACTGAAGCTTATCCCTATGTTGTTCAGGGTTAGTGAATGCTGATTTAAGATTTTTACACTCAAAAGCTTCTCTAGGACCTTCATAATGCAAATGAAAACCTTCCTCAAAACCTCTGACTAATTCCTCTGCTACTTCTTGCAAAGGATACAATGGTATTTTTTGCTTCAAAACTTCAACTTTCACTGAAGTAAAACCTAGCATGGAAAGGCTGGAATTGTTACATTGATGGTCGATTTGGCCTAGCTCCCCTAAATTGCTACATCTGAATGAATTCTGATTGGAGGGGCGAAAACACATTTGGTTTTGAGGACGAGGGAAAACAATTTTGATTGGACTTGTAACAGTTTGAACTGGGATGCAAACCCCCGCAACGCATACAAATATGTGCTAAATTACAAAGCCTATGCTGGCAGATCCCTTGCTGGTATGGATATGACACCCTTGGGTTAATCTGAGGTGTATTTTGGAAACCTTTATTTTGAGGAACAGTAGAAAGGCCAGTGCCTACACAAGTAAGCCATAACTCTGCATCAATGCTTCCCCAAGATCGGGATGGGTCCCTCGCTTGACGCAATCTGAACTCAACTGAGTGTCATAAGTTAACCAACCCATACCCCCAAAGGTAGAGTGAGCTGACCTCACAGTGTTCACATACTTCAATAACTCCTGAGTCTTTTCATGTGATCTGACCAATAGAAGGCTAACAAAAATAATAATAGCATCAGTCCATTCGTCAATTGTCTCAATTTGTTTCTTGATTGAGTTTTTAACCAGGATGATACCATTCTTAATGATCAAAGACCGGTTATAAACTTTTCGGGATCTGTTACCAGCAAAGTTCCTAGCTCGATAAATTCGCCATTCCATATTTTATCCTTAACTGACAAAAGGAATATTAGCCTCAAGCTGGTTACAGACACTAAGTAGTGGTGAAGGGTTTATAACCTCCTCACAGGATAAAACATGATGACCCCCAGGTATTGGAGTACCGATATTAGTACATATATTAGCAATCTGCGGATTGCTCTCAAAGCTCTGTGCTGGAGGTGGAGGTAGGCTCTTCTCTGCTGGGCCAGAGAATGTATGTAACAGTTATGTTCCTCTGTTCAGGACCGGAGAGTGTAGGTAGACTCATCTCCTCAGGACCGCAGGGTTGAGGTAGACTCCTCTCTGTAGGGGCATATGGATGAGTTGTTCCACGGGCCGTTTTGTCTTGTAATCGTTTACTGGTTCTGGGCATGTTTTTTTCTAAGTAGTGAGAATTTCTTATTAGATCTTTCTTATTAGAGCCGTGACAAGAAAGGACGTTTAGGCATACCCGCTCAAAAAACTTCCAACTTCCGTGTCATTGTAAATTATGTCACGGCAACACCGATCCGGAATATACCGAGATATAAAATTCAACACCAAAAGTAGTGGTGAGGTTTCCATTGTTGGAGACGTCAAAAGAACAAACCGATACGGGACACAGTCCCAACGTATCTCTGATAAATTTCTACGTAATAACTGTTTCAGTAAGTAATCGATAATTATTTCTTTTTATATATATATTTTTAAAAAGGTATTTGTTCTTTTGACCATTTTATGGTGAAATGCACACTACCAAAATCCTTCTATTTTGTGATTTTATATTCTATTTATGCTTAAAGGCCCACCTCCTTTCGGACACGGCTTTTGCTTTTTTAAATGTTTTTTTTTTTTTTTTTTAAACATATTTTATTGCAAAATGTGCAATGGGATTGGGCACAAGTTATACAACTTATATAAAGCCCGTTCCCAAAAATAATAAAACATTCAAATTACAGACAAGATGGCATTTACAAGAGAATATATACATAATATATAAAGTTGTATTTGAGATAGAGAGAGAGGGAGAGAGTGAGGGAAGAAGAACGAGAAAGAGAGAGGTGGGGGAGGGAGAGAGCTATTGTATAACCAGTATGCTCCTCAAGTTTCAACTCGTAATATACTATTATTTTAAAATCTACCCCTCCGATAAAGACGACAGAAGTTCTAAACCACTTTTCTTAACTTTCGACTTCTCAATGTTCATATCATCCTGTCTTCGGTTTGTCTTTCTCCTGGTCACTCTAGGCTTTCTTTGAATATTCGTTTCTCTTTTGTCGTCAGTATCGGAGGGTTATACAAATATAATTTAAGTGTAAATACAAAACCAGTAAGATGTTGGGAGTAAGGCAGATATGGGAATATTTGATATTAATAGAAGGACGAAGTTAAAATCTATGAGTATCTTTGATATATTGCTGAGTGTGCATGAAGATTAATTCGTTTTCTTGTGTACTTAAGTTCATATTTCCAAAAAGTAATAAATTGACAGAGAGTGGAATAAATGAGTTTAGCTGTCGAAATAGAATGATTCTTTGGTCTTTGTGAATTACAATTAAAAAAGAAATGCTGTGGATCTTCAACTGGGAAACCGCAATGACATTTTTGATCTGTTACAATATTGGCTCTGAATAAATGGCTACGTAATGAACTTGAACGATTTCTTAAGTTTGTATGTATAATGTTTAATTTACGGTCTCCAAAATAAAAAAAAGTTGGGTATTACAGGTACGTCTTTGTTCTGGATAGCATGTTTAAAATTAGAGAATGACTCGCTATGTCTTGTGTTTATAGGTAACTGGTTCCATAAACGAACGGTAGACGGGAAAAAAGATATATTTGAAGATTCAAGTCTATTATTAGGAAGTGTGTAATTTTCTGCATTACGAAGAAGGTGTTGGGTGTTATCAGCAACTATAGAAGGAAGGAGTGTTTGTAGATAGGTTGGGGTTAGCCCATGATGTATTTTATAAAAGAGTTGGAGTTTTCTGCGAGACCGTCTGTTAGATAAGGGCCTCCCACCCAGTTTCACAGTATATAGAGTTTCTGCTTGAGAACGATGGTAATCCCGTAACAATGCGACCTGCCTCTAATTGTAATTTTTCTAAGATTTCAGCTTCAGCGACCGTACAACCGTCCCACAACTCACAACAATATTCCAATATAGGAAGAATAAAAGTTCTATAAATTTTGCTTAACGTTTGTCTAGAGAGAATGAATTTTAATTTCCGTAGAACACCTAATTGTTTCGTGACAGTTTTACTGGTATGGTCTATATGTCTGCTCCACTTACACTCAGAATCAATATACACTCCAAGATGTCGGTGGCTATCAACAAAGTCGATATTTACATTATTAAAAACAATATCAATTACATAATTAAGGTCAATATTCGAAATGAGGGATAGCCTGTGTTTTTACTGGATTAAATTTCACTAACCATTTATCGGCCCAAGATTGGATATTCGAAAGATCGTTATTTATTTTTTGCTCTATAACTTGTGGAGATTTTTCAGTGCATAGAAGAGAAGTATCATCAGCGAACAGCTTAGATAGGCTGTCTAAATTATCAGTAATATCATTAATATAAAGAATAAATAAAAGGGGACCTAAGACAGACCCTTGAGGCACCCCTGCCTTAGTAATTTTAACATTAGATTTAGCATTCCCCAAACATACTTGTTGCGACCTATTCTTAACATAATCAGTTAACCATATCAATAATTTCCCCGATATACCATAGCTAGTTATTTTTTTTTCCAATCCCCTGTGCCACACTCTGTCGAACGCCTTAGAGATATCACAGAACACTAAACAGGTTGGTTGTCTTTTTTCCAAATTATCACATATATTTTGAAAGATTTCTATGAGTTGATGAGTAGTAGAATGTCCAGGTTGAAAACCAGACTGATATTTATAAATAAGCGAATTATCTAACAAATAATTATGTAAGTACTTTGCGATTAGTCTCTCAAATACTTTACCAATTGTACATAATAATGAAATGGGTCTATAGTTTGAGGGATCTTGTTTGTCACCTTTTTTAAATATAGGAATAACTAATGCACGTTTCCATTGTGTAGGAAAGGATCCAGTCTCTAATGAGGTACGAAAGATAATGGAAAGAGGGTAGGCTACTGCACTTGCAGTGTTTTTTTAGCATAATGTGACTAATTGAATCGTGTCCTACTGCTTTCCCACTTTTTAATGATTTGAGGATGTCAATTATGGCATTTACGGTAACTGGTACGTCAGATATTATAGAGTCAGTTCTAGGTTCAGCAATAGGAACTTCCACCCCCCTGTCATCAATATTGGATATTGATATAAAGTAGTCGTTTAAAATATTTGCCTTTGTGTAGTCATCAATTTCAATAATTCCAGTCGCACTCCGCAAAGGAGGTATACAGTTAGATACATCAGAATTTTTAATAAGTCTGCGGACAAGTTTCCAAAAATTTCTGGGATTTGAATTACTAAAGTTATCGAGGAGACCATTAATGTCCGCATAAAACAATTCTTTTTTTCTTTTCTTTTGATTGTTAACTTTATTGCGCTGTTTTCTAAAGTTATTTAAATTTAACGGAGTGCGATTAGATTTATATTTTATGAAGTAGTCTATCTCGTTTCCTAATTTCTCGTCTTATGTCCGAGTCAAACCATGGTTTATCATTTGGCCTAATGGTTACAATTTTGGAAGGAATGCACGTGTCTGCTATGCCTAAATATTTATCTGAAAAAACTTGACACATGTCATCTACATTACCTGTTTGAGAAAAAAGTTCAGTCCAGTCAGTCGTCTCTAATTTATTGTTAAAAAGATCAAAATTTGCATCATTATAACACCAAATTTTACGCTTAAAGTTTTTAGTTTTCGTTGTGCCTACAGTCAATTCGACACAAGTCGCCTGATGATCAGAGGTAAATGGTAATGTAAAACAAGATTAATAATATTTTAGAATCATAAAAGTGATTAGCTTAACATTAATACTACACTTACCATCACCTTCTCAACAATTTAATAATGATAAATTAAATGTTAATATTTATAACGCGGGTCGTATCATGTTCCCCGCCGTCGTCCTAATTACCGCGCGTTTGTTAATCATCACCGCGCCAGACGACAAAACAGCGATATTTAATTTTCACTATTAACATATAATACATGGAATGTTGCACTTGTGTGATATTGTAACATGATCTAAGGCCATGGAATTTTTAGTATTTTCTATTGTTTGTCTATTTTTGTTACAAAAAGGTATTGAGCCTTTAGGCTTTCAATGGAATTTAAGGTAGAAAAAAAACAATTTACAAGAGTCTTTTAAAAGAAAATTTGAACTATGTTTATTCCTTGAAGAACATATTCTTGTTATATGTTTCCTATTTCTCATAAACATGTATGTGTGTGTGAATAAAATAATACATGTATATACTTGAGAGTTGAATAAAATTGGGAGTTATCAGTTGCTGTTCATAGAGTTGAGGACACCTTGAGAATGTTTTGCTTGATGTGTAATTGTAATTTATTGTTTTTATGTTTGTAATTTATTGAATTATTTGAAGATTAAATGTCTTCTGATAGTCTGTGTATTACAAAAACGAATGCACATGTACCGTAACATTATAATTATCTTGTAATTTTCGTATCAAAACAGACGCACATTTGTAATCTTTCATTAACTCTTACACAGAAAAATAAAATATTGCTGTCTTATTTTCATTAATATTTTCATGGTTAAAAAGCTTTATCTTTAACTCACTCCATCAGATGGGGGATAAGACAAAGGCATATTTCAATATTCAATATTCTCAAATAATTAATCCTTCTCTGTACCGAACATTTTTTTTGACATGCAGAATTCTTTCCATAACGAAGTCGTATTTAACGTCGACGTCGTAATTAACGTAGTCACTTATAGGGTGATCCAAATAATACAAAAGAGTGCCTCTAAGAAATTATTTGGAAATATTTGTTATATTTTCATAAGGATGAAATTTAATAAATAACATATATATGGTAGAGAGACAGAACTGTATGTAATTCAAAACAGAAAACATATAGAAGTTAATTTTTGAGATATCCATTGATATCCCCAGACTTGATGAGTTATTTGTTCAATTCCACGAAATTTTCGTTTTATACGATACTTCGCGGAACTTCCAATGAACAACTACATGTATTTATATATTGGTCTTATATATTGTGCCTGTATTGATAGTTACAATTCGCTATTGTATGCTTTTCAAATGATTTAAATAAGGATTGTTTTCATTTGACATTTTATTTTTATTTTTTCTCAAAACCACCTTTCTTATTATAAAACGTTTACATAGTGTTCGATAACCACAGACTAACATTACATTGTTTCATTATTTCACATGACAATGATAATATTGCTTTGTTTCTTTGGTTTTTGTTTTACTTTCTGTCGTTTAAAGACGACACCAAGTCAAGATATTATTTTTAAAATCACTAACAAATATTTTTTATTGTAGCATATGGGAAATAACTCCATTAAGAACCAGGGTGACATGTAATCATACTACAGGTAGATTCTCACAAAATAGGAATTACCACTTGCATGAAAAGAAATTAGTTAATATGTTTCGTTAAATGGATACATCATCTATGCATAAAGTTCTGTAATGATAAGGCGTATACGTATATGATGAAATATTATGATTATTCATATCAGAATTTATACTCATATTTTGGAAGAATATACTTTATGATTAACACATTTAATTCCTTGAATATTCTATCAAAGTTTAGATAACTGCAAAATAATTCTTTTTTTTTAAATAAAACTAAAAAGGTTTTTTTTTCATGTAAAGTTTGTAACTTCATTATATTCCCATGTAATATACATTGTATCAGAAAGGACTATGTATAGTTTTGGCCCATTTTTTATGTTAAATCCAACAATTAAAATAATAAAGAACAGTTTTGAAATTTGACGGATTTGGGACCAACAATCTATATATATAATTAAGGTCTCAAACCTTGCATAAAAATGGCATTAATGATATTAAAAAAATGCGACCATTCCTCAACATTATTTATCGATTGGAAAAATGTTTTAAAACAGAGTAAAATCGTCTCCAAAAAATACACTGCGTGAAAGCGCGAAAATTAAATGCCCAGAAAATAAGTTTTTGGGTAGTAATTACATCATTAGAAACAAAACGGTTATTGAATATTTATAATATTCTAGATAATTATAGAATTATAATGCAGTCTATAAGTCTGACGAGTTTGCTACATACATGTAGCTATATACATGTAGGTATCTATGGGATAGGGTTCAAATTTGCGCGTTATTCAATTTGTCTGCAATCATGGGAGAATTAAAGGACCATAAATCCCACGAGAAGGCATTTTATACATTGTACAACGAAAGCGCTTGCAAGTTTTGTTTTTTTTTGGGTTTTTTTCAATAGATTTTTTCAAAAGATTCAATACTTAGCTTATGATATTTTTGCAAACCAAAAGTTAAGAGTCCATGCGGTTACTTTTCTACAGATATGAACAATGATTTCTAAGAAAAGCGAGTCTCATCTACGTCCTTGGAAAAATACATCATGTTACATGTATATAAAAATATAGCAAGTAAACGCAATAGATAACATTTATTCGAAATCATATAAAAACAGGGACAAATTACAGTCTGTAAAATGCGTATGATAGATACAAACAAAAACATATATTAGATACTTGTATAAATTCCAATATCAACAGTCGACATACAGGTGCTACAAGAAACATACGTACACCTAGATCTACTCGAACGCACCTAATTATAATGTAAAGGGGAAGTCACTCTAACGCGCCAAGTATGAGTCTGTCGCTAAATGTAAGTAACGATACTGCAGGTAGGCCTAACATTAACTGATTAATATAGAATGATATTCGTCAACATTTGCACGATAGTGTTGTTTAAAGTACTTCAGTATAGATCATATAACATATTGGTCTTCAGGTTGAGCATAACAAGAAAGTGGAGCGCGGTGGAGCGCCCACTGTGAATCGGGATCGATCCACATGAAGTGATATGGGATGAAAGTAGATACTGTACTGCATTACGTAATCTAACGTCAACTGTACAGTAATTGTGATGGATCAGAATATGCATACTTAGAAAAGTTGTTATTTTGATTATAGGTCTAGTCCTGAAAATTATTGAATAACTTGAACAACCTTCATAGTTGATGGTTTGATGTATTGTACTGGTATGCATCCTTTGTGTATGTCAGAGTTATCTGCCCTTGCAGATAGGTGTCTACTCATATTGTTGTGAAGTATATTTTTTTAAAAGCCAAACATATTATTTTCTCTAAAACAATTTTTGTATTGGTTTAAAAAAATAATTGAAGTTACAATCACTGATATATCATGCATCACCTGTACGGGTTCACAAAGGGCAGATAACTCTAATAAATGTAAGCCAATGCAGAACATTTAGAACTCTTTATACAGCTTTCTTATTTTGAAATTTGTCTTTTTTTATTCGCAGTGTTGAAAAATGAACCAGCTAGCAATGTGGTGGTGGACAGCATGACCTAGTTTTATCCCTATGGAAACCTTGATGAAGAATATTTACACGTTTGCTGACATTATTCGTCACGCTGGAGGAAGCAATGTCACTCATTGGAATGAGAAGTCTGTTCATAATGCCTTTAATTGGGCAAATTACTGTCAAAGGGTACAAATACTTTCAAATCTCATATTGATAGGAATTTTGTGCAGACTTTAGAATATGCAATTTTAATGACAGTATGTGTACATGTATACAAATGTATGTTATTACAGCCCGAGATACTCTGGCCTTGACACCAGAAGACTTTGACATTTTATATATGACAGATAGATGTCTGGTATAGGGCCAAAGCGCACTGCTATATTAAAACGTGGAATAAGCCGACACCATTTGGTATCGGGCCAGGTCATCTCTGATTCAGACTGCTTACAAAATGTTACCACAGAGAATCCCCACTTACCTGGGTCTTTTCAACAAATGAATAATTTATCTACTCAAAGCCATACATTTTATCATGCATGCACATTCTTTGGTGTCAACACAGTATTTTCTTCTTTGGAATTTGAAATTTCCCATGTCGGCATTTTTTAATAGTATATGAAAATCGCCTTAATCTTGACGGATTGCTATATTAGGGTAAACAATTATTTCAAACAAGGTTAGTGGTGCTTCTCTGTGGTTAGTCTGAATCGGAGATGACCTGGCCCGATACCAAACGGTGTCAGCTTATTCCACGTTTTGATATAGCAGTACACTCTTGCCCTAAACCAAAGGCTTGTGTCAGGGCCAGAGTATCTCAGACTGTTGTTATTATAATTCAATTTTGCTTGAAACGAGCATTTCCATTGGTTGAAAAAATCATTTTATCAGCCCATAAAGGAAAAGATGGTGTCGCCGTTTGTAACGTTGCTTCCGATAAGCAGAGATTACAGGGTAATTATTAAATTGAATTAATATAAGGTTTAATCTTAATAGATTTTTTTATGTTATGGAGATATAACACAAAAATCTGAGTGTATACTCCCATCATAAACTGCTTTGCGGTTTATCTAGAGTACACGCAGATTTTTGTGTTATAGCTCCATAACATAAAAAATCTACTTAAGTTCATCCTTAATTATACAATATATTTACAAATTTACATGACCAATCAATATCACCCTCCTTTCAGCCTGCATACCGAAAACTAAAGGGCGGCGTGATATGAGAACTTGAGGTTTGAAATGATATGTGACATATAATAATGTACTTACAAATAATCATGTCATATAATTTTCATTATGTACACTTACATGTATAGACCTATACTTTGTTTTCCTGTCTTACATGTAAATATTTGTATGTTTTTTGAATAACAAGTAACACCTTTTAGTTCAAATTTCTCTACTTGCTTTGCTTGAAAACAGACAATTGAACCTCAAAGATTTGATAATATCGGTATTGTATGTATTGATACATGTTGTTGTATACTTTAAGGTACACTATGAAACCGCTGCGCGACCATACAGGGGAGAATTAGACCGACACATCAAGTCTTTGTCGCTGTATCTCTCTCCTCCATGTTGTCTAGAATTAAGTCTGGATGCCTTACAGCATGCAGAAAACCTTCTTTTACAGGTAAAAAGTATATAATATATATATATATGTACATATTAATAAATTGTTAAATACATATATTTCAGGTAAATAGATTATCAAATCCATAATGAGATAGTAAAGGTAAATAGGTTATCAAATACATATTGGGGTAATACAGGTAAATAAATAATCAGATCCATATTGGAATTGTACATGCAACTATATGATCAAATCCTTATTGGGATAGTACAGGTAAATACATCAAATCCTTATTTAGATGCAAATGTAATAGGGGTTAATAGATTATAATAGTGGAAGAAAGCTTATAACTGTCTGGTAAATTATAATGAGTATCTGGAGAATAAAATATTGGTCTATAGCAGTTTTAAGACACCTGTTTTATCAGGGATTTCAAATTGTCACTAGATGTTGAGATCAAGATGTCAAATTCAAGACTATGCCCAACTAAAATAACCACGGTGGTGGTATAAGGGTCTCATATGTGTTCGAGGGTGAAGACTTTGAAAAGGGAGGAGTATATAGTGTGATGGGACTGGGTTGATCATTGTAACCAGTTAGCTCAGCGGTAGAGCTAGACTGGCCACCAGACCCGAAGTTGCTGATAAGACTTTCTCAGCAGAGTTCTTTACTAGATTATCTAGAATCAGGCATGTAGTAGAGACAAAAATTATCAAGCCAAATTTTAATGATTCTTTTAAATATTCTAGAGGCTGGTGACCAGTCTAGGTTGAGCATTCAGCTACATTTTCTTCTCCCCTGTTACTAAAATAACAACATAAATTGCAGAAGTGTGGATTTTTGTGTTTCATTTCAGACCCTGGTTGGGAATCCATTACTACCCACAAGACTACTCGAGTGTATAGTTGATACCTGTATGAAGACTGAGACAAGTCGAGACACGTTTGTCAAGGTAGTATATATACATTAGGAAGAACAAGTGTATTGATCACTCACCTGGTATGTGTAATGTTGTCAACAAAACAATGAGTAATAGTAATTTAAAGGCATTGTTGACTGAGGACAGGTTCATATGTAAAAGAATTTAAATTATATGACTAAAGTGAATAATCGGGCAATGAAACCAGTCTAAATGCGTTCGTTGACCTTCCAAAAGTCTTATATATATCAAAAGACCGTCAGATTCTGCTTATATTGTCCAGTTTGACCATTGAAATTAAGCTTTAAAAAATTAATTAAGAAAAAGAGGCTGTGTGGGAATGTCAGCACAAATATAGCCAGCCGAGACAACGTTTTTTTGCTTTGTATGTAGAACGAATAATCATGCCCTGCCTCCATTCCGGTTCCGGACGACGACCATCTGTCAGAAATCTTCCGTCCGTCGTTCAGAGCTACGTCATCGCAGCTACTTTGTATGCAGAGCGATTTTGATAGGAATCTTTTTATTTCTTTTTCAAAACAAATTATATGGGATATAATTTGAAAAAAAAAGAGGAGTGTCAATTTGGGCCTTCTGGTGGCCATGACTGATAAGCATTATTTTTGTTTACAGATAAGAGGGGTTTAGATTACTTTGACCTATATTTTGTCACTAAATTATATTTTCCAAAATGTTTTATTTTCAACATATAAATGCATTATTACTAATTTAAAATCATTCAAAAATATCATTTGGTTCCAACAAAATTGGACAAAACCGAAAATTGACCCTCCTATTTAACCCCCATAACTCACAAGGGACTTCGACCTGATCTTAATCATATGTCATATTATGATAACCTAAACCACGGGTATCTGTCAACAAAAAATAATGTTTATCGTTCATGGCCACCAGAGGGCCCAAATTGACACTCCTCCTTTACCAACTTTAGCCATCCTTTGCTATTCACTATTCACTTCAGATTAGTTTGAGAGGTATCACTTATAAGGTGATGAACAAAGGGAGATAAATCTGATAGATCAGAGTGCTATATTTTAGGTCACCTGAGGTGAAGTCTCTTACATTTTCGACTTCTTTTCCAAAACTGCTGAAGAAATTTCAATGAAATTTTGCACAAACCTTCTAAGGCATAAGGCCAATTAAAATTGTAGCCTACATGTGTGTATCGCTATCTCGTCAACAGTGCCATCCCATTCAAACCCAATCAGGGAGTAAACCGATGACTTTTTCCAGGGAGCTTTGGGAGGGGCCAAAGAGGTAAAATTGGCCAAAAGATGTAGTAGAATCAAATACTCTTCGTAGATAGAAAGGTCATAAAGTCGTTTACAAAAGGTGTGAATTATATGACCCTGGGGTCTCGTTTCCCCCTGGGGAGGGGGACAAGCTTACTATAGTTTAAATAGGGTAAACACATTTTTGAGCATTATTTGCTCAATTTTCATAGGAAATGAGTCAAATATTGTCAGAATTATCAGTATGAGATGACCATTAAATCCTATTAACAAATTTTATATGACTGACCCCCAGGGGCCTTAGGGGCGCGGTCAAAAGGGATCAAATAGGCTAAAACTTCAAAAATATTCTTCTGAAATTCTGGAAATGGTAGAATCAAATACTTTTCATAGATAGAAAGGTCTTAAAGTCCATACAAAAAATGTCTCACGTTTGCCCCTGGGTAGGGGTATCAGCAAGCATACTAGGGTTTATATATGGAATACAAATTTATGAACATTTTTTGCTCAATTTGCATAGGAAATGAGTCAAACTTGGTTAGAATTGTTAGCCTGAGATAGCATTTTAACATCATATCCATATTGGTATTGACTGACCCCCTGGGGCAGAGGGGCGGGGCGAAAAAAAGGTCAAATAAGCTAAAACTTCAAAAATATTCTTCTAAAATTCTGGAAATGTTAGAATCAAATACACTTTATAGATGAAAAGGTCTTAAGGTGTTTTATAAATATTGTGAATTGTATGACCCTGGGGTCTCACATTTCCCCCTGGGGAGGGGGTCAAGTTTACTATAGTTTACATAGGAAAAACACATTTATGAGTAATGTATGCTCAATTTTCATAGGAAATGAGTCAAACTTGATTAGAATTATAAGCTTGAGATATAGCATTTCAACATCAATATTAGTCCTCGATGACCCCCTAGGGGACCAGAAGGGCGGGACCAAACAGTGTCAAAAAGACTAAAATTTTAAAAAATTCTTCTTATAAGTTCACAGTTTTGATGGAAGCAAATACTCTTCATAGTCTAAAAAGTCAAATTTATAAATCTCTGACCATCTTCAAGGCCCAGCATATAGTATTTATATGTCTTTTATTTGTTTCATTATTTGTTTCACTATATATTCAAATGTTAAGGCTAATGGGCCTCTTGTTAAGTTATGTGTTTCTTTCTTGCCATGTAGACGTGCAGTGAGACTTCTAAGAGCAATAGCATTATGGAAACTCTTGAGGAGATCTTTGACCAGCTTGGAGTTTCTACTGAGGATTTTAGAATAGAAAGCCAGGCGGAAACTTTACTAACGAAGCTCAAGTCATAGTACCAGTATTCTACCAACTCAGAAAGGTGAGTGTTATATCTGTACATCTCAGGATCAGGGTTCTAACAACACATACATGTAGGTGAGTGTTATATCTGTACATCTCAGGATCAGGGTTCTAACAACACATACATGTAGGTGAGTGTTATATCTGTACATCTCAGGATCAGGGTTCTAACAACACATACATGTAGGTGAGTGTTATATCTGTACATCTCAGGATCAGGGTTCTAACAACACATACATATAGGTGAGTGTTATATCTGTACATCTCAGGATCAGGGTTCTAACAACACATACATGTAGGTGAGTGTTATATCTGTACATCTCACGATCAGGGTTCTAACAACACATACATGTAGGTGAGTGTTATATCTGTACATCTCAGGATCAGGGTTCTAACAACACATACATGTAGGTGAGTGTTATATCTGTACATCTCAGGATCAGGGTTCTAACAACACATACATATAGGTGAGTGTTATATCTGTACATCTCAGGATCAGGGTTCTAACAACACATACATGTAGGTGAGTGTTATATCTGTACATCTCAGGATCAGGGTTCTAACAACACATACATATAGGTGAGTGTTATATCTGTACATCTCAGGATCAGGGTTCTAACAACACATACATATATGTGAGTGTTATATCTGTACATCTCAGGATCAGGGTTCTAACAACACATACATGTAGGTGAGTGTTATATCTGTACATCTCAGGATCAGGGTTCTAACAACACATACATGTAGGTGAGTGTTATATCTGTACATCTCAGGATCAGGGTTCTAACAACACATACATGTAGGTGAGTGTTATATCTGTACATCTCAGGATCAGGGTTCTAACAACACATACATATAGGTGAGTGGTATACATGTATCCCAGCTGTAGCACTAGGATCAGGGTTCTAACAACACATACATATATGTGAGTGTTATATCTGTACATCTCAGTATCAGGGTTCTAACAACACATACATGTAGGTGAGTGTTATATCTGTACATCTCAGTATCAGGGTTCTAACAACACATACATGTAGGTGAGTGTTATATCTGTACATCTCAGGATCAGGGTTCTAACAACACATACATGTAGGTGAGTGTTATATCTGTACATCTCAGGATCAGGGTTCTAACAACACATACATATAGGTGAGTGTTATATCTGTACATCTCAGGATCAGGGTTCTAACAACACATACATGTAGGTGAGTGTTATATCTGTACATCTCAGGATCAGGGTTCTAACAACACATACATATAGGTGAGTGGTATACATGTATTCCAGCTGTAGCACTATAATGATTGTACCTTATGCTTGCCAACCCTCCCTATTTCGGAGAGAGACTCCCGTTTTTGAACACTTATTTAAGGCCATTTAGCAAGTCCAAATTATTTAATATTCAAAATGTCAAAAATCTGACTATTCTATCAGAAAGAGCAGGTCAAAATATGCAAAAATCAATCTTTACTTTCTTCATAGGGGGTTACTAAGTAGACTTTCTTGAGGTTAAAAGTTTAATAAATACGTGAAAATTACCCACATAGGAATTTCAAAAAGTTGGCAAGTATTGTACCTTCATGTTGAAATGTAAGTTACGAGTTGTAATTTTCACATTATTCTGGTAATTGTATCACATATAGCATCATTTATAGTTGAAAAAGTTATTGGTTATCAAATTACTAAACCTAAGACCAACCCATCCCCACAATCCCCACTCACCATATACTACTGAAATGTATTTATAGAGGTAACTCGTAGTCCACATATAACATATGTAAATTCAATCTGATTAAAATACAGATCCTTATGACCACTCCGTTATATAAAGGATCTGACAATAACCCATAGGAGGTCACGTCCAGATGACCTTTATACCACGTGGTCTTCATATAGGATACATTTTCTACACCTGTCACATCCATTGAAAACGAAAGTTCGTCCCAGTATAGTATTAGTATACATAAACAATTAACTTTATTGTGCTCTTTGGGCGAGATGACTACGTAAACCAAAATAATTCTGACAGTTTTTTCAAACTATTTCGTCCCTGAAATTCACTGTCAAAATTTTGCAAGTAGCAATTTGATTGGCCATTTCCAAAGGTCACCTGGACATGACCCCTAATGGGATTTTCTCAGATCCTCTTATCAAACGTAGTGATAATAAGGATCTGTATTTTAATCAGATTGATGTAAATTATAAGTTTAGGTTTCAAAACAAATGCAGTGCATGACACTTTGATCCATAATAATTTCTTAGATGTAATATGGAACTTGAATATTTGTTACACTGGCTGAAATAATTAGTTGAACAATACAGACCCATTGGACCTCTTGTTAGGATACATTGTAGGTCATGCAATATGCACAGTTATTTAAGATGTCTATGATATTATATTTTAGATACCGGCAGTATGTATTTGGTATTTTGAAGCAGCTATCCAAAGACAAGAAAGGATTGGTAAGTGTGTATTTCTTCCATGATGAGGATTCGCTTAAAAATAAGTTGCTTAAAAAGCTTGTTTTTAATCCACTATTGTTTAGAGTGCTACCTTTAATCTGAATTGATTTCATACATAATGCTCTTTAATTGCTATTTAATTGGATATTTTGAGATATTTAATTAAGGTCAAGAGTTATGACACCTTTCTCAAAAAGAAATAATGATGCATTTCGTGTTTCATTTGATTTTTGCTGTAAAAATTGTAGTCATACCATAAATTATCCTTTATGCTCCGGAGGAGGTTACTACCACTGACATTAAATCTATCCCAATCATCGATACTCCAGGGGTTCGGATCACTTATGATCTCAACACCCCTGGACTATCTCATAGTAAAAATGAAGGCAGCTCAGGGGGAAAAAACTGAACCATGCAATCACAGGCCAGCAAAGAAGCGACGCCCATCTTCAAAGCCACACAGTCAACCACAGAGTACCATTATACAGCTATTTTGATGTACATCAAAGGACTAAATTACATGTTCCTTTCTTGGCCTCCAGTTTTACCATTAGATATTCCAGGGGTGTAGAGATTTTAAGTGATCAGAACCCCTGGAGTATTGAGGATGATCCATCCTTGGACTATCTCATAGTAAAACTGAAGACTGTTCAGGAAAATAAAACTTCCTTTGGAGACTACATGCAGAGAGAGCTACTCCTAACTTCAAAGCCACACAGTCAACCACAGTGTACCATTATTCCATTATTTTGATATAAATCAAATGATCAATTTACCTACATATTTTCTGCTGCATTCAGTTTCACTGTGAGATAGCTATAAAGTTAAGGGGTGGATATGATGACAGTCAGTAACCCCTGGAGTATTAGGGAAGACCATAAAAATGAAATTTAATGATTTAGCTTGAAATCTTTTTGTAATAACAGTATCTGGCTAACGCTTTCATGAGATGGGTTTCTGTTTGATACAGGACATCATGTCACATTTATCGTGTCTGGGGGATGGAAAAGCATCACAAAAGACGAACAGGAGTTTGGAAACAAAGGGGAAATACCACTCTCGTTCTCAAGAGGATGTTACAAACGTACACCCCTGCCTCGAGGATATTCAGGAAATGGTACTGAAGTGGATAGCTGAGGATGATCAATCAAAGAAATCATGATCTACAATTTATATACGTCACTTGGACAATTTCTTAAATAGCTTATATAGTTTAAGGGTAAGCAAAATTTATAATGGACTGTGATACCAAAACGGAGAATAGCATAAACTGTGTTAACACAATTTGTGTTGGTACCTTGTTGATAGAATAAAGTTATTTTTGTTGACATTTACACTTGTTTGAACTCACATCAATAATTTTGTTATTATGTCATAAAACCTACATTAACAAAGATGGATAACCTACACCTAACTCCTATATGTTTAGATATGAAAGTATATGTTTGAATCAGCACATACATAAAATGTAAGAATTAATTGTCTTGTATTGATCGCCTAATAACAACAAAGGTGAGGTCATGATATGTCCAGCGCATGCCTGTCCAGTCATCCGTCCGCAATCAAATTGTATAAATGGTCATGGTCAGGCCTGAGGGACAGAGCCAAAAGGGGGGCAGTCTGGCCATATAACGATCCTTTCTTTTAACCTGAACATTGGATAATTTTATGAGCATTATCCCTATGTAATAATGATATAAAGTTGTACAAATGCCTGTACATAATGAACCACCACTCCTTCTTTGAAATTGAGTATTGAATAGTTATATTGCATTAATATCTTCAAAATGGGATTTGGATTAAAAAATTGTCCACATTATTGGACTTGCCCTCAGAGTGCCAACGCAAAAAAGGGTCAATTTGGCTATTTTTAATAATACAACTTCCCTGAAACCACAGGTCCCTGTGTCTGAAATTAAGCATTGGATACAGGTAGCATTTATGGAACTCGGTAGTCTAATGGTTGAAATATTATCTGTGAACCAAAAACGATCAATTTGGATATAATTGGCTCCTCTGAAACTAACAATGGATAAAACTTATACTACATATATAGAAAGTATGCCTAAGAGGTGAGGACTGATCTATTACCTGATTCATATTAAAACTTTTACTATTGAATGAGGCCGTTCTATGTTTGTTGAATATATATAAAGTGCACTGCAAGATACTATAATGTGTGTATTATAGTACGTACTTGAAATTGTTATACATTTAACGTAAGTAACCAGGACATGGGAACATTAAACAAACTTAAAGGCTATTTTTTATTTAAGATTTTTGCCTTATTTCTAAAACTTAATTCTAAAAATAATTTTTGGCCTTAAACCTTAAAACTGTCTTATCTTAATTATTGAGGAAGCCTTAAATCAGGCTTAAATTTCAAAACTTAAACTTAAAACAAAACCGACTGGCATGATAAGAATTTTACATTTAGTATACTCTTTGCGAGGAGAGGAGAGTAGTTCGTCCAAAAGTATTTAGAGATGGCCTAAATCGTTTAGATATGAGGACATACATATGTATGAGTTGTTACAAAGGTATAGATCCCGAAGGCCTCCCTTGTTATGTATACATGTACATGTAATTGATTTGCATGGGTGACTCCTCAAATCCAACACCTGAACAGAAGATCTGAAACTCTATCTGCACTTATATTTATACAGGACGTTGCATCTGCAAGCCACAATTTCAGTCCCCGACAGAGCAGCGCCCCATGTATTCTGCCATATCCCATATGGTATACAGTACCGTAATAAAACTGAAAAACAAACGTCAATGCTACACTTACACCGATCGTAATCGTGCTACCAAAATAGAATGCAGTTTCTCCATCTTATTTTTTTGTTATTTACAATATCCACACAACTAGTAAAAATAAAAAGGTACAATGGTTTTCTCAAGAAATGCCCTTTTTAGCTCACCTGGCCCAAAGGGCCGGTGAGCTTATGTCATGGCACGGCGTCCGTCGTCTGTCCGTCCGTCCGTCTGTCCGTCAACATTTCCTTTAAATCGCTACTTGTCATAGAGTTCTGTATGGATTCTAACCAAATTTGGCCACAAACATCCTTGGGGGAAGGGGAACAGAACTTGTATAAATTTTGGCTCTGACCCCCAGGGGCAGGAGGGGCGGGCCCAATAGGGGAAATAAAGGTAAATACTATAAAACGCTACTTATTCTAGAGTTCTGCATGGATTGTGACCAAATTAGGCCACAAACATCCTTGGGGGAAGGGGAACAGAACTTGTATAAATTTTGGCTCTGACCCCCCGGGGGCAGGAGGGGCAGGGCCCAATAGGGGAAATAGAGGTAAATCCTATAAATCGCTACTTGTCCTAGCGTTCCGCATGGATTGCCACCAAATTTGGCCACAAACATCCTTGGGGGAAGTGGCTCTGACCCCCCGGGGGCAGGAGGGGCAGGCCCAATAGGGGAATTAAAAGTAAATCCTATAAATCACTACTTGTTTTAGAGTTCTACATGGATTGCCACCAAATTTGGCCACAAACATCCTTGGAGGAAGGGGAACAGAGTTTGTATGAATTTTTGCTCTGACCCCCTGGGGGCAGGAGGGGTGGGTCCAATAGGGGAAGTAGAGGTAAATATTCAAATTCCTTCAGAAAAGAAACAATGAACCTGTATCCAGAACATTACTTGGCATTACAAACCAGGTGAGCGATACAGGCCCTCTGGGCCTCTTGTTTAGTATTTTTAGGAAACATTAACATTTTTAAAAATTAGAAATAATAGTAATACCAATCTTATTGCACATATTAAAGAACGAATAAATGAATAATTAATAATATTTCCCAGTAATAACTTAAGACAGTTTTTTATCTCAAATAATATATATTATAAATTATGTGTTATGCATATGTATAAAGCGATACAGGTTCTCTAGACCTTTTGTATTGCTGTATATTAAAGCTATATATATATTTTTCATATAATGTACTATTTTACTGCTACTTTCCAAAACTGTTCTTAGTATATGCACGTATTGTGTTTCTGTGTGCTAGTCTTGTATGCCTATGTTATAGATTTAGACTACAAGAAACGAAACAGAAAAGTAATGTAAAATAATTGAATTTACTTTTGGTAGATGCTCAATTAATATTCCTATATAGGATATAGTGCATTATTTGTTTTGGGACGCAATTAATAACTTTTTATATTTTTTTTAATTTGAAGTAAATATGAAGCTCAAACTATTCAATGTTGGTAATGATGTACATTGTACATGTAAATTAATTAACTGTTGTAACTGTACTAAATTACGTATTCGTCTGCACGTGTTTTTGATAGAGACAAACTACCATTTTTCAGCGGTGTAGCATCCATCTTTAATGCCTCGTTATCGTTATATTTTGAATTATTTTGTGGTGGAAGGTGAATGCATTGATTTCAGTCAACATTATGTTTGATGCTGTGAAACAGCATTCTTAGATCAAAACTACAGACATTGAATTTGATGTGGATCCGGAAATTCTTGGTCCGTGGTACCGGTGCCGTTTTACATTTAGTACCGACATGAAATATAATGTGCTGTTTGATATTCAACCCAAAGTCCTAAATCATAAATTAGATCAATGAAATAACCCATATGACCATCCTACATCCGCCCTATCACCTTGCTATTTTACTAAGTACACAATATACGATTTATTGCTAAAGAACCAGAGAGAGCTTATTGGCGTAATATGATTTATGGTACATGTATGTCATATGAATACTGTTAGCAATTTGTTTTTATTTTTTTTTTTTTTTTTAAGTCCGAAAATGCACACATCTGTGTCGATTAGAACAGCTATGACACTCTGCCAAAATTATGCACTATTTAAAATTGTGCCCTATGTGTGGTCACAGAGAGATCCGGGAATGTTAGCAAATGAAATATTATGGATTCTGCTCTGTGAGTCCTTTTTATTTATTTTAAGATTAAAGACTCGCAAAAATAGTATTGACATATGCATTGTGTGTGTGTGGGTAGTTTGTGCAAATAAATTTCGATTGTGATTTTAATTAATATATCAGATCATTCCAATTTGAGTTCTTGTTCTTCGGATTATGGAATCCTAAAATTGGAGCGAGCGAGCGACTTTTTTTTAAATTTTGAAAGTATTTTGAATGTTTTCACATTATTTGTGTTAGACTTCTCGCTTCATTTTATAAAATTAAAATAAATAAGTAAGTTCTGATGTTGAAATAAGAACTTTGTTGTTTTCTAATTTTTTTTTTTCATATTTGTATCAAAGACGTAAAAAATTGAAAACATGATATGACACATAGTACTTTCAATACAAGGCATATTTTATTTATGATAATTCAATTTATGAGCATTTTATTATTGAATGTCAATGTGTAATATTTAAAAGAAATAAGCGAATAAAAGCTACATGTACATGTGTATCTTATCAAAATTGGCTTATATCAGGACTTGTGTAAACAAACCAACCAACTATTCAAATTAAAGATGCTCCATCGCCGACAGACCATAAATGATACTCATCATTTGAACAATAATTGGTGTTTAATCGTGTATATATATATGTCTAATTAACACAAACAATATAAAATCATTTATTTTGTTTTCGGTGCATGCGCAGTCCTAACTTCATTGTATATAGAACATAGTGCCACGGAATGCAATTGATTATTTCTAATATTTTTATCTTGAGGTAAAATTAGAAGCTCAAACTTTCCAATGGTGGTAATGGTGTAAATTATGTAACTTTTGTAACTGAAGAAAAATACCAAATCGTCTGATCATGTTTTTGATAGCGAAAAAATACAATTTGTCCGCGGTGGAGAATCGATAGTGTCATCCTACATGTAAATCATTCCTTACTTGGTACAAAATATTGTACGAAACTTGCCATTTTCATTCTTGTTCAGCATGTTGCTTGTTTAGCTGTTCTTACTTAAAAAGTGATATATAATTATACAAAATATAAACACAAAGATTTTACTCCAAATTATTATTGCACAGTCCGAACTAACAATTCCTTCATTGTCTTTCCGTAAAAAATATATGACTGAAAAGTTTCATTAAATAAGCATTCACATGAGAAAGTTATATGGCATTTTGTTACAAAAAAAAAAAAGATTGTTAACCTAACTTCAATACAATAACGAAGACAAATATATTGTGTATACATGTAGGCCTATTATCGTAGAATTCTGAAAATGAAACATGAGTAACACAAGATTGGATTCAAGCAAATGTTTGATTTACTATCGATATTTGACCGATTTACAGTGTAATAGCCGACGAATCATCACCTGTCGCTCGATAATGTACTCACAAATTAGATTAAAGCACGATAGCAGGTAAAGTTTTCACGGTTTTTTTTATTATAACCAAATGCGATACATCATATAAGCAGCAATATACATAAAAAATATAATAATAATTCACATATGATATACAAGATGGCGGAGGACAATCCCAAACACATAAATATATAAAGAATCCATTATGACGTATAGGTTCGTTACAAACTTCTTAATAAAGAAAGAACAATACAAAAAATGAATATATTTGTGACGTCACCACATATGTGACGTCATGAAATAATACTATCTATATTTCGTACACTATTGAACTAAAGCAAAATTGCAGTGAAATAGAACGTCATTAAGTACACTTCAAAAATAAATACACAATCGTTCATCAATGATTAAATAGCTAGGTGTAAAACAAATGTCCAGTTAAGTCAACTTTCATTACAACGTTATACAGAGAGGAGATTTTTCCTCATTTCAGATGCATAAAACCAATATTTACTCAATTTATTTTAACACTTTCCACTTTAGCTGAAGTGTTGACATGCATGCGCAGTGGTTTGCGTGTTTATCGGAGGACACCACCGTGTCCGACTAGTTGAAATCTGGCTGTTTTCCGATGTTTCTGAATACCTCCTGACATTTATGCGGCACGATATAAATTGCATCATATACCGAATTAAAGATAAATTATCTGGATGTCGATTGAGAGTATGTCCCCCTCCAACCTGGTCAAGTAGAGATTGATGTTAGTAAGGTCCTCTCTCTCGGATGTAGGCATTTTGTATCTATTTTTAATGTCACCCTCCCTACTTTGATACATAGGTCTAGTTTAGATACAGTTCTGGGTATAGGGGAATATATGGGGTATATTTAAGGAGTATTTACGGTTTGGTAGGAGTTTTTGAGGGTTAAGAATTTAGCGTTTGAGGAGAAGTTTCAGAGTTGGAAGGGAAGCTAGGGACTGTCTCCTGTACTGTTTAAGACGAGCTGGATGTTAGCTAAGGATACACCCATATGTATTGTGACTTATGTATATATGTAAATAGAACTTATGTGAATTGTATTAAAGGCCCACTACCTTTCCGATCGTTACAACATATATTGTAAAAAAATCAACGCTTCCTTGCGAAGGTATATACATGTGTATATATATAAATATATATAATAATACTCATACATGTATACACAATTCGGAAGAGCCGTCTAAGACACGTCGAAAGCGGTCAAGAATGTGTCGAGTTTTCTTTATTTTATATACAACTTTCCATCTGTACGGATCATTCTAAAGCTATTATTATACATCAATATATATATATATATATATACGTGAGTAGTTAAAACGATGTTAGATGTATACACATGCATATGCGTATATTATTTGCATCCATACGCTACACGCAAAACAAACCATATTGCTGTTCAATGTCATGAAAATAGGTTTAATTGCCCATTTTCATCAAATTTAGTGTAAAAGAAGTTGTAAGCATTATTAAATAAGCAGAGAAAAGGATGCATAATATTGAATGATCATTGTAGATTTAATCTGTAAAAAATTACAATATATATTTTTGGCATCAGGTATTAATCTGTTTTACATGTGGCAGTTCGTTAGTATAAGCAAAAGAGGGGATCACCGAATTCCTATACGAAGTGTTTATATATTAATGGAACAAATATCATAATCAAGTGTTTAGTTCTATTACACGTATTTCTAAGTGAAAACGTGCGGTCTGATATTTATACAGTGAGAAAGCGGTCAAGCATTATGGATTGTCTTAGAGATATTTGGGTATTTTACACTTTCACATCGGCAGGGTGGTATCAATTAGAACAATTAGTTATAGCACAATTAGATTCGTTCGTAGCAACCCCTAGCAAACGGGTGATAGTGTATTTTTGAGACAGATGCAAACGATATTAAAGAGGTAATTACACATGCATATGCGTTAATATTATTTGCATCCATACGCTACACACAAAACAAACCATATTGCTGTTCAATGTCATGAAAATAGTTTAATTGCCAATTTTTTATCAAATTAGTGTAAAAGATCGTTGATTATTAACATAAGCAGAGAAAAGGATGCATAATGTTGAAGATCATTGTAGATTTATCTGTATAACATTACATTATATATTTTTTGCATCAGTTATTTTTCTGTTTACATGTGCAGTTCGTTTCCACCTATATAAGCACAAGAGTGGAGAATTCCTATACAAGTGTTTTATATTAATGGAACAAATATCAAATCAAGTGTTAGTTCGTGCCGGGACAGGGTTGATATTATACAGTGAGAATCCTGCATTCTGATTGGTTTAGAGATATTTGGTATTTTACACTATCACACGGCAGGTAACATTTCAGCAATAGAAAAACTGACTGATCTAATTTCCATTAGAACTTGTTTTATCTGATATAGCCTATATACAAATTTTAATGTTCTCTTATACTGAATTGTCCCTTTAACCGCCCGAAAAAGATGCGCACTCGTTTCTTTTTTTCGACGCCATCTTTGTTTTTTGAAGCGACGCTTCAAAATTTATCTGGAGCTATTTAGTAATAGTTTTGCCAAATTAGTCTGTTTATCAATAAAAAAAATCATATTAAGGACGGAGCTTTCCTTTCATCTCTTTTCGCTTGCCGTCAAAGCGCTATATGTTGATTTTTATGAACCCGTCGGTGATTAGGTGAACGGAAGACATGCGATTTCAAGCGTCTTTGTGACGTTGCTAATGTTGTAAACAGACGACGGGATGAAACCAAAAGATTTAAACAAACGCAGTCCATGAGACAAGATGACAAGAATTTTCACTAAATGCTTATTGTGAGTATTCTTTTTTTATAATGCAGTGATAGTTGGCGCTAATGAGTAGAAGCTGATATGCTATTCTACTGCCGACGATGACTGCTCGACTTTTGCTAAAATCAGTTAAAATGTTTTAATGGCTTGTAAATACTTGAAAACTAGTTTTGTTTCTAGACTTTTGGTATAATGAAATAAATACTACCTGCATTAGAGGGTGACAGTGCCTAGTGTCACCCCTCGGAATATCACTGTCACCCGAGGCGAAGCCGAGGGTGACAGTGATATCCTCGGGGTGACACTAACTAGGCAGTGCCACCCTCTAATGCAGGTTGTACATTTGTAATTATATATAGTATAACATTTTCCTAAAAATGAAACAACACTTTTTGTGCATATATCACGAGGACACTAATTTTGGAGATGATAAAAGCTGTTTTATTTAAATGTCAATTATTCGAGTGAATTAATTCTAAAACTAACATCTTAAATTCATATTTCTGGTAGATGTTGAAAAGCTGAAATAAAGTAACTGAATATAATGGTCTATAGACATCAATAATCAAATCTGAACAAGGGTTCAATTCTTTAGTAGAAACCGAAATATATCTACTGAAATGATCACTTTTGCAATATTTTCTATAATATCATGAAAAATTAAGGCTTTCAATCGCAACCCCTCTTTTTATTATTCATTTTATTTAAGTTAAATGGGTGGTATACTGATGTACATTTAATAGTTATGTGTTTTCTCATGCTTATGACAGATTTGTGCACTGATTTTATAGGATATGTATTTTGTGATCACAACTTCAGGGATAATTTAAGAGTGGCCCTTAAGACTATGATCCTTAGATTTTGAAAACGATCTCTTTGTTTCAGGAAATTTCTTAATATTTCTTTGTTAATAGCCCCTCTAGAATTGTCAAACTGCCGACAGACAGATTTCATTAGTATTCTAAATGCCAAAATACAGATTTCAGTAGTATTTCTAAATGCCGACAGATTTCAGTAGTATTTCTAAATTTCTAAACACATGTTTCAGTTAGAATGATCCTTGCAGCATTCTCAATATATCAAGTACAATGTACTTTTATTTTGTGATATATAAAAATGAAGAAATTAGGACAACACATATATGCAGGGAAGCCTTTCTAAACCAAAAAATGCAATAAGAAAATGGGCTTTGTAGCCAAGTGGTCACAACAAAAGGTCGTTTAATGTAAAATTGACCATTTTGTTTGCGCCATAAAGAAATTGGTCTTATTAAGAAGGTTGTCGTTACAGAGATAGTCATTAAGGAATGCTTTACTCTAATTACAAATATCATTTGTTTGCAATATCGTGAGCATAATTGGTGCTTGTCATTGTTAGCATGTCATAGACAAAAGGTGATTATTGGAGGAAAGGGGGCAGCCAGAGCTAGGTGAAATTTGTGATAACAACATAATTTATGTATACCCTAATAGGGAAATTAATGGCAAAATGTGATCAGAGGGGACAGCTGTTAAATATAAACAGACTGGGACCCAAATACTGGCCTAAAGGGAATGAGGGGAAGGCAACTTGAAACTCTGATAATGAAGGTTAGAAATGGTATTTATGTTATTTAATTGTTTCCTTCGTGTCCCTTGTTTATTTGGCACCATACATGTATAATATATAGCCTTATTCCAGTTCAGGCAACGAGTACCAATACTGTTATTTAGCTTGGCCTCAATTAAGGAAATCATTGACACGGATTCCTGCATTTTCTTTCCTATCGGCTCTGGGACATATTATACATGTTTATGCCATAATTCAGTCACTGATGCGACCAAATTGATTCATGTACACCAATGGAATATAATGTGAACTTAAATTTGTTTTTCCATCTAATGACATTTGTTAGCTAGGTCTGGATAGGCTTGCATGCCTGGGGGTGAAGGGGGCGACAGCCCCCTGCTCAGGGTCCAGGGCGAAGCCCCGGTAGGGGGTATGGGGGGCGAAGCCCCTTTCCATCTAATGATACGGTAAGTAAAATGAGTATAAGTTATTTTAAATGATGAAAAACTTAAGGAGAATATTTTAAACAAAATTAAAATTAAGTTTACGTGTTGGTTTGTTTATGACAGCGAGTCAAAGACCACTGTCCAAATGGTGGAAATTGCGTAAGAAGGGACCAGTCCTCGACCACCTCAATAAAAAAAAATTGTATTAATGACCTATTTTTCTACTTATTCTGTTCTATTTCTAACAATTACAACAACAAATATTCTTTTCTAAATAAAAAATCTGTTCATATTCGACAAAAATAAAAGTCAACTATTTCGTGACACCGAAAAATCACGGATTAACACGCGTTTTAGTGAACCAAAATTGATCAATTCACTTTTTCGTTACTAAGGCCAAGAACATGTTGCAATTGCTTTAATTAAGTTGTTTTGATATTATTTTTAAGATGATTACATGTTTTTAGAATATTTCTAACTTTTCATGCGATGTTGTTTATTTTGGTATTCATAAATGTTTCCCGATTCAAAATCCACAATTGCTTGAGGGATTTTGGTGAAGAAGTCTTCTTCTTTAGTTTAAGTCTAATATTGTCTTCGACAAAATTCAAACATATTTAACAACTTGGTAACCGGAAATATATAGACTGTTCTAATAAATTTCCCAGAATGGCCAATCTCCAAGTCTTTCAAATGTGCACAAAGTTATGTCAGGCATACAGTTGGGCATATCATATGTATTTATACATAATTTATATTCTGCAGGGTTACATGTATTCAATGTTGTTTTTTTTCTGACTGTTCAAAAATGTAAGTCAGATTATTTTTTGCATGCTTGAGCATGCAAGCATGCACGGGCGCTACGCCACTGCTATTACTGCATATGCATTACTACCACCGCTATGGTCACTAAGCCTCGTTTTGGTTCAAAGATGAATATTCATGAGCTAATATTAAGAAAGGTCATTTGTCATGACTCGGTCAGCTGGAAAACGACTGGTCAAGGGATCTCCCTCCCTTTCCAATGTTAACTGTTGGCGTGTGTGTATATAGCGCGTTTTGTGTGTGTGTATACATGTATTGAGCGTTTGGTGTGTGTGTGCGGCAGATGGAGGCCAGGTTTTACCGCAATGCAGCATTCCTCGCGTTACCCACCTAAATTAATATTCACAATGAGTTCCTAAAGGATGCTAGTCTGTGACATGCAATGATATATTTACAGTTTCCATGACGAAAGGTAAGTCTCGCAACATTTAGTATTAGAAGATACTGTACGTCAATGGCGTCGTCTGTTATCGCGCGCACGTGTACACTTTTCACTTTTTGTCAACAGACACTGATAACATTTTGTCGCCCTGTTAGATTCAGTGGTGTTATTCTTTGACAGCTAACTACTGGTGATAAATTCTGTGTATTCTTTGTGCCGAGGGATTTTAATACTGTATAATTGGTAGCATAAGACCCTTGACCACACGTACGCAGACAGACATGGAGTGTGTATTTATGTTGTTAGTCACAGTGCAGAAAGGGCGACTTCACAATATAGCCGACGACAAAACTTTCGACATGCAAGCTTTAATCTTCTTACGGTGCATCATCGATACGATACGAGATGTGCTAGCGGACTAACATTGGTCATCATGTCGATAACTGCCGGTTGCGTATTTACATTTACACTTGTGGATTTTACAGCTGTTGACTCGAGGTCAAGACTGTGTGGTCATGTTCAGCCTGACACCCAAGGTCACATAATGTACACACACAAGTGGTTACTTTTATTTCTCAAGTTTTCAAGTTTTTTTATTTTCCAAATGCAATACAGCACATTGGTTTAACATATTCATAAACACATAATACAATAATCGTTGTTATGTTTCAAGATGGCGGAGGATAATTTTGATACACTTCATAATAAATTAAACAAATTGACTAATAAATGAGTATGATATGTAAATTACAGATTGATGAGAATTTTCCTTTTTTATTTTACCTGGATCAAATAAATCCCAGCAAATTTAAGTTTTTTACATTTTTAGATGAAAATAACATAATTAATTTATATACACTTGGGTGTTTGTGGTAATAAGCTTTTATAAACTTTTTACGTAACTCAGAATAAGCAGGACATAGTAATTTTTTGTCACAAACAGTACAAAGTCTATCGCCTCTGGGAACGGCGTTATAACGGCCAATTTTTGTCACAAACAGTACAAAGTCTATCGCCTCTGGGAACGGCGTTATAACGGCCAGCTTCAATATGCAGAGAGTGGGCTTGCATGCGATATTTACTCAATATTTGTTTAGTTTTAGAATTCAAAGGTTTCTTTAAATAAAATTGAAAGTTATCAACACGATGTTTGTAAATTTCACATTTACTATAATGTAACGGTCCATGGTCACACCAGTAATATATATACCAGCCCGCTAACACCAAACTAAGTACTGGCCAATAGGTTATAATTAGTGGCCACATACCAAGTCCGTTCGTAACTTGGTGTATTGACCTCTACAAATGTATACACTAGTATAGTTAGCTTGATAGCCACTTTTCAAATAAAAACATTTCCTTTTTGGAACTATTAGACCAACATGCTACATTATTGACAGGTGTCCTGGCATTTATTACAGCAAAGATTCGAGCTGAGAATAAGTCAATGTAAGTGAATTTTAAACATAAATACAAATACCACTTACATTTAGGCAGCAGTGTCACTATCGACGTGTAAGTGTTATTTCATGTTTCGATCCATACAAAGGTAATTTCTTCATCCTGACCTGACGCGAACATTGGATACAAATCTACAATTAAAATAAACAAACAACCTGTCGGATAGATAACATGTTCAAAACAAAATCTTTAAAGTTTTATCGACGATTTTCCAGAACACATAAAACTTCATTTCTACCTGAGAATACATTTCACTGAAGGCACATATTCAGTTCATTGTTAATACATGTAAGCGTGGACCATGTAGGGACATATTCAGCTAAGCGTTATTAAGAGCGGACCATGCTTCAATATTGTCAATAAATCCCACCCGACACGTTGATTTTTATTACATATAGAAAAAAAACTAACTATTCCGAAAACAACTTTTACACGGTTCTACCATAACTTTACATGATTCAATTTTTAGGTCATCTGACCGAAAGGTCAGAATGACCTATTGTCATCGTGTTTTGTCCGTCGTCGTCAGCCGTCCCGTCCGCCGTGCGTCGTGCGTAAGACTATTTATACAAAAGCCTACTCCTCCTTCATCCTTTGATGGATTTCATCCATATTTTCGTTTGAAACATCATTGGGGAAGGACTATTTTATATAAATGAGCCTGGTCCGACCCCTAGGGGCTGAGGGGTGGGGGTTCCAAAAGGGCAAATTTTCTTATTTTACGCTTTAAAATCCTACTCCTCCTTCATCCTTGGGATGATTTCATCCATATTTGGTGTGAAACATCATTCGGGAAGGGCAATTATATTTTATAAAAATGAGCATGGTCCGACCCCTAGGGTCAGAGGGGCGGGGCCCCGAAAGGGCAAATTTTCTTAATTTAAGCTTTAAAATCCTACTTCTCCTTCATCCTTGGATTGTTTTCATCCATATTTGGTGTGAAACATCATTCGGGAAGGACAATAATATTTTATATAAATGAGCCTGGTCCGACCCTTAGGGGCTGAGGGATGGGCCCCAAAAGGGCAAATTTTCTTAATTTTAGCTGGCCAATTTCCTGTTTTCAGGTTTCGGTCTCCGATCTCTATGAAAATTGGTCTTTAAGGGTTTTAATTGATGCGGAACAACATTCAATCATTTTCGTAAAGATTTTGGTATTCCAAGATGGCCGCTGGCCCACTTCCTGTTTTAAGGTTTCAGTCTCTGATCTCAATGAAAATTGGTCTATAGGGGTTATAATTGAATGCGAACAACATGCAAACATTTTGGTAAATATTTTGGTATTCCAAGATGGCCACTGGCCCACTTCCTGTGTTCGGGTTCAGTCTCCGATCTCAATGAAAATTGGTCTATATGGGTTTTAATTGATGCTGAATAAACATGCAAACATTTTCGTAAATATTTTGGTATTCCAAGATGGCCGCTGGCCCACTTCCTGTGTTCGGGTTCAATCTCTGATATCTCAATGAAAATTGGTCTATATGGGTTTTAATTGATTCAGAAGGGGGAACTTTAGGTGAGGACAATCATATTTTATAAAGGACCGAGCTAAGACCCATGGGGATAGTACGGCGGAGGTAAAAAAATGGGAGCTTTGCTGAAATTTGGCTTTAAAATGGGTTACAACCATATATGGATGAAGGACTACCTAGTTTGTTCAACAAATGACATTTACCTATTTCAGAAACTTACATATTCAACTAAGGAGTTCCTTGTATTGTTTATATTAATCGTTAACCAATACTTTATACTGTGACTTTGTTGTTTAGTGCCATGAGTCAGATGACCGTTAAGGCCCATGGGCCTCTTGTTAAAACAGTATCGATGGAAGCTTGATTCCCCTATTTATTCTTCCCTGTGCTTTGTTTACTTGTCAAAATGCTTTCTAAGTCTGTTGAGTTACGCACTGTCAAATACCAATAAAACGAACAATTAATTATACGATTCAATTTTTGCATACATTACACTTCAGTATTGTCAGAATCATTATATTCATGTAATTGTTAATCGGTTATATTTTAAATTGATATAAACGGAACAAGGAAATGTTTCGTTACAATAGTTTGAAAAATACTTGAGTAGAAAGACTGGAAAATAACATGTTGTTATACCAAATATACTATAGATATATCGGATATATCTCAATTGGAGTCAACAAGTTACATATATTTGAATATTTTGAACAGGCGTCCCTCAAAGGCCCTGCAGACATACTATTGCGTTTGACATCAACTCAAAATCCATATGCTACATACATTGATATGAAAAAATGTTCATCAGAGTTGTGAATATTTAAATTTCGACCACTAGTTAGTCTACAATCGGAAGCTCTTTTTTCGTACCTATGGCAAGGGAGGCTTTCGAAATAGTCACCAATGCCTTTTGTTTCCCTCTAAAAACCCGTTTATTTCCTTATTTTTATGACATGGACATCAATATTTTGCCAATTCAGAAACCATATTCTAGCATCCATGTTGAATATTCCAAGTTTCATTATGTTCTGTGCAAAACTTTTTGAGAAATATATGGGACAAAATTCTTGTTGATGAAGAAGAAACGGCGTCAAACAAATTGATAAGTCTTCCACTTCGTTTAGGGGACTCCCAACTGCTAAAATTAAGTCTACGGTGTCATTACAATAACATGATCAACAGCTTTATGACAATTGACAACACAAATATGTCCGGTTAATGTTTATGACAGGTCTTACCTCTAGATCGAAAGACATTTTCTACGGTAATAGTGCTTGGTTTTTGCTGACAGACAGGAAATCGAGAACATTTATTCGCAATAATGCCCGAAGGAAAGTTTCACCGTATGGAAAAAATTATATGTAGGATTTGAAATCACTCGCGCCTGAGGAAAATTAGGTGTACTAAAGTTCTGTGTTATTAATGTAGTGTACCGTCTCCTGGTGTTCGCTATGAACACATAGACGCTAGACTGTTATTATCAATTTTCTTCAACTGGCATTCCTAATGTTCTAGCCCTAGCAGTCTTTACATGAAACCCTTCACTGCCTCAGAACACGATTATAAACACGGAAGTATTATTTCCGGCATATTATCAGAATTAAACAACGCGCCAATGTTAAGCACCTGCATGCAGTTAGCTAACGCGACAGTGAATATGTTAATTGAAATATATCTTGCATTTACCTATGTCGGACATTGTTTTTGGTTCGCATTGTGTCATACACATTTACATTCCACTGAATAACAGGTTGACAAGGTATAGAATTACATTTTCTGAATATGATGTGAATCTAAATGTGCATGTATTATATATGCCACCACTGGATAATGTATAGTCAGTTTCCGGTACTGTACATATTCTTAACATATCGAAATAATGGTTAAGTACATGAATATAGGTTTATAAATAGTTATGGGAGGATAGGAGACGACTTTCGCTGAATTAACAAGTACCATTTTTTGTTCATTTTTTGATCAAGAGGTGCTATTGAGATAAAAAAACATACGGTGCCATTTATAAAACTGCGATTGCAAGTCTCAATAGCCATACCTATATTATTTTGTCTTGGAATAATCACTACCGATGGAGTAGAAACCAGCTGGATTTTGAATGTAAATTGTATTTTTGTAATGATAGCAAATGTAGTGTATGTGACCCAGAACATTCTGATTGGCCGATATAAATAAATCATCCACAATCTTAAGTATGTGTTTTTGTTTGTGACCTTAACATTGAAATGTGAAGCCATGCTACACAGGCACACACAGATCACGGATGGTATCACATTAATGCTGAGGATTCACCTAGCGTGGTGGTGGATGTGGTATATAGAACACAGTTCAAATTGAACTATTGATTTTACGGATAAAAAAACTTCATATAGAACGTGGGATCTAATAAACAGGTTTGTAACATATTTGTACAATTATTTTTATTAGTGTAAAAAACTAATTTCAGTTGAAATATTTTTAATCGAAATTATCAAAATAATGTTAAAAACCAACAATGATATTGTGATTCAGTTATCTCCTGATTAAATAAGATAGACTTTTGGAAATCCTTTGACTTCATGATCTATTTTCATAATTTCAGATAATAAAAAACACTCACACACACAAAAGATATATATATATATATAGGCATTAAAATTCTCTTCACTTTGAAGCAGTTTTGGCAAGTTTCAGATGATGTAAATATAATTTGTACATGAAAAACCTTTTCAACTGATATTTGATCAAAAGAGTGATTACGGTTTACTGCAAAAAATATGTAAAAATAATATAAAAAAAAACAATGGATGAAAATCCTTGTGATTACTTAAACACTGATACGTGTCCACTACCTATATGGGTTTGTACATCATGTGCATTGCATATATATTATGTGCGAAGGAATTAAGATTAAGATATCTTTTAGCTAAAACTACTCGCATCTTCCAGAAATAATAAAACAGATAGAGAAATAAAAATAAAGACAAAAAAACGATAAAAAGAATGAAAAGAAAAAAAAGAAATTAAAAGAATCAAAACAAAACAAAATTACAGAGGGCAGGCTTAAAAGGAAGCAAAGGAACCTTCATGTTCATATTTTCAATAACTAAATATATTTGACAAACAGGATACATCATGAAGTGTGATAATTGCATATGCAGTGACATGCGCAACGACGCTAGATTGTCACATCTGCGGCAATTTGTGTACACTTATCAGATGCATCTTCGATGTTTTCCATAATTTTCTATGCTGTGAATTACGTCTGAAAAAGTATTGTGGCTAATAGTAGCTTGGTATTATGGATGATTTTTCACGGCAGACGTTCGCATAAATTTCTGTGGATGAGGGAATGAAACACAAGAATGACATAAAATACGTACTTAAATGTCAACTGACTGTTAAAGATTGTGAAACGAAGTAAAGTGAAAAACAGTTGATGGTGTCTTAATTCTACCATTTTGCGGGGAGCTTAATAAGCTCAAACACCAGAGTAAGTTTCTACAACAAACCATGGCGTCTGATTCTAAGGTATTACGCGCGGTTAATACATATAAGGCTGGTTCATGTTCATGAGTCAGAATTTACAATCTACTTATACCTTATCATGAAGGCATCATGTCGCTTGGAATTTCAGATCTAGGTTTATCATCAGTCATATGTATGTACGACTGCTTTAATGTTTTATTAACTATATGAAGCAGTACTCTTGTTTCATATAAATTGTTATATATTAAAAAAAAAAAAAAAAAAATTCTGTATCAATCAGTCCATTGTTGTATCTTAGCATTTCTCTTGCATTTTATGTAAGTTTATTTTTTGGTAAAGTACTGGTAATGAAACATAATCCGCATTTTTGATCTGGTATTTTCTGCTTCACAAAACATTTTCTTTTCTGTAATAACCGGGTATCGGTACCGGATATATATAGTTTATGAATATATAGCTTTGTGTACGAGACATCATTTGCATAGTTGGCAGTGATATTTTATTGTACATGTCAGTATCTCTTTTCAATGTAATACAAAAATATGTACCCCATAAACCATATTTTTCTTATTAGAAAAACACTCTTCTTCGACACAGGCATGTGAAGAAAATACCAAGGAAAGAATAGTGATCATAAAGATGGATACTTATTTTTGTCAACAAATATTTTTCAAAACCTTGTATATTTTCATATTCAAAAATAAATTTGTAATTACTATTACCGGGGTATCAGTATGCTCATAATAATTCTGATAAAACATTTCCAACTACTCAGTGTAAAAAAATAATAGGTGCAAACCAGGATGTACTTGAATTAGAATTTCGCTATATATATTATCCATATAATTTACACATGTACAGGTATTGCATACTGATACTGACTGATAAAACACCTCTCACATATATCCATTTGGTAATATACATGTAATGATACATCCATTTACAACTCTAATTATAAGATATGTATATAGGAGAAACACCGAAAACTGTGGAATAGTCACGATAATGAATTGTTCGAGACCCGTAAGTTGGGAAATTAATAATATTAATACGTAATTACTAACACATATCTCAATAAGTACTTGTAAAAGATATTTATTTCGTTATTTACCATGTATATTTTGTTTTAAAGGAATGGTAATATAAACCACTATAGTATACATAAATGCAGATGTATGTGTACGTACACGTACAGTATGGCTGCCAATATCTCGAGAAATCATTCTATTTCATGCTGTAGAACTTATTTTTATTTATTTTTTCAGTCAGTTTTATTCCATGTGCCGCTATGTGAAGTCCCGAATTGAAGTGATATTATTTTTAAATAATTTGAACACATGTTAGATAAACTACATTTAGATTTATGAATATAGCTGCATAGGTCACATGCCTGATAATAAATCAAACAGATAGAGTTAAAATAAATCCAACTTCTGCCAATTCAAACTATATATACATAGTTGTTGAATTAGATTCTGTAATTGTCACAATTATTTGATTTTAGAAACTCTAATAATTTGATAACATCCTATTCTGAGCTTTTACAAACCGCGTCAGTTACGTGGTAACAAAATGTGTGATCCATTTAATGTACAATATATTGTACACTTAAAATATGCCTGCTCGAAAGTCTAGGACTGCCGTTGCCATGGTCACTTGGACTTCATACTATGTCATCAACCACACGGGTATGATAATTTAATTACCTAACATTGGTCAGCCTGGGACCTGGGGCCTTCAATATGTTCAGTCAGGTGTATCACAGCTAACAACACCTGTATACGTACCTTATCCAATCCCCAGGAGGTCAATTTATAGCATGCTGTACTTAGGTGGCAGCCTCTCTACCTACATGTATATACATTGTACTCATCACACAAATACGTAAAGTTAATGCTAGTCAATAGGGATATGTATTTTAACTGGTTGTTGCATTTTAATTAATTTGATAATGAAGCCTTATATCTTACTTATAAATCCTTGTTTGTATATTAAAATACAAGAATATAATCAAAATACCCGGTGTGTAATTAAGAAAAACAATTATTTCTAGATTATTGGAAAATCCAATTCCATCAAATTACTTTTTTTTTTGACAGCATGGTTGTGCCAATCATGCTTGATTTACGCATTGTGCAGCTCCCGTCAGCTCCACTTCACGGCTGCCTGTCATGACAATAATTTACATGTAGGTGTATTCAGCATCACTTACTCTGTTTTACCATCTAGTTTTCACCTCAACCCAATATATCCCCAGGATACGATGTACTTGTCTGTCCAGCTCTCCAACATGCATGTAAATGTACGTGTATCTAATAAAAAAAAAGTATTTATGTATTTCAAATTCATAACGAAAAAATATGTCTGTTTAGGGTTAATTTGGCAAAAAAAGTAGGGTCGGTCGGTCGGGAGGATTTTTTTCTTCTATTTGGTTTAGTGTCTTTCACTCTAAAATGATGGCCGGAACCGGAGTCTGAGATCGAAATCCCGACTTTGTATTTTTTGTAGAAAAGTGGAAAAAAATAAGGGTCGAGGGTGAAAAATTAGGGTCGGTCGGGTAAACCTTACCAGACATTTTTTTGGCCTTACGTATATGATTTTTAAACGGTAAAGTATATTTGTTTGTCTTAACAAACTTCCATTGAAACAATTAAAAAATCACATGTTCAAAGATACTGCCCCCATTCAGATAAAGCCGCACAAACACAGAAGGCAACGATTCTGCCCTCTGGCCATCTATCGATGGTCACCTTGAGGTCCCTGAATATACATGTAGCTGGATGCTGTGGCTTACCTATATGTTTGACAAATTGTGATTATTGGACCATGACGCAATATACGGTCAAGATAACTTGTGGGGTTGGGATCATAAATATATTGTCTTTACCAGTGATTAAGAATCAAAACAAATAGCCTACAATAAGTGGAAGACGTCAGTGGATTTAATTTTGCATGATCTTTTATAGACGTTTAGTTTTTAATGAAGGATACGTAATTAAGCTATTTTACGGACACTACCTTTAGAACTTAAACTAGCAAAGAAAAATAATATACAAGTGTATATATTTTAATGAAAGACGATCTACAAGCGCTAGATAACTGATTGATTTGCATCAAATCTTTTTATTTCAAAGGCTGATGTCTTACCCGGTATATGAATGTATTAGTGATAGCTTATTATGAAATAAAAAAGTGTTTCAAAAGCACAATAAGACTTGTTTTTGCTGCAATTCAAAGTTGTTTTGACTTGTGGAAATGCGTTTATTTCATGTAAATGATATATATATATTTAATGTAATCTACCCATAAGACATTGACTTTTGAAAACGAAATATTTTATATATGAAATAGAAACTACTGATATAAAATTAAATAGACGTTTATAAATTACTTAATGAATATGAATTAATCTTTGTTACTTTTGCAGTGAAAAGGTTTTATTTATGTAACAGAGATATATTTACTAAGAAAAATACCGTATAGTTATATGTACTGTACACTTACTTGTGGATGTTGTAATTAAAAAAAATTAAACATTAAAAGATTATAATTATGTATTATTTCAAATTGAAGAATGTATTCTTCCCCGATCCCTAGCTGTAGCACATCACCATATGTACCTGTCTAGGTCTGAATGTACCTGGACACCATATGTCCACTCGTCGTGGACACCGTGTTCACACGTAGTGCACTCCGTGTCTACCTGTAGTCTAAATCTTGTGCACTCCGTGTCTACCTGTAGTCTAAATCTTGTGCACTCCGTGTCTACCTGTAGTCTAAACCTCGTGCACTCCGTGTGCACAAGGGTGTAACATTTAGTCTACTACCAACTGTAGATCGTAGTATATCTACTATAAATACCGACCAGGAAACATTGCGCACGGCTTCGAGAATCCTAAAATACTCGAAGTTTTGTTTAAAAATATGATAAAAAGTAACTATAAAATGACTCATTGAATGTCATAAACTAAATTCCAATATTGCTGACGAAAAAGGTATCCAGAATACATAATATTTTGTGACGAAAAATGACGAAATTCGGGATCTCGGTTGTACTGCACGTAATGGCTGCCGTGCGCTTGGGGTAATCTTAATTGACTAAATGACTAAATTTTGATTTGGTCATAATCACACATCGAAAGGTGTTTTACCAAGTAAGATTTAGATAACAGTAACCGTTTATTAAATATTTTTATTTACACATTTTAAAATTAAAACAACGCAATAGTTCTCAGATTGTCGTACTATTTATTACAATAAAATGTAAACAAACATCGCAAGCGGCTGTGTTCCCACTATGTTTAAGTGTACATATACGTACCGAGAGTTGTACCTTTAAGCGCCCGGATGTACCTTTGTGTGACGTCATCGCCATCTTTTCTGAAATCTCCTATTCCACAGTTTGAGGTGTTTCTCATACTAAAATCATGGCACCGAATGTCACTGACTGGTACTCTTCACTATTACAATGGGTATTGTTTAACTATTTCACAGCTCCAGGTAAACCCTTACTAGCTATTTAAAGTTACTAAATCATTAGATTTACATAGATTTCTTAGGGTTTTTGACTTCCTTCAAACGTTCTTATACCTGAAATTAGAAAGTTTTCAAAATTACAACATTTAATTTGAACTATTGGCAATGTTTATCAACGTTAAAATATCGCCAAACACAACAAGAAATTGTATCTGTCGGCATTGAATGTTTACAACGGAAAGAACCGAGTGCATCATTGAGTTCGGAATCGAGGTCGCTGAAAATCTCATCCGGCTAATGGATATAGATGTAATAACACCACTAAGAGGCAACTTATATTTTATCGGTTTACATTGGCCTGATTAAGCGTAATAGCCGATAGAAAGAAACGTAATGTGGGGGGGGGGGTGCAAAGGTCCTCAATATTTGGACCCCCCTCCTCGCCCCGCACCCGCAGGAGGAGATTGATTCTTTAATTCAACACACAACCATATATACTTTATAAACTTTTTTCATATATCGTTGAGTAGAATCCTTGTACACATTTATAGACAGTGGCGTCGATAAACGGAAACTAATGAATACGCAAATTGCCATGCTAGCGCCAAAGGTGCGATATTTTGGTGTTGGGGGGGGGGAGGCGACAATCTCCTACGAGAAAAAAATATTACGATTTAGAATTTTACGATGCATTTTGATGAATGTGGGAGCGCCTGATGGCGCGAGATTTGGGTGTTTGAGGAGGTCCGAGGGTCTCCCCCGGGTAAAAATATTAGATTTAGAATGGCTGTGATGAGTTTTACGATATATCTTAATGATTTTAAAGCGTTCTTAACATAATACTTTTTGGCGAGGGTTACCTCGCCATTGTGATCGTGGTTGCAAAATTCTCTCACAGTCAATTTCCTCAATAATGATTGGCTAAGAACTTGCTCGCAGATACTAGCGCTCCTAGCGGCAGTGTATTCAACAACTTTCATTTTACCGGGAATTTTAAATAGCAAATTTTGAGTATGAAAGTTACTGAAATAAGCGTATCTGTAATGTTGAAATAGGAATAGTAGATAATTGCTTTCATTATCCTTACCATACACATCGTCCAAATGATCTTAGATTGGAAAATTTTCACTTGAATTGTGTACAATGTATCTAGACTTTTCGTCCTGAAAATGTTGTTTTCAATACATGAAGACGTTTCGTCCCGAAAATGCTTCGCTTCGCCCCATGCGTTTAGTCCCACTAGTGACAATTATCCCGCAACGGAAAAAATGAAATCTATATTTCACCTCAAACATTAAAATTGTTACAATAATGATTTTTGCACTTTGAATCACATTAGTTCGGAAGCAAATATATTTCAGGACGATATGGAGATTTGTTTATCACGGCTGCGTTATGCCACATGTACGTGTAAATCCACAATGGAAGAAAGACAACTCTAACAAAATTTTGGACAAACTTGGACTACCGATAAAATAGCACGTGACAGACGATGAACATTTTGTAAATGTCCAAAGTGGCGTAATCTTAAAAACTAACGGCAGTTAATAAGGTATGAATATTTACCACATCCATTATTATCGATAATTTTATAAGCACATGTATAAAAATATCAGATTATATCTATATACTAAAGCACGTTCAGAGATTACCACTAAACCATACTTTTAAAACACTTTAGTTATTTTCACCACAGGAGCTTGACGTTCTGATCATATACATACAGCATATTCATTAAACTAGGTAATACGAAGTATAAATTTTTGGCCGAATGACATAAATCATATGTGGAATGTTCATATAACTCGAAGTGATATTTTTTGGACTACTAGATCGACGAAAATGCCGATTTCTTCTTCATAATTCTTCCGTAAAACGGCACTTAAAAAGCTGTTTCAATCTGTAACAAATGTAGAGAAAACTGTTAATTGTTTACCAATTATCCTGAGTTACATTTTACCAACAAGCATCAGAGATTAGCAATTAAAACTTACATAAACATATTCCCGACTCTCACTTGCATTGTGTGATCACTCGAGCGGAACTAATCTCTACCACCCCTGCACAGTCTTACAAATGCCCACATGATCACTGTTTTTAGTGCGATTACATCTTAGGGTGTGAACAATGTTAGTTTTTTAACTTTTTACTCAACAAAATAGACTTATACCCGCACCATCATTTTCTGTATAACTTATTAATTTACCACTGTACCCATGCATACGTGTGTATTTATACTTCTTTGTGCACATTATATAACAACGGCTATAGACTGTATATTACAATCAATTTATGAAGGACAAAACTCTTACATGTAAGAACAGGAGGACTGAAGAACAGCGGGAATTAAACTTCAATAATATTTCCTCTATGCTGGTATTGCTATTTATGATTAAAATGTTTTAATTATATGATATTAGCCTTTTCAGTAATTACTCTGTTAATGACATTTATTGTTTCCTTATGTTTTACAGAATGTCAAGCATGCATGTATCATTTCAACTGGAAAACAGCCTAGGAGAAGAATTGTGTGTGAAAAAAAAGAAGTAATTTTCAACTGTGGAAGCTTAATATTGTAATGATTTTCAATCCGAAAAATAATTACTATCATCCATCTTCAATATTCCTTATTCTGAATTTAAACTGTAATATGATTTATGCATATACCTGATATTTGTTAATTATTCTATGACATGTACATGCTTGAAATGAAATGAATAAATAAAAGATTATTACACTAATTTAAAACACAATATGACATAAGCTGTTAATTTACTTTTTGTACAAAAACACAATAAGTCTTCATCGCGTTACATAACACAACTCTAAATCATCGACCACGTAGAGCGAGCAAATATAATGAAAAATCAATCTAACATACACATTTGTATATTAGCACAGGTCGTCGTATGTTTTCCCCGCCATACTTATCAATGTTTCTCCTGATCGACTCTGAAATTTATTAAAAATTGATTTTTACTTCTTTTGCGCGGAGTCTCCAACATGGAACTTGAAGCCATAAAAGTCAATCATAACACCAATGCAAACAAACATTTACTGTCATTCAAAATGAACACTGTTATGGCAATTACCTGCGCAAGATCAGCGAACATTATAGATCTGTACCTTGAGATATCCTGACCACATGGCACATGGGTCCATAATGGACAAGCAGAGAGAGACACAATGTTAGCGGCAAGGACCTGGGATTTCGATCCCGGGACATCTCCGAACACTAGGCTGAGTGCGCTAACCGGACTGAACTAGCTCTATCATCCGATTAAGCCGACCCCGTCCAGTCCGCAGTATTAAAAAACATCTCCATCTCCTCCTTTTTTTTCTGAAATACATACGAGACCTCATGTCAACACATACCACAACCGTCTATTCTAATTCTAGTTTGGTGTCCAATTCAGCAGACAGGAGAGAAGAAAATGAGAAGCTCTTTCTGACGGAGCTACCTTGATCGCCTGAGAATCAAACAGGTCCCTGCTACCCGCAACAAATATTTTAGCTGGTTATTTTAACTCCATTCCTTTCTTTCAATTCTACCTTTATGACTTAGAATCTTTACCTGAGGTTGATAAAGAATACTTTTTTCTTCGACAAATCTATGAACAAATTATGCACACTGTGATTGTTTGCACAGCAGCTTAACTCGTATCCGCTAGGCTGGTTGCTGTTGATTGTTAATGATCTCAAACACACTAATTTACTTATTGTGCCAAATTTAAGTAAATATTATATTCTACTCTTTTCATATATTCCTGGGGGGATTCTTTTTTACTATTCATGTGTAATATCTCAAAAATTGACATGTGCACGAGTACGGGCGGACCAGAACCGCCAATGTTTTGGACATCTGCTAGATATTTTCAGTTTCAGGTTACGGCGTGACCAATAAAAGAAAAACAAACACAATGAGGCGGTTTCATATGTTCTATTTCTTCTAAATACAACACTTTTTTCAGTGCAAAAGTTGTCAAGCGGCATTTATGGGAATATTTTGCATTGAAATTGTCACCTTCATACATCGGTCGTTTGGGACTCCCCTGGACATTGTCATTCCCCATTTTGTTGAACGCGCAAAATATACTACTGATAGTAGATTTTTTAAGCATTTTCAGCCCTAAAAATTACCTGCAGCAAAATTAAATACTACATTTTTTTACGGTATATATGATATTGGAATGTATCCCAAACCTTTTTATCATACTATTTGCCAATAACATCTGTTTATGATATCAGAAATATCTGATGGTCTACAACAAGTTTTACATGAATTTTATAACAATATTGCATAACATGGAAATTAGAAAATTAATATCAGAAAGATAACAAATTGTGATATTCTCAAGACGTAATTCGAGTGTTACCCTCAACACCATTGCGTTGTTTAATCGGAATACACATTTAAATTTTATAAAGAAATTGTTTTCACCATAACGCAGGTACGAGACAAGAAGGTTTAGTGGAAGCGTTTTTTAAAGAATGGGGAAAAACCTGCTGAACAAACCAATTAAATCGGTGTTCTTGCTGCGTTATAATAATAAATGAATTTATCACTTCCTGTTCATCGTAAACTGAAAATATATGGATTCACATTGTAATGAAAAGTTTTAATTTGTATACTAATCAGAGAGTAAGTGGGAGATTTTGAAAATACAAAAACTTGAGTCTACTGTAGTAGAACAATTCATTTTGGAAATTTGTAAAACAAGACCATGGGCCACGATTCCTAAAGTTAAGAAATCGGTATAACAAACTCTCATTTCAAGTCTATCATATGGTCTCATAGCTAACAAGTTATCACAGGTTTTGAATTGAAGTTCAGGGATACAATGTATATACAATCAACTTGCTGTGTTTACAAAAGAAATAATTACAAAACTTAAAAGTATACCAATGACCTAAATTTATTCAAAAATCACATTGGTGATATTGATAAGTCTTGCTAAGGTCACAGACATATTCTATATATTATAAGACATTTTGTGTTCATAGAAAAGTATGCCCCTTGTCTTTCTCTGTCTGCAAAACAATACTTGTTAACTGATACTGTGGTCCCAGAAACTTGATTGATCTTAGTTAATAGTACCGTATAACATTAGACTATTCGTAGGTATGTTCATATTGTGCACCAATCAATGGATTCACTTGTCATGAACCACGATTTAATTATCAGATTATGTTGCATTCTGTAAACCACATGGTAAGTGGAAGTGAAACTCGTGTTATGTACATGGTATACGTTGTGACTATATGTTTACCGTACTATATAGCGCTACTTTAATAGTGTTTAGGGACCGTGGTGAACCGACATACATGTATACTACCATAATCTCTCCACCTCTGAGTTGTTGCGAGTTCGAATCAAGTTGGGTAGTTTGTCGCAGGTCGGTGGTTTTTCTGCGGAACTTAAGCTTTCCTCCACCATCAAACCTGACATGTCCTTAAATGACTATGACTGTTGATAGGACGTTAAACTAATAAAACCAAGAACCAAATTTTAATAGTAATAAGTTATTTACTTTTGGGTAATCTGGTTTTAAACCAATCCCTATTGCTCCCTATAACAAATTGTATGACAAATTTCCTGTGATCATTAAGTGCATAGGGAGGTATAACCTCTAGATAATATCTTCCTATTTCAAATGCACGATTTTGTTTCCAATTACTAGTTATACTGAAAACCAAATTTCCCTCGCGGCTACTTAACGGATTTAAAATTGTCCGGAAATTTCTATCAGAATCAATAATGTCAATGTTATTTCTGGCAGACAAATTTTCGCGAATTTACATGGATCGCGAAATTCGCGAAAGTTAGTTTACAGAAACGCCCCATTAGAACGTCCCTATTATATAATATATAAATAATGTTCATTCTGGTTCTGTATGTGAGAGTGAAGGGTTTGTGGTAATATATCGGGACATCTTAGTCACCCGGTCACCGCTATACAAGGAAACATAGAACATGTCGATGTTGGTTTCCAATTTCAAGGAAGAGCATCATCATTGTCACTAGAGCCAGCTCACGCAGGATGTGAGCACTTGGTGGTTTTACTGCATCACATTGATGGTGTGATCGTTTTTTTACAGGGAAGTTATCATACGCATACGAACGAGTGCCTTAAAAATGTGACTAGTAGAATGTTTAACATGAAGTAAATAAAACGCGATGTGCATTTAATATCATTTTGTCGCCATTGTACAGTCATTTTGCACCAGATGTCCAATCAAATCTGTGTTTAAGTTTGATTTGTAATCGAGAAAGTGTGATAAATAAAACGATACATCAATCATAATCTAACTCTATTGTTCTTATGTATTATTTATTTTGTTACACCTTATTCATTAAGTTATATACCAGGAAAATAAGATTCCTAGATTATATGTGATATAGTATTTTTATTTACCTAACAATTCGAAAATTACCTGCTCTAAATGTACATCTCCTCTATTGTAGATGGTGCTGTGAGTACTTTAGGGTACGCGGCTGGTCTGGGTGTGAGGTATAGTTGGGACGACGCTATGTCATATTGCCAGACAATACACAACGGCACTATCTCAACCTACAGTGATATTCAAAATTCCAATCACACTATTCGAGACGATGTCTGGATAAATACTTCCCAACTGACGCCCTGGCTCTCAATTCAAGGTAAACCAATTACTTCACAATAAAGAAATTATATATTTTGTATATTACAGAGTCATGTATTGACTCTTACCTAATGCGTTTGCGAGTGTACCGTCACTCTTTTCAGAGAAAATGACATGAGTTTCGATTAAAGTTGTTGTATGGTCTATAACTTTCGCTCTTTTTGTCATATTGAAAACTGTTTAAGTGTCATACATATTTTTCTCCGTCTGTCTGAGTTTCAAACTTTCTAATTTTTCCACTTTTTATAAAGTTGCAGCTCTGGAAGTATTTTTAATTATAAAAGTAAAAAATCTTTTTAACGTGTACACGTGAAAAATAGGCTCGAAAGATGCCGAATCATTCCGAACTCTTCCGAACATCGTCGCGACAATCTCGAAGTAAAACGAGAGTTGTGAAACCAAGAGAAAATGTCAACAATTTTTCATAAACAAAACATGTGATCGACCTCAGCAGACTCTATCTACAAAGAGAATAATGCTCGCACATTACAATATTTGATACACACAATATTTTACGGCAACGTGTAAATTGGATGTTTCAAATACTCAATCTTTGGACATATACCAGCATGATTTGCTCATATTAGTCAGAAGGAAAACGTAAACAAAGATATGTGCGCTTACGCTAGTTACCTGGCTCACCACGTGCAGGTCGTGTCGAACGTCAGCCACGTGATACGATTCGAAATCCGACAAAACCCGAAGTCACTGAACATGGCGGTGATTGAAGGCGCTTTATTCGAAACCAGGAATATATGATTCCTAGATTTCGGCTCTCTTATAGGCCGACATATGCTTTTGGGGAGCTAAATCATCAAGTTACATGTCAATGTTTAAATATCAAATGTTTAATTTACATATCTTTACAGTGAAATAAGCAGCAATATAACTTTAAAAAGCAAACCTCAAGCCCTCTACCTCTGGGTCTCGTGTTCGAATCCCATGTGGAGCAGTTGCGAGGTGCTGTCCGCTGGTCGATAGTATTTTCTCCTGGTACTCCGGCGTACCTCCACAAACTAACCTGGCACGTCCTTAGGTGTTAATATGAGGTCTTAATTCGTAAAAAATAAGGGAATTTGACGATGTTTTTTTATGGATTACTTCATATGTATGAAGTGGTACATAATAACTGATGCGGTAAATGAAATATATTCATTTCTGAAATATGACCGTAAATATGACCGTTCATAGTTTGTAACATGTTATTTAATACAAATTTTCTGTTTCGCTTAAAATCAAGTGAAATGGCGTCGGTCACGTGACTGAGTTGCTAATATTGGTTACATTGTATATTGACCAAAATAGTTGTCACATTATCTATTTATAGATTTAGTGACAGGCAAAGTGACTATAACACTTTTCAAATATTACTGAATTTCATTAAAACACATGTTTTTAGATTACTTGTTGTAAATTAAATTATAGGGGTTAATTTACGATTTATATTTTTTCATGTTATGGAGATATCACACAAAGATCTGAATACCACACGATAAACGGTTTATTAAGAGTACATTCATATCTCCAGAACATAAAAATCCTGAAATAAATCATGACAGTTCATGTATGGTGATCATATAGGTTAGTTGTGTTGCAGTGTAAAAAATAATTCATTTAACAAACGAGTTTTTTTGTTCGTTTCAGGATGTTACAAAGTAAGAAAATCAAAAAGATGGAATATAGTAGAATTTGATTCCGATGCTACAAAGCGGTGCAGTGAAATGTGTCACAAACAGTTTATAGGGATCCATGTAAGTACAATTAAGTCATGCTTGTAACGATTTGTTTTATTGCTTAAATATTGTTAAGAGAAAAGACTTAGTATACAATCTGCATAGTGTTTCTTAGAAGAAGGTTTAATAAGCTAAGTAGGCGGAAATTTTGAAATAGAGATTTGTTTATTTGTTATTGTTATGCAGATTTTATGTAAAGCTCTTGTATCTACATAAACTGTAGATTCCGTAGGAAGATAGTTTGGGGATGCTCCACCGCTGACAAATGGTAATTTTTCACTATCAAAAACAGGAGCAGACGATTTAGTATTTTTCTTCAGTTACAAAAGTTACTTACTTTACACCATTACCACCATTGAAAAGTTTGAGCTTCTAATTTTACTTTAAGTTAAAAAAAAAAAATAATTAATTGCATCCCGAAAAAATTCTGTGGCACTATATCCTATATGGAATGAAGTACTGATTGCCATGCACCAAAGGCAAAATTGATTATTTCATATTATTTTTTGTGTTTATTAGACTTATATATACATTGATTAAACACCAATTACTGTTCAAATGATGAATATCATTTATGCTCTGTCGGCGATTAAAACACAATTACTGTTTCAAATATCATTTATTACTCTGTCGGCGTTTTGTGGAGCATCTTTAAGGGTAGGTTTCGCCAAATGAAACATAAAGACTAAGAAATTGAAACTTATATTGTACATAGACATAACCTTCAGATCATTTTTAATGCATACAGCGGACAATTTGGGTGATCAGTTGCCTAGCTTGACCAGGAAAATACTCCTCTAAAAATAGAGCAAAGTCAAGCTTTACATAGAACGTGACGTTTTTTTCCCCTCCAAAACGAGGCCGTATCAACCAACGGAAGCGTGCAATAAAAGGTCAGGTAGCAGTGACAGTCTTGCCATGGCATGTTTAGTAAAAAATTAACAACAAATCGAAGTGCGATGGTCTATTTATACATATTATATAATCTGAAACACTTCACGTTACTTACATACGCTCGCTAGCTTAGTAGTCAAATATCTAATTTAATTCACCACGTGCAACACGAGTTCCAACAGATTCCGGGCGAGTTCCGCTTGAGATGTGGCTTCTGTTTCTTCTATTGCTACATGCCGTCTCTGAATTTCATTCCCTAGAGATATCCTAGGGTGCTACCAATTCCATTCTAATTTCCTCCTCTTTGTTGCCGATTCAGATACATTTTTTCCACACGCTTTCATACAGCCATTTTGTTTACTTTTAGTGCACAACAATGCGCATGCGCGAAACGTCGACACCACAAACCATTGCAGCTTCATTTGCATACTATCCTGTCTGGCTGATATTTCGTAATAAATCAAGGGTTTCCATCAATTTTGTATTCAAGATATATTTGTTCAGTCTCATAAGCATAAAGAAATTAAATTGAGGTATTTCTAATATTTTTTTTTCATCTACTCTTACGTTTAAAGGATTTCACAAAAATATTTATTTGGTTGGGCGAAACCTACCTTGAATGCTTATATATTTACATTATTCATGACTCATTTAGGGGGTCTCTGCATTACAACTGTCTAAGTTAGACCAGGATAACCGTTCACAAACGGCGATATTCTCCACAAGATGGAACTGCCCATTTTGACAGCGATCAGTTGACGTTACAATGCCAACTTTAGTGACGTCATAATGGTCACGTTTCTGGTGTCAGTTATACCCCCATAGACTTCACTTTGGCTTGGTTAGTTTATATAAAAAATCGGATAGTGAATGTACATATAAATTGTTAAAAATAGTAAATGTTTATAGGAACACGACGAAAAAGTCCTTCAAACAATTTTTAATTTGACTGATTTATATTGAATCATAAGAATTAAATGGAATACTGAGTTATGACACAACAATCCAAATACTCTCATCATAAACTACATTAGAGATAATTAAAATATTATAGTATTAATTGTTACATCGGAATGTTCAACAAAAATTAGTATTAACATTCCAATTTTAGATTTTCCTAATTAGAAACGATTTCCATGATTACAAAAGTGGGTAAGGATTATTTGTCTAATAACAAAAGTCGGCATTGATCGTTTTCCAAATTACAAAAAAACTGGTATGAATATATTTCTTAATACAAAACGCTGATGTGGATATTTATCCTATCAGATATTATTGTATAATACTTATTGCATTGATGAGACAAATTGGGGGAAGCATGCATGTACCTAACACGTATAGTTGCCTTTGAATAGTCGAATAAATGATAAAGCTTTTTTCTTTCAATAGAATAGTCGGTGGTGTGTATGTCTATCAAAAACGCACAATAAAATGCATAGAAACTGGAATGACTGTGTTATTCCGACGAAGAAATCTAGGTACATCATTTACAGAAAATACGATAGTAAGTACTTATCAAATAAGTCATAATTTACCTAGTATTTTTCATGAGAATTGTTTATCTTGATTAGGCATAATTGTTCTTTCCAAATTTAGTTTGTGGTTACTCAAAATTGTCACTTCGTCAACATTTTCTTCTTGAAAACGATGTACAAATGTTTTGAAAAGTTTGCAAAGTGATATTTGAATGATATCATCTATCAATTTATTGATTATTGAAATAAAAGAAAAAACTATTACGTTAATTTCATTGATCTCAAAATACTTTGGGGTTGATATTTACAATACAAACAAATTAAATTATAATATTGATATCCCTAATGATTATAGACCAATTAATTCACAGATTCCGAATTGTACAATGAATCAGCGTCGGAAAGTGACCTGTTTGATTCCTCCCTTAACTGTGGTACCGTCAAATGCGAGAGAACTGGGTACTTTTATCCTAAGCATTGTACTAATACGGATCTGTTCAGAGTTCGATGTGGTAAGTAAGAACAATATTTATGTTAAATTATATTTTATCATTGTTTTATGTCGTAGTCATACTTCCTTTCCTAATGGTTACCCTATGTCATTCGATGTCGGAACCGTTAAATCTAAACAACTATTCACATTATGATCGCAAATTTGAATCCATCGGCGCAAACCCATGGTTGATTGCACTACGTTACGCCACACCATATACAGTATATACTGCATGAGTCTCCGACGATGTCATAAGTGAAGCGTATCATATTGAGATCAACCGCTGGTCTCCGGACGATGGTCTTGTATAAGGTCTTGTCTTTGGTTTTGTCATGGCGAGGTTTTTTTCGCCAAGGAACTCCGACTTCCTTTGGAAAAATTGACGCAGTGTTAAATAAGTTACCTTTTATTATATTATTCATTGCATCACTTTAATTCCTCTCTTAAGTTAGGATAGATATTGTAATGGACTGTTTATTAACATCTGAATTGTTTTGTGTTTTAAAGCAGAAATGAATAAATCTTTATATCTAATTTTAGAACCGTGCAGAACGTTCGTGAAAAAGCAAAATTGACATGGGGAAAAAGGGGACTAAGAAACATTGTTAACTAGTCGCAAGTAAGTAAACACATGAACAATGCTCATTTCGAGAAATTATTCGTGAAAATGAATAATGGCTTGCGCTTTTCCGAATACGACACGGGCTAATTCCTGGGATAGGAAATGTTTCGAGCCACTCGGGAAAAGGTTAAACGCTACATTGTACAACAATACATATTTTCTTCTCTTTAAACTTTTTTGCTTCTATTAGGTAGCTAGCATATACTATACAACAGACCTATTAGATTATAATTAACAGTAACGGAGTATTTTTATGCTTAGAATTTTTTTTCTACTGTTTACCCACCTTCTTATTATCAAAATGTTCAAACTTTTGGTAATTATCATATGTAGTTAACTATGAAAACTGTAACAGTATAATAACTTGTGTTCTATCAGGATCAACTAGTGGTACAGAGCAAATCTAGTATAGATTGTGACTCACGTTACATATTTCATGACCAGTTTGTCTGAGTCAGGTCCCTATCAAAATATCTTAAAAATAATAACTCACCAACCAAAGCGAGCACGAAATGATCTTAATTTTTGCTGAATTTGGTTTAAAATTCATAACTAAACTAGTTCATTTATTAAAACAGTGACAATCCTTTCTCCCGAGCGGGACTACCAAGGTACACATCACTAAAATGTATCGGTAATCAATGACTTCGCGATTTTAGTGATTACTTTATAAGGTAATGACTACACCAAGTTCAGGCGCTCATTTTATCACTCTTAATGGATATTAGGTGATTCAAACATCTAGAGTAAACGGAGATCTGTGGGTGGGAAATGTGTGTAATAGTATAATAAACAAAAAAAATCTTTTACAAAAAAAATACAACATATAAATTTAATCTGATTTTGCCAATATTTGAAGCAGTAGATTTTTCAAGTGTTTTAAGATTTGGCCTAAACTTATGGCGTTTTAACATCAACTAAACCTTTAAAGTTGAAAAGGCTGCCTAGTTGATTCATAGAAAGACAGACTAAAGTATCTCACGTTTTTAGAAAGAGTCGGTCGTGGAATATATATGGACATGTATATGAAATTATTACAATGAAGCTACCAGAGTAACTGTCACAAGTTCATCTCATATACTGCGTAATTTTTACATACAACTATATGGCGTCGGTTTTTTTCCATTCCTAAGTATAATACTAAATAACAATCAGCAGCTCATTTCGAGACGGATTTGAAAATAATTAATTGTCAAATATAAGTACATATTAAAAGAATCATATAATTCTAATTAGCATGTACGTGACATACCATGAACAAATGATTGTGATTCCGTGGTTATGATGGATAATTAGTCCCTCTCCATTAATTAAAACCATACTAACCTTCGTCTAGAAAGGCAAAAATATTAGAATTAAAAATATTGCGATCAGCATGTGCAATCGCATAGTTTGTAAGCGGAGACGAAAGCAACTATACATGAATAAAGATGTTTTAATAATTGCACCATTATTTAGAAACATTATGGCTATTTTTCACATATGAAGGTTCTCCAGTGTTGATTGCACCCTCAACTAGCCCGGCCCATCTCCAAAACCTCTTAATAGGAGACTGCAGGTATGCTTTGAAAATCTATGTGAGAACACATGTCGGTATACCTTTGTCAATATGCTAACGTTTACTTAACAGAAGAGCTATCCCTTCTTCCACAGTAGAAGCTCGACAAAGTAGGAATGCCAATTAAAGTGTTAAATGAAGTAAAACAGATAAACAAATGGGTACAATATGATAAGCAGGCACCTGGGTCAGTTCGAACCTTTCTAATAAAATTGTATCTAAACTTGATTTCCGTTCCTGTGGATGTGACATTAAGAATAAGCTCGTTAATAATACGAAATACTTTATTGTCAAGATTTCTATTATGCCAAATAGACAATTGGTGAACTCATTTATTGGTTAAAATCTACCTCTACTCTGTTTATTATTATTAAAAATTAAGATAATTGTTACAAGGTAAACATGCCAATGTGGTACATGGATTCATTATGTTAAAATGAACTTCCCTAGTTAGAACAGCGGTTACCCTACATGTATATATGTTACAAAGTTCCTTCCATTATGGCGAATACACTTGTTAATTCAAATAAGACGAAAAAAAAGGATCTTAAAAGACTATACATCATATTGTTATTTAGGCTTTGCGACAATATCATAACATAACCTTGTTAGAGCTAAATATGCTCATCAGTATCTTAATTGCTAAGACACAATTTCGCGTTGCTAACACATGTGTTTTTCAGACCGATTCTGCCTAACAGAGAAAGCTACATAAAACCTTACACCTAATTAACATAACAAATTATCTGTGACCTGTTCTCGAGGTGCAATCGCTTCCACTTCATCGGTACAGGTATTGTTGTAGTTCAGATTGACATCCTAAATGTGAACAGCTTCTATGAAACGAACATTTTTGATGCACGACTAATCGAAAATTCGGTCGCGAAATCTCCTTCGCAAATGAATGCGTAGACGTGAAAATAAATATTAGTTAGACATATACTATTTATAGAGAGTAAGACCATCATAACAAAAGAGCGAAATAAATCGATTTGCAATATATTATGTATGGGTATAATGTTTCCCCGGTACTACTATTATATGTTGGAAATACGACTTTTTTTCACATTTACTAGGTTGATAATTTTTTTAAGAACCTGTAAAGCTTGGTCTAAAATTATGGTATATTCTCTCGCCGTTTGAAGTCATACACATGTGCCTCTTTCTCAACATATATCTTTTGTATGAAACACGAAACATACATAAAAAATCATTTTCATTCTTCCGTTGATGGCATGGCGACAATAATACTCAGTACGTCATCATATAATACGACAACGAGTGCCACTGAATGTTTACGGTCGCAACTTTTTTTTTTTTTTTTTTTTTTTGATATTTTTAATTTTAAGTAAATATTAGCTCAAACCTTTCAATAGTGTGGCTAACGGTGCTAATGTAAGTCAACTTTTGTATAACAAACAGCAAAATACTAATTCGTCGGCTCCTGTTTTTCTATTGAGACCTGTTTTATTAGAAAAATGTGTGATTTGTCAATCGGGTCGTAGACTGGTAAATTCTTGTCGTGATATTTGCATGTGCCAACGAGTTAGAAACGGCAAGCGAAATTGAACATTGTATGCGCACTCAGTGTTTGATATAAGACTCTAATCTCAGCCGAGATGCTGTACCCTTTTCTATTTATGTTATTTTGGAGATAGTTGTCAGAATTTTCCACTGAATATGGTTACTCTTCTAATTGCTAAAGATATATGTTTTTCAAGCAAAGAAAAAAATACGGAATAGGAGTCCAATAATTGCATAAAACACATATGTAAGTTGGAATGGTCTATAACATACGAAAAAAAATACAGCGGTATGAATCACATATATCGCAATGTGGACCCCCTTATAACCCGAATTTAAGGCTGTCATATTACGGTCTCCGGAAAGTATCCTTTTATGCAAGCAATATCAGATATAACATATGCGACACCTGTAAACGAAAATAAATTCTACATTAGCAAGCATGACCAGTCGGTACGAGATGGGTTTAACAATTCTCACATGCCCAACGCCTCTGGGTCGTAAGTTCGAATCCCATTTGGGGCAGTTGCCATTACCAACCGCTGGTCGGTAGTTTTTCTCCGGGTATTCTGGCTTTTCTCCACCAACAAACTTGGCACGTCCATACATGAACCTGACTGCTAATGGGACATTTTACTAATAAAAAATACCTAGTCAGGGCTAACATTCTATTTGGGAATGAATAATGAAATATGACAATCTTTTTGTATGTTGTTACCAGGAGCCGATGGTATTGTTTACCTTCCGTCAACTGGCAACACTGGATCACATGCGGGAAATGACGTTTATCAATATGGTGAATATTATATCTTAATTACTTTAAATTGAGTCTCAATATAAATTACCCGAAATAACCAGATAATGGTATTTTTGAGCAAACAGTATGTAAGAATGTGAGAGGTGCATAACATAAGGTTTGAAAACAATCAAATGAAAAGTGGGCATACGTTATGAAACATAGTAGCGGCACCTTTCCCACAATTCAGTGTGTATACCATCATATAAAATATATTAGGTATGTATAACACTTTCGCGTTCCATCTTGGAACTTAAATTTCGATTACAACACACACACCTTTTTTTTGCAAAAAATATATTTATATCAATATATTTGCAAAATATACTATAAGATGATACCTGAGGGTCAGCTGCATATTGTATGCTAATCAGAATATCAAGGTTTTTTTTCTGGGGTCATGGTAATTTCAGAGGTCAAAGGGTGAAAATTCAAATATTAGAAAAGATATAATACTTTTTTACAGCTTTTGCATGTAAATATTAGGATTGTGAAGTTTAGTTAAGAAAAAAATAAAGAAGTAGGTCAAAGAGTGACCTAGATAAGATTTTTTTTCCTATTTTTATAGTATGAAAACTTTATTATTTTTGCTGAAAACTTGAAAAATTTTCAACGATTTGATAGCTTGAAATTGATGATTAATACTGCAAGTGGATCTTGACAAGGCATTTTGTAGTTAGTATTGTGTCATTTGTTCAACGCCATGTACACGACCCAGTAATTGAGATGATTATGCTCTGAAAAATAGGTTCCTAAATTATTATCCATGTAACCGAATTTTGACGAATTCTATTGTACTTGTAACACCTGTCTTTATCTTCTATTTAGTTTTGCTTGCTGTGATAGCAGTGCTAGTCTTTCTACTTGCTGTGATCTTTGTTTTCGTAGTGATTTTACGAAGAAGGTATGTCTGTGTATATGTTTAATCACGGCCTTTGGTTTAGTAAAAGCAACTAAATTCAAACATTTAAATTAAGTAAAGATAAAAAATATTGTTGTAAATTACAATAATTATAAAAAATGAGTGAAAAACCCCAATTTAGATGGAAAATAAACCATTTTGAATTCACAATTTTAATTTCACGATTAAGAATTATACAGCGAAAGTTGAGCTTTTAACAAGTATATGAATATTTGCAATACAGAGCTGGGTTATCACCATCTGATTTGCATTATTAGTCTTATTCTTAAACGACCGCAATGATTCCAGGTAATAATAAATTTTGCTGTAATTTTTCATGTACATTTTACAAGCAATGATAATATGTCACTGTTATAATTTAAATCCCTATGTTGGATCCCCAGATAAATCTCGCTTGATTAACAAAAGAAATGTTTTACCAAACTACAACTGTTTTTTAACTACTGTCGTAATTATTACTCATTGTAGAAGGTCAGAATATTTGTATGCCGAACCCATTCCCATTGCATTGTTGCGATGAAATGATACATTTTGTCTATGCAAACTGCTTACAATTTACAGACTGAAACAAAACTAATAAAGATGGTAATTTCTCTCTTGATTTAGCAGTGAATTGTTTTGATTCTGTAAACGTGTGAACGTTTTATATTAGCACCTTCAATTTTAGCGTAGTTCATATTTATTTAATCGTAGCGTGATTTGGTTCAATAACGTTTAGCGCTGTTGGGCGCTTCAAAAAAGCTCGAAACGCACGTTAAATATTGTACCTGCTTAATTATGTATTGAAGCATTATCAGAATTGTAATTATGAACGGTATCAATCTAACGAATACTAAAATAATGACGTGGAATTTGTCAACTATTCTATTATGTTATATGTTTCTGTAGATATGAAATACATTTATTATTTTTGCTTCTTGGTTATGTAATAGAATTAGCCTGATGAATTGTCCCTTTAATGTAAGTATATGAATATATTTAGCAATAACAGACGCTGGGTGTATCACCTTCTGATTATATGCATTATATGTCTTATGGATTCTTAAACGGACCACAATGATTCTAGTTAACGTTGATAACATTTTGCTGTAATTTTCACAATGTACATTTTCTAGCAATGATAATATAAGCTCACTGTTATTAATTTAACTCCCTGTGTTGGATCCCCAGATAAATCTCGACTCCTTGATTAACAAAAGAAAGTTTTACCATTTTGACTACAACTGTTTTTAACTACTTCATTTGGTAATGGTATTATATATTACCTCATAGTAGAAGTATTCAGCACATAAGATTTGTATGGATATGTGTACTAAATTCAAAGCACAAATCAAGTGATATTTGCGATGAATATAAAGATACATATTTTAAATGCAAACGCCCCAAACCGTTACAATTTACAGACAGAAATAACTAATAAAACGATTTTATGGAAACTAATGATAAGTGTTCTCTCTTGATGTTAGTGAGCAGTAAGCGTTTTATTTTTGGATTCAGTTAACGTGAGAGCAGTTTTAAATTTAGCACAAATGCAAAATGCAAATGCAAAAAAAAAAAATATAATAACAAAAATGTAAATTATCATTTATTAGCGCGGATATCATTCAGCGTGATTCGGTTCAATATCCAAATATCCTTTAGCGTGTTCATGAATGGGCGCTTCAAAAACAGCTCGAAAACGCACTAAAATAAAAAACTAACACATGTTAATATGGTGATATGAATAGGTGATATGTATATGTATGGATGATATAATATGAATAAAACCTTGACGGTAATATGAATATATTTGTATGGTAATACAGATTATATATGGTAATATTGATATATATGTATGGTAATATTGATATATCTGTATGTTAATATGAATATATTTGGTATGGTAATATGGATATATATGTATGTTGATATGGATATGTCTGTATGGTAATATAGTTGTATCTGGATGGTTATATGATTATATCTGAAAGGTAATAAGGATGTATCTAGATGGTAATATAAATATATTTGTATGGTAATATGGGTGTATATTGATGGTAATATTAATTCATATGTGTGGTTATATGAATATATATGTGTGGTTATATGAATATATGTGTGGTTATATGAATATATCTGTATGCTTATATTGGTGTATCTGGATGGTAATATGAATATATCTGTATGATAATATGGGTATATCTTGATGGTGATATAAATATATCTGTATGGTAATATGAATATATTTGTATGGTAATATGAATATATCTTTATGGTAATCTGAATATATCTGGATGGTAATATGGATATTTTCAGATAATAATATAGATATATCTGGATATAATATGAACATAAATAACTGATGTAATGAACAGCTTCTTGCTAATTATTATATGAGGTTTGTGTATCGTTTCAGAACAAAACAATATAAGCAATATCTCCGATCCCAGCAGTACATAATGACTGTGGCAGACACTTCTACAAACAAATTCTCTAACAAAGATTTGCAACAAAGGGAACAGGATCAAGAGGACATTTATGAATTTGCAGAAATTGAACCAGATGGGAATAGTAATATTTGTAGTCGGAACCTTGGCTTAAAATGTCCGTTACCACCCGATAGGCCGAGTTCAGCTGTGAAAAGCATGGAGTGTAATACAAAAGTCACCGATTCGCCGACAAATTATATCACAGAACAGAAAATAATAAAAGATCAGGTAAACAATTATGATTCATTCATCACTGCAAGGGCAGATAACTCTATCGAATCAGACTTTTATGATCATGCCAAAATCGTCGCTGTGAAAAACTCAAAGACAAAAGTGGATGATGTAAACCTGGATAATGGTCCTCCTAAACCGTGTGTTCATGAGGACGCTAGGAGGGACAGCAGTGAGGGAGTGTATGATTTAGCCAAGGCTGTTGAAAATGAATACGATGAAATGGGAGCACCAGCGATTGATTGTACCCTGACGGACACTTATGACCATGTTACTACATTTCCTGCTGATTTATCATCTACATAGGACCAACTTTATCCTAGGTATAAACAATCGTACGAACAAGAAAAGTGATGAGCAAGTGGTGAGTGAGCGAGCGAATGATCAAAGGGACTTAAACGTGAACAAACGCAAGGCGGATGGTTGGGTGAAGGTGAATGGATTTATTGATGGATGGAAGAGTGAATAACTGGGCGGATGAATGGATCGATCGATGGATGGAAGAATGAATAACTAAGCGGGTGAAGGGATGGATTGATGGATGGAAAAATTGGAATAACTTGGCGGGTGGATGAGTAATTGTATTGAAGAATGGGTGGTTTGGACGGATAGGCGGATGATTAAGTGGTATTTAACGTAGATATAAATTATCAAGATAAGAGTAGAATTCAATTAATCTCCCGTAACCCATGATGTATTTGATCACGAATGTTCTTTTCGAGGAAAAATGAAAAGTAATTCATAAATAAACTCCATGGACATATGAAAAATGCTTTTGCCTTTCGTCCATCATTATAACTTACTGTCTTCTTGACATTGAAAGAGTAGAGTTTGGACCCTTATTTCAGAGTAATTACGTCCAACATTTCCCCCCATCAAAACTGATATTGCAAGGGACTTTGGAGAGACATTTTGTCAACTTATAATGTCTGAGTCAATGCGATGTATCTGCACGCCCAACGAAACGCTTTCGGTGAGAGGAGACGGGAATCGTCTATTTAGTCAGAAAATGTAACCTCTATTCCACACATATCCACCAAGGAAATCAAACTGTGAAAACTTTGCACTGTGGAACGGAGATTTAAATACTGTAAATTAACTTTCTTTTGCTTGCGATTTAATTTCGCATCCCAAGTAAATTCGCGAAAGCTTATCTCCGCGAATGAATATAAACTACTTTTATATTGATGTAGGAATTCCTATTAAATGTTCGATTCCGCGAATGTTAATTCTTGTTTTGACATGAAAATCGCGAAAACTATTAACCATAAAGGGGAGCTTGTTTACAGTATTGGCCATGGATACGAAACTAAACACAAACCGTGGAGGAGAGTTGAACTATCCACCGTTTAGTTATATACTTAACTGGTGGTTTACCATAACGATCCGTAGTCTTTTGACTTCTTTGTGCAGATTTGACTTTACAAAAGTATACACATACCAGTCAATGTTTACCTTGTCATCCACATGGCGGATGTAAAATGTATTTTGTAGATTACCTGACAATTTTAATTTTGCCCTGATTAGGTTATATGCATTTGTGTATGTCAAAAGTTGTTCTGTACTTGATTAAATGTCTTAGATTAGCATCGTCGATACTCCAGAGGTTCCGATCGCTTACGATCTTAACACCCCTGAAATCTCATAGTAAAACTGGATACAACAGAACAGAACAGGTAATTTAGTCCTATCGGATATACTTCAAAAGAGAAGGATAACGGTACACTGTGGTTGATTATGTCGCTTTGAAGTTAGACGTTGCTCTCTCTCTCTCTCTCTCTCTCTCTCTCTCACTCACTGTAGTCTTCAAAGGAGATATTTGCAGGCCTCTGATTGGTTCAGAGTTTTCCTCTGATCTGCCTTCAATCTATCTATGGGATAGTTCAGGAGTGTAGATACCGTGAGTGATCGGAACCCCTGGAGTATCGAGGATGTGGGATTAAAGGAACGACTTTGTATGTGTACATGTTTAATTGATGTGGAATTTCAGCTTCTCGAATTTTAATAGCACAATTAGCACAATTAGCACACTTAACAAAATTACGTTTTTCCCTTTTTATATCGATTATTGTTTTCCTGGAAACCATCCGGGAACGTGCAGTGATATAGTGTTGATATGTTTTAGTCCAAAAAGCGTAAGGTGAACAATGAGAGTAATCTCCCTTACATCATTATTGGAACTCATTTTGTATTGTGGAAAAAAACCAAAGAGGTATTATTAGCAAATAGTTTTGATAGACTTTTAAGATTTTCAGATACATTATTATATATTTACATATGCCCCTATATAGTCAACGGGAGGGGAGTTGCGTTCAAATTAGCGTAAACGCAATGACGTATGAATACAAACGCAGTGCATGTTCGGACTACTTCTAGTTCACGCTTCGATAAGATTTTGCGTCATAAATTGACGGATTTTAAAATAACAATAAAGAGTTTTTATTAGATTCAATTAAATATGTATTTGACATCAAAACAAAACATGTGTTCAAGCATATTTTACATGTAGCGCATTATATGTCTGTATCCCATTGCGTTCATACTACCTTTAACGCAATCAAAATACTGTTCAATCTCTATATATCATTTATATACATGTATACATAATAAATAGTAATTGACTAAATCTGATCCTGCGTAACGCAATCATTTGTACTTTTTAACAGAAGATCTATTTCATACAAAAACCTATCGTATTCCAACTATACTATACTTTGCTTTTTAACATTTAGTCCCTTATGCTACACACGATCGAACATAGAAAACAAGATATGTCGGCTGTGTATGTATTTCTTAAAACCACATAAATTATGATCAATTGAATAATGTACAGTAAAATGATCAAGCAGGAAACCAGAGTTATATTGCTTCTATATATTGTGCTATGTGCTATAGGGCAACCATGAATAGCAAGGCTCTCAGATATCTGTTAAAGAAGAAAAACAGGTCATATTCCAAAGTTATACATATGCATGTTTTTTTTTATCCTGCAACATTACAAACATGCATATGATTTTTATATTTAGCAGCTATTACCGTGTAGAGAAGACAGACACATATCACATGTCTGAGTGATTTCACAGTACATTGAAATTGACTGACAAACTTTTATGTTGACTTATAAACGTTAATTACTACACCTTACCGAATATATTTACTGTAAAACTCGTGTGTTTATGACTTATTTATGTTAAAATTGAAACATACTTGCTGAAATGTCTTTACAATGACTAACAACATTGTAAAAAAGTGAAATGAAATTGAAGACCACACCTTGGTTTCATTACTCAATTCACTGCGCTGAAAATACAAATACAATGAGTTTTTTGTAGTACCGCCAAATATCTTTTTCGGCTCTTATTTGCACTTGTAAAATTAAAACCACTTCCTACTAAGAATTCTCAAAATATTGGTAATTATTGGTGTGGAATAAAATATTAAAAGCTCTTCTTGAGTTAGGAGTATGAAAATTAGGACACATATAACTTCAAATATGGAAAAAAATCCTTAATTCCACGTTATAATTATGCTTTGTAGTGGAGAATAATATGACAAACATGTGATTATAATTTAAAGCGTAAACTAAACAACCAATTATGCTTATTCGGTCAAATAAAAAAATCTTGACACATCGCTTCTTCAGATTTTACAAATTTGTGATTTAATAAGGCCGAAAAAAATAAGAAAAACCATCGTTGCCTTTTAGTATCGCGTAACACAATACTAGATGTATATATTTATTCTTTTACTTATTAAATGTAACCACTTTCGATGCTGACGACCGCTTTCTTGGAATACGTTTCTCTTCTGTCGTCTTGCGGAAATTTTTTTATTGACTTTTCGCAATATCACATAAGATATATATGTAGGTATGGAGGGTGAGAACGGGGTGAGTGTTAAAAACCTATTACTGCTAATTTTATACTACGGAGTACTCTTAAAAATTGTAAAATTATTCTCAAGTGACAAAACTTGGCTTCTATGCATTAGTAGACAAGAAAATTGCTTTTCATTGAAAAACAGTATCAGCAGATTATGTTTAAAACAAAAACAAAAAAACAAGAAGAAAACGACTGGGATCACAGTTTATTTATTGTTCGTGTACCGGTTTACAAATTCTAAAACAAAAACCCACAAACCAGCTAGCGAGTGCAAACGTATCTATCTATTAAACATCAAAGAGCAAGTACGATTTGATAAGTTTAGGAAGGGGTAATTCTTGAACTTTTTCAGGAAGGTAGCTGGGAAAATGATCTCTTAAGTGTAGACGAACTATATGCTTCAATTCCCTCGGTTTCCCCGCCATTTTCTTTAAAAGTTTCTTATCTGAAGCCAGTAAAAGATCTGCAGTGTTAATGTCTGGTAGGTCATATGAAGATGCTGCCTCGATCAGTAACATAAATGTTTCCTTTTCTGTTTCAACGTTCATGGCGTAATTCAGGATTCCAAAAGGATCTTTTAGTCTGAACACAGTCATGTCCCCCTGAAAAGTTACTCGAGCGCCATGTCGAATCAGCAAGTGTATGATGTCATATTCTATGTCATATTTGTTGTTCTTGATATATTCAGTAAGGGGAGATAAGCAAGGGTCCGTGTAACTCACAAAAGGAGAATGAGCATTTGCGTTGGCTCCATATTTAAGCAATATTTCTATGATAGACTTCCGGTTTTTTAAACCAGGTGTTGCGCAGGTTAACATCAAAGGCGTACCATGATCGTCGGATCTGACGTCAACTTCCGCTTGCCATTCCAACAAAAGTTCACACACCTCCTTCCGGTCTGAAATAACTGCCATGTGCAATGGCGCATATTTGAAATCTTCAATTTTGGCAAGACTGGCACCACGTTCTAGTAAAGTTTTGATTACCTCCGTATTGCCTCCTTGAACTGCATAGTAGATTGGTGTTTTGTGGTCAAATCTGGCCGGACTAGCAATGTGGATTTCGGCCCCATATGTTAGTAGTAGATCGACAGCTTCATACTTTCCCTCCGTACATGCTTTCATAAGGGGAGTTAATCCAACTCGACTAAATGCATTCGGATCACCTCCGTACTTTAATAATAGCTCAAGGCATTCCAAATTGTCCAAAGACACCAAATTTACTTCATACCCCATGAAATATTTGTTGTTCGGTTTTGCGCCCTTTTCGAGCATAAGACGCACACATTCCACGTGACTACTTTCGATAGCCATGTTGAGGGGCTCCAGGGTGAAATAACCCAGATTTTTAGAGGAATCGTCAACATGGCTTTCCTCGTCAGAATCACAGAAGTTGAGAACGGCTCCATTGTCAATTAGAACTCTAAGTGTGTTTACGAACCCCCGACGCGCGCAAAGATGTAGTGGCGTATAGCCAATGTCATCGGTCACGTTAACCACTGCGCCTTTTTGTATAAGTAGTTCCACACATTCCACGTAGTCCACAAATGCCGCATAGTGCAGTGGCCGAAGACCTTTCTTCACTTTGCCATTTACATTAGCTCCACAGCGCAGAATTACTTTTATGTCCGTGAGAGATGACTTGTATGTTATGGCGTCCGCTAGGAGGCGCTGTAGTGATTCGGCTGTCCATTCTGTTTTTCTTTTTTCGCCACCATCATCGTCATCATCGTCACTGTCTTCATCTTTATCTTTTATTTCCTAAAATTGAACCAACATTCATTTATTTTGTGTAGATAATTTTATTTAAATTGAAGTCATCTTTATTCTGATCTTGTAGCTTACACACGAAATGATCAGCGGAAGTATATAAACACAGCTAGCAAAAATGTTATCAAATAATACATTATACGCACATTTATGTTTTTACAAAAAAAATAAAAAAAAAACTTAAATCAAGAGAGAAATTGACATAGCAATGTTGTGTGCACTCTTTATGAATATTGTGGCTATGAACATATGAGATACTCTGGTTCGCACGTTCCCATACGATGTAGATAGATAGTGAAATGATAATCAATGAAACGTCTGGACCAAAGAGTTTGGGAGAATGCTTTAAACGAGGGCATGTGCAAGTCTACATTTAGATGTACATAATGTACATCAGTGTATACGTAAACCCTTACGTCATCTCACGCACTGCCTGTGTATACACACACATGTGTAAACAATATACATATGTACCATGTATCTTGCAATATTTTCTATTACCGGCTTTTATGTTAATAAAATATCAAATACATTGGCTATAAACACACGAACAAGAATTTACATTACTTATGATAGTTTTTTACAGTAGCTATAAATATCAGGAAATAGAGAAAAATATATACCAACATAAAAAATGAGAGTATAATTTAACTGAGGTTTGCTAAGCAAACAAATCTAAAAAGAAAAAAAAAAAGAATAATGGTTAATTAACATGCCATCTACTCAATCACACAACAATAAAATATCTAAAACGCAAGGTACAGGCTGTTGTGGTAGGAATGTATTTACGTATCCAGAAATTTTTCGTAACTTTCACAGGTAAACGACAGAAGAGAAATTCTACTGCCCTTTGGATGTCAAGAAATCGCTTAGATTGAACATAAAGAACGACAAAAAGAACGAATAAAGAACATTATAACTACATTATAGAGTTATATTTACCTCAGAACTACCAACATCCACCGAACTAGCCATTGGAAGACATATACTGCAGGAAAACAACCTCCTATGCACTCGCCATCAGAGAGGATAAAAGAGGGCGAACCTAAATAATTTATTCACTTTATTTTATTCTTTGCATTCTATGAAAGATTACTAGTTTTCATTACTTTATCCTAGATACGTAATCAATAACACAGGTTTTTGTTTCTAAAGATAATATATACATGTATGCTCCCTTCCTGTATACTTTATTTCTTTTTTTAAACAGGGTAAATAATGAAAGCCCCGGTCGGCGCCGCCCCGCGCGGTTGTCCAGTATTTTTTTTCAGACCAGCAAAAGCATGCGTGGCTCGCGCGTGCCAGATTGTATGAACGTAGGAACAAGTGTTTGTATGATACAAAATAAAGCTTGTGATAGTAGACTGTATTGATAGAGTTTCTATCTGGGCAAGGCGGGAGGATAATAAAAACAAAGATTGTATTCTATGTTTACTTTTTAAATTATGCAGATTAGGATTTTCTCCTCATTGCTATCAATGTAAATTGTTGTTATGAATAAACGAAATGAAATGCAATAGTGGTCGTGGTACATTAGACGGTTTTGAACAAAAATGAAAAACGAGTTCGCATTTCGGAATACATCCGGCACTATTACTTGAGCCAATGCGTAAACATTGTTTGATATACATGGGCCTATGTCCAGTCGGATTCGTGATTTCGTGTATGGTTTTTAACACGATGGGCCAATAGGGGACGTATTAGTCTAGTTCCTATTATTGCGATATGATGTGACCTTTCAGCATATTTTATGGCCTAAAACAGGGATCACATGGAGTTGTCGATATAAAGCATAATAAAAGCTTGATGTTTTCCATGTTTATTTAGGAGAATATCCGACCTTATTCGTGTTGCTGTGCTCCAACTCACGTTGAGCTTCTTGCACGGGTGGCGGTCCTACTGGCCAACCATTTTTTTCCTAGCCAATTGATATACCACATTAAGAAGATTTGTTTTGAACAATGTTGTCGCGAAAAAACACTACATAACTCACTAATAATAAACTTAGATCAAAAATCAGAGAATGAATTCGTTTGAATGCATTAAATTGGTTTTTTTTTGGTTCATATGGTGTTTGTGTTCCGCCATGGAAGAATATAAAATGAAGGTTTATTCAACCAGCGGGCGGTAGCCACATGACCTCACAAAGTTTTTTTCATTAATTAGATATATACATATGTTTGTCATTAGAAAAAAACACACTTGGCTTAAAAACTATCGAAAGGCCATCATCGAATTCAATCTGAGCTTAAGGATTTCTTTGTATCATGAATATTTCATGTATGGGTATTATATTCCGTGATCATTTTTTAATGAAACATTATGAGTTTTTTGTTGTTTTTTTTTTCTTCTGAAAATGTATTCATAATGTCAATGTACACAAAAATATCAAACCGTTTAACCAGCTTGATTACAACCTATGAAATATGAATCTAAACATTGGCGGTATTAACTAGCCGAAAGGTGAGCTAATGGAGTTACGTAGACAGGAGTCAAAATATTTAAAACCTATTCTTAATATTTGGCCTTAAACTATCTTACTTTCTGGAGGGCGTGTTTATTGACCCTTCCTTAACTAAACATAATACATTATCTCACATGAATTAGTTTTGTACTCGAATGGACCTTTGTACTGGAACAAATAACGTCCTGAGGGTAAGATGATTTGGCGGATATTCGCAATTGTATACTATTATAATACATAATTGATTTTCAGGTCGGCAAAAGAAGGTTTCACAGCGGGGAGTAAGTGAACCCGAACGAGAGTGCCAGCATTATAACAAAAACATTAATATGTAGTTTATCAAGGTTAAAAGGCATTACGTAGCCTGAGTATGTCAATTATATGTTAATTTATTATAGAGAGCCTGTAATTGCGTCCAGTTTTTTTTTCTCTCCTGAATTGCTTTCAGGTTACTTTATAAGTTTGGTATTTCAAGCTAAAATTTTCATAATTTTTATGAGAACGAATTTTAACGCTATGGGCGAAATAACTATCTCTGCGTTATATCCTCCATATAAAACGTTTAAAAAACATTCTATTCACAATTAATCATTATAATTCAATTAAACTGTTGATAAGTCTCTTTATAAATTACACAATTTAGTTTTTTGGATTCTTTTTTCTATGAGATCATTACACACCGTTATCTCAGCCAATCAGAAACGAGGTATTTTTTTTCTTTTATGGGCTGAAAAGTTAAATTTTAATCTAATGGAAATGCTTACTACAAGCGAAAATTGACATTATTTCTAATGAAAGGAACCAGTAATAAACAATGGAAAAGCAAGCGAGAACATTATATGTACCACAGTTTCCTTGCAATCAGGTTTGGTACTGGATTATTTTGAAATGAAATATGAATATACTTACTTTGTTCGCGAAAAAAATTAATAATTGAACAAAAACATTGAGGATTGATCCGTTACACCTATTCATCATTCTTTGGTTCGGTGCCATTCTTTACACACTGACAATGTTTTTTTAAATGGTTTTCAGTTTATTTTTTGGTACGGTAAAAACATTATGTAACTGGGTACGAACTTTTTTTAATCTAAAAGTGCTAATTTACGTAAACAAGCAACTGTTAACTCAAATAAACCAATCAGAGTTATAGCTTAAAGGGGATAATTTCGGTGTTTTTGTGTCATAACTGGCATCAATTTGAGATGCTATTCTATTGAAAAACCATAAGGTTTAATGCATTAAGTTGTGAAAATCATTCATTGAAATGGACATACAAACATATATGATGCATTAAAAGCATCTGTTGCAACACATAATGTATGCACCGTAAAAGTTCTTGTTTTCATGCCTTGTGCATGTTTAAATGAAAACATACTCGCACAAGCCACTTTACAATTAAAATGTACTAATAATACAGTAAAATGTGAAATGAAATCGTACCACAATCTAGCTTCATGGTTTGACCGTATGTACTCATTTCACTGCACTGTAGATGTATATATATAATGATTTTTGACCTTGAATAATTTTCAACTCGTATTTGTACTATAATATGTATAATCTAAACCCTTTCCTTGGAGATAAACACTATAATCACTCTTTGGTCGACTTTTTTGTTTCTTTGTTTTTAAGGTCTACATAATAACATGTTTTGAAGGGATACAACGCTGGGAGGCGGCAGTCTATTTTCAATGAAAATGTGTTAATCTATATCATGCGTTAATTTTTTGCAATATTTTCTTAGCAAATGTAGAAAGATAATGTTCTATCAGAATGAAATTGAATATGAATGGATACTTGGCGTAGCCAATCGAAGCCATTGCTTTAACAGGAATGCGTTGATCTTTTGAATAGCCATTGACATTTCAATCGTTTTTTTAGTGATAAATATGGATGCAAATATTTGAATTCAAAGAACTTTTCAGAAAATTGATCATCCAGAAAGTTCTTGATTCTTTGCTTGGCCAATCGAAGCCATGGCTACATCAGGAATGTGTTGATTATTTTAAATGGCCATTGACATTTCAAATGCTTTATAGTCATAATTATGGATGCAATATTTTATTTTATTAAAACGTCAATTTCAATGACCTTTTATGATTTTTGTTTTGTTTTTGTTTTTCAAAGAATTCTTGAGCGAAATCGACCGATACCTTGTCGTGTCGAGAACTTGGATAGATTCAAAGAAATATGTTCGTATTTTACCTGGAGTCTTTTATAGTCATGTAAAAGATGAGCTTATGAGTACGGAATTGAATCTGCATGCATGTTCGGTAGCCAATCAAAGCAATGTCTATTACTCTTGATTTACTGAAATGGCTTTCGATAATAAAAACTGTTTTGTACATTTATTCTGTGTTAAAATTATGGAAATATGGCTAGATCAATAAAGTCATTTTTACTTGATTAAAAAAAGATTTTCTAGATAATATTAGAACGAATTAGACCTATCTATAACTACATGTACATGGATAACCATTCCATACCGTTTGCACATAAAACCATGTAATATTAAGTCAAAGAATTGGTTTATTAGTTATCACGATTGCACTGGAGTCTGAAATAATTGTTGCTCTCACTCTCTGGCATACATAGGTTGTAACTAGTAGTAATAACCTGTTTTTGTATCAACATGTGATATAATTTAACCCTAAATCGCCTTAGGGAATAAACCCAGTCCACCATTTCATGCAAAGATGTTTCTTGACTTCTGTGTTATGAATTCGAAACCCACACCGACATCAGAAAGTTTTTATTTAATGTTGCATATCTGTATTTTTCTTTCTCTGGAATTTTTTTCCCAGCAAATCCAGGCGTATTTCAGCAAATATTTACCAAAAATAAACCATCCATTATCACATGTTAGCTCAAGAGGGACCAAAGTCCGTGGGAATATTGGAATGATATAGCTTTTCAGAGCAACAAATAACCATGTCCGCAGGAACAGGAAAGACAGCAATGGGTATTAGTTATGAGTTTTGCATGGGTAGAATATATAATGTGTTGGATCACGAAACAGACTTAAATCTAAGTTTTTGCTTAGCCAATCAATATTGACATTTTCTTTTTTTAAACGCCATCTGTGAATTGGCTAAGTCTGAACCTAAGACTGTTTTAGACTTAAAATTGTTTCCTGATCCTGGGGCCAGGTATGGAAATTTTAAGATAATTTGTTTAGAAAATGAGTTTAAAATTAAAATCATGACCTTTTCTTTGAATTATTCTGTCTGGTAGAATTGTACATAGAGATTGACATTTCAGGACTCGCCATTAAATGCTTATACCACACCTGCTTTGAACGAATAAAACTCCAGGAGGCTGCTGTCTTTTTTCGCTCGAAGTGTGCTAATTTATAAATTTCAATTAAAACCATGCCTGCTTTTGGAATGTTTTGACCTTCTGAAAGGCCATCGATATTTCACACATTTTACAGTGATAATTCTGGATGCAATATTTGATTCAAAGCGATAATTTCAACGACCTTTTCGGAAAATTGACCTAAAATTGTACTAGGGAATTCCAGAACGAAATCGAGAATATTCGAAAACAGAAAATACTTTAAACAATATAAGCCAAATGAAGTTATTTTGAATATGGGCGTGCAAATCGTTTTCAATTTAGGTCTTGTATGACAGAAATATTGCTACAGTATACTAGTTTGATTCGTGATAAACTGTTTACTTAAAATGACTTTTTTGTTCATAATTAACCAACTAATATATTCCGACAATACCAAAGATGGTTGCAGGATATAATACAAAGTGCAAAGTTATATATATATATGGGATAGGATAGGAAAATTAAATATTTCAATGCTTTACATTATAATCTATCAGAGATAGAAAAAGGAAACATATTTCCGACCAATTCTGGAATGTGTGAGTAGGTGGTTGTTTATTCACCGATAAACCTGTTACACTTTTGAAAGACTCCCCATTTTCAAAATGTATCATTACTCCCAAAACCTCTGTTTATTCAGAAGAAATGCACAGCTAAATCGATTTATCAAATTCTATCAGTCGATCCCCGCCTTTATGAGGTAAAATACGGATAGGTGAGTAAAAAGTTGATACGATTTATAGGTTTTTTTTAATTCGTTCTTCTGGACACGGAAGAATGTCTAGTTATATCAACGTACATTTTGTATAAAGTATGATTATCTGCGCGTACTGATCTGTACAAAGCGATTTATGTTTGAGATTTTTTTTCATTTTAAGGCTCTCTTTAGCATCTGTCTTGAAGACATCTTGATTGCATTACGTCTCCTAGATATCCTTATATATCACTCTGACTAAGAATTTTGTATTTTATTCTTTTCCCAATGATCACCTATAAAATGGTTAACACTCTGATCTGTATAATGTATCCTCGATATTCCAAGGGTTCCGATCACTTACGATCTGTACACCTTTGATTATCTCGTAGTAAAACTGGAAGCAACAGAATAGAACAGGTAATTTAGTCCTTTGATGTACATCAAAAAGAACCATATAACGGTACACTGTGGTTGACTGTGTGGCTTTGATGTTAGGCGTCGATCTCTCTGTAGTCTTCAAAAGAAATCTTTGCTAGGCCTGTGATTTGTCAAACGTTTTCCGCTGAGCTGCCTTCAATTTCACTATGAGATAGTTCAGGTGTGTAGAGATCGTAAGTGATCGAAACCCCTAGAGTATCGAGGAATCTGTTAATGCAGCTCACAAATTGATGATAAAAAAGTTGATAACACCATATTTTAGAACCAAATATCACATAATCTAGATAAAAATAGATGTTCAATCAACATTTTAGGCCATTGAAGTATCGTCGGAATACATGAGTCATGTAGATATGAAGCATTCACTGAAATAATCTAATCACATTATTCAATCAATAACCATACAAAGACAAAAGAAATGTTCATTGTCATGATGAATCAAGAATTACAAATTGTACAAATATGGCAATAATTCATAACGTTTGTTACGAGATATGTGTCTTGTCAATAACACTAGTGTTGATTATTACCATACTCCTAATTTCCAGATGCAAATCCATTCATATATCCTATCAAAAAAATTCACAATGACCTTAACATTTTTCTGTAAAAAAGAAAAAATCTTAGTACTTGTCTATAATTACTTTAAGTGTTTTAAATACTATTTCTGATTTGTAAACACAATAATCAAATAAACATGTTTTGTTAAGATGAATTCACAGAGCTAAATTAGAAAAATACTACATACGCATTTATTACAGTTCATTAACATAGCGATCTGGTTGTCTAGGTCGTCGATGTGGTCTGGCATTAAGCCGCTAACTCTTAACCTTTCTGTCGCGAGTGTCTGATACCTCTGTATGGAAACAGGTTAAACAATGCATAGATTCTGACTCCCATAAAAGGTTAAGTATAGATTCGATGAAGATATTGTAAATAATCGAAGTTTGGTTGTGTAAACATCAGAAACACAACTAGAAACAGATACCAAATTTATCAAGAATAGATTGTGAAAAGATACTAATATTGGACCTTCTCAGCATAATCTTAAAAGTTGCTTCACATACTTAGTATTAACGCGAATTGCATGACGTATACAACACAGGGAAAGGATTAAAATGAGCTAAATTCGCGTTTCACGAAAACAGAGTACGTGGGAACCTATCTGTAAACAACTAGTATTTTAAGTAACGTAAAGATTATGTTAATGATAAACAATGCCAATCAAACACACACGATATTGATACCTAATAAGGAAAGCTGAATGAAAACAATCTTGAGATATGTTTTTTCTCACGCTCATTCATAACCAATGCGGTAAAAACGTGACCACGTGGGGAGACACTATGCCCTCACTCTGCCAAACAAAGGAGTGTTGTGTACATATTAGTACTGTTATAATGACAAAGAGTCACCACAGTGACCTATATACCGACACACTGACGTCTAACGTTGTCCCAGGTATGTTAGTAGACTATTGGATTTATTTACGATAATGAGAACAGTTTAACGAAATAACGACAAAATCAACAGCAGAAACTATCCCCAATTTAAAGATACCCATATGCATAGGTGACTATTTGTACACTGGTAATCTTAGGCCTGTTACTCATTTGTAAGACTCCACAGATTTAAAATCTATCATTAGTATTATATCATTAATAAAGTTCTATCAATCGGTGCATGTCTTTATGCAGTACAATACGAGTAGGTGAGTAAATAGTCGATCAGAATTCTAGGGGTTTGTTAATCTGTTCTTCTGGGTACGTAAGGATGTCTCGTAACGGTAAGGTAATAGGATATAAAGTACGACTATTTGTTTTTTTCCTATTAGGATTCCCTGAAGAAATCCCCGTTGAATTTCTGGCCATGGGAGTGAATACATTAAGTCATATATAGCAAAAACCATCCCCAATAAAGATGCCCATCTGTACCAATCTGTCAAATGTACAAATGAAATATGATTTTTTGAACAAAGTGGTTAGGTTTGTTTAACAAATGCATATACATTATACTGTATTCTTGTGGAACGATAGGAACATGTGCATATTGTAACTACTTGTTAGTTTGTACACTATTTCCGTTTATTTCGACTTTCTATCTATATATTGTTCTGTTTTGGTGATATCATTGATATTTGTTCTTTAACTCCTAACTTCCTCAAACTTCTGGTTAATAGGTGAAAGGAATCTTATTAATATATATATGATCTCCAACTATTCGTAGTACATTGTATGTCAATACGTATCAAATCTCGTATTTGGTTTGGACAATAAAGTTATCTTCCTTGCTCCTATCGTTATCAATAACAAGACAGTTAAATATTTGTCGGTTAAACCCACTCCATCCAATCTCGGTTCCTCTCAATGTGTGATGAAAAAGGGATAAGTTTAAATGTGCGTTTTGATTTAAAATTTTCATTTTTGCAGATATTGAACTCAAGGTATTCTTTTTTATTTGATTGAATCTTGAAAATGTTTTTTCCAAGCAGATACATTTATAATTAAAACAAATATGAATATATTTTTCTCAATTTCCTTCCAGTAATGATTTCTGATATAAAGTTAATAATGAAGACACATGCAGTGTGTTATAGGTGCGAATTGCGGATATATCATAGGAAACTATCCACACATAGTAGATATTTGTCAATCTTTACAATACGAGGCGCATTGAATAAATTAACTTAAATCAATTAACATGTATAACGTGTGGTTGGTCGATTTCAGAAGACAAATACGTCACCAACAATTGGTAACGCTGGTAACATAAATTTTCTGGAAGACACACACCTTGTTCCTTTGAGTTACATTTATATCATAATCAGAATTGTTTGTAAATAAAGAATTAAAAAATATATTTATTTATTTGTTAACACAAATTATATGTCTGTCTGTATGTGTGTCCCATTCAATGTAAGAAGTACATCAATGCCAATATTGGGGGAAATAAGTAATTTAAATTGAAAGGATTCTTAGCCAGATCCCACACGGGCCAACATATGCTAACATCAGGAGACATTTATATTCAAATAGTGGTAAAGAAGAAGATCATTATCAAAGGAAGAAAACTATCATTGGACATGGACAAAGGACTGGACCTCCCAGTGTCAGGTGGCTGTTCATCTACACGTGGCATTCCACAACACATACCAAGTGCACGGTAACACATTCAATCGTGACTTCAATGCGAAAAACAAATCTCGGCATATAAAATTATTACAAGGAGAAATATAATTAACGATTGAACATACCCAAGGAAAGAAATTATTTTAAATGCCATCAGAAAATGCTTGATAATTTTGATAATATTCTCAAGATTAAATACAAAACATGTTCATAAATATACGAATTTATCAACGAAACATCCTCACATAAAATGTTTAACGACACCCATGGTATTTTGAGCCTCGACAGGACATAAATAGATTATCGAAGGTGTAAAAACAGTTTTAGATCTGAGCTCCCTTGTACCTTGTTTTTGTTTTGTTAAAAAGCGATATAACATGTTCGGTAAACGGCGTAAAAATACATCTATTTTTAAAACTGCTATTGTAAACACATTATATATACCATACACTATATATCTATAGTACAATTGGTGCATTTCTAACCAGTCACACTTATGTTTAAAATGTTGAAAGTAAAGTTCATAAATAACGGTTATTTGCATGAATACCGCCAGAATTTTCAAGGCTCGTAAGAGGGCTACATAATGTTTTGCCGATTTGTTCATTTCTCAGAAATAGATTGTTAAAATGATAAATGCTAAAAAGAACAGATAAATATTAGCAAAAAAGCTCCAAAATTACCCGTAAACACATTACTTAACCTACATCGGATGGCCAGTCTACACAATTATCATATATTCGAAGTGAACTGAAATCGGAAATGCTAGTTTTGTTCATGATCTATTAAAACCCTCTACTCTGTTTAAATCGTGTTTAGTTTAATGTTTCTTTTGCTGAACTTGTAGGAAGTTATATGATACCATTATTTACATAATAGGTAAGCCAGGTAAAAACCTATATTCCTTCCTATGGATAATTCTAAAATCGTGAATAGGTTATCGAATGGGAACATTTTTTTTATTCTAATTAAATCTAAGAGATAACTGTGCAATTATTGAGTCTCTCGCGATTTTTAGAAAATACATGATTGGTCTCTCACAATACAAGGTTAGTTTGGTGCGAGACTCGGGAGAGCCGAGTTTCGTGATATATAACCTAAATCCTGGTCATTGCTATTATCTAAATAAAGCATTTTGACGTCATATATCATCGAGAAGTGCACTTCCTAATCCTAAATAAGTAAAGGATGTTTAAAGGGAATTTACCTGTTGGAACAAATTTAATTTCTTTTTATCTTTACATATGACGGTACATTTTGTTTGGACGATATTTTACAATTCCATATGTCGTAGGTGTGCATAAAAACAGATGTTACCGACTTAAAAACTAAAGTGGAAAACAAAAATCAAAATAAATAAAAAAAACATTTATACCGATACAACATAGTTCATTAGCATACGTATCAAGCCAAAATATTATGCCTGATAAAACAATCATCTCGTATAAGTAAAATATCATTAAAGTGAACAGTCGGGCAAGGATGGCTTAAGTCGGTAAAAATGGTGTGAATGTATCCAGTATAATTTCTTATGAAACGGAAAAATAAAATCTCTCGTCAAAATCTGTCTGCGTACGAAGAAATTAATTTAAAGTATGGAAATCCTAAAACGTCCTCCCGGCTCACTATGTCCGTGGTTACATTTCCACGCAGCCTCGCTTTCAATGCTTTCAACTTTTCTTTACTTTAATGGTCAGAATTGGGAAACTAAGCAGAACTTGACCGTCGTATTAATATGTGAGAACTTTTGGAAGGCCAATGAACGCATTTATACTGGTTTTCTTTACCCGACTATTCACTTTAAGATATGTCTGCGATTTTGCAACCAAATACAATGTGAAAATGTATATTGTATTACCTACATTTTTAATCGGCCAGTAAAGGCCCATTCACCAAGGCTAGACAAAATGGAAATAGAAATAGACAAATAGTTATTTTGTACTCACATGTACATTTATGATGCTTGCTAGGGGAACATATAAGGATTTTTAGGATTAACTCTATCTGTATCTCATCGGGGGTTTGAACCCGTAGGATATAAATGAAAGTTTGTTTCCAGAATTTAAGATATTTCGATCGATGAACCTTTTATTCATTTTGTGATTAACATTGTTTTATTTTCTGTCCACAATGACAGATATATTCATTTAAAGGGTGAATGGGCGTTACACTGAACTGAACATGTTACATGTACCAGAAATGGATTTAAGTCCAACCCATCCTGTTTTTAGATAACGAAGAGTAGACTAGAACAGGTTATCAGGGTCTTTACCCCCAAGCGCTATCAAAAGATATTTTAGAATAATATATTGGTGTCATCATAGGTGAAATGATTTTAAGTTATATATAATACAACGCTAATTGACCACCATCACTAGGTCCTACTGTGCCACTGAGCGCACGACTAATCGAAAGCCAGGTAGATAAATTGTAATATTTTATGTTCATTAATGAGTGTAGGCTAGATTGTTTAAATTACGAAATCAGTGATGTTACATCTAGTTCATACTGTACCACTGTACAAACTAATTACATCTAGTAACAGATATAGTACTTATATCCTTACTTTGCACAAATATACTTGTAAACAGAATTAGTGAAATGTTGAATATATGTACATGAATATAACAACATCAATTCTTCAACATAATGTATGTAAAGACTTATTAATTCCCTGATGGGAATGATAATTTAGTGTCTGAATATTTCAAAATTAGCATGATTATTTCCTCGAGAATATAGATATCATTGTAGGCTGAAATGTTACGGTAATAGAAATAAACTGTGTACAGTGATCATATTGATACCTAATGCATTCTCAATTATGTTGAACATATTAATAGTTAATGTTTAACAGTTATCTGTGAATAAATAGTGGATGTGCTTGCCTCGCTATACCTTTCCGTTTTTGCACATGTTTTGATATCCTGTAGATAATTACCTGTCATTCGCAGTACCCGTTAGTCTGTGTTTTTTTTCAGGTCATGAGTAATGAAGTTAACATTCCAACATAAACATCTTATATATGATTAATAAGACGGTCCTTCCGTTTCTTTTATATTGATGATGTGCGTGTAGACATACAAATAACATCATATTAGTGTCATCCTTACTACCTAAGACATCCAGATAAAGACTTTCATCCCCGGGTTTTTAAGCTATAAAGCACGAGGCTTGCCGAGTGTTTAATAACTGAATATCTTTTTCCTGTGGCATGGAATCCATCCTATCTCACTCCAAAGAAAATAATTATTTTCCTCCGATCATGGGGACTCCTTATATTTCTACTTTCGATATCACATAAATGCATACTATAACATTGACATAACGTGATGGAAAATACCCTAACACAGAATTGTCGCGATGTCAGGGTATTGCTTTCGTAACGTCATAAAATTGTTATGTTTGTTCATAATACTCGAACTTGATAAGATTGATATATCTTAGCCTCAATGGAAGTGTGGATGGCTCCTGTCATAAAAACCGTGCACTATTGTTTCTTTGAATGTCTGACGATAGCGATATCCCAGTCCAATATTCGCCAAACTAGTTTCTTTTTATAATTTTGCCAATTCATTTAGTTGATTGATGTAAAAGCGAAGCTTTTTCCAATTATGTTTGGGTTTTCATTTTCCGTAGAAGGTTCCACGAAGGAAAGTACGTTTACATGTATATACACTGTATGAAAAGGCATTTTTGCGAGATTGAAATAATTTTAAACCGGTATTTTGTGTACATTGCTTAATTTACTTATTGAGAAATATATTGTTTTATTGACAAAAAACTGTCCAGACAATAATGTGTAAGATTAATGACTGTCACAGTGGGTTGTGCATGCTACCAGAAATTAAATGATATTTATAATATTTACCTAATACCATTTTAAGATAACGGATATTTGAATAAACAATTGATGTTTATGTCATTTGATCATATGGAGATTGCAAACCAAGGTCAAGGTATCAAGTCTATTGCCCTGCAAGCTAACAAAGGCATCTTTAGTCTAGAAAATCATATGTCATCAAACTGACATTAATTTTAGTTTGATTATTTCATACACCTGTCTTCACAATCGTTTAGCTCCAAAAGGTCATGTACGGTCACCGAGGGCCCGACTAATGGATTGCCAGGTAGATAAATTGTATGATATTATGTGTTTTAATGTAAACAAGGATGTTACACATGTATCAGTATAGACTATCAGTAATGTTAACATTAGGTGCGTACGTACCATCGTACTTACTCGTCATCTTTGCTGACACAGATAGTATCGTAGAAATTAGTTTTTCAATGTAGATATTCTATTTAATGGAAAACATAATTATTCAGTTCGTAAATACATAAAATATATTTCGCGATTCACAGTGAATTAAAAAAAACAACTTTGCGTTGCTTGTCGCATACGTAAAACATTAAAATCGCATAAAAATGTCAACATTACCTGTCGGATTGAACGTATGCATATGCTTATCAATTTAATAGAGAAAATGAATATCGATGTCAAAATACGAGGTCTGTCTCAGACAGGAAAACATATTTATGATGCAGTAATAATAACGCTTTACGCTTTATCAAACAGTTATTATGATTTAGGGTACCATCTTGTAAGTTTAATTATTACATTTTTCATTAACATCTGATTAGGTAAATTTATAATCATTCGTCGGTACAAACTATTAAATATATCATCACATGACGCGGATTCACACAGTTGGTAAACACAATTACATTCATACCCGATGAAGTTAAAAATATTGACGTTAATTAGCTTAAAATTGAAATCAGCAGATGTTACCAATAATGCTTTGGTACAAACTACTAATAATTTTCTACAGTTTCAACTACGTTTAGGATGTCATGGAATCATTTCACTAACAATTATTACTTTTCCGAACATATGCTTATTGCTGACGTAGTTAGGGTAGCGAATAAAAACTTATGATAAAAGAAAATTACTGATATGACGGAACAGTCACTGACCAGTATTATACAGATAAGTATAATCAATCAATCAATCAATCAATCAATCAATCAATCAATCAATCAATCAATCAATCAATCAATCAATCAATCAATCAATCAATAAGCAATCAATTAATTAATCAATAAATCAATAAATCAATCAATTAATAAGATAATTAGTTGAATGCTGAATATCGATATCACAGTTTATATCGATCTCTTTGATACATGTTTTTGTTCTTGCGGCTTTAATTTCAGAGATGTTTTAATGTAAGTAATTGGCTTGTTTTAGAAGTCCAGTTTCAAATGTATATCTATATGTATGTATATCATAGTTAAATTGAATGAAATAATACCATATACAGTGCATTACTTGAGTACATTGATAATATAACTTTCCATTTCAACTAAGAGGACTGTGGTTATGAAAAGGTATCTCTAGGACAAATGTTATGTTTCACTTGTTTATTTACTGATAGAGTATTTTGTTTTATTCACATTTATAGAAGAGACCAAACTGACGTACAATGTACATGTATAAGGTAAATTAATGTCATATTGTGATTCACAAGTTCGCAAAATGGAATTAAAAATATTTAAAGACTAACACTTTTAGATAACGGAGAATATTACTCAATGTTACGGTGTTTTAACGTAGGGAAAGTAAAAGGTTATCCAAGGTTATCAGGTCCGTCGCCCTCCAAGCTACTGTTAAAAGACTTCTTCGGTAAACATTTAGACAGAAAATCCATCTATTTTATCATATGTGACACTTTAAAGCCATTGATCGATTTGTCTTTACAATATTAACCCATCCCGAACGTTACTGAGCGCGCGACTAATGGAAAGCTAGGTAGATAAATTGTAAGATATTATGTTTATTAATGAGAATAAACCAGGATGTTATTTCAGTTCAGACAATCACTTATGTTATATCAAGTTCGTACCATCGTACTAACTCATGACCTCTCGTGACCTCATGTGACACAGGTAGTCGACTGATACAGGTAGACACGTAACTGTTCATTCAGTACTTTGAATCAGGACACTGGCAGACGTGTAAACATTAATCTTATAGGACGAAGTTAAGGGAAACGTAGTTTTGTCCTCTTTGGCAAATAAATGCCTTTATAAGGAACGCTAACATGGTTTGATGGCAAATGTTAAAGAAATAGCATTTCATAACGTTTAGTTTTGTTTGACATCGCTGTACTTTTTCTCTTTATCTGTCACGTTTGAATTATTATCCCTGTATGGTTTCTCAATTGGGTTGATTACCGGCGAAAGGCTGTTGATAGCGTATGATATCTAGATAGTGTTCGAAGTTCCCGGGTTCGTACCTCTCGCATCCCTACCCAACATTCCATAATAGTAACATAGCGTCTAGTAAAATGCCTCTCCTTTAGTAATACACATCCTGGCCTGTTTTATTTGGCGTCGTTATTTATAACACCAGATATGAGCAAAGCGACACTTATACAGTTCACAATCAAAATGAACATTTAAAAAAAGACAACATATGATTCATTAATGTTTGATGAAAATGTGACATACACTAGAAGTTAGAAACTAAACATTAGATATATAGCAATAGGGACGTATCGAAGGATTTGAATTGATGATATTCACCCTTTTGGTGTATTCGTCATGTCCCGATTTAATACTTATTACTCTGAGTCTTTATATAGACCGACGCCTTGTAATTATGTTCTAGTATATAAGGTTTTACATCCTGAGATAATCCTAGGTCTTACTTACTCCCTCTCCGCACAATATAAAATGATGTCGACAGACTTAATTGTTTTCTCGCTGAGATGGTTTAATAATAGCGACTAAATAGAAATCTACATATTTATCGTGTGAGCACGGTTCTTAATTCCTAATCTCATCCATTTCTGTGCGTGGGATCATAATCCGTATAAATTCCATTGTCTTTGTCCTATTTTAGGGCTGTTATCAGCTAAAAAGATCACCAAATGACTCCATCCACTTGACGGCTGTTTATAAAGTTTACTAGATTTTGTGTTGTTTTGCTGATCGTTCCATAACAGCTACATCAGTACATCAGTAAAATTGATTCAGTACGGTCTCCACATGTATATAGGTTTACTATGTAGGCGCATTCTGATTAACATATTTAACTAATAATATATTGTGATTTCGTGATCTATACAATACATCACGATCAAGTTTCGTAAAAGCCCATTTTCAGAGAAAACGTAATTTTGGATATGTTTTTATTGCGGAATATTCGTGTTCTTTCTAAAACCTTGATGGCATTATATACGTACTTACCTATCTGTAGTATACTAGAGTTGAACAATTATAACATCTGTTAAGACACATAATTAATAGACCCTGTCCGAAGAAATTGAACTTAACAACATGCAAAGTTTTTTCTATTGTAATAAAGAATCTCACTGAAATTCAATACATTTATATTTTATCAACAATATGTCAAAGATGTAACTGAAAGAAATACTAATCCGTCTGCTCTTGTTTTTGATAGAAAACAATACTATTCGTCAGCGATGTAGCATCTTTAAATATCTAATTGCAAATTATGAAATGACAAAATGTGGTGATATTCGCAACATGATTTGTAATATTAAGTTAATAAAGGAGTCTGGTGTCGATCTGTAAAGTCTTCAATCATAGGCGGGCTAGCAGAAAGAATAAAACGATCACTTTTTCCTGGAATTAAACCAGGATGTTTGTGTTCAACGAGAATTTTTTGTGATCTTGTATCTTGTAACAGCTAATTACTAACTAATTAGTGACACATAATCACTCACGCAGTGGATGACAGATACATGTATCGCCTGAAAGATAATGCATAATTATATAATTTACCTACAACATACATGTACCCATTTACGTCACTTTGCAAAACTTTATACTAACTATGTATCAGGTGAAAGCTCCAAACATAATCGACGTAAATTTAACCGCTACGTTGACACATGAAACAAATACATTGTACATATACATTTGTACTTACATACATTATTGTATGTAACTCAAGGTCGCCCAGACTATGGGACTATTATCCCTCCTCTAATTATATTTGTAGATTCAAGCGTGGATATAAAAGAAATGTGAAATTTAAAGAAAAATTTGTCTAATTGAACAGACTCCTTGACGTCAAAGAAGGACGCTGTTTGGTTTTTGATTTAATGTCATATTAACAGCCAGGGTCATGTAAGAACGTGCCAGGTTTGTTGGTGGAGGAATGCCAGAGTACCCAGAGAAAACCATCGACCACCAGCCGTCAGTACCTGGCAACTGCTCCACATGGGATTCGAACTAGCGACTCAATGGTGGAGGCTCTTTAATAAAGAGCCGACTACGGTAAATGAATCAAAACAAGTTTTGGTTTATTATGCTGAAATTTTAGAAAATATCGAAATAAAATCTACTTCAAAACATAAAATACCATTAAGCGACGGTTTGCAAACGTACAAGTTAAAAGAAATTAATAGAAAAATGTTGAAATGGTCAACCATGCCAAATGTGAAGATTGCAACAATTGCTTAATTGGTAAGACATGTAGAACTCACGATATCAGACAAACTAAAACTCAATTCGGCACTCCGTGTAAATTTATCGACTGTGTCAGCTGACTATCAGGATAACACTTATAAGTTCTAACACCAAAAATGATCCACATCCACATAGGAATGAAGAGGGCCAACAGTATCAAACATATAAACTCTCAATTGACCTAGACAGACATGATGTTTTGCCATTTTGAATATTACCATTGATATAGCTACATATACATTAGTAGCCTGGACATTTTGAGAAGCTGTAAGCTTGTTTTCCGATACCCCCCAAAATAATTATTATTCGTATATACATACGTCGAAATATAAATAAGCAATGTTGAAACCAAACGTTTTGAAAACAAATTACAAGTAAGGATAAGCACGGTATTTTTGTAATATAGTTATTTTTTCTACGGAGAAACATCTTTCGATTACGCCTACCGAATTGTATTCATTTTTTTTTTGTATATTACGTCATCAAGTATATCAAGCTTTTTGTTCCTTTTAACATCCTATTGTGTAACAGATGTGTGGTTATAATATCTTTATATTATTACATACAGTGTCTTTTGTTCAAGACACTGCCGATCCGTGCAGTGTCAACTAGACATAAGTCATCACTTTGGTGTGAGTTTGAACTTGATGTAAATTGCATTGTCCTGACACCATTAATAATGCTTGCCATTAATTATTGCTCTAATTTGTAAAGTTAAGACAAAAGTAATTTTGTTATCTCTGTGTATAACTTGTTTCATGACAATGAATTAGCATTAAGATATGAATCGAGTCTATTTCTGAAAGATGAATTTCAGTCTGCATTTGAAAACATAGCATAACGTATTTGTAAGTTCCTTGACCAAGATATGGAGTTGAATAATTTTGATTAAAACGTTCTATTTTACCAGTAAGAAACTATCACATGAGACCTGGCGTAAATCGGAAAAAAATCCACGCTTTAATAAATTATAGAATAAAAATTAGCTTCCTAAAAAACTAAAAGTGGGTTATGCAAAAGCCTTTCGAAAGAATAAAGAAATTAAGAAATGATATCATAAGGAATTTGAATTGTTCTGTGGTAAGCCATTGTATAATCTGTTGGCTAGTGTGGTACACTGTAACCTTGCCTTCAGACGGACAGTTTAATAATTTTGTTAGCAATTCAGTAACATATTCTAATCAATAATTATTTGCTGATCAATTTTCAAGAAAGTGAATATGATAAAGAAAAACTGTTTAAGACAAATTGATCATGTTTTCTATATGTAATTATTGAGGAATTTATTGAAATAAAAATCAATGACAGGAAAGACGACCTTGTCCACTACTTCTTCGTTGATTTATTGTTCGCCTGTTCCAACGGTTGTCCCACTCTTTCCTCTACCTACACATCCGTAAGGAAACAACAGGACGGATGTTAGTTACAGACTGTAAGTCAATTGAATATCTCCTGCTGTGATTCCCGTTATCTTGGAGATCATCTGGTTTTGATCATTCAGGTATAGACTGAAAGATAATACATAGTTATATAATTTACCTACAATATACTATACCCATTTACGTCACTTTGCTAAACTTTATACTACCTCTGTATCAGGTGAAAGCATCAAACATAATCGACGTAAATTTAACCGCTACGTTGACACATGAAACAAATACATATACATTTGTCTAATTACAAACATTATTGTATGTAACTCAAGGTCGCCCAGACTATGGGACTATTATCCTTTCTCTAATTATATTTGTAGATTCAAGCGTGGATATAAAAGAAATGTTAAATTTCGATAAAAATATGTCTAATTGAACAGATTCCTTGACGTCGTAGAAGGACGCTGTTTAGTTTTTGGTTTAATGTCATATTAACAGCCAGGGTCATGTAAGAACGTGCCAGGTTTGTTTTTGAAGGAATGTCAGAGTACCCGGAAAAAACCATCGACCAGGCGCCAGTACCTGGCAACTGCTCCACATGGGATTCGAACTAGCGACTCAATGGTGGAGGGTATTTAACAAAGAGCCGACTACGGTAAATGAATTAAAACAAGTTTTGGTTCATTATGCAGAAATTTTAGAAAATATCGAATTAAAATCTACTTCAAAACATAAAATGCCATTAAGCGACGGTTTGCAAACGTAAAAGTTAAAAGAAATGAATAGAAAAAATGTTGAATGGAAATGGTCAACCATACCAAAAAGGAAGATTGCAACAATTGCTTTTTTGGTAAGACATGTAGAACTCATGGTATCAGACAAACTTTAAAACTCAATTGGGCACTCCATGTAAAGTTATCGACTGTATCAGGTGGCTATCAGGATAAAACTTATAAGTTCTAACACCAAAAATGATCCACATCCACATACGAATGAAGAGGAACAACAGATCAAACATATAAACTCTCAATTGACCTAGATAGACATGATGTTTTGCCATTTTGAATATTACCATTGATACACCTGCATATACATTAGTAGCTGGAATTTTTGAGAAGCTTTAAGCTTGTTTTCCGATAACCCCCCAAAAATATTATTATTCGTATAAACATATGTCGAAATATAAATAAGCAATGTTGAAACCAAAGGTTTTGAAAACAAATTACAAGTAAGGATAAACACCGTATTTTTTTTGTAATTTTGTTATTTTTTTTTTCCTAGAAAACCTCTTTCGATTACGCCTAACGAATTGTATTAAGTATTTTTTTTTGTATATTACGTCATCAAGTATATCAAACCTTTTTGTTCCTTTTAACATCCTATTGTTTAACAGATGTGTGGTTATAATATCTTTATATTATTACATACAGTGTCATTTGTTCAAGACACTACCGATCCGTGTAGTGTCAACTAGACATAAGTTATCACTTTGGTGTGGGATTGGACTTGATGTAAATTGCATTGTCCTGACACCATTAATAATGTTTGCCATTAATTATTCCTCTAATTTGTAAAATTAAAACAAAAGTAATTTTGTTATCTCTGTGTATAACTTGTTTCATGACAATGAATTAGCATTATGATATGTTTCGAGTCTATTTTTGAAAGATAAATTTCAGTCTGCATTTGAAAACATAGCATAACATATTTGTAAGTTCCTTGACCAAGATATGGAGTTGAATAATTTTGATTAAAGCGTTCTATTTTACCAGTAAGAAACTATCACATGAGACCTGGCATATATCAGAAAAAAATCCACGCTTTAATAAATTATAGAATAAAAATTAGCTTCCTAAAAAACTAAAGTGGGTTATGCAAAAGCCTTTTCTAAAGAAAACAGAAATTAAGTAATGATAAAAAGGAATTTGAATTGTTCTGTGGTAAGTCCATTGTATAATCTTTTGGATAATGTAGTACAATGTGCCTGGCCTTCAGACGGAAAGTTTAAATAATTTTGTTAGCGATTCAGTAACATATTCTAATCAATAATTATTTGCTGATCAATTTTCAAGAAAGTGAATATGATAAAGAAAAACTGTTTAAGACAAATTGATCATGTTTTCTATATGTAATTATTGAGGAATTTATTGAAATAAAAATCAATGACAGGAAAGACGACCTTGTCCACTACTTCTTCGTTGATTTTTTGTAAGCCTGTTCCAACTGTTGTTCCACTCTTTCCTCTACCTACACATCCGTAAGGAAACAACAGGATGGATGTTAGTTACAGACTTTATGTCAATTGAATATCTCCTGCTGTGATTCCCGTTATCTTGGAGATCATCTGGTTTTGATCATTCAGGTATAGCCTGAAAGATAATACATAGTTATATAATTTACCTACAATATACATGTAAGCTTTTACGTCACTTTGCCAAACTTTATACTACCTCTGTATCAGGTGAAAGCATCAAACATAACCGACGTAAATTTAACCGCTACGTTGACACATGAAACAAATACATATACATTTGTACTTACATACATTATTGTATGTAACTCAAGGTCGCCCAGACTATGGGACTATTATCCTTTCTCTAATTATATTTGTAGATTCAAGCGTGGGTATAAAAGAAATGTTAAATTTAGATAAAAATATGTCTAATTGAACAGATTCCTTGACGTCAAAGAAGGACACTGTTTGGTTTTTGGTTTAATGTCATATTAACAGGCAGGGTCATGTAAGAACGTGCCAGGTTTGTTGTTGAAGGATTGCCAGAGTACCCGGAGAAAACCATCGACCAGGCGCCAGTACCTGGCAACTGCTCCACATGGGATTCGAACTAGCGACTCAATGGTGGAGGGTCTTTAATAAAGAGCCGACTACGGTAAACGAATTAAAACAAGTTTTGGCTTATTATGCAGAAATTTTAGAAAATATCGAATTAAAATCTACTTCAAAACATAAAATACCATTAAGCGACGGTTTGCAAACGTAAAAGTTAAAAGAAATGAATAGGAAAAAATGTTGAAATGGTCAACCATGCCAAATGTGAAGATTGCAACAATTGCTTAATTGGTAAGACATGTAGAACTCACGGTATCAGACAAACTACAACTCAATTCGGCACTCCATTTTAAGTTATCGACTGTGTCAGGTGGCTATCAGGATAACACTTATAAGTTCTAACACCAAAAATGATCCACATCCACATACGAATGAAGAGGCCCAACAGTATCAAACATATAAACTCTCAATTGACCGTGACAGACATGATGTTTTGCCATTTTGAATAATACCATTGATACACCTGCATATATATTAGTAGCCTGGGAATTTTGATTTGCTGTAAGCTTGTTTTCCTTAACCCCCCAAAAAATATTATTCTTATGTACATATGTCGAAATATATGAATAAGCAATGTTGAATCCAAACGTTTTGAAAACAAATTAAAAGTAAGGATAAACACAGTAATATTTTTTGTAATATAGTTATTTTTTCTACCGAGAAACCTGTTTTGATTACGCCTAACGAATTGTATTCAATTTTTTTGTATATTTACGTCATCAAGTACATCAAGCTTTTTGTTCCTTTTAACATCCTATTGTGTAACAGATGTGTGGTTATAATATCTTTATATTATTACATACAGTGTCTTTTGTTAAAGACACTACCGATCCGTGTAGTGTCAACTAGACATAAGTCATCACTTTGGTGTGGGATTGGACTTGATGTAAATTGCATTGTCCTGACACCATTAATAATGCTTGCCATTAATTATTGCTCTAATTTGTAAAGTTAAGACAAAAGTAATTTTGTTATCTCTGTGTATAACTTGTTTCATGACAATGAATTAGCATTATGATATGTTTCGAGTCTATTTCTGAAAGATGAATTTCAGTCTGCATTTGGGGGCCGCGGTGGCCGAGTGGTTAAGATGTCCCGACATATTACCACTAGCCCTCCACCTCTGGGATGCGGGTTCGAATCTCATGTGGGACAGTTGCCAGGTAACTGACCGCTTGGCCGGTGGTTTTTTTCCCGGGTACTCCGGCTTTCCTCCACCAACAAACCTGGCACGTCCTTACATGACCCTGGCTGTTAATGGGACGTAAAACTAAACAAACCAAAAAACAGTCTGCATTTGAAAACATAGCATAACATATTTGTACGTTCCTTGACCAAGATATGGAGTTGAATAATTTTGATTAAAGCGTTCTATTTTACCAGTAAGAAACTATCACATGAGAACTGGCGTAAATCGGAAAAAAAATCCACGCTTTAATAAATTATAGAATAAAAATTAGCTTCCTAAAAAACTAAAAGTGGGTTATGCAAAAGCCTTTCGAAAGAATACAGAAATTAAGAAATGATATCATAAGGAATTTGAATTGTTCTGTGGTAAGCCATTGTATAATCTGTTGGCTAGTGTGGTACACTGTAACCTTGCCTTCAGACGGACAGTTTAATAATTTTGTTAGCAATTCAGTAACATATTCTAATCAATAATTATTTGCTGATCAATTTTCAAGAGAATGAATATGATAAAGAAAAAACTGTTTAAGACAAATTGATCATGTTTTCTATATGTAATTATTGAGGAATTTATTGAAATAAAAAATCAATGACAGGAAAGACGACCTTGTCCACTACTTCTTCGTTGATTTATTGTTAGCCTGTTCCAACGGTTGTTCCACTCTTTCCTCTACCTACACATCCGTAAGGAAACAACAGGACGGATGTTAGTTACAGACTGGTAAGTCAATTGAATATCTCCTGCTGTGATTCCCGTTATCTTGGAGATCATCTGGTTTTGATCATTCAGGTATAGACTGAAAGATAATGCATAATTATATAATTTACCTACAACATACATGTACCCATTTACGTCACTTTGCAAAACTTTATACTAACTATGTATCAGGTGAAAGCTCCAAACATAATCGACGTAAATTTAACCGCTACGTTGACACATGAAACAAATTGTACATATACATTTCTAATTACAAACATTATTGTATGTAACTCAAGGTCGCCCAGACTATGGGACTATTATCCTTTCTCTAATTATATTTGTAGATTCAAGCGTGGATATAAAAGAAATGTTAAATTTCGATAAAAATATGTCTAATTGAACAGATTCCTTGACGTCGTAGAAGGACGCTGTTTGGTTTTTGGTTTAATGTCATATTAACAGCCAGGGTCATGTAAGAACGTGCCAGGTTTGTTGTTGAAGGAATGTCAGAGTACCCGGAAAAAACCATCGACCAGGCGCCAGTACCTGGCAACTGCTCCACATGGGATTCGAACTAGCGACTCAATGGTGGAGGGTATTTAACAAAGAGCCGACTACGGTAAATGAATTAAAACAAGTTTTGGTTCATTATGCAGAAATTTTAGAAAATATCGAATTAAAATCTACTTCAAAACATAAAATGCCATTAAGCGACGGTTTGCAAACGTAAAAGTTAAAAGAAATGAATAGAAAAATGTTGAAATGGTCAACCATGCCAAATGTGAAGATTGCAACAATTGCTTAATTGGTAAGACATGTAGAACTCACGATATCAGACAAACTAAAACTCAATTCGGCACTCCGTGTAAATTTATCGACTGTGTCAGCTGACTATCAGGATAACACTTATAAGTTCTAACACCAAAAATGATCCACATCCACATACGAATGAAGAGGAACAACAGATCAAACATATAAACTCTCAATTGACCTAGACAGACATGATGTTTTGCCATTTTGAATATTACCATTGATATAGCTACATATACATTAGTAGCCTGGACATTTTGAGAAGCTGTAAGCTTGTTTTCCGATACCCCCCAAAATAATTATTATTCGTATATACATACGTCGAAATATAAATAAGCAATGTTGAAACCAAACGTTTTGAAAACAAATTACAAGTAAGGATAAGCACGGTATTTTTGTAATATAGTTATTTTTTCTACGGAGAAACATCTTTCGATTACGCCTACCGAATTGTATTCATTTTTTATTTGTATATTACGTCATCAAGTATATCAAGCTTTTTGTTCCTTTTAACATCCTATTGTGTAACAGATGTGTGGTTATAATATCTTTATATTATTACATACAGTGTCTTTTGTTCAAGACACTGCCGATCCGTGCAGTGTCAACTAGACATAAGTCATCACTTTGGTGTGAGTTTGAACTTGATGTAAATTGCATTGTCCTGACACCATTAATAATGCTTGCCATTAATTATTGCTCTAATTTGTAAAGTTAAGACAAAAGTAATTTTGTTATCTCTGTGTATAACTTGTTTCATGACAATGAATTAGCATTAAGATATGAATCGAGTCTATTTCTGAAAGATGAATTTCAGTCTGCATTTGAAAACATAGCATAACGTATTTGTAAGTTCCTTGACCAAGATATGGAGTTGAATAATTTTGATTAAAACGTTCTATTTTACCAGTAAGAAACTATCACCTGAGACCTGGCGTAAATCGGAAAAAAAATCCACGCTTTAATAAATTATAGAATAAAAATTAGCTTCCTAAAAAACTAAAAGTGGGTTATGCAAAAGCCTTTCGAAAGAATACAGAAATTAAGAAATGATATCATAAGGAATTTGAATTGTTCTGTGGTAAGCCATTGTATAATCTGTTGGCTAGTGTGGTACACTGTAACCTTGCCTTCAGACGGACAGTTTAATAATTTTGTTAGCAATTCAGTAACATATTCTAATCAATAATTATTTGCTGATCAATTTTCAAGAAAGTGAATATGATAAAGAAAAACTGTTTAAGACAAATTGATCATGTTTTCTATATGTAATTATTGAGGAATTTATTGAAATAAAAATCAATGACAGGAAAGACGACCTTGTCCACTACTTCTTCGTTGATTTATTGTTCGCCTGTTCCAACGGTTGTCCCACTCTTTCCTCTACCTACACATCCGTAAGGAAACAACAGGACGGATGTTAGTTACAGACTGTAAGTCAATTGAATATCTCCTGCTGTGATTCCCGTTATCTTGGAGATCATCTGGTTTTGATCATTCAGGTATAGACTGAAAGATAATACATAGTTATATAATTTACCTACAATATACTATACCCATTTACGTCACTTTGCTAAACTTTATACTACCTCTGTATCAGGTGAAAGCATCAAACATAATCGACGTAAATTTAACCGCTACGTTGACACATGAAACAAATACATATACATTTCTAATTACAAACATTATTGTATGTAACTCAAGGTCGCCCAGACTATGGGACTATTATCCTTTCTCTAATTATATTTGTAGATTCAAGCGTGGATATAAAAGAAATGTTAAATTTCGATAAAAATATGTCTAATTGAACAGATTCCTTGACGTCGTAGAAGGACGCTGTTTAGTTTTTGGTTTAATGTCATATTAACAGCCAGGGTCATGTAAGAACGTGCCAGGTTTGTTTTTGAAGGAATGTCAGAGTACCCGGAAAAAACCATCGACCAGGCGCCAGTACCTGGCAACTGCTCCACATGGGATTCGAACTAGCGACTCAATGGTGGAGGGTATTTAACAAAGAGCCGACTACGGTAAATGAATTAAAACAAGTTTTGGTTCATTATGCAGAAATTTTAGAAAATATCGAATTAAAATCTACTTCAAAACATAAAATGCCATTAAGCGACGGTTTGCAAACGTAAAAGTTAAAAGAAATGAATAGAAAAATGTTGAAATGGTCAACCATACCAAAAAGGACGATTGCAACAATTGCTTTTTTGGTAAGACATGTAGAACTCATGGTATCAGACAATTTAAAACTCAATTGGGCACTCCATGTAAAGTTATCGACTGTATCAGGTGGCTATCAGGATAACACTTACAAGTTCTAACACCAAAAATGATCCACATCCACATACGAATGAAGAGGAACAACAGATCAAACATATAAACTCTCAATTGACCTAGATAGACATGATGTTTTGCCATTTTGAATATTACCATTGATACACCTGCATATACATTAGTAGTCTGGAATTTTTGAGAAGCTTTAAGCTTGTTTTCCGATAACCCCCAAAAATATTATTATTCGTATAAACATATGTCGAAATATAAATAAGCAATGTTAAAACCAAAGGTTTTGAAACCAAATTACAAGTAAGGATAAGCACCGTTTTTTTGTTTTTTGTTATTTTGTAAAGTAGTTCTTTTTCCTACGGAGAAACCTCTTTCGATTACGCCTAACGAATTGTATTAAGTATTAAATTTTTTTGTATATTACGTCATCAAGTATATCAAACCTTTTGTTCCTTTTAACATCCTATTGTTTAACAGATGTGTGGTTATAATATCTTTATATTATTACATACAGTGTCATTTGTTCAAGACGCTACCGCTCCGTGTAGTGTCAACTAGACATAAGTTATCACTTTGGTGTGGGATTGGACTTGATGTAAATTGCATTGTCCTGACACCATTAATAATGTTTGCCATTAATTATTCCTCTAATTTGTAAAATTAAAACAAAAGTAATTTTGTTATCTCTGTGTATAACTTGTTTATTTACAATGAATTAGCATTATGATATGTTTCGAGTCTATTTTTGAAAGATAAATTTCAGTCTGCATTTGAAAACATAGCATAACATATTTGTAAGTTCCTTGACCAAGATATGGAGTTGAATAATTTTGATTAAAGCGTTCTATTTTACCAGTAAGAAACTATCACATGAGACCTGGCATATATCAGAAAAAATCCACGCTTTAGTAAATTATAGAATAAAAATTAGCTTCCTAAAAAACTAAAAGTGGGTTATGCAAAAGCTTTTCTAAAGAATACAGAAATTAAGTAATGATATCATAAGGAATTTGAATTGTTCTGTGGTAAGTCATTGTATAATCTTTTGGATAATGTAGTACAATGTGGCCTGGCCTTTCGACGGACAGTTCAATAATTTTGTTAGCGATTCAGTAACATATTCTAATCAATAATTATTTGCTGATCAATTTTCAAGAAAGTGAATATGATAAAGAAAAACTGTTTAAGACAAATTGATCATGTTATCTATATATAGTTATTGAGGAATTTATTGAAATAAAAATCAATGACAGGAAAGACGACCTTGTCCACTACTTCTTCGTTGATTTTTTGTAAGCCTGTTCCAACGGTTGTCCCACTCTTTCCTCTACCTACACATCCGTAAGGAAACAACAGGACGGATGTTAGTTACAGACTGTAAGTCAATTGAATATCTCCTGCTGTGATTCCCGTTATATTGAAGATTATCTGGTTACTTTGTGTATGTAACTGTTACGGTATTTATTTATTTTGAGATGACCCCTGAACCAGTCGACGTTGTTCTCGGAGTTCGACGTTAGAAATACCCATCAGTTTGAAGGGCCGCGGTTGCCTAGTTGTTTAGATATGTTCCAACGTACTACCACAGGCCCTCCACCTCTGGGTTGCGAGTTCGAATCTCATGTGGGGCAGTTGCAATATACTGGCCACTGATCGTCGGTTTTTCTATGGATACTCCGGTGTTCCTCCACCTATAAACGTTGCACGTTCTTTAATGTCCCTAACTGCTAATAGGACGTTAAACTTATAAGAAGAATGCTTTAAGTTTGTCATGAATATGCAGTGAAATTCCGATTAAGCTACAAATAATAATTTACAAAAAATACCAAAATAACAATCTTTGACTGACCATAGTTCTTAATCGAACAAACCAATATTGTTATCACTATCTATGGTATAAGAAAAAAAAATTTGAACATTATTTACATAAGTTATAATGCCACTTTGGAAATTTGACTTTTACGCTAAATTAGGTCATAATGTCAATATGAGAGGTAAACTGTGTCCATAGTTATGTAAAATATCTACCATTGAGTTTCCAATTGTCGCGCCATCCTTTCTCTCACATACAGATGTGTGAAGCGGATGTTGATTCCAGAAACTGTATCCACACACGCACCATCTGGGTTTTATATCAACGAAACCTGTTATGTATTACAAGGTATTTCTTGCGTATTGCCCGCACTGGAGTATAGCCCGCGGCTAGCTAAATGATACAGCTGTTAAAAAAATCCAGCGGCAAATTGTCCTCGACTCATACGTAAATGTTAAAGAAATATGTACTGTTAATGGCACACGAGTCTAAATATCCTAGGAATTTCATTTAGAAGGAAGACATTGGTTCAAAGACATGTAAAGCTTTCACTAGTACAGTATTTGTTTGACAATTTGTGTAAAATGCAAGAAAATTAGCTCAGGTGAAATTGTTTTTTTTTGTACATTATGTAGGTACCTCAGCTTTTTCTCTTCTGTTTTGTGTGAATGTGAAAAACGTATAGTCCGCACATTTTCAAATTCAATAATTAAGTTTCCACAGATAGCCCGCATTAGACATCTTATGACGTAAAATCAAAATCGTATAGTCAGCAGGCAATATGCAGGGATTTCATGGAAATAATTTACTACTTCTTTATTGTTGGAGTACCACGTATTCTTACCAAAGAGGACGAGGATGACGTTCGATATGTCGTTGACTAACATATTGAACATGCACATCTATATCGTTTATGGACTGGAAAAACGTTAAAACCTAGTTGTTTCAAATTTTTGGGATTTGGTTGAAAGAGAACATATCATTAATCAATATCACAATTTTATTGCGGTTCAAATATTCGCAACTATAGCAATGACCCCCGAAACCACGACAATGTATGTACATTGTACCAACACCGCGGAAATAATTGTAACACAGCAGAGGGTATTCTAGTGAACGATGATTTTTCACTAGGTACCAGCAGAGTCTACAAAGCTAAATGTATAAGGCATTTAGGCGTATGTTAATACAAACATATATTAATTCACATACTCATCATGTAGTAGTTAATCAACACTCAGACATTTCAGAGTCACTGCTTGACGTCATAACTTTAAATTAGTGTCAATATGTAGCAAGCTGACATAATCATTAATTACTTCATATGACTTCAAAATAGGTTTTATACACCTAGTACGTAAAAGAACTTCATCAAATATTTAGATGAAAACCTGGTTATAAATATGAATGACGACTGCACCTGATGACAAAACTACCGTCCTCATTACTGTACCCCTAGAGAGTAGATCTTCTGGATACCTGACTTGATTTGACCTTGTGATTGCACCCAACTTCATTTGAGTCTAAAGCATCCCGCTGTTTTCTTTTTACATCTGAATGCCTTGATTTGACCTTGTGATAACACCCCATAGACAGTTACCCTCATTTGACTCTTAAGCCTCCTGTTGTTTTCTTTTTACATCCAACTACTGACACAATTCCTAGCTATTGACTTTCGTTTTCATTTGACAGTTGCCTCTCCCCTTAAATAGCACATCTCATTTAATCTTGTGTGTGTTTGGCCTCACGGACTGTGTGTACCCGCAGCAAGCGTCGTCTGACATTTTTTTTATTTGAAAACATCAGAGAGTTCCGCTACACGAACGACAACTCTGGTTAAATATATGAGGGAATCCGCATGGGGGGACATTTGTTTGAGACGATGTTTTTGTCGCCCCCGACACGTGACGTCTCTCGACCAATCAGTAACAATGATTCATCTCTGCAGTATACTAATAAAGATGCTGTTTATAAGAATGACACATAAGTGCCTCCCTTGAACACATCTCTTGTTTAGTCCTTTTTTGTGTGGACTCCATGGAATGCAGACATCTTTTGACTCTTGCTGTTGTTTGTACATGGAACCCTGTACTGTTTATCACAACGACATTATTCGTAGTCTCTGCTGTTATGAACATGAAAACTCCAATGTAATAACACATATGAAGAAGCACTCTCTCATAGATCACAAGAAATATTATCATTAAAAACTCTTATATTTTTTTTAAACATCTACTGAATTAACTTGGACGGGATCTGAAGGAGGACCTTTATTTATTAAATGTGCATAGATATAAATAATAATTCAATATGTAATAAAGCATTTTAATTGGAATAAAATTAACAGCTCATAACGCAAAAGATGACATTGCTTTTTAAAACGTCACATTTGATTAGTTGAAACGACAGCGTATACGTTTTTTTAAAGAAAAGAGTGCATCAATAAAAGAGGATTTATAGATTATTAAATTATAAGAATTAACTTTAACATATTTTTATGTAATGACAACAACCTTATTGTACATTCATAAACTGTGATTTGTTATGATATTTTTCCTTTACCTCAACATAATTAAACATGATATTTCCAAAATACATTGAACATACATCAAATCAGTAATATGAAAATAATTCGCAGTTAAATGATAAAATGGCAATATGTTGTGTCTGTTTTTTCCAGTAAAACGCTTTCTAAATTCCTCTCCCCGGATATTGTATAAGCATATATGATCTTATTAGATAGCGTATAAGGATTATTTTCCCATTGATTAACATGACTCCCCGGGCATCATCCCTAATATAATATATCAACTGACCTACAAAGTGTTCCTAGAATTCCACGACATTCATGCAACGCCCTAAATATATGGCATAATATAATTGGGTAAATGACCTTTTATCCCTAGTTTGTTCCTGATGAAATATAAAATTGTGTAAACGTATGTGTGTCTAGATATGCTGCAAATCTACAACCGTAATAATTGCTTCAAATCTAATCGGCTGTTATATCAATTACACATGAACCTATATCCAGTTAATAAGCACAATTGAGTAGTGCGTCAGTCATATAAGAGGTTTAATACACATTCATTTCCACAATTTGACTTTATTCCATGAATCCCTTTTTCACATTATTAGTGTCTTTTATAATAAAAAGATAATGGAATTCGTTCAACTATGCTAGGAATTTCAACTATATACGCATATATATTCGTTTTAATTAGGGAATAGTTTACGACACTACAATGACGCGTCTATGTGGTGATACTAATGTAGAATATTTATATGTCAAAATGTCATTTATCTGTTGATTAATTAGTATTAACGTGCTTTAAAGTATTAACAATATGCAAAACAAAGCACAGCTTATTTGCATAATATGACAAAAACCACATTATAAGCGATGGAATCTGCATAAGGCGCAGTTTGACGTTAATGAATATCCAGAAATTACGTTTCCAGTAAAGAATTATTTATAGACGTTTCGCATGTTAACTTACACCTTCGCATCTGCACGTGCATTCAATCGACAGTCGCATAAAGTGAAACAAAGAAAAATATATGAACATGAACTATGGGGAAAGTCAAACGCGAAGAAAATGGGTATGGATGCCAACACATTAAATGATAAATATGACAAAGAGTAACGCCCAAACAAAATATGTTGATTTGAAACATGAATTCTCTAATCTATGGAAGTTCTATATTAAAACATAAAAAACATCACATACGCTAACCCCATTTTCAGGATACGAGGCCAATGTGGCACCCTGTTAAAACATAATATCAAACAACTACATTTTCTCTTTCAAACTTTCTCTGATGTGATTTGAACCTCCTTCAGCAACACGAAAAAAGTTTTTTTGATATCACTGAGAAAGATTCGAGAAAAGATCTCTCTGATGTATTTAAAACACCCTATCTGTATCTATTTTTCACACCATTTTGATAATGACACCTCTCAATAGATATTCTTCATAGGTTCACTCAGGTACATCACCCTTCTACGACATGATTGGTTGGGGTCAAAATGCAACCAAAGGTTTGTTTTGTTTTGGTCATCTTCCTTTTCGTTGTCCAGTTCACAACCAATGGGTTGTTATGAAGGAGCCAGATTTAAGAGGTGAATGAAAGTAAAAAGTATCTGCCATTTCGTCGTATTTATCTTGACACTGACAAACCATGTCGTGCTGAGTCATATATCTGAATGGTCAGTAAAGAACACTTGCTGAGCGGCATCATTAGCATTATATCGTGATAAATAAACAAGGAGAGTGTGTTTTAAATACACTAGAACAATAGTATCTCAATCCTTCTTCAGCCACTTCTTCATGTTCCGATTTACTTACCTACCCTTTCCGTTGACACCGTTTCACCTTTGGTCTTGAGCTGAGATCGCCTCTGTGCGGGAGAGAGTGGGTTCTGTCTCACATCATATTATAAAAAAGTTGTAATATCTGTCCTTGCTTAGCGCTCAGCATGAATGAAGTGAGATAACTCACTTCCCGATGACAATAAAAGAAAATGGCTGGAGTATGTAGCACGGTTTCTATGGCGGTATGGGTTCCACGAATGTACTACATCATTCCAAAAATCATACATATTACATACGGACAGATGTGGTATGGCTGGCCTAAATCGCAAAAGCTATCAATAGGCCACTAAACTCACCAAAGCAATCATTGATTGTGCGGGTCAAGGACTACAAAACAATAACGCTACGGATACACTGCTGATCCAACATAGTTTTTAAAAAGGTACAGGAGGGGAGTTGTTCATTGTGATTACAATACATTAAAGTGTATTAAGTATCAGTATGGTCGACCAAAAAATACAAAACGGCTTTAATTGGACATAAAATAAAGTAGGCCAAATTGTTCGCCTTCATGTTGATTATAATATATAATCTGACTCTGCTTGTGTTTTCTTAGATTGTAAAGCCTAAATATTGTGACACATTTTTGTAATGTTTTGTGTCCTAGCACCGATCTAAACCAACGCCTACCTACAATTACAGTGTTAATTTGACAAATAGAAAATAAATAATCAACAGAAATCTACTGTGTTGTCAACAAAGACCAACTGAACATGCTTGTTTAGTATGATATATTATCTCGAAGATTCTAGTCTCTGATATGCATTGAAACCATTCAAGAATTTGGAAGGTTGCATTTTAAACGCATATAAAGAGAATATCCTTAATTGCATCATTAGACAGCGCGCGTTAGGACGCTTCGGTAAATCAAGCATTATCCAATTGGCATTCACTCTGCCATAATTGCAATCTAAATGTGGTTCAATGATTAAATAATAAATATATATAATGTTACCATATTTCACATTCAGCCATTGTTTGATGTGTATTATACCGCAACAAACATCATCACTACTGTACATATATAGATCTTATTACAATACACTTGGATTCCTTCGATAATACGATGCTTAACAAATGATGACATTAAACCAGTTGTCAGAATTAGTACATATTTTCTCTTCTAAGTGTTGCCATATATGATACGCAGGTATAGAAAATCTAATGAGACAGACAGTTTTAGATTAATTTTTGACAATAGATTATATTTGATACAAAGACTTAATGAATTGATTTATTATATTAGCGTAATCAGAATGGACAATGTCATAATTTTACTGAAATATCAGCGAACCGTTACCATATAAACATAGTGATAGAAGAAAAACATTGATATTCTGTACATTGCAACTGTAAAAGTGAAATAGAATATTTGGATCAGAATTTTAAAGAACTCAACCTGACTAGTGTATATCTTATTTAAGAATCATTAGCATCACCCTCTAATTCGCGTACTCTTGCGGTACCTGACCGATAATTGTTTTACATTCTTGTTCGTTGTGATGATAAACTTTTAGCCTCACACCAGGCTTTAATTTGAATTAACTAAGTGGTCCTGTATCTGGTTCCTAAAGTACATATAAGTGTACTGACGCTACGCGTTATCTTCTCAACTACCAAACTACACTGCACCTAACTGCTAGAATTCTAGTTTATTGCTGTGAATATGGTTCTGAATTGTATTGTCAGGGTTGCATTTCCAATTAACTTCAAAGAGGTTAATGATATTTATTTTGTGCCATTTTTTTCATCTAAGTAGGTGATCTTAAAGTTCAATTATGTCCTAATGGGTCAATACGGCTCAATCCAGGTAAAGTAATAGGTCGCACGACACCGTTACGGCAGTACGAGAGCAAACGACATCATGTCATATGCCACCTGATAAAACGTCGATATATCATATGGTTTAATCATGTCAATATCTCAAATGTAGTTTGGTCAAAATTCAATAGATTAGATGTCGTAAGGTCATTTGCTACTATACATTCAATGTCAGTAGGTCAGATGTCACTAAATCATATCTTAGTAGGTCACATGTCATTATGTCATATGTCATTAGGTCATATGTCGATCAGATATCACAAGGTCATTAAATCATTAAGTCATTTGTCACTAGGTCATATTATGAAGTCATAATCTACGAGGTCACTATAGGTTAAATATCAACATACTAAGTGTATGTATGTTACATTGTTTCTATTATAACCAACACTTCTGTTTAAAACAAACATTTCATTATCATGAATTACTCTGACGTCATTTGTGAAATCGCCATTTCGGTTAGTAAAAAAGGTGAATAAACCTTAGTATGAAATGTACGCCAATCAAAAAAGTTAATCCTTAATCTAGATGACAAAAACACAAAAAAGAACATTGTCCATAACGAATTAGACAGCCTAAATGATATCAAATGAAATATTATTTAAATATAAAATAAACAGGTTCATGTCTTCTCCTTGTTTGCCCTCATAAATATGAATATAATGGAAATAAAAAAAAATGTCACAGGATATAACAGTTAGGTGCTCGCGGGAGAGGCGAACACATTTTCACACTTCTTAAGTGTTGTTAACAAACAATAAACTGTTAACACAGCAGTGCTGCTAAGAAGGCTACAGACAAACGTCAAGTTAAACTGAGAATGTCATTCGACTACCAGGTCACTGGGTCATTGTGCAAATATAAAGTATTCATTATTTGACCTCTTTTCTATGGCCATTTCATCTTGAGTGTCTGTCCATATATATGTATTATATATTTTTTTTTGCTTTTGAAATTTTATTATGTATACGTCTGTTTCAATTAAACATCTAATCTTGAATTTAATCTCAACATTTGTAAATATGTCCCATGTAGCACTGATTTATACTTCAAATCCGTGATTCCTGCTTCTAATAGGACGTATAAAAACGAAATGTATTCATCACATGAACTAGCTGTAGCAATGAAACTTATTTCATTATATATAGGGATTTTGTCAAATATATAATTTGCAGAATGAAATATAATGTTTTATGGTTAACATATGTGTGGTATGTTTGATCCCATTGGAAATATGAGTTTTGATATTTTCACTCAAAATTGACCAATCAGAACATAGCATTTACAGTGACAGTAACATTTCGATGGAAAAATAGCTTTTTGTAGCATTCAACAGAAAATACAAATGCAGAATGATTCGTGCATCCTCTCAATTAGTTATAGGAGCACAAATGTGCTGCAATTGATTATTTTATATTAATATGTTTAGAAATTAGCGCCTCGTGTAATTGAACTAATATGATTGATGTGAACAAAACGTCATGTGTCAATCAGGTAATTTATTTTTTCATGGGTAAACAAATGTTCACATACTCAGTGAAATGCAATATATATATATAATGTCTGCTCATTAAACGTACCTTTCATGCACTAAATGCAGTGGTTGAGAAGAGAAGCGGTAGGGTATGACAGTTAGCGACACCGCGATAAGAAGGTGTTAACGCAAACACTATGATAAGGAGTGAGCAGACGACATCCAAGAACCCCTGTACTGTAAGAGATAATCATGAAGGTCACTGGGTCATTCAGTCGAGAAGACACTGCATTCGTGGCCTAATTAATATCTTTGTTTATATTCCAAATTTGATCTATCAAAACCTTATCTGAATCAACATTAATCTAATAATTTACTCATTTGTCCTCCATTTTCACTACATAAAAATCTGCATGTTAGCAAAGCAAATCATGATTTTTCGTCATAGCGCTTTGGAACACTGCTTACCCCGGATAGACGTTTTCTAAACATCTTTCAGAATAACATATTAAATAATATATATCATATATATATATATTATTTTATGTTTATATAATGAATTAAATGAAATATATTTCAGATTCCTCTTACTATAGTTACATTATTACTTGTATTTGTTTCCATATATGCTCATTTTAATACTATTGCCAATATATTTCGATAATTATATCAGGATTTACGTGTTCTTTGCCAGTGAAAACACGTGTTTTTGATTATCACAATTGCCCCTCTATCACAATTAAGCATTGGAATTGTCTCATACTCAAGATATGATCTGATGTCAATCACAATGATTACCATTCACTTATAAACGTTACGTATTTCCATCGTAAATTATCCTCCTATAGACGCTCGTGTGCAATGTTCTCGTTTTCCACAAATCCTGTTGTCGGTGTCACTGTCACATGATATGACATTTGATGTACATTGTACTTATAATTATGGTGCGAAAATCACAAAGGTTAAAAAACAACCTTCGCATGCTTTCAAGTTAGATATACTGAATACAGTTCTTTCGCAGATACAATGTATACTGAATAAGTCAGTTGTTTGGGAATAAATCAACGCAAAATATTCTTTATAGTTCAAGTCGTTTTTCTGCTATTATATTCTGATCTTTGGCCTACATAATATAATATAATGCCCTAGCGTTACATATGGCCGCTCAGTTTTGTATCAACTCATTGTTATAGGCATATAGAAACCTTCATAGAAGGTGGAGATATAAAACAGACCTTCATAGGTTTAATATACATACTTTTATTTATGATATCTGTCGGGAACAGACAGCAATGTGCCCTGACAGACAGGAAGTTTTCTGCTCACATGTTCTAGACATACGTGTGGTATCCTGTTCCTTTACGTAATTGTTCTCTACAATGGTAAGAGGAGTATGGAGGGGAAGAATATATCATTTTAAAATGAATAATCTTGGCAACAATATCACCTAATAACGTTTCAACGCACGTGTTAAATATAACAGATTGGGATTACGAACAATTAATACGATTGGCAATAGATATTACATCCGGTTGTTAGAATTGGATAATTAATTTATTAACATAACCAACATACAATGTATAACTAATCATATTTCAACTCTCTATGAAAATATATATAAAACAATCTTAATATGGACATTGCGATTCCTTGAAAACGATACCAGTTATCTCGACGTATTACTTTCTTTTTCATCCTCTAGAGATTTAATTGTTTTTATCCGACTGGACAGTTACGAAAAGTCAGGTTTAGGATAATACTACAGAAGATTCGAACTCGAAACTCAAAGATGGAGGGCAAATGTTTATTTATCAGGTCATCTTAACCATTCGATCACTACAGCGTCATCAAGTATATTAGTCGTGACAAATGATAGCGAGAAAGTGTCAGATTTAAAAGTAAAAAATAAAACTGACTCTGGATTATACGGGATATTTTGAGAGTATTTCGCGACACTGTAGTCCAGACGACGATATCTTGACTATATATATAGGAAGTCCTAGTATGTGCATAAGATGTTCACAAAGCTGTTAGAGTACAGGATTACCGTGTCACTATCCAATACACACTGCTACGTCTTTCCTAAGAGGTCCAGCTTTCCACGCACAGGTCAAGTTGAGTAAGAATGCTATTACGTAGATATTCTTCATGATTAACCTGTCGATTTGTTAGAGTATTATTCATAGATGATCTCTTACTCATAGATCGTATATAATCTATTGTAGAACATGACATCCTGTCGGCAGCTGTAAAAACTTTTAAAAGCAGACGGAGCTTTCTTCTCACGGATACTTGACTCATCCTTGTAGGCGATGATGTCAGTTACCTGTGTCCTACATATCAGTATTCCCAGATGAATTGTGTAAGTAATCGAATCTACCGGAATGTCATGGTAGTGTATCGAGTACACTAGAGGTTACATAACATTATGTGAAATATTTTTGTTTACAAATGTGGTCGTCGCCACCTCGTAAATAAACATAGGACAATATCAGCAAAATGTGGTATTATTGTTATAAATGAAACGAAATCAAAGTATCACAAAAATATGCGACAAAACAACAACAGGGACCACGATACAAAATAAAGATAATATTAAACGAATATAAACTGTAAAACATTTGTCGACTCATTATGATTATATTGAAATGGGTCTGTGGTTAACACCTAATATTCGATGTTATATTTAATGCAAAACGAATCCTTTACATTCCTAAACCAAAATACTTTAATCGTTTCAAAAATAAACTAAAATGCATAATTTTTCTTACATGTTTCAAGATCATAAAATAATTAACTACCTTAACTGCCCTACCTTCACGATATACTTAATGTGTGCACTGTAAGGCTATGAAACTAATTTTAGTAAGATTAATAGGATGTTCCCACCTAAGGGGTTACTTTCAGGACATAACATCTCTCTTAGCTGAGTGCCTATAGTTGTATTGTTTTCGCCGAGGTCAGCTCTAAATCTGCTTTCAGCGACATTACTTCATATGAAGATAACACTTGTCGTCTAGGCTACTGAGAGGACGATACATCTTTCTTGGTTAGATATATCCTCATGTTGCTTTTTATACTTCAGTAATATCGATTCTAAAAGTATCTTAGGGTGACCTTACTTCATATAAGGATAATACTTATCTAAATGTGTACCTGTTAGAACACAATATCTACAAGGTACTTTAGCAAACTCCCAAATATATATATTGCTTTTAGTTTATACTACGGTAAGGTCAACTCTTCTTTTTCTTCTTCTTGGTAGTCTGCAGAGACAAGCAAAGGCTTAGGTGCATTTGACTCTGAAAAGTATCCTTCAGTTACTTTACTTCCCAAGAGGAGATTATATATATTGGTAGTTATGGGGACAAACATCTAGTTTGACTAAGAACAAAGAACATTAGTTTATATTGCTTTTATCACATACCTCAGTCGCACAAACTTTCCAATTGCCTATTCGCGACTCCGATTTATAAAAGCATACTGTTGTACTACTTAGTGGCTTAGGGTCACTGTATCTTTTATAACTTGTGACCTAGCTGATAATACCAAATACCAAACACACTAGACAAATAGTGTCACCATAGATATTAAGAAGACAACAATATAGGTACATAGTATACAGAGTCTTACATAATATACAATGTATTACAGAGTATACAATGTATTACAAAATGTGTAATTTATTCTAGAATGTATTATGACTGTGGCATTCGTCCTAAAACGGCCTCTCCAACCTAGCTGATAAAAGATAGTGTCTGATGTTACTGGAGTAGTTCTAACTTTGCATCAAATTGTCAACACTGATCAAATGTTTTGGTGAGAGAAAACGTAGATTTTATTGTGATAAACAGCTAGGCGGAACGAAACAGTTAGGAAAAGTGTTTCAATGAAAAAATAATACGCTGCAGCATGTATTGTACATTATGTTCCCAAATACAACTTTTTGCCGGTAGAAAATGAGACAAGGTTTTTTTATCATATTATTTTATGATACGATTTCGGTCGGTAGAGTAAGTATGTGTGCCATATGGCGGAAGTTCATGGTGAAAGATCGAAATCGGTCATCAATCTTTTACCTGCTTCTTAATTTTGTTTACCACTAAGATTGTTCACTATGTCATGGTCTGCCCTTCTACCACAATAGTCAGCGTATCAGTGCCATCAGTTTTGGTTTATTCAAATGCATGCATTTCCTTATAAAATAAGAAAACAATTCAATTAAACCTTTTGTTTTAATATTTAGTATAACGAATTTCCATCATGTAAAAGCTGTTATTTAAAACCATGTGAAGTTAACCAGTTAAGTTAACCAGTTAAGTTAACCAGACATTATAGACTGTGTACAAGGTAAAATCGTGATGAATAGGTATTTAACGGTGTGTAATACAGGGTGATTCATGACACCTGTACTTACCTTTATACTGCTAGACACATAAACAAAATTGAAATTGCATTTACTGTATTCACGTCTTTAATAATTTAGCGGTAATTAATCTTAAGTTGATACTTTGAACCTTATATATAAATTTCTTAAACTCTATGAAAAAGGGAACGTATGTAAGTACTGATTTTTACAACATCCTCAAGAAGATTTGTGATATAATTCATCGAAAAATAATTAAATAAAGTTGATCAATATAATTTATCAATATATTTGATAAGATTAACAAAAGGAAAAAAAACATAATAGTGCTGGTAACAAAAGTAAAATATACCGCATAACTGGCTTTTTACAGTATCTTAATACGTGTCTGATTGACTTCTGTTGTGCTCAATACAGGTTCACGATGTAATTAGACAGCGTGTTGGGGAGTCACACCCATCTCGTATTATGTGAAAATCCTGTTCGCTTGTCAGCAGCATTATATACCCTAAGTGATTTAACCCTGTCGGTATCTGGTGTGTGGTCTTTATAGAAGAGAAAGTATTTATAACCCCACTCTAATGCAATAACATCCCATCTAAATACCACTACCTACTGCGATTCACGGTCAATAAAAGTAGCGAATTATCAGACAGAGGCTGTTGCAATAAAATTCTTGATAGCTGATTTGGAACTCCCTAGACTTACTCATGCCCGTAAGAAATAACATTAAACAATAAATCTATCCCTACCCTTTTCCATGATGACGTTTCAGTGAGGCTTTTCTTTTCATAAGCGTAACGAACCTCCATTTCTATTTCAGCTAAAATAGTAAGACAATTGTTTTGTAAGAGATATTTTTTTCTTATCAGCATATTGCATTTAACGGCCATGGGATTGGTGGCCTGGTATTGAACTAATATTTGTATTTCTTCTGTCAAAATTCATTGAAACAAAAATATGTTATGTTGCGAACACTTTTAAAATCGTCACTGTTATGTAAACAGACAAGAAAACGTATCCGTCAAGTGGATCACAAACAGGATATATACGTTAATTAAGTACCTGTTTTCTATGCCATATTTCAAAAATAGTTAAATTAATCGAATTGAGAGTGATGTGTTAATCTTAACAATAAATCAATAATGAGGTAAATTAATATATCCTTATACAATAACTTACAAAAACTTATTTTTTTTACAAATTAATGTATATTAAGACACAATCGTACATTTCGTACAATATATATATAGGTTAAGGTGGTTGAGCTGGAGTCTCTAAACTATATAGTGATGTCATAGAGATTAAATAGTTCGATACAATACATTGCTTAAACATTTTTTGATTACAAATGTCAAGGCAACTAAACATCGAATTAGTAATCAACATTGTTATCTCTCACCGTTAAATCATCAGATGGTTCTTCGATATTAAACTCAAGAGACAAACTCAACTAGATGACAGGTGTAGTTGCTGATATGCAAGAACAGTTTGATCTGCATATCATTGGCTGATTTGATAGAACTAGTTGAGATTTGTAAGTTTAAAATTAATAAGAATGAGATTAAATATATGTCAAAAGACGGAAACTAGCTACTAAAAATTGTCACTCAATGCGATATTTATAACTCAGGAAAATTACTTATGCAATTATCTGTCATATTGCACAAAAAGTATATTGATTAATATTAATGGATATGTTGCAAAAAGGGAAAAAAGTGTTTCCACCGTTTGGAAATCCATACCATGTTACAAATTTATGTCATACGTAACCAAGCTGTTATGATGTTGATATTGCTCTTTTATTTAATTGTTTAATCCCTAAAATTCCAAACGTGGGGTTGAAGTATGCTTTTGGTTTGACGTACCTAACTCTCCATAAGCAGCAGATTGTGACTTTGTCTTGACGAAGATTTATACGCAATGTGAGATGAAGTTATTTGATTATTAAACCATTTTACGACAAGGTTAGATTACTTTCATTTACAATGTCTCTGTTTGTTTGACCTCGTTCTTTACCTTTTCATGACTTTCTATTAAACAGATTTTATTATAAAGGCAGAATGATAAAAAATCTACTTATATGTCAACCTACTTAAACGATGCATCAATTTGATAAGTCGTAATATTGATCAAAGTATATAGATAAACACGCGTCCCATTGTCATTGATGAGTGTAAGTCCACACTAAGTTGTGTACCGGTCTTCCAAGAATGCAACTGATAAATGTAATCTTCATTGAAGCAAATAAAGCAAATCGAGGTTTTTTTTCAATATCGTTTTTACTAACAATAGTAACAAATACATTTAACAACAATTGAGAGTTTCTTACATACATTTAAGACAATTCATCTTTAAATTTGTTTACATTCGTACCTTTTACACAACAATAAAGTCTTAACTCTTATACAAAAGATAATAAATACTGATAAACAACATCACAGATAGCAGGATAAAATTAATTGTTAATTTTCGTTAAACAATGGATGGAATGCATATAAATAAACAAACTTAATGCTTACTTATTGTTATGCAGGATTTCATTAATCCATAAAACTGTAATGACTTTTTATACATATTACCTCATTTTGCAATTCAAGGTTAATTGTTTTCTCGATGTTATTTTAATATCAATCTTTTCAGCTCGATGTTTAGTGTCAGCATATCAAATTAAACTTAATTATTTTCACAACCAAGTCCAGTGTTGTGACATTTAAATCAACAGGAGATTAAAATATCTTTCAGTTTACTTTAAGTTTGTTTTAGAATAGTTTGTTTCACATGATCCGTATATGTCTATAACGACCTTATTGTAGAATGTCAATCATCCACATTGTACTTCTCCTTATGATAAACAGTTCAAAAGGTCTCTATTCTTCCTCCTCCTGTAAACACGGCATTAGCGGGGTCTTAGGAATCACAGGAGACACCAGCTGACGCATAGATTTTCCTGGACGTTGTGTGATGTTTGAACGGAATGCTGAGATCCAGTCCTCCGTATCACTAGATTCTTTGATTTCAAATGTCATTTTTGTTCCTTCCATGTTATCTGGGGTAACGATGATACAATTGTCTCTTGTCTCACATCGACGAACGACACAGTTTTTCAAACTGACGTAGATTGAATTGTTTGTGAATGTTTGATTTCTGTAGATCACGGCGTAATGTTCGAATCTGTTTCTGTAGATTCTCACAAAAACTGGCACTTTTCTCGTCTTATTATGATGCACCTGCAGCATGTACAATTGTCCAGATTTTATCTCCAGGCCTTCTTTTCTGTTGTCATTCACGTTTGCTAAAGATCCTGAGCCACAAGTGGTCTGTCCTGTTCTGGGAACATCTAAAAGCATCTTCATTTTGTGATGATTTCTTCTGATGAATTAATAATCCCAATATATTTCAGGATGACGTAAGATTCAGCGGTAGTTCTGTCTGTAATGATAAGGAGTCTTCACCAGAGGAAGTAGATGAGCAGTGATGTTCTAACAGCAAGTGTTGAAGTACACTGATGTGTATGAGAAAACATCATTACCTTTGCTTCTTTTATACACAAATGTAAACCGAGAAAACCCTTACCTTTAACCCCGATATGAATATTAATACTGCTACCATACAGGAAAGGGGCGGAGCATCGCTCCTAGTGGTTAGATTGGTTTAACCAACACTTACCTATACGATAACACAACGCAATGTTTGAGCATGCTATTCCTTTATTAGATTTACAAGTAAAGAGACTTCCGTAGTGGGCGATATTCATTGGCTGTTGTTATGTTAATGTCCCAGCAGGCGTCCGAACATTCCCTGTACCTACCGCTGCATGTGTACATATTATATATATAATATCTCTTAGAAAAAAAAATTATATCTCTTAGAAAAAACAACAAACAGTGTGCGGTCCTATCGTATATCTGTGACATTTTAATGAAGCTATCTTCAGATTTTTATTTAGCAAATAAGAAATATATTCTTACTCGATGTCAAAAAGAGTAAAAACGGTTATATCTGCATAAAGGTATGACAATAACAACCATTAAGATTGACAAGGTATGATATTTGATTCTCCTTTTACAGTAAACGGCCGATATTATTACCCTAGCTATTCCGTCTTTGCATATAATAGAGTTAGCTTCCTTGCGCGTACGTATCGATTGTTACGTCATTGTTTTGTGAGCGCAATTCACGTCGTTTTCTCCGAAAAGTATGACGTTACGCTCGCAAACACATGACGTCACAGATAACACTGTAATATGCAAATTCGGAATGCTCTCATGATACGAACTGATCGGCATTTTGTTAAATTGTATTCCACAACAATGTGTCTACACCTGACTTGTTTAACAATGTTGTTTATCCGGTTATAATTAAAATATACGTTTATGTTTGTATATATTAAGTACTATGCACTGATTACTAAATCAACGAGAATAATCCCCTGTGATTATGTGCACAAACGTTCAATAAAAAACATAAGTTTGAATGTTTTTTTTTCTTACATGTCACACATAACCCATAGTGTTTTTCACAGTACATGTACATGCCATAAAAAACCCAAAATGTATTTCCACTTAATAACACAGACAGGGTGCCAATTAGTGCAGTACGTAATACGTTGTTTCTTTGACATTTTTGTCATTCTATTGTATATTTACCCTTGATAATTAATGATGTATTAATATAACGGTGATAGTAACCGGCTTATCAGTGTGGTTTTCTGTCTAGTTCCTGGGTAACGGTTTATAGCAGTAATGCTTCACTGTTTGCTACTTATAAAAGCATACCTAGCTCTGCTAACCTTCCAAATAATCTGAACGTTAGTGCTGGAATCAGACTGGTGTGACTGTTCGTTATTACTCACATGCAGATTTACAGGTAAAACTATCCTAACTAAATAGAACCTGCCGCGAAGTTGATATTGGCAGCAAAATGAGAGAAGTGTATAAAATTAACCATTATCATTCTCACTTCTCTACATTTTGTTAATAACTATTCTCGGGAGTTTGGGTTCTAATTCAAATTGATATATTGAATTGCATTAAAATTTTCAATTCAACTGTCAGTCATCAATCTAAGCTTACAAAAAATTCTCTGAATTTAATCATTTCTTTATTACGACTCAGATAATACGATTAAAATGCTTTGACGTGCAAGTAAAAACATGTTGCTACAGAACGCACAGGAATGAATATTCGAAGAATGAACACACTTAGGGTTAAGGTCAGGTGAATAGTGACAAAAGTAAGTTAAAGACGCCCATGTATTTACAGGATTGTAATGAGTGTTTTCGCCAATGTGATACGTTACAGTAGTTTTTCTAGCATTCCTTGGATTCATTATTCTCCCATACTTGACAGGGTTATCCCGCGGTTGCTAAGGGAAAAATAACTCTGTATTTTACCGGGACAGGGAAAAGACAGCGTCCATGCACTAAACCATGACGTAATGCCATTAATACATGCGGTGGCTATCGACGGCGACATCATTAATTTTGACACATTGCGACATTCCTATGATGGCAGTGTTTTGAAAAGGTTTCTAAAAACTGATTTTCATAATGTTTCGTGAAAGCGTATCGGAGAAAAGAATCAAACATAGGTCTATCAAGTGGACAGGGATATCTAAAACCTCGTAAAAGATATTGACCGCCAACCCTCGGCAAGCCTTGGGTTGACCAGCCAAAATGTTTCAATCGGGTTGAGATATCCCTGTCCATTTGACAAACACATGTGAGATCTATTAATCTTGTACCTCAGTTATCACTGTGTCCACACGTCTCTGATAAAAAAATAAGTAATTAACCTCACATCATGGTTCACAATGCAGGTCTCTCAGAGTTATTACTTGTCATTTACAACTTTCCAAACAGCAATGGTGATACAGATATGACCTATGATCAACACCGACTCTTGACTAACTAATACTGGATCCTTACAACTCTATTTCCAACCATAACCCCCCAACCCCCATAACATGCTGTCACCAGTAAACGCAAGAATATGTATCGGGGATCTGCCGATTATTAAATGTCTATATTTTTCTGATATGGTATAACCTCTATTATAACATTATATACAATGTACATTATTTTGCAATAAAGATACACTCTTTGGGACCTCATACCGTTCGGATAAACTTATGTGCAACAGGGTAACCAAATTATACATTTATACCGAAAATATATACACACGTGACATACGGTCTCGTGTACAAAATATTGTTCTGTTTCGTTAAAAATTAATAGTTTATATAGCATTAAAAGTATTTCCTATTTGTTAAATGATCACAATAAATTTTATAATGCATAAACGAAGCTTGATCGCAACGGGATTGAAATCTGTATGCGTGAAATTTGTATGCGTGTAATGTTGTAAACTTCGTAATCCGATAATCTATAGCATTTGGAAGTCTTTCTTCCCCGTTTAGCATCGTTACAGTGTCGTTCAAATATGACGTTATTCAAGACAGATATGTATAACACCTACGGAATTGTTTACTGCCAATACTCGAACTCGTCAACATAAAAAAGTGCTGAATTATCACACACACTGGCCATTGGCTCAGTCACTTAGTTCAAGTATCCATTGAACTTCCTGGTATGTGATATCATTCTGTCTAATATAATCATATAGAAAAGATAATCATATACAAAACAAATAATTATATGCAAAACAAATAAGTATGTACAAAACAAATAATCATATACAAAACAAATAATTATATACAAAACAAATAATCATGTACAAAATAATTAACTATTTGAAAAATAGATAATCCTATATAAGATAATCACTAATGCATAGCAAGGAATCAGATATTCAAGCACAATACTAAAATATTTTGCTAAGCAATGAAAAAAACCATAATTGTTGCCTAAACAGATCAAGAAGTACAATTATATGTATTTCAGTGAGATAAAGAAACACTTCTGATGGTAAGAGATTGGGATAACACGTTTTGGTTATCAATGAAAATAATCTAAAAGCTAGATGTAACAACGCTTGACTCGGATCGAATGTCCAAATTTCCGTTTATTGTATTGACGAATCGACAGCTGTCAATCACACCACACATGGCTGTGCATTTTATGTTGTGTATGGTACGATGTTTGTTCCGACATTGAATAAGTACACGTGCGTTTGCGGACACGAGGCATGGCTATGTTACATCTAGCGATCGGTCAATTCAGTAGATAGTCATAAATATCCTGAAAGTTTAACAGTTTGTATTTAATGTTATTCTTAATGTAGAAACACACTTTGACTTTTATTTGGATATGCCATTAATGTACATGTGTTAATTGCATTTTGCGAATACAAAGGATAATGAGGATGAGTGGTTCAGCGAAACTGTCACGTTTTGAATCGAAATACATTTCCAACATCCGCTTAGAATTTAAGATAACGTAAACAAATTACTCCAGTGACCTGATGTGATAATGGTTTGGCTAAAGTAAGGACATTTGTTGGTTTGCAACATCTGAGCGTTATGTTTATAATGGTTTGGCTAAGTACATGTAGCTTAGAGGCGATCATTCTGGACAGTGTCACATACATGTACCTCTTTTATGTATATACACGTAGTTTTGGAAAAAAGGACTTATATCGTGACACCTTCCTTGTGATTCACCAAAAGATTGACAGTGATCACAAAAAGAGTATGTGTGTTAAAATAACAATTAAATTGCAAAATTATACTTCATGCCTGGTCTGTGAATGAAAGCACCGACGAGAACCTCTCAATGATGTAATAGATATTAATAATTTTAGTTCCATACGATCACGTAATATGGTTGTAAATTTCATATATAAATGGATGAATACATCAGATGCATGTCATTTATTCATACGTTGTATTATATAATCCAAGAAAGCCTCATCATGGTCGGTGGATGTTATATCATTATAAACCAGAGTATGTGAAGACCTGATTAATGTGTACATATATATTTAATTAAAACAAATATAAATAAACGTTACATCAGTTAAATTGGTTATTGGCATTCAATCTTTGTATGACAAAATACTAACTACCAATGATCGAAATCGTCAACATAAAAAGTGCTAAATCAATACGAACAAATCTATGGTCAATCACTTGGTCATTCAGTTCATGTACAGTATTCAACATACAACACAAATGAACTTACACCACAATACGTGAGCAGTTTGGTACTAACAATAAAACAAAACAAAAAATAAAGATATCAAAATACATTATTCCCTAAGCGTTATTTTAGCAAGTTAGCAATATACACTTTCGATCTTTTGAAGGATAGTTGTTTAGTGGTGTTAAGATACTATATAGAAGAATGAAAAATAATATAAATAATTGGAAAATGATGTTGAATTTGTTTTAATAAATAGCGTTTATCCATTGAATCATATAATTCAATGCAAATATAACTTCTATTCCAAACATTCTAAACTATTTTTATTAAAATGAAGACATTGGTTGGTTTGCAATATCTCAAGGTTATATTTCAAATCCATTTTGGTTAATCAGTTCTGCTCATTTTGTTTGGGATGCCATTGCCTTTTCTTACTTTACAAAATGTATTTGGTAAAAGCAGTTAGAACGTTGATTTCATCAAGTACATAATTGATATTTAATGTTTTCATCGTGAAGCGGCCTCTCAGCTAATAAATCATCTATAAACTATTGTACAATTTTAGAAAACACTTCATATTGATCTATATAAACACCGATATAATCACCCAGTTTAAATATGAAGAAAAAACACCATCTGGTTACAAACTTAACGCTAGCCAAAATTATTTCCATTGTAAAAATAACATTTTGTTTGTTATTTAAGTTTATATGTTATTAATATATCTTTATGGTTATAGAGAGACAAATGAAATGATTTTTATACGTTCATGAACTCATTACCCCTTAAAATGGTTTGGTCTGGGTTTTTTTTATTTTGAAGTGCCAATACATATATATGTATTTCCAACATGTCTTTTATATAAAACTTAAATTCTTCCTGGTTCAATAATTGAAATTTTATTTCAATATTAAGAAGTCCACATGTAATCATTATAATGGCTTACTGTATTTAACATCGTAAACATCCCAGATATGTGCCAACATTGGATATCTTATATCTAATTAAATAAATAGTCTTACAATACTTCATTCATGGCGGACTAGTGTGTATATATAGCTGTACAATATATTCAGCTTATCGAACATGTATAAATAATATATCAATATTTTCCTTGTGAAATGCTGTCTCAGGCATAAATTATTTACAAACTGTTGTAGAATTTTAGATAACACTTAATAATAATTTTAAATGCATCGTTATAGTCATACAGTTAAATTATTAAAGAAAGCATATTTATTTTACAGCTGTTTCATAATCTTAAGATTAATGATAGTAATAAAAAGCTGGAAACAAATGCATCTTACTTCTATTTATACTCGTTTGTGATGGTAAGAAAAACACATATTTTCTCCCATTCACTTCATGTGTATCCATTGGTTGCTGTGGTTGTTCTGTTGCTATCAGTTTAAGCATTTATGTGATGATGAAGTGATGAAGACAATTATATTATCCTCATCTTTACGAACAGACCTGGGTCAGTCGAGGGAACAGGATATTATCGTATATCTGTAGGGATTATCCTGTTGTTGCTAGGAAAAGACAACTCTTTCGCTCGTACCTAACAGGGTTTTCTTCCATACTTGACAGGGTTATTCCGCGGTCGCTACGGAAAAGATAACTCTTATACCGGGGTAGGGAATAGACAGCTCACAAACAGGCTAGACTATTGCCTGCGACGTCATTAATTTTGACGCACTGCGACGTTCCTTTGATTGCGGGGCTTGGTAAATGTTCCTAAAAACTGCATTTTCATAATATTTCGTGAAAGTATGGGAGAAAAAGAATCAAACAAGGGTCTATCAAGTGGACTGGGATATATCAACCCTTGTAAAAAATATTGACCGCGAATCCTCGGCTAGCCTCTGGTTGACCAGCCGAAATCTTTCACGAGGGTTGAGATATCCCTGTCCACTTGACGGACCCATGCAAGATTCTATTAATCCAACTGTTGCTAGGGGAAAGAAAACACTCTTGCCGGGGTAAGTAAAAGACAGTTTACATGAGCTTGGCATATACCAGATTTCGGTCTTTTTAAGCAAAGCTTCTTCAGCACCTGAATCTATAGTCTGTACATAATCATAATTATACTTGCGCAAAACACAAAAACTTGAACTAATGAAATATTGAGCACATCCAGTTCTATACCTTATATACAATACATACACTATATGTCCCTTGTTATTAGCCTGCTTATAGTAATGTCTTCAATAACAGCTAGAGTAAAACTTAATGTCACAGTTCTTTCAATACGTGTTTATGAGGGTCTTGAAACTTCACCGACTCGGCATTCACAATTTCCGAAGGTAAGGAGTTCCAGTCGTTGATCACTCTTATTGAAAATTATTGATAATACAAGCGAGGGGTAAAGATAAGTTGTACATTCATATGTCAGACAAACAACTGTTATTTGACATACTTGAGTAGTCATAAACACGGATGATACTAAGCAAACACAAAGAAAGAAATCTATACTGTCCTTTATACGTCAACCCTAGACGGCTCCTTTTTAACTCTATCTTGGAACTTGACAATGATATACCACTGACAACACAAACATTTTTGCAAGGCTCTGAAAGACACGATATTAACATTAATAAAGCTATATTGGATAAAGTTCAGTGCTTTGTCAGAGATACCAATAGATTTCGCTGATTTTGTTGAATAGATTTCGTTGAATTCGTTTAATATTTTGTAAAATCTTTTTTTTTCTATTTGTAATGATATGAACTAGGAGACATTTTGTATATGATGTTTATCTATATCTAGCTTGATGTTTTAGGATATCATCATCATTAAATAAATATAGCAATTCAGATTATTTATGTATATATCAATATTAATTTGTATCTACTGTTAATATGTAAGGAGAGGGCGTGTATAGGCATGTTGCCTGTTGCCCAATTCCGATTGTCTGTAACATCTGACAATAAAATATTCTGAAATGAAATGAAAGAAATCTTGTCTTATATAACCTACTTAAAGGCAGAAAAAACCATACACATATTGATGAATTTAGCAAACTACGATAGAGGTGATATATATATGTAGCTATTATATATCAGTGTATAATGATAGTAGAACAGCGATTCTGTTGTAAAGACAATCGATCAAGGGGAGGTAACTCGATATAAAAGAAAATCGGAAACCAGCTCTCGACACATAAAGAAATGATGTTAAAGACATTAAAGCATTGTTTAAACATTTAACTGATTTTGAAAATTATATCTTTTATTAAAAAATACTGTTTTTATGACATGATGACCATTTTTGTTTTTATGGAGCCCGTATAAATTGTATGTAACCCAGCTTCGCCGGAGTAACATAATTTACACGTGCTCCATCATCATTATAACCTCATAACCTCAACAAAAATATCCTTAATTCTAAAATAACAAATAACGAATAACTGTCTAGCTTTACCTTGATTATCCAATAACTATTTTGATAATATATGTCTTGGTAACGTAACACTTTCAAGACTACCTTAAATTGCATCAGTGAATAATTACTTGGTCACGATGTCAAATCTCAAAACTGAGGAGCCTTAATATAGTCCTTTACATCCGTTAAAGAGTTGACAGCAAACCATTGCACATGTCTTTCATGTAATTATTGATATTTTTTAAATTGCTGCAGTCATTAGCATTTACTGTGCATATAAACAAACAGAATTAACTGATATATTACTATGTAAGTAAGTAGGACTCTCTCAATAAAACGAGGATAGCCTAATAGTATAATATCGATCTTTGAATAGAGACCTTAGACATAAAGACAGTTTGCAGCTTCTGATGTGATTCCATACTATGAAGATGTAATTTATTATTAAGCCATCAAAGAGAAAGAAAATAGATCTAAACAGGCAGCGCATTACAAAGGCGGTTATGTCACTAACATTTTACGGAAATGCGTGAGCGGTCTTGTTCTAAAACGAAACCCGCCATACATGGCAAAAGCCAACGTGGCTTCCTAGGTGATTTAAATATTTATTCTCTGGTTATATTACAAGCGCCTACGACATTTTGAAGGAAGTATAATGTGTAAATTTACTTCCAATTATGTTTTGCAGTTGCACAAGTATTAAGCACATGTCCAGAGAAAAAACTGTCAAAAGGAACAGATTAGATAACCTAACATTAGCATCATTTCCAAGATTAGATAACCTAACATTAGCATCATTTCCAAATAAAACGCTCCAATCATAAATAATATGCTTTTACATGTGTTGTAAACATCAACATTTTTCATGTTTGATTCATTGTATCTGTAAAATGCCCTACAAAAGAACTTAGGAGTTGTAATGCAAATATCTCGGTAGGTCGATTTGACTTCCCTTATTAAGGAGTCAACCATAACCATCAAATGAAATCGAATTATGGATAATTTTAGAAGCATTATGAAATCATTACATCAATTAAATTAACAGTCGTTTAATCATTTCATTTCAAACAAGGAAACACAGTGATGTATATGTTGCTATATATATATATATAAATATGAAAATACGAATAGATAATCCATTCAAATTATTGATTTGAAATCAATTCTAAATATACAAGGAATGAATATTTAAACAATCACGCTTATATATATCACATAAACTCAAATTAATGTACACATTGCATTATCAGAAAGTTATTTAAAAACTAAAAGTTTCATTAATTGTGCAAATGGTGACAAAATTCGGTGCTTAAATCAGTTTTTAGTGTTGATCAAAATGACGCTTTGGCTTTTGTACACGGTTTTCTTAAAATCTCAAAATCACTATGAATTTGTCGCTATTTCATAAATTAAAAGTTTTAAACCTTGGTAATGAAACGTAGTGCAAAGATGCACATCATGTCCCACCATTTTCAGACTATATCGAATATACCTACTTTATGGACATCCATCAAGTATAGCAGAACACAGTAGTTTTCCACGAGTCTCGTGGCCTCGTTTACATTGGATCACCATTATATTTCAGTCTGAATATCTAATTATTGATTGATATTATAAATTTATAATTAATCTTTATTTCTTTCCATGACAAAATAACAGCTGAATTAGGTTAAACTAAATCGTCTGTTCACAATGAAATAAATTTTTGGTAGCTTAAAGATGCTCCACCGCCGACAGAGCATTAATGATATTCACCATTTGAAAAATAATTAGTGTTTAATCGTGTATACATAAGTCTAATTAACATAAAATAATTTATTTTGCCTTTGGGTCATGCGCAATCAGTACTTCATTCCATATAGGATATAGTGCCACGGAATTTTTTCGGGATGCAATTAATTATTTTTTATATTTTTAACTTGAAGTAAAATTAGAAGCTCAAACTTTCCAATGGTGGTACAATGTAATGGTGTAAAGTAAGTAACTTTTGTAACTGAATAAAACTACTTAATCGTCTGCTGCTGTTTATGATAATGAAAAAATTCCTATTGTCAGCGCTGGAGTATCTTTAAGGCAAATACTTCTTTTATGAAATGATCAAGGTTCGAGTCGTGACCGGAAGTAAACAGTTTAGTATGATAGAAGATTTCCATATTTAATTTATTACCTACCTTGGAAATTTTTCATCCTCCACTTCATGTATATTTTGAAGACTATGACTGTCTAGAATCTTCCAGACTTTCAAAATTATCTCAAGTGTTCTGTATAATTTTCTCCGCCTTTCTAAGTTTTAAACTTTCCATATTTACCGACTTGTGTAAAGTTCGTATTCGCAAAGTTATAAAACAATTGAATTAAAATGTTGAATTTTAATATATACACGTTTAAAATAGCTCGGAAGAACTTTAGCGGTTCTTTCAAAACGTGTGATACTTCATGCGACATAAACCACTATGCCAATAGTATATTGGTGCTTTTTGGATCTAAACCATCATTTAAAAGCATCCGTATTCATACATTGTGTGATTTATGACAGTTTGTGATTGTGCAAATTACAAGAAATACAACTTTAAATCTTTGTGTTGATTGGAGTAGGAGATAAATTATCATTCATGACTTCTGTAATTTTAGCTCCTCTAGCGAGACAGAAAATTGCATAGCTCTTAATGTAAAATGACCATCCAATGCTGTTTTATTCTGGTAAAGGAATAATGTATATTGCTACATACATTACACTTGATAAAGCCTGTCTTAGTATTTGTCGACAACGCCATGGTTGTGGGTCAAGTATGGTGTGATCAATGCTATGTCAGTTGTATTCAACAGCTTTAAATGGTTAAATTAAGTTCACGATCGTATATTATTCTTTCAAAGTTACAAAAACACTCGTTAAACATAGGTTGCTCATTTACGTTCATAATGCATGCATAAAATGTAAATTAATTTTTTTTTATTTCAAAATTAATCCTTTCACCACTGTCTGGCTAATTACAATAGTTTGTACAAAGCCAAACCTACTGCAGGTAGCGTACCGATATTATTGAATGTTGCAACATATAGCATAATAAATAAGGATTTAACGACCTGCAGGTGTGAAATCCCATCAACTGGCGACCTGCTCAGGTAAATTGATTAGGTACAGGTATTTAGCAATTTAGATTCCATATGATATAACATACACTTAATCAAATCAAGCTTTATTGGTATATCGACCTGGACCAATTAAACTGAAAGTTAAATTGAAGTATAGCTATACACTTAAGTATATAATATCCATAAATTACTACATGTAAGTTTTGTAGTGAAGAAAATGTATTATATGTGTCTATTGCAAACGCTAGGTATACTTGAATGAATATTGCAGGCACATTACCTAAACATGTTTGTTTCACAATCCACTTTTTGTGATATTAAAACAACAGAAAGAACATTCATCAAAACCGAAAATAACATTTAAACATTGTATAATGCAAATATTTACTCCAGTGATATTTTTGTACATAAACATCACAATCATGTGTCTAAGAATTTAAAGCGCAAACACGTGCTTGTGAACATAAATAGACACATGTTTGCCATGATGTAAACTGTATAGTAGGTTGCAAAAAAGGTATGATACCCAGCATAAGTACAAGAGGTCAGATGTCCTTACAGTTTGCGATAATTCAATTTACGTGGTCACTGAATGTCTTTCACGCATCCGCCGCATGTAACTGTTCAATTGTGTTGGGTTTTTTCCTAAACGACCCTTGGTTTCAATCTGGATTATCATTGCTGATCGCGTTGCATTAGGTTTAGACTTAGAAAAACTAATCGCACATTACCACAGATATTAATCGTTAACCAGCCTTCAAGAAATATTCATTATCGGGTAGCTTCCAACGTCCTGTGATCTGGTATACTACTTAGGAATCAGTTCCTTATATACATTATTGTATCATATATTCTAAAATCTTGATTATAAGTCTGAATCGAGAATCGGAAATAAGGCGGTCTAAACAAAAAAATGAATAAAAGCCTTGGATTTCTAACGGTCAAATGTATCTTGAAAATAGCCTAGTCTTATAAATAGCCCGCACTTGAAAGTAAGCCTTAGATTCCCTCCAAGCAAATTATCTATGACAACAGACTTTGTTTTCTGATGGAGATCTATAAAACATTCTCATAACGTTTTGTATTGGTGTCGTTATTTGATTACATTCATAATCACATTAGTATTAATTATGAAATTTGTTCATTTACCTAATGTATTTTTTTCTTTTATTATAATTTAAATGTTTCAAAAATTATGCCAGTCGAGTAGGTAAGTCTAAAATACGTTACGATATAAATAACTTCGAAAATAAAACGGGCTTGAAAATAGGCAAATCCTGAAAAAAAGCCTGTGATTTAGTACCAAAAAAAGAATACATGTATAAGCCGCGGCATATTATCGAAATTTTAGAGTATCTATATCAAATAAGTTTAAAAACAAAATATATATGTCCGTGTAGCGTTCATATCTATTAAGTACGTCTACATTCAATTCGAGAAAGAGTATAGCAATTAAAACAAGTACCTATCGTAACGGGTAACCATTACTCAAGGAATTACTAAGCTACTTCTTGCAACATTGCAAGAGGAAGAAAGTAAGTCAATCCATATTCGTTATGGAGAATGGGATATGTATGTAAGGACAATAAAACAACTATCACTACACTCACCGCGACCTCAAAGCTGGTTCTTAATGATGTTAATCATATCAATGTATAGTTATGTTGTCATACCTATTTCAACGTTACTGACTTGAGACCTGCTCTCAATATACATGTATTTAATAAACACATTAATAGTCTCGGTAAAGACCGATATTATGCTGTTAGATGAGACATCACCGGTATCTATTGGGATAAATGTTCAAACACCTCCCACCGTTGATAATGATATCAGTATTTAAACTTCATGCATTCAGACAAGTTCAAAACGTATATGACACTATTAAACATTAATGTCAAAATTTGCATCTTTTGTTTCTGGTAGGTAGTGTTTTGGTGCAGGAACGCATTGTCTATTATTACAACAAAAAAAGAATGTTGTTTCTATTAAAGTCCTTATGGGACATAATGTAATCATAATTTCCTTCTTTTTATGATTAGCCCGCACACAGTTTCCCTATTTCTGGGAGACATGTTTATATATATGTACGGTAAACGCCGAGAGAATTAGGCGCCTGCCGCCTCATTTGAATCACCATAGCCAATGAAAACCACACTCTCTCGGAAGTCTCTATATCAATAGAGTAAATCTTAATGAAAAATGATCTATTCAAAACATTTTATAGATTCTTTCCGTTGATTCCTAATTATGATAATCCGTTTATCATTTTATAATTACGATCTGCATCTAACCACTCAAATGCATTTTTGCATTCAATATAGATTAAGTTTAAATTAACGAAAAAAGAAGGATATATGTCACTTGTGTATGATGACAATACTCTAAATATGTTTTCGACATGGAATAAGTAATGCCACGTATGTGTTGGCTTAGATTCCTAGCCAATGGTAGCAATGCTCCGCCCTAAACCGTAGTAAAGGTAGTAGTAGTAATATTCATATCGAGGTTAAATGTCACGATTTCTCGGTTGGCAGCTGTGTATAAAACCAGCGACGTTAGTGATGTTTTCTCATACACATCAGTGTACTTCAACACAAGATTCAATATATTTACAAAGATAACTGTCGCTGAACCTCGATTCATCCTGACATATTGTAAATATATCGGGAATTCACCAGAAGAAGAAATCACAAAATGAAAATGCTGTTAGATGCTCCCAGAACAGGACAGACCACATGTGGCTGTGGATCTTTAACAAACTTGAATGAGAACAGAAAAGAAGGCCTGGAGATAAAATCTGGACAATTGTACATGCTGCAGGTGCATCATAATAAGACGAGAAAAATGCCAGTTTTTGTGAGAATCTACAGAAACAGATTCGAACATTACGCCGTGATCTACAGAAATCAAACATTCACAAACAATTCAATCTACGTCAGTTTGAAAAACTGTGTCGTTCGTCGATGTGAGGCAAAAGACAATTGTATTATTGTTACCCCAGATAACATGGAAGGAACAAAAATGACATTTGAAATCAAAGAATCTAGTGACATGGGGGACTGGATCTCAGCATTCCGTTCCAACATCACACAACGTCCAGGGAAATCTATGCGTCAGCTGGTGTCTCCTGTGATTCCTAAGACCCCGCTAATGCCGTGTTTACAGGAGGAGGAAGAATAGAGGACTTTTGAACTGTTTTTCATAAGGACAAGTACAATATAGTTGATTCGGCATTCTACAATAATGTCTTCATAGACATATGCGGATTATGTGAAACTAACAGTTCCAAAACTAACGTAAAGCGGACTTAACGATATTCTAATCTTCTATTGATTTACATATCACAACACTGGACTTGGTTATAAAATAATTTAATAAAATTAGATATGATGACACTAAAAATGGAGCTGAAAGTAACATCAAGGAGGCAATTTACCTTGAATTACAAAGTGGTTATAATAAAACAACGTCATGAGTTTTATGGATTAATGAAATCCTGTATAACATTAAGTAAACATTAAGTTTGTTTATTTCCATGCATTCCGTCCATTGTTTAACGAAAGATAACGAATAGTTCTATCCTGCTATCTGTGATGTAGTTAATCAATATTTATTATATTTGTTTCAGAGTTAAAATTTTATTGTTGTGTACAAGCTACGAATGTAAAAGATGTTGTATGGTTGTAAATGTGTGTAAAAACTACCACTTGATATTGATTGAATTTATTACTAAGTTAATAAATACAAGATATTGAAAAAATACTTAATTTGATTTATCTGTTTCAATCAAAATTACATTTATCAATTGCTTACCTGGAAGACCGGTACACAAAACTACCGTTGATATATACGCATACATGTATATACATGACAATAGGACGTGTGTTTATTTGTATATTGTGATCAACATTACGACAGATTAACTGGTGACCTGAAATAAAGTAAGTCAAGGAATTATTCAGCATCCCGTCTTGACACAAAAATTCTTTTAATTAAGATTCATAAAAAGGTGTAGAACGAGGTCAAATGCACAGAGACTTTGTAAATGAATGTTACTTCTTCACAAAATGGTTTAATCATCATATGATAGCACATCTAACATATCTCACTTTGATTAATAATCTTCGTCAAGAAAAAGTCACTATCTGATGCTAATGGAGAGTCAGGAAAAAGTAGTTCTTCAAGAAATGGTCAAACTTTTAAATTTAGGAATCCTACAAATGGAACTAATTTTTTCATTACTGTTCCTATATGATTCATTGTATATACTTTGGCATACACGCGTGGTCATTGTTATGTACTTAAAGAATTATTTTTCTACATCATACATCACGTTTATCTTTTTAAAGAAATACAATAATCACTGTGTTTAAATATTTACTGATAATTTAATTAATCATCGTCGCTTTCCCCGTACAGATACGGGGAAATCTACGATGAGTAATTAAATAATCAAGTCCAGTTGCAAGTGCATGTGATATAAAAGAAACGTATTTGCCAAGCAACTAATTTCTTCATCGAGTTTATTTTGGGGTTCTGAACGGATGTTTACAATTAATATTTTTCACTCAATAAATTGCTTACATCAATAAGCAATAAAAGATTTTCAAAATAAACACAACGATACCAATTGCTTTTGTTCCAGACTGTTTCATGCAACAGTAAGGCAGAAATTAATACTTGGAAATATTAAAAGCGAAACTTCAAGAGCACTTCAAATGAGGCTTCAGAATTATGGGATGCCGAAAATATGATTTTTGATATTGTGACATGAAAATTGTATGTATGTTAGATGAGAATATGTAGATTGAAGGGCGTGATTTGGATCTAAAATTTAAATTGATAAGACAAACACTTTCCTCGGATACTGCTCAATATAAAGCAACACAGTTATTGATGAATTTGATTTTAGTTTGCTCATTTAAATCAGTGAATAGCAATAATATCTTATTTTCTGGTGAATTTTTTTATCCACGTGTAAGATAATTGATTCAAAATGACAATAAATGCTTTGAACATCCATAAAGACGTTCATAAATCATTACGCTTCCTTGATTGAAATATCTTAACGACGAAGTGATCGTATAATATTGCATTATGAATTTAAATATTTCGTAAGGTTTATTTAATGATCTTTAATTATAATTCTTCTGTAAAATTACCATTTTAGATTCTACATTAATTTGTGCAGTAAACGTATGTGATGAAACGTCATGACTATTAACGATTAATAGAGTGACAAAGGAACGGAAATAATATATCTATCAATCCAATATTTTGGCGTATAGGAATTCGACTTCAATCATTGCTAGTGAGATGCAGAGCTTAAATAAGAGACGTAATATATTTGATATATCAACAACTTCATGCATATCGTAACTATAATATGTCGAGGCGTATGTCCCTAGACTTTGATATCGAGACAGAATCTAATAGTTTAACAGTGAATAATAATTTAGAACTGACTCGATGTTAAGTTACCTTGACATGTGTAGTAAAAACATATTTAATTTGTGTATTTTATCAAATTGATTTATCTCTATGACGTCACTAAAGATTAGAGTTATCAGTCCAACCTTGACAATTATATACAATGTTTAACACGTGTGTCGATCTGAGATTTAGAAAAAAAATTGTATTGACTGTCGAACACACGAAAAAGAGTCTTCTGCCGTCGTCTCTCTGTGTTCTGGTTAATCGGTATTTATGTAAAACTCCGTATCTTTGGCAATAACCATACATCTTCACTGTTTAGTCGTATTAATTAAATTTTGCAAGAATCGCGTTGATTTTGTATACTCAGTGGTTGATAAAGTATCAATGAACAAACTTTGGGGTTTTTTCAATAAATTATTCATGGATGATTCAAATGGTTAGTTAGCATAATGTGATCATTATAAATACAAATGCAACGCATAGAACGTTACATAATTTCAAAATGATTAAAGCAGAAGCTATTATAATAATATATCTAAATATATCTCCTTTATCTTCAATGGCCAGTCCTTGACCACAGAAATCGTTAACACAATTCTAAACAATGTTTATATACGTCTCAATATGATAACAGTTTGATTACTGGGGCAACATGCGTTTCATAAGTCGTAATGAGCAGCTTGTCTTGTAAAATTAAGTCTGAAATATATCGTAAAACATAAAACATACCAGTATGATTCATTGTTCAAATCAATAAATTGCCAAGACATTTTCACTTTCGAGTTTACATATTCAAGGTAGCGTGGTCGTTGTGATAATTAAAATGGTAACTTTTATTATTCTGATTAATCCTCTTGATACAAAATCCCCTTTTTATGTATAATTGACATGTCATGTTTGTTAACTAACGTAGAGCCATAATGGATATTTCAATTATCAAAAATTGATATATGTACCATTTATTATTAAAACAATGACGTGGACGCCATAAACAGGTATATACTCCCCCACAGTGTTAATCTATTATGCAAATGATTCTATTTTCATCTGAAATAATGGCTACCTAGATAAACAAGTTCGGATACAAGTGTTCATCTTTATTACGAACAAATTACATACTAGGGAACACAATACGGTTTTACTACACTAACTATGAGCCCTGAGAGATATTGTATCCAATGTATTTTCGCCCTCTTTCCAGGGAGACATTTTTACATTGCAGGTGTATATTTTATATGATGTGTCTGGTCTATTTATGCAATTCTAATACATTTATATGTTCATAAAATACATGTGTTGGCAAAACCGATTGAAAATGAGGAGTGTCAATTTAGGCCCTCTGGTGGCCATGGCCGATAAACATTATTTTTTGTTTACAAAGGGGGTAAGGACATCATGATAGGACATATGATTAAGGTCAGGTCGGAGTGCCTTATGGGGGTTAAACAGAAGGGGCAATTTTCTATTGTGTCCAGTTGTGTTGGAACCAAATTATATATTTTGAATAATTTTTTATGAAGTATAAAGCATTTACATGTTAAAAATAAAACATTTTGGAAAATATAACATAGTGTCAAAAATACGTCACAGTGACCTAATTTTGTTTAAGTCAATTATTCAAGAATAAAGTCCATCTTGTGTCATAATATACCAGACAAAATGCTATATAAATTTTAAAAAATTGCATTAAGCAAAATTTTTGCATATTGTAAACTTAGACAAAGAATATTGTGGATTAGAAAGGATTGGGGAGGGGGAGCAAGGGGGAGGGGATTTTTATTTTTCAAACTTTAAAACACCAATTAATGTTTTGCTTATGTTCAGCGGGTCATATACTTGCACAAATACCTTGCTATAAAATTTTGAAATGCAATAATGATTTTGTAAATGTTTAAATATGCATTGTATAATTAAATTCTCTCAAATGTGATTTATTACAGGAAAAAAATACTATTTGAGTTTCAGTTTATCTTATTTCTGAACATAGCATTACATTTTTGGTGTTGTAAAGATTATATAAAAAAATTACAAATGTTTTTGCCTAGTTTTTTCAGTTTATAATTTGAAAATTTAATATCATATACAACATTTTTTTTCTGGTATATTATGGCACCAGACGAACTTTTTTCTAATATAATTTACATTTAACAATAATAATTTATAATTCATAAAAAAATCATTCAAAATTATAATTCGGTTCCAACGAAACTTGACAAAACAGAAGATTGTCACTCCTGTTAACCCCCTAAAATTCACAAGGGTTTTCCAACCTGAACTTAATCATATGTCATATCGTGATGTCCTAACCCCCGGGTATCTGTTAACAAAAAATAATGCTTACCGGTCATGGACACCAGAGGGCCCTAATTGACACTCCTCCTTTAATTAATAATACATTGTCCCCGTTGTCATCTAAGTGTTGCCTTATTTCTATGATTGATAAGGTCTAAAATAAATACATACAGAATCGTTATAATATCACGTCACTTCAGTAATTTTTTGTCACGTTTTCCAAGCTGATGTTTGGAAATAAAAGTCTTTATTTTTCACGTTTCAGATTTCACAAGATTAACAAGGTGATATATTTTTAGACGAAGTCGTCGTCATTTTCCTGTTATTTCTATGTTATTTTTTAAATTATATGTATTTGCAAAAGAGCATATTAATAACATTTACTGATAAATATCAAAGTGTGTTTCTAAATTTATAATAACATTTTCAAATGAATAGTGTTAAATTCTCAGAACATTAAAGACTATATAGAGTGGATACAGATCAGCGGAAAATCAACATATTATCCAAGTCGAGCGTTATAATATCTAGTTTCTTCAATGAGCGAAATTTCGTTGGTAAACAAAACTGAAGCGGATCAAATACACATTTTGCTCTAGTTGATAACCTGAAAAAAGCATTTGAGATCATCAGTAGTTGTTATTGATCGTACAATTAAATCACATCATATTTTCATACCACAAAACAGCATTAATCATTTAAAATAATATCAATCATTTCATTAGAAGAAAAATAGTTTTCGACCTGTTAATCGATAATAATGTGATTTAAGACTATTGCCTACCAAAATATCCAAGTATTGAGCTTTGATATCTGATTCCCTACCCAGTGGACACACAACATCCGGAGGACGTTTTTATTAGGGCCGATCGCAACGTTGCATTTAGGTTGCAAAAAGGTTGCAAATAAAGTTTGGGGAACGTTTTTTCATAACGTCCGCCGAATGTTTTCATATAATGTTTTCACAACGTTTGCATGTTACGTTGTTTATTTCCATTATTCTAGTATTTTGAAGTACAATAACAACAAAATATAGTGTTTATATAATATTTTAATGTCTTCTGCTAATCCTGCATGAAAAAGGTGCAACAACTTCCACCTAGATTGTTATTGTAGGAGCCATTTCACGTACTTCCGTGTGGACTTATGTAAGCATTTTCATCTGTAAAAGAAAAACAGAATAAAACATTAAACATCTATATAATGATTTAGACAATTAATAATATAATAGTATATAACATTTCAAAGCAATGCCATTTTTTATTTGTTTAATTATCTCAATAACAAGATTTTCGAAATGCATTAACAAAGCTTCACCTCAATTCATGTCCAATGGATTGGATATTGTATGTAATGTTGTAAAATTGTATGATATTCTATAGTTTAAAGATTCATGAAAAATAAATTCACCACACACACTGGTCATTCATTCGGTCACTCATTTATCTTCACTGTTCCTTGCCTAAACATATTGTAAACAATGTTCTAAAGAATGTTTGAGTTTCGTCTCAATATAATATTAGTTTAATTACTGAGATATGCGTTTCATAATTAAGTTACAAAGAACACCTTATCTAATAGGACATGAGTCTAAAAAGGATGTTAAAAAACATACTAAAAAGATTAATATTTTGAATATATTGTCCAGATGAATTCACTTTAGTCGACCATGATAAAAACTATAAATAATTAATGATAGTACGGTGACCAGTGTGATAAATTGAGTGGTTACTTTTATTATCTTGTTGCATGTTCCTGAGACCAAATCCCTGTATAATTGACATGTCATGATGTTTGGTAGCTAACTTTAGAGCCACAATGGATAATTTTATCATAGAAAATAATATATTCAGAATTTATCATTTAAACAATTACGTGGAAACCATGAACAGTTACATACTCCCCCACAGTGGAAATATATTATGCAAATGACGTTGTTTTCACGTGAAATGCTGACTAGCTAGTTCTTATAGAAAATGTGTCTGGACATAATGACCAAATTACCCAAAGTGCATTGCTTCTCTTCCATTTGGAATTTGAATTATCACACATTATTCTACCATTATCACAATGAAGCTCCTATCAAAGGTCCGAAATATCATAAACTTAACTCTCATAAAGCATATGCATTTCTAGTTTTCGTAAATGAGTCAAGAATAATGAAAACCACGAAACTCGTATCGGCAGTTTAGCATTTATTAAAAAACAGAGTTTAACTTCTTACGTAATTTGAATAATGTCTGTATTTTAATCCGACCTACCCGTCCGCGTATTGTGTTCGATTATGTGATATTTTTGGTTTAGGTTGTCCTCTTGTGAAATTATACGAATTATACAATGGCGACATCTACCAGACAAAATTTGTTCTCCGTTTGGTAAATCTGAAGGATTTTCTGTATTTTCACTTGTCAATAAAGTACATCGGTTTACAAAACCGTTTGAGGATTTAAAAATGTTTTGTCCTGTTGACGTTTAACAATTGAAGTAATTTATAAAAATGCTTTATAAAATAAGATAAACTTAACATACAAAAACATGTACTTATGATTTGTGGTTACATTTAATTGAATATATAATGAGCACTGTAATAAGATTTTTGCATTTTCTTATTTACATTGTTTTAAGATCTAGTGACCATGACGAGACTGTCTGTGGTTATGTAATATGTGCATATCATGCATTCGAAATAACAACTTTTTTAATCATGATATATGATATATGATATATGATGGTAATGTTTTCGCAATTTAAATTTTAGTTACAAAACAACTATTTATTATATTTGTGATCATTGTCAATCTTTCAGAGAAAAGTATTACGAAAACATGCTATAACATCACAAGTAGTTAATTATAAACACTTGATGGTACGAAGGACTTATTGTATCACCGTGTCTTTAATTAGATATAAGTGACCAATGTTCGGATATACTTGACATGTTAATGATACTTGTTGACTACATTAAGGGCAATCATAATAATTACATATGGCCTAATTGACATTAAAATAAAACTTTAATTATTGAAACAAGGAAGCAATTGCAAGTAATAAATTTAAGATAAAAGACAGGTTGTTAATAAATTTTCGGAAAATTATACATATTTTCATCCATAATTCAACGACACACACAATTTATAATTATTGGTGTTTTGCTTAGCATTAACTCATTAATCACTAAAGCTAAATTAGTGCTCTTCTACATAAAAACACTAGACCAGTTCATAATGGAATTTCAGTTCATGAGTTAATGAACGTATCAAAAGTATATTACTTGATTGATCCCTCTATACATGTAGCCATAATGATTATTTAACACTCTATAAACTTGGATTACAGACATAAAATAGAAAAAAAATGTTGGCCAACGTCTACCGGTTAAACATGTTCACAAATGTATTGTGCTGTAAGGATAAGTACTGAATCACAACGGTAACACAACAGATAATACTGTTCTTATTACATATCGGTGTAAGTACATACGGTGGACAACACATATGGTAGGACATGTCTTTCCTCTCAATTATTCTCATGTTAGTATCGTTTAAGTTATACGTGACGTAACTGGGCGAACATTTTGTCATGTTACTTTATCTTCAGTAATCTATCAAAACACAAGAGGTATAATGAATAAAGCTGTGCAAATAATTCAAATGAGCAGACAGATATATATGACGCCTTATAAACATTAGTTTGAACACAGACGTTTTGCACTGTAAACTTCTTATTTTTATACCTTATGTATGTTTAGGTGGAAACATATCTGCGAAAAATCACTTAAAATAGCTAATTGTAGACCACAATTTGGCTTCATGTTCTGACGGTATGTTCTCATTTCATAGCGCTGTAGATGTGAGTGTAATGGTTTTTGGCAGTAATGCTACAAATAATTTTCAGCTCTTATTTGTACTTGTAAATTAAAACCTGTTCATTGAAAGTAATGCAATTCTCAAAAGATTGGTAACTTTTAGTTGTGAATAACATAGTATAAGCTCTTCTTGATACGCGTGTATGAAAAATGCGGCACAAATAACTTTAAGCATAAAATATCATTTACTTTTGTTTCAGATAGACTGATGTACGAAATTCTAAAATAAACGATAATACTTTAGCTGATAAATCCAACGATTGCATGTGTACAATGATACCTTTGGGTATGTTGATACTCATTTTCGTTTTGCTTCAGACAAGAAAGTGCATTCATACAAGCTGACTGATCAACATGCAATGAGGCTGATCTAGTCCGTTAAACCTGCCTACATTTTAAGGTGTTTTTTTTCTAATATATATATAATAAGCTTGTGATTCCTCTTAAAAATATGAAATCGTAGGACAGATTTGGCCAACGCTATTTCAGCGGCATATTTCTAATGCATCGTCCATGCAATGCCGAAAAAACGTACACAAAAGTATGCATTGGAATAGTATGTTCTCCATTGCTCCCATGTTACATCCTATTTATAAATATATAACAGCTCTGCATAATGGAATACTTCCGAAACCCTTCATTGTTACTCATTTGTAAAGACCGCCGACTACACATTTAGTTTGGTAAACAGCAGCTTATCACCATCGCTTCCGATTTTATTTTGAAAAAAACATGTGTAATTGATGAGAGGTTAACAAAATGCCAGCCACTCAGAGTTGCTATAGTGTAAACATGATCGACATACATGGCATGTTGTCAAACATCCAAATTGAACTCTAATTTTGCTGGAATAGCATCCCTTTTGCTATATCCACGTTGCATATACAGGTCTTTACGTGATTTGCATTTTGTTTTCATCTCAAGTAGACATGTTTTTACACCATTTTCTAAATAAAATGATGACAATTCAATTGTTTCCAACACGTTATCATCATATTTACGTACTTATGTACCATAATTGATATCAATATAACAACCATTGCATACACCAGAGAAGTATGAGGAAAATATATATTCTTCTTACCGTCATTGACGAACGTAAATGATAGGAAGATGCATTTTATTGCAGTATGATATCACTATTATACATAAACTTTCTACAGAGGGTGAAACAGCTGTAAAATGGATAATCATATCGATGTGCTTCAAGATCGTTATATAGTATTTTCTAGAGCTGTACAATAGCTTATGAATAATTTAGTAATTGTGTTATTTTACAACGAAAACATTAGTATTTTTTGATACATTTTCATTAAGCTGAATATATTGTACAGCCATATATACATATTACACCAGATCGATCAGGTGGTGCATTTTATGTTTGTATAATAGTGTCTTTAATAAGATAAAAGATGGCCAATGTTCACCTATATTTGGCAGGTTGATTTTTTACTACATTTAGGAATATTATAATGATATGGATTAATTGATATTAAAATCAAATTTTAATTAGTGAAACCAGGAAGCACGAAAAGGTAATAAATTTGAGATAAAAGACAGGTTGGCAATATATTATGAGAAAATTAAATATAACTCTCTTCCTTATTTTAACGACATATATACAGTAATATATAATTATTGGTGTTTTGCTATCCATTAACCTATTCACCTATGAAGATACATTATGATGCTTTTTTATTTAAAGTAGACCATAACATTGTGATTTTTAAAGGGTTGATGTGTGAATGAACGTTTTCAAATTAATATTACTTGATTAATCCCTCTATAACCATAATGATTATTTAACACTCTATAAACTTTCATTATAGATATAAGCGGGTAATTGGGAGGGTACAATAAATAGACTGTTGACCAGCGTCTACCAGGTAAACACGTTCCCAATGATAAACCTTGCTTTCAGTGTAATGACCGACTTACACTGGTATTATAACGCGATCGAAATGTATTTAGTAGATATCAGTATTAAACAAATGATATAGCAGGTATTCCTTTTGTAATATCATACATTCCCCTGTTAGTATCATTAAGCATATACATATAATATAATTTAATTTTGCTACGGGTAAACCGACATAGTCAATTCTTTAATGAACGAAAATGTTGCAACTTAAATGTTCAACCATTGTAGGTGCACAACCGCAATAATAAATTTTACGTTGAAATACCTTTTTATAGTGCGTCAGAAACGGGATGTGTATTCCTACAAGCTGACTTGCCAACGCGAGGCTGATCTTAATTATAAACAAGGGGTGCGATTACCCTATCCCAAATTCTTTTTTGTTTAAAAATGATGATATTTTATTGTTTTCGTCACGTCATCATTTCATGCAAGTACTTATGTGCCAAAAATCGATTGCAACATAACTATCTGATACACCTGAAAAGTATGGGAGAAAATATATATTCATCTTACCATGACGAGCATAAATAAATGGAAGATGCATTTGTTTGGAGTTTGTTATCACAATCATACATTAAAAGTCTTAAGAGAAGGAAACAGGAAGAATGGCATTATATGGTTTTCTTCACTTTCAAACTGGATGATAATATCGATGCGCTGAAGAATAAAGACCATTATGTATTTATTTTTTCAAACTGTCAATGATAGTTTATACATATTGTATTCTTTATGTTTGAGAGGTTGTTTCACAACAAAAATATCAATAGATTATTAATACATTTAGCTGATTATATTGCAGTTATAATATATATACACATATATCGCATTACTGACGTATTATACCATATGTCTTTAATTAGGTAAAATATGGCCAATGTTCACCTATATTTGGCATATTGATTTTCTACAATAAGCTATTATAATAATTGCAAATCAACGAATTTATATTAAGATAAAAGTTCATTTATTGAAACCAAAAAAGATTGATTCCTTTATAACCACAATGATTTATTAGTAATCTATAAAGTTGGATTATAGATAAGGCTATTTTTCCAATAGATAGGCTGTTGGCTAGCGTTGTAACCAAGTTGTTTTTCTTTTACGTTTAAGCTGAAACATTATGAAGTGTTTTCTAAAATTATACATAGATAATGTATTCGTTATGTCTGAGTGCCTGTTCACTACGAAAATATCAATAGATTTTATTTGGCAGCTATATATACTCAAATGATGGTAGGAATGACACATTATTCGACTATTTCTTTAATTAGATATAAGATGTCTAAAGTTCGCATGTGTATGGCATTTGTTGACTACATTATTATGATTGCATATAGACTGATTGATATCAAAATAAAAGTTTAATTATTGAAACCAGGAAGCAATTAGTAAAGTGGCAAATTTAAGATATAAGACAGGTTGGCAATATATTATTACAAAATAAAACATATTTTCGTCTGTATTATTTAAAAGACACACAATTTATAACTCTTCTTGCTTGTCATTACCTTATTCACTCCTGAAGACACAATTATATACTTCTAAGCCAACAACTAGTCTAAGACCAGTCAATTATGGATTTCAGGGGTTGATGAGTTAATAAACGTATTTAAATTAATTTGACTTGATTGATCTCTAAAGAACCATTTGAGGTGATAATGATTAATAAGCACTCTATAAACTTGGATGACAGACATAAGATATTTTTTACAATAGATAGACTGTTGACTAGCGTCTACCAAGTACACACGTTTCGCTGATACCGTGCTATCAAAATGGTGACCTAGTTACCCTGGTAACATAACACGGCAGTACTGTACTTAGATACCAGTAGTAGCACAGAAGATCGATTTACACTAATTGTATAGCAGGTCTTCCTTCTTTAACATCTCACATTCTCATATTAGTATCGTTAAAGAGACAATTCACTCAGGCAAATTCTTTTACATAACCAATAAGCAAAATATAGCATAAATGTATTGTTCTACATTTCTTATGAAACATATAACGTAAAACATTGACAAATTCCACGACATTGTTAAGTATTTTAATTAATATCGTTGAAATATCAAGTCGTTGATCAATACGATTAAGCAGGTACAATATTAACTCTGTACCCATACCCGAGCTAAAGTCACGCACGTTAAACAAATGAACTACATAACCACTGAGAAGGTGATAAAATGATTTTTAGGCAAGACAATTCACCTAATAAGGTAAACACACTACTGTCAGAGCGATTTGAGCAGTTTTAGCCAAAAGTTACATTACTTTACGAGCAAGGGACAGGGTTCGGCATACAAGAAGTTCGACCACAGTGTGTAATGGCGGACAGCGAGCAAGTTTGAATATTTCACACACATGTCACCACCATAGGCGTTTCAGGCATATCACAGTAAAACTGACTGATCTAATTTCCATTAGAACTTGTTTTATCTGATATATATACAAATTTTAATGTTCTCTTAGACTGAATGGTCCCTTTAAGGATAATATGTCTGAAAATCTAGACATATAGTTAAAAATATATGAAATATCTTTTTTTAGTGGACCTCTGTATATTCAGTAAATAAAACTATGATAAAACTGAATAAACGTTATAAATCTAACATGTGCAAAACAACAATGACATCTACGTTGATATACATTTTTATTTTCCCTCTTGTATTAATATGATGCCCATGTCAGGAAATCAGGACTTTGGACAGGACGATAGAGTTATCGTTCTTTGTCCCTGCAGTCATTGTCAAGAAAATTGCGACACACAAATGAAATTATGGGAGACACCGAAAATTTGACAAGAATTGTTTGAGAATACTTGGCAGAATTACATGGAAACATGTTCGTTCATTCAAAGAGATAGAATTTGCTAGCATTCCTGATCATTTGTTACAATTACACTCATTCGTTAATTTCATGCAAATAATTATCTCTATCGTCTAAAATGCCTTTGATAATCTCGGCAATTACATTGAAAATTGAAATTCCTATTAAATTATTTATGCAACAGGATATCCAAAAATAATGTATGTTCATGTATAATATCCATATAATATTTTGTATTGAAATTGAATTTGTCTGCAATTTTTATAGACTCTAACAGGTTTGATTCGTTGTATGCATTTTATCAAATCGTTTATATAACCAAGGACGTATATATCATTTATAATCATTTCTTTGAAAAGTATTTCTAAGACATAGTCGTTTTACACCTACGATACTACAGATTTGGTAGCAAAGCGTGGCTTAAATCATCTACGGAGGTGTACACCGAAAACATGGCCACGTAATACAATATCAATAAACTGATGCATACATCATAAGAGATAAACAGCCATGTGACACAGATTACGATCGTGACAAGCGTTGACATGATGACGTCGTTCGGCCTACTCCGACATGATGTAAAATGGCGGTGCACCTTTAGACCTTGTGTAGTACATAGCTCTAACTGTGCGCTTAGCCTTTGCTATCAGGAGTTGAATTTCAACACAGGTACATATCTGATAACAAAGGTTAAGGGGCGTTCAGTACGAAAACTCCGACAGCCAAATAACTTTAGACTTTGTTATGAAACGATTAAACTTAAATACCCAGTGGCACTCAAAATATTTCACAGATTTGTGATACCTTTAGGTACAATGTTTTCTCTTCAATACAAATCATAACTGGTAAGCACCCTTTCTCCTAACATTGTATATGCACATATTTTTTAGTAAACATCATATATTCTTATCAATATTCTTGGATTTTTTAATATATGTAATATAAGAGAAGATTTTTGATATGAGTTTGATTTAAAGAATTAATACCACCGTCACGATAGAGAAAGAACAAAAATATCACCTACTTGTGTTAGGTATTATTATTTTTTTTTTCCAAGTGTGAAATAAAATTGATAAAACATTAATGGAATTGATACAGAGTAATTTTTCATTTTTCATTATCAGAAATATTATCATAGCAGGAAGCAATCAATGTGGTTACAATGACGTATAAACATAGTGAACTATTATTCATTATTTCACTTTTTAGTCTGTTTCTGTTATAATATGTTATAATGCTAGATTCAGGCATATCTTCCCGTGGATACTTTAACCACTGCTTACGTCAAATACAATACATTTTTATAAACATTTTCATCAGAGACAGACTGACTAGTCTACGTACTTGAACTATAACTAACGGACAATGTGTTCACAACTATGACTATTGCGGTTCATATGAATGGGATCAGTAGTAATGATTGATTATACTTTAATGTCAATTTCATTCATTACTTTATGAAATGAACATTAAATGTCAATACACTGTGTTTGACATCCGCCTGCACCATGTTCACCTTTTATTAACATGATACAAATGTCTACGTGCGTGAAAAGGTATTCATTTATGATTTCGAATGAAATTAATATCCATACACATATTTTATTATGTTGAAAGTTCAATCAAACTATCAAACATCAATGAATTGGATAAATACTTTTTTTTTTATTTGATATTGATTTCATCAAGACGCAATAATTTATCGATGGGATTTACTAATGTTTCATGGAAGTTTTAAAACAACATCAATAATTCTTCGTCTATTAAATTCGTCTGTTAAATTAATTTAAACGGTACTGGACATTTAGACCGAGTTTTACAGAAAAAAAATGATTTAAAAGTCTGTTCATAGCTTCAAGATGAGTTTGTTTTATTATATGTAAATACATACAAGTGTGCATAAGATGTCCAGCCAGAAATGTCTTGCTTGTTAGACACGGACACATATATACAATTGTATATATATTGTATCATAGTCCAATGTGTAATCAATTTTCCTTTTTTTCCGGTGAGATGTTGATATACGTTATATGTCAAAACAAATATCATTATAATATTATTATGCCCAAATTTGTCCATGTGTTTTGAAATCAATACTTGTTGTGTTTACTACGAAATGACTATGAAACTCTCGGAATGTTACACAAGTTTTAACAGTAAGTGATTACAACTCAACGGGAAATAGACACTTGACTGAAGTTCATGTAACGAAAGCTTTTTCCTCATATGGTCTAATCTGATTGGTTAGTACACAACCGGAAGTTGAACTTTTTGTTTTGTGTATTTCAGCAATTTTTATACACAAAATTCCGGTTTAATAGGATGGGCCTAGTACATTTTTATCGTATCATTTCTAATCATAGGTTTATGTTTTTTTCAAAGATCTACATTGATGTTTTAATATAATGCAAACCCATTCTTGTCCAGATAATCCTGATTAATCTGTCACATCTTTACGGGCATCCTCGATACTCCAGGGGTTCCGATCACTTACGATCTCTACACCCCTGGACTATCTCATAGTGAAATTGAAGGCAGCTCAGCTGAAAACATTTGACCAATCACAGGCCAGTAAAGATTTCCTTTGAAGACTACAGAGAGAGCGACGCCTAACATCAAAGCCACACAGTCAACCACAGTGTACCGTTATACGGTTCTTTTGATGTACATCAAATGACTACATTACATGTTCTATTCTGTTACCTCCAGTTTTACTATGAGATAGTCCAGGGGTGTAGAGATCGTAAGTGATCGGAACACCTGGAATATCGAGGATGCTTTACGGGGGATAACATTGATTATGCAATGCTGTAAGATTTTTTTGCCATGAAAGATTGATATTGAATTCGTATTGAATTTATTATAAAGAGACAACAACCTAATATATCATTAGACACCCTCGATATTACAGGAGTTACTATCACTACCATTATATACATCCCTGTAATAAGTCACAATTAACGCTATTGAAGGCTCTGTGCGTGACAACTTTGAATAGTTTGGTCATTTGATGTACGTAAACGGCATCAAATACCGGAGAATTAGGTGGCTTTGAAATTGGACGTAGTTTTCTATAATCATCTCCACAGGCATGTGATTGGTCAGTTTTTTTCCTCTTGAACTGACTTACTATGAGATAACCCAAGGGTGTATATAACGACAATGAAAGTAATCTTTGCAGTATCGATTTAGACCTATGTGTTTTATACCATGCATTGACAGACAGGCATAAATTACAAGAGTATAAATAGGACCCACAGACTAAGACGTGGACGATAAAAATGTCGATCATGTTAACTACTTACAACATATATGCCATTGCTGAAATTTTCTGAGCGTGATAGAAACATTGACGTGTTGCTAATTGTGTATGTCTGGTAAATGATTTAAGGAATCCTGCTACATGTGATATTACAAGGCACCAATCAGGCGAACTCTTTCAAAATAACATGGGCGTCACTAACTTTGTAATGTCGTCGTTGACCTGACTAAAACTTTCTTGGTTTAACATGTCATTTTCCTTTTGAACAACTCCGGTATTGCATGTTCCAATCTATAATGAAAGCATGTATTATTGTACATCAAAGCATTCCATTGAATTAAAACAAATCAAGTTACGAAAACACTGTATTTTGAAAACGTAGACTTATATTTTCAAATAATGAATATTGTAACAGACAAATGTTTGTTTTTGTGAATTTGTAAAATTCGAAGTAAACAACTCACACAGAACTTTTTTGAAATATCCAGTATAAGCACACACTATTTATTTGTAGTTTTATTGTCTCGACAAAATACATATACATATACATAGTCCTCAAACCCCTAGTTGCGCCTTCGAATCTTACGTGGTGAAATTACCATGTAGTAGATATAGGTCGATGGTTTTAACTACGAGTACTCATGTGTCCCTCTACCTTCTGGACTTTACACGTCTTCATTTGGCCCTACTTGTTAACTTTGGTTAAAACATAAACAATAAGTATTTCTGAATTGGGTCACAGATAGGTGTGAATTGTTGTTGTATAATGCTCGCTTTGCACTGAATGATTACTGACACATTAGCCACATCTCGCTTATAACGCGTTCTGATTAGACAGTGTCCAAAGGTGATAATAACAAATCACATTTTATTATGGTACAATTCTAAAATCAGAATTTTGTTATGATTAATGTTTAAAGTGATAATTGATAGTGTTCATAGAACTTCGAAGCGAATTATGCAAACATGTATTACACAAGTGTTTAGGAGCAATCACCAATACCACAGATCACATCTGAGTCCATCAAGGATCGTATGTGTATATAATATTTGTTATTTGATTTTATTATATATTTTTGTCGTTTCAAGCGTCATACTATTCCGCGCAGCGTTTTGTTGGGACCTGTTTGGTCAAATACTATACTATACTGTTTAAATCTTATGGAACAAAAATGTGATAAGACGAGAAAAGTTCAGAGGTCACGTACTGAAGCACGTTGGTTTTATCCGGGCACTCCGGTTTCCTCAAACTCTAACACCCCTCGCACGCTTTCATCTGGGCCATTGTAATTGATTTGTATAAGTTGTATTACTCGCTTCGCAACCGATGTGAAATAAATAAAGTTTACATTTATATCAAAAATATCAAAGTAACTTAATTATGTAATTTTTAACATATTTCTTTTTCCTCGCCTTTCTTTTTTTTCATTCTACAGGAAAGTTCAACATTAACCGTGGCTTACAATGAACTCCGATATAAAATGACCCCACCACGGATAGTCGGACACCCCCACACTGACACTTAAGAGGTCAAGCAGATCAACATAAACCCACTGACGACCAGAAGTTCAATACTACCTGACCGACCGGTCGCTGTTACGTCGATTTAGGTATGACACACATACATGTATATATTTTCTATACTTGAAATGATACCATGTATACATACAGTTGATATTCCCAGTCCCAAATGGGCTCACCACTTTGCATTATCACAAATATAACATTAATACGTGTAGGTTTTAAACATATATTAAACTCAATATTGATTAAAAATAACATTTAACGAAACTATATTTTGAAATTTCGAAAATATGAGTTGTTTTCCAATTTGCATACATCAATGATTGAAATGTCGTTTTGATAATTTGAGCTATAAAGAGGTCATGTTGTTATCACGCAAAGGGCCAGGCATTTTTAGTTTATTTAATACGCAATTAGTTTTGTTTTGAATGGACGGAAATTATGGTTTCGTATATTGGCGAGTGTGTTAGTTCATTACAGCGATATGCACATTGATGGTGTCAACTAGGCCAACGATCTGTCAAGTATATACAGATAAAAAGTTGGTCACTGATGTTGATATTAATCTTATCAGACTTAAAAGCTGCATATTTTATAACCGTTATGAAATTGGATTTACATTTTCGATACAGCATAGCGTCCAACCAGTCTCTAACAACCAGAACCACCTAAGGGACCAAGGGAAGTTTTCATTATAGAAACGAGGTCCATGTAAAATTGTGTTGACCGTTTGCAACCCTTATTATGCAGGTAGTCTTGATACAGAGATTGTCGGAAAGCACAACCTTATCATTATGTGTTTGTTAATGTTTTGATAGCGTATACAAATTGGTTGTGATACATTGTAGTGTTACATGAACCTTCAAGCATTTTTTTTTAATAAACCCTCATCAAAATTGTACAGCCATTAACTTTATATATGTAATTAAAACATACCATTTTGATTTCAGTTACAAGTCCAAATAAGGAATACAATTAACAACCAATTAATCAAGTTCCCATCACTCCCAATACGAAAACTCCTCTTCATAGCATTTTTTGCGGTTGTACATAAATAGTATTAGGATTGGCTTTTATTCCGATGTTCTCTAATGATATTTCCTTTGTATTTTGTGTATGAGCAAATCTATAGGTTTTTTGTTGTTGTTGTTTTTTTCTGGAAAAGTCGTTATGATTCTTAATTATTATTTCTCTGTTTAATGTAATGACCACACACACCGTTTCCCTATTTCTAGGAGACAAACTAATTATATGTTCATATACGGTAAACCACGAGAATACATGTATCGGGCGCCTGCCGGGTCATTAACATCACGGCAGCCAATAAAATTCATTCCATCTCGGAAGTCCCTTGTATATTTATAGAGTAATCTTAATGAGAAATGCTTTGATAACAAATTTAAGATCAACATTTCCTTCCCGTTTATTCTCCTCCGATAATGCTTCAAAACTATGGTATGCTTCATAACACCCAGTATCTTATATCTTTAATTCTCGTGGATTCAGAAATTCAGGGGTTCAGTTTTCCCTAATCTAAACGGTACAAAACATAGAATTTCAACTTGTGTAGGATGACAATACTGGAAACATGCTTGAGACATGGAGTATATAATTAACGTATGATATTTGGCCACTAAGAAGGAAGCTCCGCCCTCTCCAGTAGTAGTACAAGTATTAATATTCATGTCGAGCTTAAAGGTCATGGTCTTCTCGGTTTACCGGTGTGTATAAAAACAGCGACGTTAGTCATGTTTTCTCATACACATCAGTGTACTTCAACAATCGCTGTTAGCGCAACACTGCTCAACTACTCTGTCTAGTGACGAATCATTATCACTACAGAAATAACTCAACAGTAATTGTTGCTGGAGCTTACTTCATCTTGAAATACAGTGTGACTTTATTGGAATTGTCAATTCACCAGAAGAAAACATAACAAAATGAAAATGCTGTTAGATGTTCCAAGAACAGGACAGACCACATGTGGCTGTGGATCTTTAACAAACTTGAATGAGAACAGAAAAGAAGGCCTGGAGATAAAATCTGGACAATTGTACATGCTTCAGGCGCATAAGAATAAGACGAGAAAAATGCCAGTTTTTGTGAGAATCTACAGAAACAGATTCGAACATTACGCCGTGGTCTACAGAAATCAAACCTTCACAAACAATTCAATCTACGTCAGTTTGAAAAACTGTGTCGTTCGTCGATGTGAGGCAAGAGACAATTGTATTATTGTTACCCCAGATAACATGGAAGGAACAAAAATGAACATTTGAAATCAAAGAATCTAGTGACATGGGGGACTGGATCTCAGCATTCCGTTAACCTTCAACCAAAAATGGTAGAAATCTCACTTATCATTATGGGGAAAAGTACAGGCACATGAATAATAAATGCATGGCTCATGGCTATCTATCATTATTTAACTTCAAAATTATATTCTGTTCATACCTATACTACATTGATGCACAATATTGTACCTTTAAAAGGCAGTCTTTGTGAGTCTTTATCCTGCATCCTTTAATCGAATGTAATCACTGTTAATGCTTCTATTGGCATGATTGTCTACAATAAAGAGATGAATACATATAAGTACTAAATCATACAACTGCTGCAACAATTAAAGTTTTATATTCATAGTAAACAATATTGAAGATTAATTTTTCAAAATGCACACCATCGTGTGAAAATGACTGTTAGGCTAAAAAAAACTTTAATAGTTAAAGGTATATATATGTAAGCACTGTGCAATTAGAATTTCTACAATTAAGGACCATTATTGGCATACACAGTCATGTGTACCATATAACACTACACACACTCAGATACATAGAGACTTAGTTTGGAATTTTGTGTTCTTTGAATCAATTGATAAAATCTTTTAAAAATTTTGATCAGCAGGTTTTGAAGGAGCCCCACCCTGTTATTAAATTGACTCATCTAAGCAATTATGCACATCAAAGGTCTTTACACAATCACAGACAAAAGCAGTCTGTGACTTTAAACACTAATCTGAATCCCACAACTAGTAATTTTTACCTCTGAAGTGTCAAATGTAATGAACTAGTCCGATAGGTCTAGTGGCTCACCATTTTCAAAGTGATAAAAAATTGGTAAATATACTAAATTTACAAGAGCGGTGGTCAATTGCATTTTTCTATACATTTTTGAGTGCATTCTTGTATCCAATATTTCAGCCCAGATGCATCATTTTATACTGGAATTTGAGTCCAAAATCATAAACTAATCATGACTGATGTGCTGAAGCAAAATGGCTGTATATATTTAATTTGGACTGGTGATTGAAAATGCTCCAACCGGTCCGCTGACAGAGCAAAAACGATACCCATCATTTTGAACAATAACTGTTGTATAAAAAGCGTGTTTTTACGTGTCTAATTAACACAAAAGTGCATATAAAATAATGTGTTTTGCTTTTGTTAAATGCACAATCAGTACTTAATTCCATAAAGGGCATAGTGGCACAGGAAATTTTTTCTTGGATGCAATTAAATTATTTTTTTAAATATATTTTTAAAATAAGAAGCTCAAACTTTTAAATGGTGGAAATGGTGTAAAGTAAGTAACTTTTGCAACTATATGAAAAATACTATATCGTCTGCTCCTGTTTTTGATAGAGAAGAAATTACCATTTCATCGGCGGTGGAGCATCTTTAAAATCGTAGGACTGTAAAATTTTGGGGTTTACTAGTCCAAATGAATAGCAGTGAAAAAAATTAATGTCACAGACTGCAAAAGGAAATTTGAATAACCAACTATTAACAGATGGTGCACTAAAAAAAAAAAAATTAACACAATACTTCTATAGATTATGTTACAATCGGCCAACTGACTTACAATTTGAGTATGTATCGGTTAAAGATGCTCCAGCCCTGACAAATGGTATATTCCCTTTCAACATAAAAAGAGCAGACAAATAAGTATAATTTTTTTCTTTAGTTACAAAAGTCATGCAATACTTACTTTACACCATTACCACCATTTGAAAAGTTTGAGCTTCTTATTTTACTTCAAGATTAAATACTAAATATAATTAATTGCATCCCGGAAAAAGTACATGGCAATATTACCCTATATATGGAATTAAGTACTGATTATAAATCAGTTATTGTTCAAATGATGGGTATCGTTTATGATCTGTTGGCAGTGGAGCATCTTTAATACTTACCTATTCACGTACATGAATTCTTACACCAATCTTGAAATTTCAACATTATCCAAGAAATTTAAGTAGAGTGCACATTTGAGTGATAATATGTGTGTCTTAATAATCCTTTCTCAAAATATACTATGGCTATTTCATATATGCATGAAACATAGTTATATATATATATATATATATATATATACATACAGATATCTGAACATGCATGTATAGAAATTCATTGTTATGTAATGCATTTGTGCATCAATTATGTTTCTCAGAGAAAATATGGTATGTCACAATCAAAGCCTACCAAAAGGACAATCAACTCTGTTATATCTGCAAAGACAAACAATTTCATGTTGTGTACATACCAGTGTGATAGTTATCCAGGTGCGAATTCCGAAATGTTGCAAAAATATTCTCCATGGAAGTGTTTATTTTAGGCAAATATCTTCATCCTATGCAAGATTCTTGGTCAGCTAGACTAGCTTATATCTCATGGTCTTGGAAATCTAGAAAGCAATATAAAAAACCCTAAGGTTAAATGAAATCCAGACCTTGAAGAGTTCATATTTCCTTATATTTACATTAACTTTTTCAGCGATGTAGCATCTCTAGTATTTTCGTTCAGTTACTAAAGTTACTTACCGATAATTTACACCGATTGCCATTGATTGAAAAGTTTGAGCTTCTTTTTTTTACTTCAAGATAAAGATATTTACAATAGACCCCTCTTGAACACCCATCAAATAAATGGATCTATATCTGAACGCAGGAAGATGGATCTTTTTTCTGCTTTTTAAATTTCAACTATCAAAATCCAAGATGCGTCCCTTAGGCCATCCTGTTAGACCGACCAGTATCATAATAATACTATGTGAACATTTGAGAATGGTCCCTTCAGCACTTTCTAAGAAAATAGCAGTAACAAGAATTGTTAATGGACAGACAGATTGACTCTGGACCATCCACAGACGAAAGCCGACTTGAATTAATTGCACCCTGAAAAAAACAAATCCATGTCACTATGACGTATATATATGGAATGATGTACATTATGTACTGAGTGTGCATGGACCAAAAACAAAATGATTATTTATATGTAACTTTTTGTGTTAGACACACAGACACATATCAACATGATTATGCATCAGTTTATTGTTCAAATGGATGGGTAACATTTATGCTCTGTCGGCGTGGAGAGCATCTTTAATCTTAACAGACATTCTCCAGGCTTTTTCATGAGAAAATTACTCATTTTTCCAAAATGATGATTTTAAGTGATTTATGTGAGCTACTAGCTAGCAGGCCATTTAAATTTTAACAGGGGCATGCAATAAAAAAGGACTTTTAGGTCTAAATAAAGGGAATGTTTTTATCTGATATTTAGCAACTGGGTCTGGGGACATTTTTTCGGCATTACAATGTAGCATGAGGATACACTTTGTTGTCATTAATTTGAGGGCACTTCCGGCGTAAAATTATAAAATTGGGAAGAGGGATGGTATTGGAACTTTAAATTTTTAGGTTGTATTAATACAGTCTAATACTTATCTAGTTTTCAGCTTCCTAAATTAAATTGTGTAGGTTCTTCTTGTTTCTTCTACATATTCGTTTTAGGAAAAATTCCAAACAGTATCTTGAACAATATTTAGATTTGACAATTTACAATGGCCAGTCTTCTGCTTAGCATCTTAACAAGCTTCAATCACATGGAGAATTCAGTTTCCATATGAGCATTAAGTAACTGAAAGGTGAGAGGGAAAAAGAGGAAAACTTGGAACAAATCCCTCATTCCATTAGATCATAGTAAAAGTTCGTAACATTCATTGAATGGGCACTCAATTCCAATATCCGCTCTGGGATCTCCTGTTTGAAACCTCCTTGTTTACATATTGTTCACATGTTTTGAAACACCTCAAGCTACATGTACAACCATCGCGTTTGCTGATATTGATGATCAGAACTGTCAAATATAATGTATTAATACTGAAACAGAGGAAACCTAAGATGAGCAAGTATTGAATAGTTTAAGGAAAAACATGGCATGATGCGAGAAAAATAATTTTGGAACAAGAGGGAGATTCAAAACCAAATTTAGAGCATAAATGATACCATCAGTTTAAACAATAACTGATGTTTGATCGTCTATAGATGTGTCCTAACTAGCACAGAAATACATATTTAAATAATTTCCATTCTGCTTTTTGATTGCATAACGCAAATCAGTACTTCATCCATATATGGCATAGTGGCCTACTAGAGTTTTTTTTGGGATGACATTAAATTATTTTCATAATATATATTTATCTTGAAGTAATAATGATGTAGCCTCAAAAATCTTTTCCATGATGGATATTGCATGGTGTAGAGTAAGTAGCTTTTGTACATCAGACTAGAAGAAAACGTACAACTAATTTCCTCTGCTCAAGTTATTGGATAGAGGAAAAAATGGCCATTTGTTTTGGGTTTTTTTTTATAATGGATCCTGGCTTATCTTCTCAATTCGAAGCTATAGTAGGAACTAAACACGTGAGATGAAAGTAGAAGTCCGAGAATGAAGCAAAAAAAATTCGTATTAAAGGATCTTGTTGCAGTGCAATATTTTTGTTCATAATACATCAGAAAATTGCTTTAAGAGATATATAGAAAAATTCCTCCACCCAACAAATCGTGAAACTGGTTAGCGCGAGCTTAGGCGTATATGTAAGCGTCGTGTCTGACTACGGTTTAAGATGATGATGACCATAAGGCTCCCGGGCACGACAAGAGGACTATTGTGAATGTCATACGAGCTCCACGTCGCTTCACAAGCGTATTGCCTACCATATATAATACAGCAGTTATGACTATTAAAGGCAAGAAACTTATTTTGAAAACCACATTGCCCGAAATTAAGATTTCAATCTAAATTATAACCGCGAAAAACAGGATAGAATAACATTAAATACCGGCAAGCTATTGCATAAAATGGCCCTGGAAGCATAATATTACTGGTCTCGGCCATCCGGCGACCTGAGGATATTTTCTTTCCCCCTGCCTGTAGCTGTACAATAGATTCTTCATTTTTGCCTGTTCGCTACATGTACATGCTGCAATTTCCTATTTGACTGGAGAATAAATTTCGAATAATAAACCTTTAGTTCCCAAGTTAATTCCTTGGATCCATTTTTTGTTTGCCTGAATGAGTACAATTATATAAGTTTTCACAAATATGCTACAACATAATAAGTTTACATGCATATATAAAATTCCTAGGTGTGATCATCGGATTTTACATTTCATATGGATGTGTCAATGAAAAACCTAAACAGACAAGTGTAATTGGGCTTTATCTATAATTCAAACAAGAGCTGTCGCCAGAGTGGACAACTTATACCAACGCCTAGCAAAAAATTTAGTAATTATATAACTTCATTAATAGGGGACATTGTAGAACCCTATACTACAGTTTATCATGAACTCCCCTTTATGTCCACGAGACTGTATGTGTACCAGATTTATAAAAAAAGTCTACTGGGTAGGTTATATATGAGACTGTTACACTAAAACCGTGACCATTATGGATATGTCTCTAATGTTGACATGCTATTATCATTCAACTGATCACTGTCAAAATGGCTGTACTCCATCTTGTGGGATTAAATCGTCATTACCACGGTTTACAAAATGGCGGTTCCATCTTGTGGATTAAATTCGTCATTACCATGGTTTTACCTTGTCTGGCTTAAAACTATGTTTAATGGCAGAGACCCCCAAAATGAGTTAATAATTTAAATATAGGTATTAGACTATCTATCCTATGGTATCTATTGAAACTAAATATACTGGTAAATTTAGTGGTCATTACCAAATTTTTATTAAAAATATGAAGGTTGATACGTTGTCAACTATTATCACAGTGTAGCGGGGGGATTGGACTGGGTTCCATCAACGGCTACTGTGGTCCGTGGTCCTGGTTTGAGAATCCCAGTCTGGCCGCTATAGCAGTTGCAGGTGTCCATATGTCTCCATTTTTTACTTGATTTTCACAGAGCACATTTTTATTGTCTGAATAAGAGATATAATATAGAGGTTGTCCCAATGCGTAACTGTTCTTTAATCATCATCTGTTTATCAAATTTGGCGTTTACTTAATTTTTTCACTTTTGAAAAGACAACTAAACTTATAGCGCGAGTCCACCTCACGGCATTGAGGAAATTAAATATGCCATAACACATAAACTCTAGTCCTATTATTTATACCGTGGTTGACCATTTTTCTCGTGCTTCATTCAGAGAATTTTAACTTACCACCATACAATTTGTAGGTGATAATCTTTACCGCCATAAAAATATAGTGCCTAAATAGAGCCAATATTTCAGATTTCTACTATATTAATACTTTAAATAAAGCAACTACCTGTTAAACAGTATTTATTTAAAATGTGAAAAGTTGAGTAGCCAATCGGGGAAGCTATTAAGCAGCTGACCAAATCGGAGGCTCATAGGTGTTTACACAAAGGAGTGGTGTAGAAATATGTGATAACTCAATTTGCTATGGAAATTATCACATGGTATTATTTCCATTGTGAAATGTGATCAAAATTTAATAAATAGGATTCTAAATCATTTTTGTATGAATGGGTTTCCAATAACACAACACTTCTCAAGAAATCATATTTTGCCATTTTGGGTAAATAAAAGAACGAATTTTAATGAAACCATTAACCTAAAAGTTATAGAAAATTTATGTTCTATGCACTATTATTCTGATTCTTAAAAAAGCTCCTCAATACAACATTAAGCGGAATCGTGACACAATTAACCACATTTTTTGTCACCTTCCAAAGCAAACGTCCTGGAAAAAAAGGTCTGACTTCCGTAAGCATGGAATGACAATTATAATGTTTGGGCATATCGCTATAAAGATTTATCTTCTATTTCTTAATGATACGATGCTGATCCACATTCAGTCCATAGTTTTACCCCAAATATCAGTAGTTATAATAAAAATGGTGAAATTATGGACCACGGCAAAATATGGGACACCTGCTACTTGGAACCCAACCAGTAGTCGTGACTGAACAATAGTTTGTGTGCATATCCTACTCTGCATCCAGATTTCTGCAACATGTCTTGGAACTGCTGACAAATTATTTCATGATGTCAGATGTTGTTTAGTTTTATGTAGAAACAGTGTATTTTCATGATATGCAAACGATTCTTTTTTTTCAGATCAAGACTAACTGCTCCTTCACGACTACTGGTAGGGTCCCCACTAGTATACATTTTCTCCTCTCCTGCTACTATATTTATTGCAGCAAGTACCAAACGTATGTACATTGACAAAACTTCATAATTTGTGGTTATTTTTATGTTAATAGAGGAAAGTTTGGCTGTGCACGGGTTAATTTGTATTCATAAATGTGTAGTAAGATTGGACAAAGTCGTTCATTGGTGACCAGGTACATAATGTAGCTCAGTCAGTTGAGCACTCGGCTATTATTTTGGGGGACCCGGGTTCGAATCCCGGTCTGACCGCTACATTTTCTCCTCTCCTGTTACAGAATTGGCACCCAACTATTTTAAATAACCCACAGTGGTGGTGTTTTAAGGTCTCGTATGTCTTCGAGGAAGAAGACTTCGAGAAAGGAGGAGGAGTATAGTGGGATTGGACTTGGTCGATCATCGGTGATCAGGTAGAGCACTCGGCTAGTGTTCTGAGGGTCCCGGGTTCAAAACTGATCTGGCCGCTACATTTTCTCCTCTCCTGTAACAAATGTAAACCCATGGCTAAATGGAAATGTACTTCAGTATCCATCCCATGTTTAACAAACTAACATAATTAAAGCTACATTATAATAAGAGCGCATCTTGACATGCTTAATTAACTGCCTGATAATTTAATTCAAACGCTTTATCATTAATGTGCTAATTTTATGGGAGGCGCATATATGCTGTACAACTCTAACCTTTTGATATACACTATACTGTCTAAATTAGAAAAGAATATTAAATAAGATTACCGTTATTTTCCAAAATAGCACCGAGCCGAGTATCGTTTGCCGACCAGACTATGGGGAATTAAAAACAGCTGTGAAAGTAATTGGCCTATCTTGTCAGGAACCCACAGAAAGACTGCTCGTACTTCCGTACCTAGGTAAAATGATATAATCCGTAAGTCGACCAGGCTAGACAAAGAGGTATACATGGGGAATTATAATCAGTTGTCAAGACATATTGACCGATTTTGCCAGGGAATCTGGGTGACTATCACAGTAAGACCGTCATGTTTCCGTACCCAGACAAAAGGATTTAATCCGTAAATACTAAAGCGTATTAAGAGTAAATGTTATTTGCAATGGTGAGATATAAGAACTTCCGTAACGGCTAGATATACATCTTTCATTTAATTGGTTAATTAAATTATACCTTAAATACCTTAATTTCTCATTTCTAATTGAATTTGTATATAATTCTAAACATAAGTGGCGATTCCATATGATTCCCTATTACTAGCACTATCATAAATCTTGAAAGCCTGGTCATCTTCGAAGCTTTCCTTATATCACTGCAAAGTCTCCTAGAAGGGCAACAGAGCTATACGTTACATTTCGTATTTCGTCGACTCGACCAAATATAATTTAGCTGGGTTGTGTTATGAACGCCTCTGGTCTAACTGGCAGAACCACGGACGGACGTTCAACGTTTGTTGGTGTTGACGACATTCTCGAATACCAAAGAAGCCAAAAACCAGCGACCTACATTCGAACTGAAAACCAGAAAATTGTTCGTTCAGATATAACGAGATCATTGCTCATACACACTGGTGAAAGAATAACAACAATTAATGTGAAAAAAGGCCAGCCTTAAGAAGGATTTATCAATTTGAAATTTTGAAACATATCTGAAAACAAAAGCATACCATGCAGCTTGATTTACATGTTCTCGATTCCTTGAATAAAATTGTTCAGATATATTCACTGCTAACTAATTACAATTTTTAGAGTTTTATGCCGGAGTGATAATTGGAAAGGTAACTTCTATCATCTAGTTGCATGTTCCTGTTTTTAATAGTCATTGTGATAACTTCATCATTTTAAATTGATATATTCAGAATTAATTGTTAAAACAATGACATGGAAGCCACTAACAGTTACATGCCCCCACCGTGCTAATTTATCATGCAAATGATGTTATGTTCATGTAAATGCTGGCTAGATAGATAAACAAGTTTTGATATCAGTTATTTATCATCATCATGCCCAAATACATCGGTAACACAATACCATTGTACTATTGCATTTAGTATGAACACTGGAGAGATCAAACATCCAATGTATTTTCGCCCTCGAGAAAGTACCTCTTTCCAGGGAGAAAATGCTAAATGTATCCCTCCACAGAGGGTCATGATTATATATCATATGTCCGGTATCTTTATCTAAGTCTGATATATACACGTGTTGACCAAATGCATTGGTGTCCGTTTGAAAATGTAATAACACAGTGTCCCTGTTTTCATTAAAATCTTGTTTCATTTCGATGATATATATGATCTAAAATCAAATTTATATACAAACATATGCACTTATGATTTATGCATATATTAAATTGAATATATATTGAACACATTAATCAGATTTCGAATTTTCTGAATGTACAATGTTCTAAGATCTTATGACCCTGACGAGGCTGTCTGTGATTATGTAATATGTGTATATGAAATCTATCTGATGTAGTCGGGCGTTTATCAACCACATTTACAACCATTTAACATGATTGTATAGAATCAATGACAATATAGAATAGATCACTCAGAGGTTGTCGTCCATGCTTTCATTAACAACTCGTGCGTGAGGTATTATTTCGCAATCTTATTGTAAGTTTAACATACATATTCTATTTGTGATCAATGTCAATCTTCCGTTTCATTTTAACATACATATTCTGTTTGTGATCATTGTCAATCTTCCAATTCATTTAACCTTCACTGATGAAGTTTTCGAGAGTTAAAAGTATCTTGCACTTTTCAGTAGTTCAACGATCTATTTTCAGTTACTAATAGACACAAGTTAACAAAAACCAACATTCTAACTTAAATATATAGAAATTGTGTAAAATAAATGGAATTACCATTATCTACCATTAACAAATATGTTAATCAACAATATTTAGCGTTGAGCCATCTTTCTGAGTACGGAAATAAGTTCGAAAAAAAAACAAGTGACCGAGTAAATGACTATATATCGTGTGTGCTGATTCAGCACTCTATATGCCAACGATTTCGATTATAGGCAGTTAATATAAAAAACATATCCCAGGTGTTATTACAAATATTTGTATTGAGTTACCTCAAGGGACATTCACTACTTTATAAAACAAGTTATGGAAACTGCAATCATTATCTGTAAAGCGGAATTCATTTAAACATTGAACATTTTTAGTTGGCATTCATAGCCAATATGAATGCCAACTGGACAAAGGCAAATTCTATGAAGCGCTTTCAACATGAGTGAAGTATTGTCCGGTAAACATTGACGATACATTTGGGTGGTTATAGATAGGACAAGTCATCTTCAGGCTACAGATCTACCGTAATACAATCCATTCTTCAAATCAGTACACATCATGATGAGGACCAGGTTCCATCAATGACGTTATTCAATTCCATTTGTTTTATGTTAAAGTATTTGGATAATTTGTTGATATTCATTTCATTCAAAAATCATTTGTCGGGAGGGGTCTTGGGGGTGAATCTTCTACTAACACAACAGAATATTAGTAATGTCAATATAGCAACTCATTACGTATACACATAGACGTCTTGGATCAAATTGTCGAAAGTTGCATTAAAATGTCTAAACACCGTAGTGTTATTAAGTGTGAAAAACTGTGTGATATGTGTGGCTTGTACGAAAAAAAAAACCCAAAAAAAAAACAAAATTAGAAAACATTCGAACATATTAAAGATAATACCAAGTGTGTATTTAGCACTTCATTAATTAAGTAATGCACACTGCTTATTATATAAATGTTTTTCTCAATAGTAATCGGAGAAAAAGCATTGTTTAACCAGTCAGCTTTTAGCATATTGTTACTGAAAAAACGTTCGAAAATGTCGATCACGTTCTGTTATGAGATGGTAGGGATATCAGCCTTGTGCCATAAAAGGAAAACCAACAACCTAACCTATTAATCTCAATTTCAATCAATTTTTATGGTCATAAATATATATATATATGCAGGTATAGGTTTTACTCATTATTTAACAACTAGAGTGGATATATGCCGTATTTTCTAAATATCATATAATAAAAGCTCAATTAAAATGTCAAAGATATACGACAGGACCGCACACAGTTCCTTTTTTCTTTCGTACGTGATATATGCATCTATATACAGGTACAGGGAATATTTGGACGCTTGCTGGAACATTAACATAATCACAGCCAATGAAGTGCCTTTATTTGTAAATCTAAATACAGAATAGTATGCACAGACATTGCGGTCTGTTATCTTAAAGGTAAGTGTTGGTTAAAACAATCTAGCCACTACGAGCGAAGCACCCCCCCCCCCCTTCACTTTGCAGTAGAGGTAGCAATATTTATATCAGGCTTAAAGGTCATGGTTTCCTCGTTTTTCAGTTGTGTATAAAACCAGCGAAGTTAGTGATGCTTTCTCGATACACATCAGTATACTTCAACACTCGCTGTTAGAACATCACTGCTCATCTACTTCGTCTGATGAAGACTCCTTATCATACAAACAGAACTACCACTGAATCTTACGTCATCCTGAAATATATTGTGAATATATTGGGTTGATCATATCGCCTGAAGAAAAACATCACACAAAATGAAGATGCTGTTTAGATATTTCCAGAGTAGGACAGACCACGTGTGCCTGTGGGTCTTTAACAAACGATAAAGAAAATCGAAGAGAAGGCCTGGAGGTAAAATCTGGACAATTGTACATGCTGCATGTGCACCATAATAAGACGAGAAAAGTTCCAGTTTTTGTGAGAATCTACAGAAACAGATTCGAACATTACGCCGTGGTCTACAGAAATCAAACCTTCACAAACAATTCAATCTACGTCAGTTTGAAAAACTGTGTCGTTCGTCGATGTGAGGCAAGAGACAATGGTATCATCGTTACCCCAGATAACATAGAAGGAACAAAAATGACATTTGAAATCAAAGAATCTAGTGATATGGGGGACTGGATCTCAGCATTCCGTTCCAACATCACACAACGTCCAGGGAAATCTTTGCGTCAGCTGGTGTCTCCTGTGATTCCTAAGACCCCGCTAATGCCGTGTTTACAGGAGGAGAACGAATAGAGGACTTGTGAACTGTTTTCCATAAGGACAAGTACATTATGGATAATTTAACATTCTAATATAATGTCTTAATTAATAGAAAAGTTCGGTTAAGGTGAAACAAACAAATCCAAGACAAACGTAAAGTGATATTTTAATTTCCTGGTGACATAAATGTCACAACACTGGGCTTGGTTATGAAAATAATTAACTTCAATTTGATAGGTTGACACTAAACATTGAGTTGAAACGACTGATGTTCAAATAACGTCGATCAAACAATTCTCCTCGAATTACAAAGTGGTTTTAGTATAAAAAGTCGTCAGTTCTATGAATTAATGAAATCCCGCATAACAAGAAGTGAACATTTAGTTTGTTTAATTCCATGCATTCCATCCATTGTTTAACGAAAGTTAACGATGGAGTAATTTTATCCTACTATCTATGATGTTGTTTATCAGTATTTATTATCTCTGTATACGAGTTAAGATTTTATTGTGGTATGTAAGATACAACTGTAAACAAATTTTAAAAAGGAGTAATGAAATGTCATTAGATTAGCTCAAATTGTATGATCGTAACTGCATGTAAGAGATTACTAATTGATATAAAATGAACGTGCTACTATTGTTAATAAAACTGAAATATTGAAAAAATACTTTGTTTTATTTATCTATTTCAATCAAAATTATGGTGACCAATTTTGTATCTGGAAGAGCGTTACACATTAAAGTGGATATAGGAATGGCATAAACAAATATAAATGACCTTGGACACACTCTTATTTCTGTATCGGGGATCAACATTACGACAGATGAAATGGAGACATCGAGCAACGTAGGTCAAGTATAAGCAGATTATTCATCATCTCGTTTGACAACCAACATCTTTTAATGGAGAGTCATGAAAAGGTGCAGAACGAGGTCAAATAGACTTTGTTAAGTAAAATTATTATAAATTCTGTAGAAAATGGTTTAAACGTCTTATTGAACATATTTCACTTTGCTGTAGCATCTTCTTCACGACGATGTCATTATCCCGGTGAAAATTCCACCAATTCCAAAGGAAACTGATATATTATCTTTCTCTTTTTAAACAGTTTATCAAGCCAAGGTAAATTGACGCATTGACTAGGTTTTGGCTAAGCGCGTAGTATAGTAGTTAAATAAGTGTAATAATTCATACTGCAGTACTTTGAATTACTAAAACATATTATGGCCATGGGACAACATTAACATACCAATACACTTAAATTACTCTTCATCGTTTATCTCGCATCTCTATAAAAGTTGCCAAAGTCAGTTTCTGTGGAATTCTGAAAAAATAGGCTTCACATAGACATTAAGCTTAAATCAACGAAAGACTTTCAAATCAAATACAAACTCCAATTGGCTTAATTTCACATTGCTTCATATAACAGTGAAACTGATTCAAAATATAATTGATACTTTATAACACCAGAAACTTCAATAGGACGTCATAGCATCGATAAGAATGTACCAGAGGCTCCAGGATTATAGAATGCTGAAAATATGACTAGTGTTAAAGTGGCATGAATTAGTATGAATGTTACTGAGATTCGTAGATTGAGAAATTATTTCGACCTGTAACTTAAATTGAAGGGACAGACGCTTGGACCCATGGATACTACTCGATGCAATCAAAACAGTTACTAATTAATCTTATTTTAGTTTTCTAAGTATATATAGATATTCAAAACGGTGAATATCGAACATATTTCACATTCCGGCAATGTTTTATTCATTTGTTATAAAATTGATTTTAAAATGATTATGAATGCAAACTTTCACCTTTAAATAAAAGTCCATCAATCATTGCACTTCCTTGATTGAGATATTCTAAGGAGGACGTGATCGTATAAAATAGCAGTAAGGATCTAATTATTATGTAATTCTTATGTAATAATCTTGAATTTAATATCCTCGTCTCAAAATTATTATAATTGATTCAACATGACTATGTTGAAATGCAATATGAAACGGCATGGTCATTAAGAATTGATCGGCACGATCTATATGCATATTAATACAGTGCCAAATGAACGGAATGATAAGATATGTGTTTTTGCTATTTAATGCTGCATCCTTGTAACTCCAGGGGTTACTATCACTGTTGATGTATTCACTCTGAAATTTATCATAGCAAAACTGTAGGCTCAGGCTGACACCATATGGAATCTGTATTTTTGTCCTTTGATGTACATTAAAATAATCCAATAACTGTGTTTGAATATGTGAATTTTAAGTTGGGGGTCACTGTCTTTGTTATTTTCAAAGGGAGTCTTGCTCAGTTGTTTTTCTTCCGAAATGCAAAGACATACTCCAGGGTTGGGTATTACGACAGTGAACTAATCCCTGGAATATTGATAATGATTGCTTTGAGAAGTAAAACTTTAAAAAATATTTTTAAGAAACTAGCATATTTTCGATAATAATAAAGATTATATTTTTTTATAATGTTATGAAAGCTTTGATAGAAAAAAATAATGATAAATGCTACTTCAACCCAAAAGCATGCATTAATCCTACATTTTAAATTTTAGGGGTTGTTCAAAGTTAGGGAAATGACATTAAAGCACCAATATCAACATCAAAAGAACCATACAACGGATGTTGTCGTTCATGCATAATATGGTTTATTCTTACATTGTTAGCATGTTTCTATTTTTGTATATTTGTGTTCATAGAGATAATTTAGATTGATATTGGTAATAGGCATACGTTCAGTTTTTATATAATTACCGGTTGCATCCTGAATTATACATATCGCTTTGAGTGACAATTTCTAGAAGCCGGTTTCCGCCTTTTGACATGTTTATACTCAGTCTTTTTAATTGCGTACACATTTAAACTAGGTCTTTTAAATCGCTCGTTTTAATTGTAATTGTGCATGCAAATCAGAAACGCTATGTAAATCAGCAACTTAATGTGTATCATAATATCTATAACATCTGTATGTCCCTGGAGTTTGATATCGAGACATCATCTCATAATTTAACAATATGAGATAATAATTGATTACTGGCTCAATGTTTAGTAACCTTGACATGTGTAATCAACACATGTTTAATTTGTGTAATTTATCAAATCGTTTAATCTCTATGACATCACTACAGTTTGGAGAGGTCGACTCAATCTTGACCTTTACATATATCGTTATAAGCGTTTGTCTATTAGTATAACAAATACTTACAAAATCATTTTACCATTCAATAATATATATCCTCTCATACCTACACGTGTAAAACTGGCTGGTCCTTTCGCCTGAAGCTGTATTGCATAGCTACCCATGCAATAAAGCCTCGTGACGTCACAGCGTCAACAAAATTACTATTTTCTAGGCACTATTTTGACAATTTCTCTTTGAAATAAGCTCGATTTAATATAAAAGATACATTCAACGAGATATGCGTTGAAAATATCACAGAATTTTTTTATGTATCGAAATGTGACTAGCAGTCGCTTTTTTTTCGAATTTATTACAAAATGGCGAAAATTAATAGAAGTAAAATTGCAAGAAAACGTCGAGGTATCAGAGAAAAACACTCTTTCATACGGGGATATGAAGGATAGGGATATTCTACCCTCGGGATCACAAAATGTTTTAAAACCCTTGGCAAGCCTCAGGTTTTACAACATTTTGTGACCCCCGGGTAGAATATCCCTATCCTTCTTATCCACATATGAAAAAATCTTAAATTAGCATATATTCTATTGCAATTTAGAATATTTCCTATTTTTTGTGTTACAGTAACAAATCATCAAAAGAGAATATAAGTGTTATGATAATGTTTGGATGATTGTGGTAGCCATAGCAACAATATTCCTTTAGCAATTTTGCACCATTCATTATTATCAGGAAAATGTATCAATTAGCTAGTATTTAAGAATTCCTCACCTTTATAATCAATTTATAAGTTTTATATCCTGTCTTAGTACATATCCAACCGATTTAGATAGATATACTGTTATCATTCGAAAAGAACTAAATAAGTTGTCTGACATTTATAAAAATACATCGAACTGTGTATCGCATGTCGACCTGACTAACAAAGAGGTATGGTCGGGGGATTATAATCAGTTGTCAAGACATATTGGCCTATTTTGTCAGGAAATCGGGGTTACTATAAGGGGGAGACTGTTCATGCTTTCCGTAATTAGATTAAAGGATATAACCTGTAATTACTAACCGTATTATGAGTAACTACTGCAGTGGTGAGATATTAGTACTTCCGTGACAGCTGGATAAATATCTTTCAATTAATTGGTTAATTAAAATATACCCAAAAGTCCATATTTTCCCAATGCTAATTGAATTCCTTAGAAAAAAATAAAATATCACTTAGGGTTCAAAATTTGTAAATTAAAATTGTTTAATAAAATGTTAAGTTGTAAAAAGATTACAATTTATGGTCAATTGTCAATTATCGTATTGGGTAGGGCGTAATACATGAGCTTCATGTATGTACACCATAGAAACAATTGCTTTATTAACAATTTAAACAACCAATTTGTTCTTTTTACGATTCGAGGTACAGTTTGCTATCAATTCCTCTTTTTTCACTTGATGTAAAATTAATTTAGGTTACGGAGGATCTACGACTCAACAGCTAACAAATTATGTGTCACACCGATTTTCGTAGGCAGAATAATTTTAGCTAATACTAATTTTATGAACTCCTTTCTACCATTTGTATCAAGTGGGGCTAATTAAAAACATGACAGGCTATCCCGAAGGTGATGTAATGGTCTAATATCCAAGAAAACACCACATTAGACCCAATTCTAACTTATAATCATGGGTAGACTGATGGTCACATGACAGAAACCGGCTGTCGTCGCCCCTATGTGTTTAAAACTGACGTATGTATGCCAAACTTCGTATCTGTGTAAACAATTATGTGTTTTTTCTGTTCAGCAAGACATAATCAAATCGAAGAATCGCGCTGATTATGAATCCTCAGTGCTGGATAAAGCATCGATGAACAAGCTTAGTTTTGCCTTCATTCACTTGATGATGATTCCTGAATAAGCATAAAGTAATCATTATAAATAAGAATGTTACGCATAGAAGGCTTCATTATCTCATTATAATTAAAGCAGTTGCTATAATGATTATGTATCTAAATATATCTCATTTATCTTCACTGGCAAGTCCTGGCCAAAACATACTGTAAATACTGTTCCAAAGAATGGTTTATTTTCGTCTCAATATAATATTAGTTGATTGCTAAAACAACATGTGTTTCATTATTTAGTTACAATGATCATCTTATCTGGTTGGACATGAGGCTGAAAAATATCGAAGAAATAAAGCATACCAGTATGATTTACATGTTCTGGATTCATTGAATAAATTCTTCATGTATGTTCACTTTTCACTAATTTTAGATCCTATGGCCGGACTGGTAATTTGAATATTTACCTTTATTTGTTACATTTTCCTGAAACATAATTTATTATTAATGTCTAATTGATATGTCATGATGTTTTAGCTAACTTTAGAGCAATTGTGAATAATTTATTATCTTAAGTTAATTTATTCAGAATTAATCATTAAAACAAGAGCGTGGAAGCCATTAACACTTAAATACTGCCACACAGTGGTAATGTATCATGTAAATGATGTTGTTTTCATGTAAAATACTGGCTAGTTAGATAAGCAAGTTCTGGTACAAATATTTTTTCATTATGATCAAAATTACATCGGTAACATAATATGTGTGGATATTGTACTGCACTTAGTGTGAGCCCTTGGAGAGATTGTACATGTATATATCCAACGTATGGTCACCCTCGAGAAAATACCTCTCTCCAGGGAGACAGTGCTAGATGTATCCCTTCACAGAGGGTCATTATTGTGTGCCTATGGTCTATTAATATCATTTTTATATTTACACGAGTGGATAAATTACATGTGTTGGCAAACCGTTTGAAGATTTAATAGTACATTGTCCCCGTTCTCATCTAAGTGTAGCTTGATTTCTATGATTTATATGGTCTAAAATAAATTTTAGAGTCATTCATTTATGAATTGTGGATACATTTAATTGAATATATATTGAACAAATTAATCAGATTTTTGCATTTTCTTATTTTCAATGTTCTAAGATCTAATGACCATGACGAGGCTGTCTGTGATCATGTAATATGTGTATATGACATTTATCTGATGTAGTCAGGCAGTAATTAACAAAACCTTTAATGTTATTGCATGTACATGTAACTAATTATAATATTTAATAAATTATATCGAGGTTGCCGTCCATGCTTTAATTAACAAAATATGGATGAGGTATAATTGTGCAATTTAATTGTAAGTTTAACACACAAAGTCTGTTTGTGATCAATGCCAATCTTCCGTAGAAAGGTATTACGCTACGATATGTAACATCACAAGTATGATGTCATGGTATAAGGACATCAGCGATAGGATGATAATTCTGTCTGTCGTTTTACCAAAAACATACACAAACGAGACAAGTGACCCCAACCAAAATGAGCAGATCTGTGTAACTTGAATATCTTTGAAATATAGCTTTCAGATTTTGCAAATCCATGTCAATATACTTACTTTAGTAAAAACCGTTAAACATCACGTTGCTGGAGTATTTTTTCCACGTTTTCTAACCTTCCTTTTTTACGTTTCGGATTTTTTGTCACGTTTTCTAACCTTCCTTTTCCCACGTTTCGGATTCTGTTAATTATTTTGTTTAACAAGGTGATATTGCTAAGACAAAGTCGCCGTCATTTTTCTGTTATTTCTATTTTAGTTAAATATTCTATGTATTTGCAAAATAACAATTATGTGTTTTTTCTGTTCAGCAAGACATAATCAAATCGAAGAATCGCGCTGATTATGAATCCTCAGTGCTGGATAAAGCATCGATGAACAAGCTTAGTTATGCCTTCATTCACTTGATGATGATTCATGAATTAGCATAAGGTAATCATTATAAATAAGAATGTTACGCATAGAAGGCTACATTATCTCATTATAATTAAAGCAGTTGCTACAATGATTATGTATCTAAATATATCTCATTTATCTTCACTGACAAGTCCTGGCCAAACCATACTGTAAACACTGTTCTAAAGAATGGTTTATTTTCGTCTCAATATAATATTAGTTGATTTCTAAGACAGCACGTGTTTCATAATTTAGTTACAATGATCATCTTATCTGGTAGGACATGAGGCTGAAAAATTTAGCATACCAGTATGATTTACATGTTCTGGATTCATTGAATAAATTCTTCATGTATGTTCACTTTTTACTAATTTTAGATCCTATGGCCGGACTGGTAATTTGAATATTAACCTTTATTTGTTACATTTTCCTGAAACATAATTTATTATTAATGTGTTATGTCATGATGTTTTAGCTAACTTTATAGCAACTGTGAATAATCTATTATCTTTAAGTTAATTTATTCAGAATTAATCATTAAAACAAGAGTGTAGAAGCCATTTACAGTTACATACTCCCACACAGTGGTAATGTATCATGTAAATGATGTTGTTTTCATGTAAAATACTGGCTAGTTAGATAAGCAAGTTCTGGTACAAATATTTGTTCATTATGATCAAAATTACATCGGTAACATAATACGATTGTACTGCACTTAGTATGAGCCCTTGGAGAGATTGTACATGTATATATCCAACGTATGGTCACCCTCGAGAAAATACCTCTCTCCAGGGAGACAGTGCTAGATGTATCCCTTCATAGAGGGTCATTATTGTGTATCTCTGGTCTATTAATATCATTTTTATATTTACACATGTTGATAAAATACATGTGTTGGCAAAACGTTTGAAGATTTAATAATACATTGTCCCCGTTGTCATCTAAGTGTAGCTTAATTTCTATGATTTATATGGTCTAAAAAAATAAAGTCATGCATTCATGAATTATGGATACATTTAATTGATATATATTGAACAAATTAATCAGATTTTTGCATTTGCTGATTTACAATGTTCTAAGATCTAATGACCATGACGAGGCTGTCTGTGATCATGTAATATGTGTATATGACATTTATCTGATGTAGTCAGGCAGTAATTAACAAAACCTTTAATGTTATTGCATGTACATGTAACTAATCATAATATTTAATAAATTATTGCGAGGTTGTCGTCCATGCTTTAATTAACAAAAACTGTATGAGGTATAATTGTGCAATTTAATTGTAAGTTTAACACACAAAGTCTGTTTGTGATCAATGTCAATCTTCCGTAGAAAGGTATTACGCTACGATATGTAACATCACAAGTATGATGTCACGATATCAGCGATAGGATGATAATTCTGTATATCGTTTTACCAAAAACATACACAAACGAGACAAGTGACCCCAACCAAAATGAGCAGATCTGTGTAACTTGAATATCTTTGAAATATAGCTTTCAGATTTTGCAAATCCATGTCAATACACTTACTTTAGTCAAAACCGTTATAACATCACGTTGCTGGAGTATTTTTTCCACGTTTTCTGACCTTCCTTTTTACGTTTCGGATTTTTTTTGTCACGTTTTCTAACCTTCCTTTTCTCACGTTTCGGATTCTGTTAATTATTTTGTTTAACAAGGTGATATTACTAAGACGAAGTCGCCGTCATTTTCCTGTTATTTCTATTTAAGTTTAATATTCTATGTATTTGCAAAATACCATATCAATAGCATTTACAGATGAATGTCAAAATGCGTTTCTGAATTTACAATAAAAATTTCAAATTAATAATGTGAAACTGTCAGAACATAATAAGACTATACAGAAAGATACAGATCAGCGGAAAATCGACATATGATCTAAGTCAAGCGCTACAATGTCTAGTTTCTTCAATGAGTGGAATTTTGTTGGTAAGCAAAACTGAAGCGGATGAAATACACACTCTGACCTATCCCATGTTACAAATATCTGTCTAGAGTAACGTCATCATTTATATTAAACCACACTATACAACAGTTTATGATAATCAATATCGATCGACCATGAGACATATTAAAAGAATATATATTACATGAATGTTTAAAACTAAAGATTTCCTTATCATGAAGTTTACAGCATTACATAAAATATGTTATCAATCCTTTTGAAATGAATTGAGATCAAGCTTTGTTGAAAATCCTATTATTGTGATATTTTAACAAATAGGAAACGCTTTTGCTTAAAATGCTAGAAACTATTAAATAAATTAATTTTTAAACGAAACAACACAATATTTAAGTTGATTTTCTGTACACGTGACCGTAAATCGTGTGTGCATATAACTTATTATGACTATTTAACTGTATCAGTCATATCTGACCAGCCTGGTGCACATACATTTATCCGGCTGATATCAGGTCAAGCGGCACCTCGCACGCTATCTTCAATTCCATACCATGTCGTTACACTGAGTATAACAGATGAATAGTCATAGATATTTGTTTCTATAATAAAGGGATATTCATAAAATTTGAAGTAGATGAATATAAAACACACGAGTGAACTGATTTCAGTAGAAATGCAGCACTTGCTCCCATCCCCGCATACTTAAGTCTGACCGCCATCTTGACGTCTTGGTCGAAGCCCAACGTTATAATGACACTCACGTTCAATTTCGAGCCACTTCAAATAGTACCTAAGTGTGTAACCAATCAGAATCCGGTGTTCTGTTACGTGATGTACTAAAATATGATAAAAGTTATATCATGAGTAAATAAAACAAATCAACCCTGATGCATATTGTTTTGCATAATTTCTTTTGGTGCCTGATGAAGTGGGCTCACAAGAACGATGCTTTCGTCTTTTTGAGAGCAATGGCGCTGTTACATATGTAGTGTTTTAATGTTTAAAAGTAAATAGTGTTTAGCTTTGTGGAGACATAATACATAATTCATCCATCTGAAAAGGGATTACGCATTTGAATGGAAATGATTTCAAGAAAATTGCGCCATCACAATTTAGTGGTTATATGAACCTGTAATGTTAAAGTATCGTCGATCAATAAGTATAAATGCGTTCTGGTGAATAGATATAGGACTGATATAACTAAAATCGTCTACCTTCCCGATGTATTAAATTACCTATATAGGAAAGATTTAATTAAACTTTATTTTATTAATCGACGAATACCCGATTCATTTTAATGTGTTAACAATTGACAGGAATGATGATGTTAGATTGGGAACTAGAGTTGTAAGGACCCGATATTGGTTAGTTCAAGGTCGGTGTTGAATACATGTCATATCTGTATTACCATTGACGTTTGGAAAGTAGTAAATGGCAAGCAATTACTTCGGAGAGACCCGAAATATGAACCATGGGGTTTGATTAGGGTCTTTAACCAGGTTAGTGAATTGAATTTTTTTGTTCGCAAAAAGCGAGCATGACGAGTAGACACAATATAACTTTATATACGAGATTAATGAATCCACGGAATGCTAATTTATCTACTGTAACATAACAACATTGGTAAGCACACTCACTGGAATCCTGTGGATGTAAAGAAGATAAGTAGTAAACACAGATGCATTACCAATATATACCGTTACCCAGGAACTAGACAGAAACCACGCTGATAAGCCGGTTACTATCACCGTTATATTAATCCATCATTTGTCGGGGGTGAATCCTCTACTGATACAACAGAATGACAAACATTTCATCACCACAGCTTATTACGTATAAACATGTTCATGTATATATGGGATCATAATATCGATAGTTGCACTAATTGGTACACCGTAGTGTTATTAAGTGAAACTCTGACATGTACGAAGAAAGGATCATTCAAACTAATGCTTTTATTATACGTTTGAGCACATAATCACAAGGGAATAATGGACAATATCGTTGATTTAGTGAGCTATGCATACTACTATTCATATAAATGTATATTTCAATAATGATAGATATATTCAAATGATATTGTTTTTAATTATTCGTTTTAGCAACGACTGTGGATATATGTCTTATTTGCTAAATAAAATCCAATGAAAGCTTCATTAAAATGTCTGGATATACGACAGGACCGCACACTGTTTCTTTTTTTTTCTTAGAGATATGATATATATACATGTACATATACAGCGGAAGGTACAGGCAATATTTGGGCGCCTGCTGGGACATTAACATAACAACAGCCAATGAACATCGCCCACTAAGGAAGTGGTTTTATTTGTAAATCTAAATACAGAATAGTATGTGAAGACATTGCGGTCTGTATCAACCTAGCCACTAGGAGCGATGCTCCGCCCCTTTCATTTATAGTTGCAGTATTAATATTCATATCGGGGTTAAAGGTCATGGTTTTCTCGGTTTACCGTTGTGTATAAAAGCAGCGACGTTAGTGATGTTTTCTCATACACATCAGTGTACTTCAAAACTCGCTGTTAGCGCGACACTACTCACTGAATCGTACGTCATCCTGAAGTATACTGTGAACACATTGGGAGTATCAATTCACCAGAAGAAAATACTACAAAATGAAAATGCTGTTAGATGTTCCAAGAACAGGACAGACCACTTGTGGCTGTGGCTCTTTAACAAACGTAATTGAGAACAGAAAGGAAGGCCTGGAGATAAAATCTGGACAACTGTACATGCTGCAGGTGCATCATAATAAGACGAGAAAAGTGCCAGTTTTTGTGAGAATCTACAGAAACAGATTCGAACATTACGCTGTGATCTACAGAAATCAAACCTTCACAAACAATTCAATCTACGTCAGTTTGAAAAACTGTGTCGTTCGTCGATGTGAGACAAAAGACAATTGTATCATCGTTACCCCAGATAACATGGAAGGAACAAAAATGACATTTGAAATCAAAGAATCTAGTGATATGGAGGACTGGATCTCAGCATTCCGTTCCAACATCACACAACGTCCAGGGAAATCTTTGCGTCAGCTGGTGTCTCCTGTGATTCCTAAGACCCCGCTAATGCCGTGCTTACAGGAGGAGGAAGAATAGAGAACTTTGTTTATTTTAAGGGACATTTGTTTCAACAAGTGCAATATAAATGAAATGATCCGAGCCAGTTATGTTGACGTGAAGTGGACATTGAACATAACGATTATGATATTTACGTGATGTGACTCTGTAACCAAAGAAAGAACAACTTACAAATCTTCTTATATTATCATCAAGAAAAATAAAAAAACAAATGTCGGAAATTGTACAAGGATTCTCTTAAAGTGGAAATGAAAAGTTTGATTACGCAGAGACGATATTCAACTTTATTAACAAATTGGTAATAGAACGATGATATTTTTTTAAAGAATGGTTATTGGCAATTGTTATATTAAGTAAAGGTTTATGATTTTGTTACCAGTTATTTCAATGTACATTCCACACATTCTAGACATTGATCAATACATGTCAACTATAGCTTTACCGTACTGTCTGTGATATTCTTTATCAGTATTTATTATCTGTATTGATATCGTTATACGTGTGATGATAACTGTTATCTTGTGGTATGGTATGGAAGCAAACAAGACGAAAGATAAACAGTTGTATGAAAGATAGTGACTGCCAGTGAGTGCACATGCACCTGTTAGAATGAATATGATCAATAACTGTCTATTGTTTAATAAATCTGAAAACTTGAAAAAAATTTTAAAAAATTCTGCTACTTGTTATCTGTTGTCGTCGGAGTAAAAATATAACAATGTTATACATTATGTACAGAGACTCACCGATATGTTGGACGAGAAAACAAATCGTTGGAAATGACTTTCGATGGTTAGTTGCAACAATTTCTCGAAACAAAAAATAAGTCAGTAATTTGTATAATAATGTAACTGAATATAGTCATCAAAGGAGCACATTTCAAAGCCAAATCTTCAACGGATCAACAACACATAGTATATATGACACATTGTGTTTTAGTAATTATATAATGGCTCAGAAACACAAGTGACAAAAGATGACAATTTTATGACAAATGCCCTATCCGGGCCTCAAAATCAAGACCTACGGTACCAAATTATACAGCCAAACCCACCTACTGCTTACACAACTGCAGCATATCCATGTTCTCAAACAGATTTTACAATGACTCAATAATTGAATACACACATATATACATATATGTCACTTGTTTGAATTTAAGCTGAAGACAACTGTTAGTTCACATAACGCCACTGCAAATCAAGGTCGTAGTGGACATTTGGTTAGTGTGTTGTTCTGACATGTCCCCATTTATGGCTGTACCAATGGGATTATTAAGCTTTCTTCGAGAACTCCGACTTTCCTCAATCTCCGACTGAAGCTTTAAATGATTTTGGCAGTTTCAAATTCAGATAAAACCTCCGACTTCCCTCAATCTCTGAACCTAAATCTTAAAATGCCTTTGGCAGTTTAAAATTCATATAAAACCGCCGACTTTCCTCAATCTCTGAACCTAAATCTTAAAATGTCTTTGGCAGTTTTAAAATTAAAATCAAACAAGATAATTAAGTTAATACACAGTAAAGATAGGCAATGACAGTGGACTGTAGTAGTAAGTTATGTACGATAGTATGATTTTAGTTATGATCCACATCAACAGTAACCCAAGACTGCCTCCGTTCGCTGGGGAAACATAGTAGCCAATGGAATAAAACGATAACGATCGCTAAGCCCATCATGTGCAACTGTAATCAGCAAAAGGGAGTCAAATAGAATGTATTGCTGATCTCGTTTGAGCTACTTAAATCTATATAATTTGTTATTCAGTGCAAATTATCATAAAAAACAATCGGAACAGTAGTATTTCAAAGTCGAAATATAGGTTAAAAATCTTAGATATAGAATATAATTTTTTACACTTTTTTCATACGTCATATAGCCGAGGGGTTTAAAATGGTGAAACCCTATTTTCACTACACGCCTAATGCATCCCATGGTTGTGGATGTCAGCACACCATGGCTTGTGATCAAATTTCATTAATGAAGTCATTATCTTAATTTGTATTGAAAAGTGCCCTTCCCTTCGAAATAAATGCACGCTTAATTTATCAATGTTGGTTTCCTTAGGGCGTTTCTGCATTTTACAATCGATAAAACAACCAATTATACCAATAATATTCGCGATCTATAAATATTGAATAGAATGACAATTTATTTTATAGACAGTATCCGCCTATTGGTATATTCGGTATCTTTAGTTTATTTTTACGCAAAATTCAAACTGCCTTTAAAACAAATTAAACAGTCGCTGGTAATCTCACATATCAGACTTTAATATACTGGAACAGATTTGAGTATTGACTAAGAAACAGAATTAAGGAGTCCTACAATTTTGCAATCCGAACGATTAAGGCAGGGACGAAGGTGTTATCGCGGGTCTGATCTACAATTTATATCGATATAACCATTGAGTTATCTTGTACGTGATATATAACAACAATACATCATGTAGAAATACATCATTGGAGATTCATGTTATATGTTATTTTAAGTTCGGCATTTAAAGTATAAGTACATCTCTCACGGTGTTTTTGGTTGCAAACTTCAATGAAAAAAGTCATTTCTAGCAAACGCAGGTCGGGGGATTTACGTTTAGTACGCGAAGGTCGATTGATCGCGAAAATTCACCCTCGTGTAATATTTTGTACAGATTTGTAATATTTTGTACAGATTTGTAATATTTTTAATATTTTATGAACTTTGTTATTAATGTGCCGCTACCCAAATTGGAACACGTTTTGAAGACAATTGTAAAAGTTTTCTTACTAGTGTTGAAACCCAATTTTTTCCTAATATTCCACAAATAGATGCTCTTATTATCCATTTTATGAATTGTTTACTTGTCAACAGTGCATATATTTATAAATGCATAGCTTAAAAGCCTGCCCGATCCAGACCTGTGTTTTAGCAGATTTGAGTACCCAAAATGGAACATCTCCTAAATAAGTTTTGTTTATAAATGCCCAGGCATGATAAAAAATGTTTCATTTAAACAAAGTTCAAATATTTTTTAGTTTATTCAAGTCACATGTCTTTCAAAAATATTCCATTCAGCAATTGCTTTTCTTATTTTAAAATGCATGGTGACATTAGGGTTGTCACACGACGTCGTTTCCCAGAGTTTTTCAAAATATCCTTATTTTCATTTTTAAATACAGATAAAAGGCAACTGGAAAGAAAATGAAATATTGAAATTGTCACAGTTACTAGTCAACACCTTGACATTTGTTCAGAACAATTATTGATAGTTTAGATTGTAAACTAAATTATACTCTCTAAAAGTGTTCCATTATCTAACTTAAAGTAACCGAAAATACAACACCGCGAAAGTTTTATACATAAAATCGGTAAAACGCTCTCTATTCTAACTAAAGTAACCAAAACAAAACATTGTGTTGCAAAACTAATTATTATGGGGGGGGGGGGGGATCTTAAAATCTGACATCTTAAGTGAACTGATTTACAATGGATAATGTAGTAGGCGACAGGCACAATGGCTATGTAACAATAGCCATTGTATTCAGCCGTTGGGACACTCTAATTATTTCCTTACCGTCCATGCGTTCCCGGATCTACATGTAGACTAAGGATATTAGTAGTAGATATGTCATTTTGTAATTACATAAACGTATTGTGGGTCCATATAGAAGGTATTCCCGTTATCATACCCGCGGTGTCGAGATTATAATATCTCTGTCAAACGGCTAGATAAACAGCTGGGATTTCATTGGCTATCCTATTAGAATAAATTTCGTTGCCTTACCAGAAATGTAATTTTCATGAGATTTTAAGTATCTAAGGGGATTCTTATTGTTTTAATAACGTTGAACTATGTTAGTTATCGTTTGTGTTAATTTATAAACGATAAGATAGTGAATAGGTTTCTATACACGATTTCAATGTAACATTCATATTTGATTTCAAAAAATTACTCACTAACTGTTCATAAATTGATTTGATTTCAATTTTATATAAGAGTTGTGTGCTGACAAACGAAAAATCTATTTTTTAAATAGCATGATCTTTTGTTTTAGGAAGCTTAATTTTACAGTAAGCCTGAGTTCCGTAAATTGCACGCCATGTGTCAGATTTTAGATTTTAAAATTATTAATAATCACTTCCAATTCTTCAGTCTATTCCATACCTACTTGAAGTATACTATATTTATTACCTTAAAATATTTAAACTTACTTTAAGTGAATTACTAAAAGCCATTATATTTACAAAAGATACAAATTTTCGAGATGTATTTGGCGAGAGAGTTCGAAAGCGAATGATAACATTTGATTGTTTTAAGTGTATAATAAATAATTGTCAATAAAAGTCCTTGGTCTCGAATTGGTTTATCCCCGAAAATGTCAAACATAGCAAAGTTAAGAAGAAGTGTATACATGTACGTAAAAAAGTAGGTTTCAAGAAATGGATTAGGGGGTGAATAGTTCAAACAGTAATAACTGAAACTAAACATACCGGATTTGTATTGACCGATGCTAAGGATAATGAAAATACCCCTTATTTGTTAGTACATCGATTTATCGATATTATTTTAACTGCCTATCTTGTCCAAGATGACTTAGTTACTTTCTTATCAGCTCCATGATAATCCAACTGTTTTTTTGTTTTAAAATAATTCGTATATCTGAACACTTACCATTTAGTAATCCATAAACCAAAAATAGTAAAGACTTCGCTATTTTTGTGTCTTTTAATTGAAAACAATTATTAGTTATTACCAAATAGCCATCAAGGTTATCTCCTCCATAACTAATTGACTCAGTTGGGGTCTCCAATATATTTGCTAACAAAACATTCAACCATGATTAATACGTTTTCGTTTAATTGGATCAATTATGCAGCCATAAGTTTTCCATATCATATAGCTATTATATTTATAGTTTCATCACTGATGTCAAAAGCGATTATTTGAATAATTTCCTGTAATTAGTTAGTTTAAATTTGTATCATTCAAGCATTATCTTACATGTCTAATTAGCAGGTATATATGATATATGATGATGGTGGCTAAATTTAGAGTCATTATTATAATTTTACGATATTAAATTAGTAGCTACAAAACTGAATTACGAAAACAAGGAAGTTGAAGTCATAAACAAGTGTACTCTCTCATATACTGGTAATATATTATGCAAATGATGTTTTGCACTTTTCGATAATTAACTCGTGAAAACCACATCATATCTTTTTTATCTGACATGGTACGGACAATTCTATTTGGAAACTCATTACCTTTCCTTGTTTTAAAACATTTTGAAATTTATTTTCTCAATTGCCATGGAGTGCAATAATTTCAAATGTTATACAATGATTTCAATAGATGCATAAAACGAAAAAAAAAAAAAAAATTTGGGACAAAATACGTTAGATAAGGTAGTCGAATGCTATTTAAAATCGATTACCAGTTCTATGCTGTGTTCCTCATTATAGAATCTCATCATAGAGTATCCAATACTTTTGTTTGCTTTTTTCAATCACTTCAATGTCTTATTTTAAGTGGTAAGTCAGACATTTTTATCATGATATCTATTTTCACCATCACGTATAGATCTATAATCAGATATACATATCATTAGAGAAAATTTCTTAAATTATAATTTTGGGTGCGTTCAGAGATGTACCAATAGTACCAATCAATAGTTAGTATAATTAAATACCATTGACAGTAATGGGTGACTCTGTCCTTTGAAAGGATTTCGATATACCCATTGTGGCATATTTGTCAATGGGACCAACGGTAATAAACCAATGGCATCATTTCAATATTGTAGTTTTCACCATTTATAATCATTCAGAGGATAATCTGCCGAGACAACATTTACACATGGAGGTCGGCATCTTTAAAATACGCCATTTCTAAACCGTCTACAGACAAGTTGCCGGTGGTAAATTTTGTTGGTTGACATTTGTACCATTGGTAACTATTGTTATACCAATTGTAAATCTAAATTACCAATGAAGTTACTCTGAATATATCCAACTTGATATGTAAACAGAATTCTTTAGAGTTGACAGTAAACCGTTGTATCAGTAGTTACATGTCAAATCAAATGTAACAAATGAAGAATCAAATTGACTGTAACGACTTCAGTAGTATCCGAAAATATTTAAGAAAAGAAGTTGAAATGTCAGTAAGTTTTCAGAAAACAGCGTACACGGGAGAATGCACGAAAACCCTATCTGACTACAGGGCTGTATTTGTAAGGGGTATCAGGCACATAGTCAAGTTATGGTGAACTCGAAATTTTATAGGGACTATGTCCGATAACACCTCAATGTAGGTTATCTTTTGTTAATACAAAATACGTTTTGATTAGGCAAAAAAAAGGTGTTAAGGGTAACATTGGCAAATAAAAAAAAATAGGGTCGGTCAGTCGAGAGGATTTTGTTTTCTTTCTTTTTTTGTATCTTTCACTCTAAAATGATGGCTGGAACCGGAGTCTGAGATCAAAATCGCGACTTTTTAATTTTTTTCGTGGAAAAGTGGGAAAAAATAGGGTCAGGGGTAAAAAATTAGGATCGGTCGGTAACCCTAAACAGACAAATTTTTTGGCCTTATGCTATAAATCTGTGATGTAACCTTTAGACTGTCATTAGATCGAACCGGACACCACAAAAATCTCGCCATATTTCTAATGTCTGATGTTCAGTGATTTTGCGTGTGTAATATTTTTGCATGTGATACTATTAGTTACACAGTTTGTTAGTGACCTAATACGGAAAAAAATGGGTCTAAAATAAACTTGTATCGGGCGAGGCGAAGACGACCAAAAATGGTCCATTTCTGTTAGATAATCCTGAATAAGTGTTGTCGATTTCGGTTTGCTTTGAAAATGGTCATCAGCGCTATCATTCACAACATTTTGTCTCCATCTCGTTGAGTGCCGTCGTCGAGAATCGTTTTATTACTTGACCGATATCTTGTTGCTAATGGCATTTGGGGCAAAGAACGATAACTCTATTTTCCAAACCTGATACATGTATGATTTCTACTAACCTGTCAGAATTTCGAGAACGGTGGGACAAAAGCCGGCTTCCTCTAAATTTTCGCGATACATTTTGACACAAGATTCTTCGAAATGTAGGTTGTTGTATTTGTGATGGGCCCGCAAAAATCAAAAAAAAAAAAACCGAATACGAACAAAAATGTAACAAGGTTTACTAAATTTCTGTGTATATGCCCGCATTGATTCCATTTTAAAAACCCAGCAGAATGACAGACGGAACATCATGTTTGGTTCTGCCTAAGGAGAAGGAGATTCCAATGGACGTCTAACCCAAAATATAGATACATTTCTTTAGATATGGTATCTGGTATTATATAACGATTGCACTGTCATGACCCTCTATAACTTTTAATACCCCGCTACGTTATTCTGGATTCCTTTCGTAATTATTCCTGTTAGACATACTGTAATCTAATGCATTACAACATGCATGTGTAAGAAATATGCATCATTTTGAATCCAGCACTGATGATGTGAGCGTTTTGAAGGTTAGCCTTGCTATAACACCCATTTCAACTTTGTTGGTATGTACAATTGATAATCTATCAGCACAGAAAATACTACCGAAACTAGAAAGCACGCTGGTAAGCCGGTTACTATTACCGTTATATTAATCCGTCATTTGTCGGGGTAAATATTCTTCTGATACAACAAAATGACAAAAATGTCAATACATTAACCTGATATATTCAATCAAGTTCATAGATTAATGGGATATTTAAAAAATGTAATGTCATAGGTTGTACTGGTATCTTAATAAGCTGCAGTAGTCCTTTGAGTGGAGAGATATTTTAAGTTATGCATGGCATGTATGAAAATACAAACTTGTTTTTCTATGTTTGTTTTTATTATAATCTTGTCTAGAAAATGATTAGAGTGTATTGGGTACAATGTACTTACATTAAGCCTCCGAAAACGTTGATTAGACTGCTAAAATCAATATTGAAAAAATGCTGCTGTTGAAATCAAATTTATTAGTCATAGAAAACATCTTAACTTAGATAATTTGTAGCAACTGATCTACTAGTCTTAGAAGTGTGTAATTAGGGCAACGCAGTGTATCAAATCCAAAGACGGGGATCCTCAAGAGACAGGAACAGTGGTGTGAAGATAGCAGAAGAAGGAATTAACATTACGGTGCTTTTAGAGTTGAGTTCATCGGTGTGTGTCATACAGCATGTGGTATACTGTGACAGCTAATCATCACAATGGTAACTAATAGATTTGTTATTTTAGTCAAAATATAAACAAATGTATACCACAAGTATTTCCAATATTATACAGTAAATTAGTTTTGAAATGTAATGAATATGTTATATTTCATCTAAACATACTTTATATGTATACCACAAGACCTCACCCTATGGGATGCGAGTTCGAATCCCATGTTGGGCAGCTGCCAGGTACTGACCGCTGGTCGATGGTTTATCTCCGGATGCTCAAGTTTTCCTCCACAAACAAACATGGCATGTCCTTTTACATGAGCTTTGCTGTTAATAGGACGTGAAACTAATAAAACCTAAACAATAAAAATCCATATACAGACATAAAGGGTATAGGTACTATACATTATATGAACTATAGATCTTTTACAGGTATTTTAAGTTTTATCATAAAGTTAAACTTTGAAATTGTTCATCATCATTTTTAATTTGCGGTCATACGGAAGAAGACTAACCATGATAAGTTTTTAAACTTGTGACTGAACCCATTCAATGCAATTAAATATGTTTAAAGATGCTCCATCGCCGACAGAGTATAAATGATATTCATCATTTAAACAATAATTGGTGTTTAATCGTGTATATATGTGCCTAATTAACACTAAAAAATATATCAAATAATTTATTTCGCATTTGGTGCATGCTCAAGCAGTACTTCATTCCATAAAGGATATAGTGCCACGGAATTTTTTTGGGATGCAATTAATTATTTTTCAATTTTTAACTTTAAGTAAAATTAGAAGCTCACACTTTTCAATGGTGGTAATGGCGTAAAGTAAGTAACTTTTGCAACTTAAGAAAAATACTAAATCGTCTGCTCCTGCTTTCGACAGTGAAAAAATACCATTTGTCAGCGGTGGAGCATCTTTAAATCAATCATTGTAAAACAAGAATATGATATTATTTACATTACTCCTACGTCTCAAATTACGTAATTTACCAATCCCACTCAAGATTTATTTTAAGGGAAATTGAGGTTTTCACTGATTACTCTTTTATGCTAATTGTGTTTTGAACAACTGGTCTCAGGTGTTGTAGACAGCCGATCCTTCCCTTTCCTCAAAGATGAACACTATCAAAATTCTCCAACTCTGTGGTTTCGTAAGGGTGTTTCTTTATAAGTTACATAATAACCAGCTGTGTCAATGATTATGAGCTAAACACACCATTGGAAGTGACATTTTTTGTAGATAGTTTCCGTCTAATTGGCGTATGCATGTTCAATATGATATTAATATATATAATTAACCGGCTTATTCATGTTATGTATATCAAACCTCCCTGAGATATCAGCAGTGTATACCATTATAACACAGATGTTCTAATTTGCATCTCTGACTTTAATTGCTTAGATTTCTAATGTGTGATTAATGTAAAACATATATCCTTTATGTACAGTAACTTTAATATACAGATGTACCTTGTACATGATGTTGTTTTGTACATATATATATAGTAAAACCTCGGGGTCAGTGTGTCAATAACTCTTTCTTAACGTTATTAAGATTAAAAGCGCTATTAAGTTAATAACTTTTTATTTTATTTTATTAGCAGTTTGCAAACTGGATGTAGTGATCACTATGCCTCTCCATGGTTCTTTTAGTGCTCTACCGGTGATCATTTATAAATCCAAGATGATTACACAATGTTCTTGTATGTCTGAGTTTCCAACATCAACAGAAGCTATGTAGAGGGTTCCTTAGATAGAGTGAAGACATTTACAGCCTATGTTTCATTATCATTAACATCATTTACAGCCTATGTTTCATTATCATTAACATCATTTACAGCCTATGTTTCATTATCATTAACATCTAGCATTACTCTGATTCTTTTTTATGATGTGAAGTCATGATGCCTCTTAATTAGCTAAGTACTGTTGTAGCGGAAAAGATGATCAGAAGGGGATATCTTTTCCGCTATTCCGTATTGGTATATAACACAGTTAACTGCCATTGCGGGTATAGGTATTGATAGTTATGTCATATGTTTGCGAGCGAAACGTCATACTTTTTCGGAGTTAACGACGTAAATTGCGCTCTCAAAATAATGACGTCACAATCGATACCTACCCACAAGGGAGCTAACTCTGTAATATGCAAAGACGGAATAACGTATGCAGTAGCTATACCCGTTACACTGCCTATTTGATTGTTCCTGTATTTGACCTAGATTTGTATGGTAGTTGCTACCAATAAAGACAAGGAGGCTTCCGCACTAGAAACACTTTGTCATATCATTTATATTCAGTTATTAGACTCTGTATGCATTTGTATAAATGTTTCTAAGATCTGGATTACGTTTGACTAATTTAAGTTTATACACACACGTGTCAATGTATGTAAATTTATATTGTAATCATTTCGTCTCATTTACTTTCAAGTTTTAGTGATCTAGTCTCGGTTAACAAAGTCATACACTTTATTATATATGTCTGCCGTAAAGGAAACATTTAATATTCTATTTATCTTTACACTCAGGACAATACACCGTAATACATTCAGAGTTGACGATATGTCCCTCTAGCTCTGCCGATGCTATAGGGCCATGTTCTATACATTGCATGCATTATGTACCATCGTAATGACCGAATTACCACAGTAACAAAAACACGATGTCTAAAATTTGTTTGGGTTAAGATGATGAAAGTATGTGGGATACAGCTAAACTAGATTGCTTTAATGTACATGTACATCTAAATTGAATTTCGATGCCATTTATTGGAAATGTAAAGTTACAACACCTGCACGTTTACATGAAAATTAGATAGAATGAATCTGTAAAAATGTGCTGTATTGCAGTCCAAAGTAACTAATTAAATCAACAGGAAATGATCGTTTTAATCTCTCTAAGATCGTATAGTTTACTAAATGCGTATATGCAATGATACGAATACATTTAAGTTAGGCTGGTTATAAATACTACATATACTACTTTACATAATGCTGTTAGCTAATGAGGCCTTGGTAATCAATTCCACTGCATGTAATTACAGTTGTTTTCGTTCGATTTGATATATAATTTGCATATCTGTTCATTATACTGCTTCTATTTTGCTAAAGCTACATAAATTTTGTACATTTCAGATCAAAAGACCGACACGACATTTGAAATCATGCTTTTAATTATACGCATTTGGTGTGTCGTGACATTCCTTAAATAAAGTTAGGAGCGTGTGAAGATAAATTATGATTTGAAGATGGTAGCAAGATGGTGACTTGAAAAGTAAACTGCAGTGTTTTTCCATAACGAAAGCTATGTAGACGAACTGTTTAAGTAGAGACAGTGACCGTTTGTATCGATATCATGTAAATTGTAAATTATATTCCATTTGGATCAATTGTGCAAAGTTATAAATTATAAGTAATTAGCGTGTTGTTTTATAACTTTGATATATATAAACTTAATGGTTTTGGAAAACATAAATGAACATTAAAGTATTTCAGCATCGTCACTAAAGACTTCCGGACATGTAAACCCGAAATTTCGGAACATTAATCAATAATATTACAAATTAATGATATCAATTTCAATATGCATTAATGGTATCAATGAATATCATTAATTAATAATAGGTTAAAATCGCTTTTAGTTATCGTACCACAAAACATATCTATAAAGTGGTATCACAAATCCTAGTTTTAGTATTATTATTAAATAGCGACATGATTATTTAATCGAATTAGTACTAGTGATATATTACATTCTGCATACCTACAGATAAGTACTATACTGTAGTTCCATATATTGTACCCCTAGCTACCTTAGTACATACGTACTAGTACTGTAACAGTACATATGATGCTGGGCGTACGCGTGTGATTCAGTGTACATGTAACTCATCACATGTACACATATCTGATAAGAGGCGACCAGTACAAGTAACCTGCATGCAAAATGAAATTCTTTAGTTTAGACCATGGTTACATTAACACTGATTGGCACTCAATTGGTTGCCGTCTTTATCCGAGTGTACTTCAGGTCCTCTTTCAAACAAAGTAATTATAAATACAAATGTCAATTGAACTCAATTCGTTGTGAAATCGTTTGACATCCGGTTAAGCAGATTATCTACCATGTTCACATTCAATCAACTTGTTAATCTTCTCATACAAAATAATTAACATCATTTAACTTTTCATTGAGTTTTAGGCTAATATAGATGGGATGTTGTAATTACCTAATTATAACGAGGCATTGAAGGTGATTTGGAGTGGTTCACCATCTGACAATGGAGCTCAAATGGATGATCTCTATTACAAACGAATCAGAGAATGGAAGTAGTTTTGACATTAACTCTTCAGCCTTCAGTATCAATTTCAAAGATGAATTTTAAATTACCGGTATTTCTCTTTATCTAAGTTCATGGATGAATTTTAAACAGTCAGTGACCATTCAGTAATGCAACTTACATGTAACAGAGAGACCACATTCCACTTGTTTTGCTGGCATTTTAATCACTTTACTACATCTTTGCTTTCTGCCTGTATTGTGATACTTATTTTTTCACCTTGCCTATAAAAGCTTGATATTACCCCTGCGAGATGGTATTCATGACATCATAAATATTCATGAATGATTCATGAACTTTCAAGAATATTAACAGATTGTGGTTCATGAACATTCATCAAATGACTTTCATGAACTCTTCATGAAGTTTTATGACTCCATGAAACATTCATGATTGTTCATGATAAATGTGTCAAGAATTATCCATGAAGTTGTATGCATGACTGATATTCATTAAAATTCTTCAAAATGAATGAAAATATTTCATTCATTTTGAAGAATTTTAATGAATATCAGCTATGCATAAAACTTCATGAATTATTCTTGACATGCTATTTCATTCATTTTGATGAATTTTTATGAATATCCACTAAAGTCACGTGACTAGTCACATGACCATATGAGTCACATGACTTATATATATATTTCCCGCTAAAGAAGTCACAATCCAAAATGGCTGCTGTTTCTGCTGGCGTGTGGAAGGGGAAAAATTATTCATCTTAAAATGGAAGTTTTGGAACATTAGTGAACGGATAATTCCATTCCTGGATTTCTTTAAGCACAGATGAACACTTTCAGTAAGTTTTGATTTATCTGCGGTTCTTTTTCAGCATGAAATTGTTGCCCATTGATACTGCTATAGTGATTATGCATAGATATTGGTTTGTGAAATTTTGTCAAATGTTATTGAATGAAATCGCCCATATACATGTAAACTATCATGCTTTACAATTATAGGTTTATTTTGGACATATACTCATTTACTTGTATGGAATTGACTGCTGCGTATCACTGAAAACAGATTTTGTTAGCACTTATAATTACTGTATCTGTGACAGAATGAAAATGTAATGAACACAGTAAACTTTAAATATTCATCAACTTTTGATGAATTTTCATAAATGGGTTGTTCATAAATGTTCATGATTTCATGCATAAAAGAGATCCATGAATGTTCATGAATTCATAAATGTTCATGAAATATTTTTTCTAAATTATTCATAAAGTTTTAAGTTCATGAATTGCATTAAAATATTCATGAATAATTGAAGAATGTTCATGAATTATTCATCAACGTCTCGCAAGGGTAGCCACAGTAGTGATTATGTAGTCACGTACAAAGATGCAAACCTACATGTATATAGCTATCATCTGGAAAATATAGCTGTCTGCGTTGATAATTTACAATGTAAATACACTGATGTAGGTGTTCCTCATGATCATGAAGAGACTTCCTAAATAAAAGACACCCACATGAATGGTTTGTAGCAGCTTCCAAAAGAAATCCAGAACACAGTATATTCCTTCACAGTTTTTATTACATAATAATGTACAGAGTTAGACCGACTCGAGCACTGGTGGTTCGTATCCTTCTGGCCGTGTCACTTGCTCACCAGATTCTGTAGTAACGGTCTTGGCTCCTCCCTCACCGTGAAGTTCCATTAGTTTTCCCACTGTAAGGACAAAGTATGGAATGGTAAAATATTTATACTGTATATCAAACCACTTGAATATCCTTTAGTAACATGTGCGGAATTAAATTACTATGTGAGAAACAATTACATGGGGAGTAAATAGATAATTTGACAGATTGAAGCACACGTCATACTATCAATGCGCCTAATAAAGACCTAGGAAATAGTTGAAAGAATGCAACTAGAATATTTCTTGTTTCCTGATGAATAAGAGTTAAATTTTTCTTGTGAGGTAGAAACTTTTCTATTGGTCCCACAAGATAAAATAAACTTACAGTCAAACTTGGGCTTCTTCAGGACCTTAACTTTCCTGATGAAGACATCGTGTAATGGGTAGATGCCTTGACAAGCTTTCTCAATATCTTTGCCGATGCTGTCTGGAATCCTGAAATAACCAAAGAATAACCAAATCAATAGAATTTTGAAATGATAAATCATATTCAAATCAATTGATTTATGCTTCACTTATTTCATTCAATAGGTTAAGTTGCAAGACATGACTGAGTGAAGGGAGCAAACTCTATCATGTTATGTAGTATTATGCACAGTCCTTTGGTTCAATACCAAGTGTCACTTGAGTGCAGTGTTCTTTTTCCGTCAAATGCACAAAGTTGGAGCATGATATTAATACTTTTATTGTGTAAAAATTAGAAGATAAATATCTAAATCCAGTTTAAAGTTGTATTATGCTGTTTTGACACCACATTTTTTTCTTCAGTTATGTAATTAAACCTACAAGTTTTCATGAATTCAGTCGTGAAAATCATTCAATGCATGGAAAAACATGTTTGATGCTTTATAAGCATTGGTAAAAACACTGCACTGTAATGTTTTTCAGCCTTTGTATGATAGATAAAAACACATCTGATGAAGTCACTTAATAATAATCAACAATTACATAAGGAAATGGTATATTTTATCACAACTTGGCGTGTTAGTTAATCCATGTGCAATCATGCTGTCCATTACAGGGGTACGTACAATTAGAGAGGGGGTACCTGCTGTCAATTACAGGGGTACAATTAGGGAGGGGGTAACTGCTGTCCATTAAAGGGGTACAATTAGAGAGGGGGTACCTGCTGTCCATTACAGGGGTACAATTAGGGAGGGGGTAACTGCTGTCCATTAAAGGGGTACAATTAGAGAGGGGGGGGTACCTGCTGTCCATTAAAGGGGTACAATTAGGGAGGAGGTACCTGCTATCCATTACAGGGGTAGAATTAGGGAGAGGGTACTAGCCCGAATTGTGATGTCCATCACAGGGGTACAATTACATTTACAATTTCTATCTAACAAGGCAACCCAATGACATTTAATACTTTTAAATCCCTAGTTAAATTTAAACTAGCTATATAGTCAGTATCAAAAATTTTGCCATGGTTAAAATCTAAAATATGCATAAATTGAGCAAATAGAAAATTTTATGATAAACGTAATCTTATAACAAATTTTACGTTTACTGAGCATTACTTGGCACTACAAATATATCTTTCACGAGAAATACAAAGTTTGTTCAAGCATGTGCTGATTTTCTAGTTGAAAATTGACACACTTTCCTCATAAGCAACTGCTGCAGCTTTAACCATGTGACCATACCTATTGTACTATTGTATCATAATCAAGGATGTACTGAAGTATTTAAATTCAACAATTTAATCACTAAATAAGATGTTTGATTTTTCTTTTTCTTTTTGGAGGGTGGGGGGAGAGGATCAATGGAAAGGTCATTTCAAGGATGTAAATTATTATTTTTTTTAAAGAGAACTATTCATTATAACTACCCGATAAACTGATTATGGGCTAGATATTCGACTATAGACTTGGGGTAAAGTAAACTACTGTCGACTGGTATCAACTTACAGTTTGTTGACGACTTCCTTCATGTCATTTGAAGAGACCTCTCGTGTGATGATGTCCACCATCTTCTTCCTGATGGTCTTAACCTAAATGATGTTAAAAAAAAAAAAAAAAAATCCAAATTATTGTCACGGTATCAGAAATATTTCCTTCTTAATACAGGGGTTTTGAGTTACCAAAACAACTTGTGTAAAGTACAATTTACCATTGATTAGTCCCACCTTCCGGTGATTTTGATGACATAAAATCGACGTAAACAAATGACTTCGCAATTGCCAGAAGGTAGTGTTGGGAAACGGTTGAAATTTTATGACCAAATCATTGTTTTTGTGTAACCAATCAATGATCATTTAAAATTGATTATATTTGATGGCATATATTTTCCAGAAAAATTGTACAAACTTTTTTCATTAGGCTCATGTGTTACTATTTACGCAGGTCGCTTATGTTTTCACGAATAAAATCATACTCCTTTAACCATCTACATTACTACACGGTTTTTAATATGTGTTCTTCAATTCGTTTAGACACTATGACTTGATATTTGAAATGATATGAGCGACAACACACAAACAACTGATTGCAACAAGTTTTCTATGATATTTCTTGTGTGTTTTACTGATGTCTGGCAATTCCCACGAAACTCGATTACAGATTTCTTACTCAATTAATCGGTCAAACACCTCAAACCAACAATACTCTACGTATATGAACTTGATTAATTGGAACACCATTACCAGAAAGTGGGACTAACCACAGTTAATTGTACTTCACTCTTGTTGTTTCGAGAACTCAAAACCACCGTATTACATCAATTTCTCCTCAAATTTAATATTCAAGGCTTTTATTAACATGCAGGATAAGGGGTACAATGATTATCTTAGCGTAAAATAGTTTTCTTTAAAACCAAATCATTTCAAATGATTTAGCCAAAATCCCACTGTACTGCAACCAAATTAAAGCAAGAAAGTACCAGATACTGCAGGCAGCATCATAATGTCAGATATCTAGGAACTATGTATTTTGAATGATGTTAAAATTTATTTATATAGTAGTTAAAATAAAACATTGATATTATATGGAATGGCTTTTGAAATGTGATGAATTTTGTAGCAAACAAAAACATTACCTGTGTGTGCTGGGCATAGCAGGTTTTCTTTACTTGGTACTGCTTTTTCTTGGTAAAACCAATGCAGAACATTCGGAGGAGAAATCCGTCTGTGGTCTTAACATCTACGTGAGCCTCAATCAGGGTCTGCCATTTCTTGACCATGGAGCAGAGTTTGTCTCTTGTCAGGTCCATTCCATGGAAGTTGGTCAGTACATTGCGACCTTGGACATCCTCGGCCATCAACTTGAATTTTCTGAATGATACCTCATCGTTCTGCAGATCAGCCAAGGAGATTTCAAACACTCGGCCTTTCAAACCATCAGAAGCAATTTCTGAAAAAGACAAAAGAATTATTTTTAGAAAAACTAGGATTCAAGAAGTCCAGGCTAATACTGAATTTTATTTCTTTTGATTTTATATATTCCTAGTTATTAATCATAGAGCCATATGATATACTTACTTGTTCCCTGTGTCCTTGTTACAAGAGTTTTACCAATCTGGCGGACAACGAACATGGATGGGGCCTTTACATCATACCAATCTTTCTTGGTGAAGGGATCGACTCTGAAACAAATAATAATTAACATAAATTAGAATTGTCTGCGAGATATAAATGCTCTCATTCTTTATTCTTCTAAAATACAAATGTACACAATTGAACTATAGATTATATATGGAAATCAATATATTTAACATGAGCCATTTTCAATACAGGGGTTTTGATATCCCAAAACAATACGGGTAATATTAATTCAAAGTACAATTTAGTACCACCATCAATTATTTTCATCATCCGATATTATGACGGAATCAATTGACCTACATTTCATGTCATAATCACCAGAAGGCAGCTGTGACAAAATGACATAGGATTCACCCACATTGTTTTTTAGGGATCTCTAAACCCCAATTTTGGGAATATGGCCTTACATTGGTCCTAAATTTCAGTGATGCACTACAGAACAGTAACAGACCTGAATAAATTTTGCATATTAGTATAATTGACATTAACAAATACAATGTCCATGTTTTATGGCATGAAAACAATGTAAAGCATCCTATCGAAACATAGGCAGTCATGCAAAACTCGTATGTCAAAAGATATTTCACTGCATACGCGGCCACATGGTAAAATCTCAGATTATATATAATAGGGATTTATGAATGCCAGGATAAATCGATATTAAAAACTGTAACATAACCTATCAACATTAACCTCAGCTAAAAAAAAATTGGGAGTAAAAAAAATCAACCCATTTTGGTGTTTAGACGGAATTTATTTCAGATGCTTAATTAATTGTTTTTGATATCCAAAATCAATTAAAACGTTCATGCACAACAATAACACTGTCGTCTAGGCGTGTGCTAGACCATAATATGCAATGATAAGAATAACCATATTACAGTAGTAACGTTTCGGAGACTAGTGAATTCGGTTTCGTTTTCATTTCGTAAGCATAGCGACTCAAAATTTGTCGATATGTGTATCGAAAGACAGCACACATATCAAAAGAGTTGATCGCGATATATAATTTGATTAAGAACTCGCTGTAGACATTAATATGAAGAAATTGCATGTAAATATTGTTATTTCACGTGTGGATACAGGTCAAGGAGTAGTTTTCAATCTATTGAAATCAATCAATTTCATCCACATCAGTTGATCAACCCAGTTTTATTCCATAGATTAGTATTTTATTTATATCATATGCTCGTATAGTGCACTTACACCTTCTTCTTGGCTCCCTTTTTGCCACCTTTAGTAAGCCTCTTATTTTTTCCTACGGCCATTTTGGCTATTTGAGGCGAAAAAGGAAGTACATATGCACAACTCGAGGAATTATGGGAAATCCGGATCCGGGTCTTCAAAGTGTTTTGATAGGACGATGACAGAGCACGGACCGTCAGACGTCTTATTTACGCTGAACATTAGTTTATGTTGGTATTTTCTTATTCTAGCCAAGAAAAATGGCATTAGACGGCAAAGAATTAGTGTATGCGAACCTGCCCGATTATGAAGATCCACCTGAATGGATACATCCTCATGATGTTCGTTAATCAACTTAATTTTATTTACATGCAGATAATAAGTCTGTGCGATCTTTCTCATCAATCAGAGCACGATTGGGGTCACTGGCCATGGTTTGATGGTCGTGCGGTTTTATCGTTTCACCCTAAATCCCGTTCGCCTAATCCAACAATGTTAGACTGTTAGAGATTAACATAACGAGATACTTTTGAAACATATACTTTGTAATCCATCACTTGTAATAAGTTTAATGACCCATACACGTGTACCCTGTTAGTGTTAGTGCACACATGACACAGATGCATGTTTTTGCCTATAATCACCTTTTAATTATATTTCTTTGGTGTATCACCATCCGTTGATATTGACGATTTTAGGTGAGGTGATTGGCTCAGTGGCGTGGGGGAAGGGGTTATATACAGTGCATTTTTTTTATATGTATATGATATCGTGAAATTAGATGATATTACTTTTAACATAATTATGTACAAGTAGTTATCCATTCAAACTGTTAATTTGTTCAGTATCCATTAATGCACAAATTTACATCATCCTCGATTGAGGGGTTCCTATCACTTACAATCTCTACACCCCTGTATTATCTCATAGTTAATTCGAAGGCAGCTAAGAGGAAAAAATCTGAAGAACTCACAGGCCAGCAAAACTATTCATTTGAGACTAAATAGTATAAAGAGAGTGACATCCAACTTCAAAGCCAAACAGTCAACCGCAGAGTGCTGTTATACGGCTCTTTTGATCTGACTGACTCTTTTTCACTACAACAGTAGCTAACTCATCTACTACTCCAACAATGCTCCATGCATAGCATGACGAGACACTTTTGATCATTTATCAATATTTAAATCTAATATAATTGGATTAACTCATCTACATGCAATCTAGAATATCTTGAATATTTGTTGTCTTACACAAAAAAAATTACCTACAGTGTTTGGTATAAGTCAGTAAAGGGGAAACAAAGTATTATACTGGCTTGAGTATAACTTACTGCATATGAATGATGCCAGTAGAAAAGATTAGATTATATATACCAGCATAATGAGGATTTGTTAATACAGAAATGACAGGTATAATATCAAGTAATCTTTCAACCTCTGAAAATCTGTAAAATTACTGATTTTTATAATCAAAGCTGTTTTGGTTTAGCTGATGTCATACAGGGTCTACAGACTGTACTAGATCAAAGAAACTTAATTTACCGTCGCATATTAAACAAGTTAAACAACATTAGCACGATAGCACTATTTCTGCAACTGCACCTATAAATACAAATTATAGGATGTTCACATTATTTTACAAATGGTATACATATGTATATGTTCTACTCTGTCAATACAAAAATGATTCTTTCAGAACTTCTCTTTTTTTTCCAGAGAGACTACAGTGAGGACTACAACAATGACATACATCAGTTTTTGCCAAGACAATTAATTCTGCAGCGAAACCAAGTTTCTGAGCAGGTACAATATACATATCTTTACTACCCAATATACATGTAGTCATTAATTTTCCAGGTACTTGGCAAAGAGCTTAGATTGAGTCACATATACAGTGAGCTATTAGGCAAAGTGTACAGTGAAATGCATTCTAGCGTCAGGAATTGCCTTTCGGATCGTTTAAACCACATATCACGTGAATAGTTTCAACCAGTCGTATGTGCATTTATCGGCTCGGGAATGGCGTCAGTCAAATTATGGGCGGAGTTTAGTAACAGCGATAATCTAACTGAGGGTGGAGTTAACCTGTTATAGCCATTTCACATTCAAAAAACTTAAGTACTTTCAATCATTAATACCACAACCATTCGGTTACATAAATGTAAAATAAAAACAGAATTACATGCATGTATATATATATATAGTCATGGCCTACATGCACATAGACATAGTCACAGGTTAAAGTGTGTGGAAATTTGCTATTTGGTATCTTAACTTTACAATACTATTTTATTTGAAATCACCAGTGAGTCGCTACTTTATACATGTTTATGTATATTCGTCAGTCATGTAATATAGAGTATTCCATACGTCAAATTATGCTTTCTTGAACTACAATAGCGGAACATGTTTTTAGCACAACTTATAGCATAGGTTCGATTACATATTTATAAGCACACTTTTAAACATTATTATTACAATTCATACAACTAACAAAGCATATAAGAGGTGGGATATCTGATTATGGATGAAACATCGACATATATACAGCTACAACCGTGTATGTTCCAGGGAACATTTTACCTAAGCTGTTAGGATATAAAGTTGTTGTCTTTCGATGGTTATGTGTTAAGATTGACTTAACAAAAAACATATATTAAACCTTTTTATCTACAAGTGTATGCTAACAAATCTTTGGTACAAAGGTGTGACCAAGTCAAATCAGTAGGTTCTTTTGAAGTCATCATAGTTTGCGCTACACCACATGGAGTCTAACCAATCAAGACAATCTCCAGAGTTTCATTGGCTGTCGTTATAGAAAGCTACAACATTTGGGGGAGGAGTCTAATCCGGATGCTTGAATGCAGGTCACTGTATATGCGTACTGTACTGTGGCACGATTGAATCATTTCACCCATTTCGGCCCATTGGGATGTTATAGTGTATTCAGCCGTGTCGAAATCAACATAGATCTTGACTTTGATTTCAAGGACAGCTCATACATTTTTTTACACTAAGATGTACTTATGGTGCCTGGTCTTTTGTCTGATTTAGGCTACAGTGTACATAGTGTACTGTACTAGTCATCAAACATCACACAGGAAATATTCGCTAATTTTGTCTCAAATGAAATATCATTACATAAAACATACTACAGTTGGAAGAGCTAAGACTATCTAATCTGATTAAAATACAGATCCTTATTATCATTTTGTTTGATAAGAAGATCTGACAACATCCCATTAGGGGTCATGTCCAGGTGACCTTTGGAAATGACAAATCAAACTGCTGCTGCCAGAATCTTAAATGTGACTTTAAGGGGACAAAATGGTTTGAAAAAAGCTGTCAGAATTATTATTTTCGTGTACAAAATTATCTCGCTCAAATAGCACAAGAAAGCGAATAGTATATGTAAACTTGGACGAAATGACGTTGTCAATTGATGTAGCAATGTGTAGAAAATACTTCAGATCTGAAGTACACATGTTACAAAGGTCATCCAAACACCCTTATGGGATGTTGTCAGATCCTCTATTGAACAGAGTGGTTATAAGGATCTGTATTTCAATCGGATTGAAAGACTATCTAAATCTGCCACAACAAGTGATCAACAGAAAATAACCAGACAGTAATCGAGGCTTTTACTGTAAATTGTCTTCACATGCAAATAAATTTTGTGTGCAACGTTTTTTGCAGCTAACTAAAATTTACAAAAGGAAAATGCTGAAAAAATGGTTCAATTGATACAAATCATATTGGCTATGATATACCTCGAAAAAATTGTTGGGATTGAAAGTGTGAAATGAAGTCCTGCATGGTTTGAAAAAAATGCATTCAATGCATTCATTTATATACTGAATTCTTGATTTGTAATTCAAATTACTACATAATAGATCTATATGGTTTGTTTCATTGAAAACAAGTATATTTATTTATTTCATTTTTTTTTTAAATTTTAGCTTGGATTCAATATAAGGGGAGGAAAAGAACACCATTGTGGAATTTATGTATCTAAAGTAAGTCATACAAAATATACTATATTGTAAACATATCTTTTTCTTCTTAAATTTGGATTATGGATTATTAGTCATTAAAATCACTAATTATTTTAATTAAAGCTAGGAAGTGCTTGACTTAATCTAAAGTTGTAATAATACAATGTTCCTTATTATGGTTAGCAATGTATGATATATATATATATATCTTGTACATTATAACCCAAGTATCCTCATTCCCTGACCATAGGGCAGTGATTTTTCTGTGGATACTCAGCTTTCTTAAATCTCCTAAATCTGTGCTTTAATAATAATATTAATAAAAGAATAAGTAATTCCCCAATTGGCAATTGATGAATTATATTTGTAAGAGTTGTCTCTCTTTGTTCTACTCTTTGAAGGTGACTGTTAACAGTGAAGCAGACAAGCTTGGATTACGAGAAGCAGACCAGGTGATATTCTAACAATTTCTTATTCAGTCATGAACTTAATTGTCTGAATAAAGCTAGAAAATTGTGTATAAATGAACAAAAATTATAAATCTTGTATAATTGTTTAAATTTTAATTATAGTGTTGTTTCACTTTTATTCTACTTTCTGAGATTAACTGGTCACTGATTTCTTCCTTTTGTAAAATGTCTCAATATATAATTCTTTTTGTTTTAAATTAGCTTTATTTATTTTTTCTACTTTTTTTCTTTCAGATTTTGTCAGTGAACCGAGTAAACTTTGAGGAGATAGACCATGCTGAGGTTTGTATAGCAAGATACGTTGTATACATGTATATAGTAAAACTTGTGAACTTTAAGCTGGATAAACTGCATATATATACAGTAACCCAACTATTTGATCACAGGGGTTGGAGATCGCAAAACAATGTGAGTAAGCTAGGTACGATATACCATTAATTAGCCCAACATTTTGGTGATTATGATATCGCCAAAATCACGTCAAAATATGACGTAACCATTACCAGAAGTTGGGACTAATTAGTGATGATAAATTGAATTATACCTAAGTCGTTTTGGGATTTTAAAACCAAACACAACACTTCAAGGTTTTCAATTTGTAAGAGTTCCTGTTTATGTCATATGTGCTATTTACAATCAGTCACATCTAAGGTTGTCCATAATTGTTTTAAAGATAAAGGGAAACTCTGGCCTTTAGATAGTGCATGATAGCCGACATACTTAGTTCATGGCCTAAAGATGGATGACTAGTGGTAGAAGCTTTGGATGGCTTTGCCAACTTCTTTTAATTTATACCTTCTTCGGTCCATTAGAAATGTTGATACCCTTAGAATGATCTTTATCCTTCAATACAACCAAGACACTGTTTTTCATTCAAACTACTGTTCTTATTTTTTTTCTATTATGTGTGTATGAAGCTGTAGTTTAATTCCTTTAAAGCAGAGAAACCAGAATACATATACATGTAGCAATAATTTACTATTTTCATTTATATTCAGGCGGTGAACATTTTAAAAAGAAATACAACAATCAATATGCAAGTCCGATATTTTCCATATGGTAAGTGATGACGAGTTAAATTCAACATTCATATTTTTTTAAGAAACTTAATAGATTGATAGCCATTTTTTGTAAGGATTATCGTTTTATTTTCCATTTAGTGTCAAATAATGCATACCTAGTATTTTGAGTTACTTGAAAATGTGTTTTCAGTCATGTTATGGAATTTACTTATAAGAAAAAGTTCATAATACATGTAAACTTTTTCACAAAAGACATGCAAATATGATATAATGTTTTTGGTTTCAGGTTACGACAGAACTTACAATAAGAGTCGGTATTTATTGGCCAACCATCAACAGTCCCCGAACCATTAACTCATATTGAATATGGAACCTGTGCCACTTCTTGGGTCCAAACTTCTCATTCTGTGTCTGTCGACTATCTGTTACAACTCTATTTTAAACATTATCTACACTTGTACAGATCGAGACGATACTTCACCAGTTATTTTTTTTTAATTGTAGTCGAAATTTAGATAGATCTACACATTGATTACGCATTTAATAGCCATGTTTGATGTTTGTTGACTAATTAACCTTAACAGAGTATTTGTTCTATGGCTTTATTAAGCCAAGAAAATCAAAATGAAATTTGCAAGTTAAATGAGCTAACATTAAAAAGTTCATTCTGGTCAAGTTACAATTTTACTATTGGTATGGACTCTTTAGACAAGAATTTACTTTTGAAAAAATATAATTGATGTAAGTTTCTTGAAGATGCAGTGTATTTTTTGTGATTGATAATGTGCTTTTTCTCCAAGATCAAGTGGTTAAGACCCAGGGTTATGAACAAATTCAATTTTGTAAAGATCTATTATTTGTTATTGTACATACATAAAATTTGAATGTATGCTCATTTGGCAACTTCATTATTTTGTTGTTATCAAGGTTGTTATATTTTATTTACAAATAACATATCAAACAAATTATTTCATGATGTTTACAATTTTAATTACTGATGTATCATAAATTATTGTATGAATATGTGCCCTCATTCTAGTAAAGCCAGGCATATAAAATTATTTTTTGTAATTTTTTTTTTTTTTTCTTCAAATTTTGTAACACATTTGACATGACAAACAAGGACACTTTCATTCTTCACATACACACACATACACCTTATACTATCAAATATACACAGAGAGAAAAACAAAGGGAAAGGAAAGAAAGGGAGAGAGAGAGAAAAAAAAGATAGATAAAGGGGAGGGGTAGACAGCGTGATGGTATTTAGAGTGGCACGTACAGTAAGCAAAGATCGAAGAAATATAAAATTATATTCATGTTTAATATTGTGGCTTTTTAATTATTTTTGCTATGATAATTATAAGGCAGTTAAAAGTATAGACTAGCCACCAGTCTCTAGTATATTGAAAAAAAATCACTTAAATATGGCTTGATTATTTTTGTCTTTACTACATGTCTGATTCTAAGTTTCAAACTAAGGGGAGATAATCTAGTAAAGAACGCTGCTGAGAAAGCCTTATCAACAATTTAGTGGCCAGTCTATTAAAATCTAGTAAGTCAGAGGTCCTGATTTTCATTCATAGCAATGAAAACCTGTCATAACTTGCATTTGTACAGTACTATACAATTTTTTTTATTGTTGAGATCTTTCGTTAGTTAATGAAAGTACTAAATCAGGTATTGTATGATGAATTTGCTAGTATACTATTTATATAATATATTGTGTATCATAAAAAAATGATCAAAATGTCTTGCATAATACTTTTATATAATGATATAACTTTATATACTAAAATAAAATAGTAAAATTCATCTGAAAGAATTAGCGTTTTTTTCCACAATCATTATCTATTTCAATAATTGTATTACATGTGCCTCTTCATGTTATTTCATACATTGTACATTTGTGTATACATGTAGTATCTATCATTATTGCGATAATTTTAAGGAAATTAATATAAGCAGGTGTGTTGTCTAATCAAGAAGGAAAGAATGACAGTCTTCTGTATCTTGGTGTACAAGAGCCGGACAGTGGCGTAGCGCCCGTGCATGCTTGCATGCTCGAGCATGCAAAAAATAATCTGACTAACATTTTTGTACGGTCAGAAAAAACCCACAAACATTTGTATACACTAACGCTGCAGAATATAAATGACGTATAAATACACATGATATGACCGACTGTATGTCTAACATAACTTTGTGCACATTTGAAAGACTTAATGAAGATTGGCCATTCCGGAAATTTATTAGAATAGTGAATATATTTCCTGTCACCAAGTTGTTAAATGTGGTTATGTTTGAATCATGTCGAAGAAAATATTAGATCCCTCCAGCAAATGTGGATTTTGAATCGGCAAACACTTACGATCACCAAAATAAACAACATCGCATGAAAGTTAGATATTCTAAAAACAAATGATTATGTTAAATGATAGCAAAACATCTCAAAAATAGCACTTACAGCATGTTTTTTTCGCCTTAGTAATGACAAAAGTGTTTGTTTTCTTTTTCATTTTGGTTCACTTCCAGTCCGTTAAAACGCGTGTTAACCCATGAATTCCGGGGTACGAAATAGTTGGCTTTGTTTTTTGTCGAATATGAAGTTCAGGTTGTGGATTAAGAAAATTGTTGTTGATTTTTAGAAAAAAAATATCTAAATAGACCAGAATAGGTAGAAATCTTGTCATAAATATAATGTTTCATTTTTTATTGACGTGTTCGAGGACTGATCTTACGCAATTTCCGCCATTTTGGCAGTGGTCTTTGACTTGCTGTCGTAAACAAACAAACAAACCACGTGAACTTAATCTTAATTTTGTTAAAATATTCACCAAAATTTTCTTTTAAGTTAAAATAATACAAAATCCAGCCATTGCTTAGTATTTTATTTTCAAAGCAAAAATCCGTGGTTTTTTTTCCGAGCACTGGTCAGGGGAGTCTAGTATAGTACGATTATATGTATATAAACTCACCACTGTTCTAATTTTGTGTATTATTTTCGCACGATTGTAAACCTTAATATCGTGACCTCCATTAAACCATTCATATATCTAAGTTAATAGTTACCATAGAGGTAAAATATTTATTACATTGTAACAATTTCCCGTCAGCTTCTGGGGGGATTCGCCCCCATACCCCCTACCGGGGCTTCGCCCCTGGACCCTGAGCAGGGGGCTATCGCCCCCTGCACCCCCAATTGCAAGCATGCAGGTCTTTCCAAACCTAGCTACGCCGTTGCCGGAAATGAGAATACATCTTGCATCTCTTTCGTAAAAAATGACATTGCTATAAAACGGCCTTTATGGCAATTTTGGTTTCAAGACTGCTGCAGAAAAAAAAAACAAATATAACTTTAATTTGAAATAGCTTTTGGTTAATATGAAATAGTTTTGGATAAAGAAATGAACCCTGGTGAACACTTAGTTCTGGAGGAAATCATTAAATTATCGATATCACAGGACCCGAGACCTTTAGCGCTATTTAGAAAAAAAAATCTTGTTGCATTTCTGTCAAAGTACTACAAAAGCCTAATGGGTTTTGTCAAATTGGTACCTGGACGAAATTCAATATTAACTCATACAGCTCCATAGCTGATAATTTCAAGTAATTGATGTCCATCACTACATAATGCTATTAGAATCATTCGCACAAAATAACTTATATTCTAGTGTTAAATGGCGACAAAACATCGATATCAGTATAATAAAAAGATGGACATCTTTTATTTATGACTTGTACACTATATATACCAGCTAAAAGATACTAAACGTGCTTCCAAACATTTTCTACGCATTAGAAAATATTGGTTTATATGATGATGTTTTCTTCACGGCCATTCAATGGTTGTGTATGGTGGCATATTTCTGCCATCGATTTCCCGACTTACGACTTAATAATGTCGACATCGTTAAGGCATTAAGTCGACATCATATCGGAATATGTCGACATTAACAGAAAAATATGTCGACTTACCACATGTACATGCCCACATAATGATTCCAAGATATTTATGTAGACAGTCGGTAACTCGGCGATTAATGTGTTTATGCTCGGGTGTGACACCGATTTGTCAGTTATTGATGTCGACATCTAAACTAAAAGATGTCGACATCTGGTCTTGAAAGTGGAAATCAAAGGCCACCCTTTCAAGCCATACAGCAGAGATCGACGTTGATTTTGTTAATTCAAGTTTTTATTCATTTGATTTCAAAAAAAAAAAAATGTGATCCTGCACATCCCGGCCATGAAACTGTAGCCTGCGTGTACAATGTACGTAGCTGTTAGCCCGAGCTAAGGAAGTGTACAACGAATTATTAATATATATAACCGTGGGTTGAAAATTCGTTTCAAAGCTGTGTGTGTGTTTTGTTGATTGGCATTCGTACCAAGTCCATGTAGTACATACCGTACTATACTATATTAAAAGAATGAATGAAAATAAAAATAAAAAAATAAAATAAAAAAAGATTTTTTTATGTTGTATTTTCTTGTGAATCCCGAAAAAAACCAGTTACGTAATTTAAAAGCCATAAAGGTCACAGTACAGGTACACAATACACGTTGGGAAACCAGCTTTACTTGTTAGCTTGGCCTACAATATACACTTATATAAAGGCACAACGAATTTTTGTTACGGTCTTAATGGTCAGATTCAAACTTTGGGCTAAAAATCCTCCAGGGACGCGGTTTTAAACTCCCAACTCGCGATACATCTGCATCTATTTTTCGTAGTAAAAACATGCGTTCTTTGTAGTCAAACATAGTAAAAAAAAAAGCCACGTGCCTATACCTCATTCATGCCATTGGCCGGAATATACAATTGTATTATGGGTAACTAGTGATCACGTGATTTTATGTTTACTTCCAAATATGGTGATAGTTTGCTTGCCATTTCTTGGGAGAAATTGATTTATTTGAAAATATTTAGACTCCAAAATATTACTAATATTGCATGCTTATCATTTGACTTGCACATATGCACTGTTTTACTATAAATAATGAACTGAAATGAGTTGTATAACTGCCATTTTCACGTTTTGTAAATAAATGATATTATACGAATTGACCAATTCAATAGGTCTAACCGTCTAATCTAAAATCAGCGAAGATCGGCTACTCCCGGCTAAATTCGTAGAATTCTAGATTTATATTTATATATATTATTACCTGCTTTAGGGCTCAGAACATACACATATAACACAGAGAAAATAAGGACAAAGTATGTATAAATACCAGGTCAGAGAAATCACTCTATTTGGAAGTAAACACACACACTCATGTGATCACTAGTTACCCACTAATACAATTCCATATTTATTTCGGCCAATGGCATGAATGAGGTATAATCACGTGACTTGTTTTACTACGTTTTACTACAAAGAACGCGTGTTTTGTACAATTATGGGGAAAATCCTCCGCGGATCGTGGTTTCATTTCCACCATTTGAAATTGTTAGCAATACTATCATATCATAGTTTATTTTCCATATTATTTCCAAACAAATAATTATAAGCTTCCGCATAGCCCACTTAGCTTTTTGGGAATCTAATACATATGTACACATATACTAAGAAACACGGGCTTATGTGCTTACATGGCATGTCTCAAGGCCCTCTACCAATATTGTGAATTTCATGGCCCTGGGTGTCTCGGAATTTTCCCCAGGGGAAAGGGTCTTTACCATAGTTTATATAGGAGACATATTTATTTGTTTGTTTAAAAGCAAAACATTATTCATAACTGTGCATATCGGAATTCAGGTGACTGTTAGACATTCTCAACTCTCATCCATTTGTAAAAAATTCAAATTTTAACAAACTTCTTCTCCACAACACGGTTTTTACTCATTTTACAGCAAGTACAAAAACAACAACAATCAAATTACAATCATGAATATTTTGTATTGATATTATTTTTTTTTTGCAAATTTTCAGCAAAACAAACATGTTTCAAATAAAATTAATACACATATTTGATTAATATATTTGATCTGCATTCATTATTGAATTAAAAAAAAATAAAAAAAACAACTTTATAACATAGCATAGTTTGTCATTTGAATCAAGGGAGATAAATCCGATTTGAAGGATTTTCCACAAAGTGGAAAAGTTAAAGCCGCATAACCCGTATCTTTCAGGGTCCGCAAATCAACAAAAGAAAATTAGGGTACATATATTATAAAAAGTTATCAACTTTCCCCTAATTACACACCCAAAAAGTCCCGAGTTCAAAAGAAATTAATGATTAAAAATTCGATATCCAGAGTGTTTGAATAATTCACTTTCCATGCATTATTCAACCAAAATTTAGACTGGTACATTTCCTGGTCAACATCAATTATAATTTCAACATAAAATTATCAGATGATGTTTCAAGTAATTGTCGAGTATATATACATGACCTTTGTCATCTGCCATGGCACAACATGTAATCTTCAATTTATCAATGTTTCACAATCAAAGTCTACTCTAAGCCTTCTGTTTCAAATGGTGGAAATGAAACCACGATCCGCGGGGGATTTCCCCCAATAATGGCACAAAACACGCTTTTCTTTGTAGTCAAACGTAGTAAAACAAGTCACGTGATTATACCTCATTCATGCCATTGGCCGAAATAAATATGGAATTGTATCAATGGGTAACTAGTGATCACATGAGTGTGTGTTTACTTCCAAATAGAGTGATTTCTCTGACCTGGTATTTATACATAATTAGGCCTTTTGAAGAAGATCTTATTTTCTCTGTGTTATATGTACATGTATATGTTCTGAAACCTAAAGCAGGTAATAATATATATAAATATAAATTTAGAATTCTACGAATTTAGCCGGGAGTAGCCGATCTTCGCTGATCCTAGATTAGACGGTTAGACCTATTGAATTGGTCAATTCGCATTATATCATTTATTTACAAAACGTGAAAATGACAGTTTTATAACTCATTTCAGATCATTATTTATAGTAAAATAATACATATGTGCAAGTCAAAATGATATGCATGCAATATTAATAACATTTTGGAGTCTAAATATTTTCAAATAAATCAATTTCTCCGAAGAAATGGCAAGCAAACTATCACCATATTTGGAAGTAAACACACAATCACGTGATCACTAGTTACCCATAATACAATTGTATATTCCGGCCAATGGCATGAATGAGGTATAAGCACGTGACTTTTTTTACTACGTTTTTACTACAAAAAATAGATGCAGATATATCCCGAGTTTGGAGCTAAAACCGCGTCCCGCGGGAGGATTTTTAGCCCAAAGGTTGAATCTGGCCATTAAGACCGTAACAAAAATTCGTTGTGCCTTTATATAAGTGTATCGAGGGATGTAAATATTTATGTATATATATGGACAGGGCAAGCTAACAAGTAAAGCTGGTTTCCAAATGGGTATTGCGTATCTGTACTGTGACCTTTTTGGCTTTTAAATTACGTAACTGGTATTTTTCGTGATTCAAAAAAATGAAATCTTGAAAAAATAATTGTAATATAGTATAGTACGGTATGTACCACATGGACTTAGTACGAATGCTAATCCACAAAGCACACACACAGCTTTTAAACGAATTTTCAACCCACGGTTATATATATTAATAAATGATTATGGCCAAGAGGATGGAAATTCGTTGTACAAAGCAGAGTCCTTTTGCACTCTAACTTCCTCAGCTCGGACTAACAGCTACGTACACGCAGGCTACAGCTGCATGGCCGGGATATGCAGGATCACAATTTTTAATTTTGTAATCAAATATATAAAAACTTTTCTGAATTAACAAAATCAACGTCGAACTCTGCTGTATGGCGCCTTGCTGCATATACACAGTGCCCTATGAAAGGATGGCCTTTGAATTCCACTTTCATGACCAGATGTCGACATCTTTTAGTTTAGATGTCGACATCAATAACTGACATGTTGGTGTCACACCCGAGCATAAACACGATTAATCGCAGAGTTACCGACTTTCTACATAATTATCTTGGAATCATTATGTGGGCAGGTTCATGTGGTAAGTCGACATATTATTCTGTTTCTGTCGACATCTTCCGATATGATGTCGACTTAATGCCTTAATTATGTCGACATCATTAAGTCGTAAGTCGGCAACTCGATGGCAGAAATATGCCACCAATATGGTCTATGGTACAAGCACTGACTTCAGTTTTCTATATTCAAAGATAGTGGCTATTTCATATGATTTGCGCATGAGTAACAGGAAGGCGACAAGTCGACAACTCGACAACACGACAAGTCGACAACACGACAACTCGACAACACGACAAGTCGACATTTTACCGCGACAACACGATATTCTGTACGCGCTAATTAGCGTGTTTGAAATATCGACTTGTCGTGTTGTCGACTTGTCGTCTTGTCGTGTTGTCGACTTGTCGCGGTTCGAAAACGCGACAAGTCGACATTTTAACTGTTAAATCTCGGGTTGTCGCAGTTTGAGACCGCGACAACTCGACAAGGCGACAACACGACAAGGCGACAACACAACAACACGAGATGGCCGTAATCAGCCACCATATAAATCCATTTTATCCTGCCATTTTGATATAAATTCGGAAAAAAACACTACTGCAAGTCAATTCTCCATACTAGAAACATATATTCATATACCAAGTATCTAATATATGTTTCTGTCCATACATGAAAATTGCGTGATATTTCAAACGCATATTCCGTTGTTTGCATCTTTTTTAATGAATAAAACCAGTCTAGTTTATGAAAACAAATGCTTAAATTTTAGAAAGAAGAAAAAAGAAAGAAGCATATTTTTGCTTGACTCCGCACGTTACGGGATTCGATTGCATGGGTAGCCGTGTAATACAGCCTCCGGTGACAGGAGTGTATGGGATAAGACCAGCCAGTATTACACCGGTAGGTACATTGTATGAGAGAATGCTATTTTACCTCATGATTTACCATGATGAGACAGCAAGGAATATTCCAATTAAAACACTGCCAAACTATCTGATCCATTTCATAACACATACATGTATATGGTTAGATATACTGATTATTGTGAATTCTACAGGTCGCCCAATACGTTGCTTGAGCATTGCTGAATCAACGTAGTGGCGATCGACTAAGATGGACAAGGTAGTACAAAGCATGGGAAATTGGCAAATTTGAAACTGAGCTTTACAGTTCCATAAAACCATGGCTACAAAGATTTATATTCTACGAACACTCCATCTGAAGACATTCAAAAGAATTTTCTAAGAATTTAATGCTCTAAATTTTTCGAGGTAGGCAAAAATGATTTTTGTTTATTTGATTTTTTTTAAGGTCGTGAAACAAATGGATATCTTTTTCGAAAAGAACCCGTTGATAATTTTCTGTATTTATGTCGACAAGGTCGTGGTGAATTCATTATGGTGTCTTTGCCGTATTGTCAAATCTTTATTTTTGAGTTAATTATTTATTTCTGTTTCGCAGAAACTCGGCAAATATATGAGGCAAGGCCGTTTCTTTATTGACTATGAATATGTACACAGTAAATCAAGCTCTTCCTATCAAAAGTAATATGAAATGTGACCCGATAATGAACATTGCAGGATTGACATTCATGAATAGTTTTTTAATAACAAAAAAAAAAAAAAAAAAAAAAAATGTAAACAAAATAAAACCGTGAAACAGTTTTTTTTATATTTCTGTCTAAATTAACTCCATGTCACAATCTACGGCCATATATCTCTTTAAAATACTAAATTGATTGAGGAATTCTGTTTATTTTTGGATTCAATACGCCGTTATATCAGCCAATCAGAGGGTGCGTTACAAACAGATACGCCGTATTTTCTCTTCATGAGCGAAAATGATCACTACTAGACAGATTGATTTATTCTTGAATGATGGTATTTATTTGGCTTTATTTGAATTTTTCTGCATTTTTGAAAGTTTGTAAATACAATTTGTAGCTGTATGTGAATAATACCAATTATGGTAGACCTAATATATCGAATATTGTTTATACTCAAGGCCTAATTGAATTTTTGTTGATGGTGGTGATAGTGTTGATGACGACGATTTCGACGATGCTGCTGCTGCTGATCAATGATAATGATGACACTTTAGGCCAAAGCGATAGATAACAGATGCCGGGAGCTGAGATTTGACATCATATATCGACAACACAGGTTCGTGTCCCCGAGTGTGCCCTGCAGATATAGCGTTATAACTGTACCTGCTACCCCTATTGCCTGATGCATAGCAGTGAAAGGTAACTGCCCCCCCCCCCCACCCGTTCCCCAGGACGGGGGGGCAAACATGTCTTTTTGCCCCCCCATTTTCGCCGACTGAAATTTTCTAAAAATGCTTATTTGAAAGAAAAAAGGGTCCTCCTGCACATTTTTCGTACTTCATTCTAGAAAAGTTTCCGCTGCGCGGCGCATTTCCTAAAACGTTCAAGCACATAATGTCAATTCAATACACACAAACTAGACTAAAAATGTCCATCAATGGATTCTATGTACTATTTTAAAAAATGTCTCTTAAAACATCAATTTGTTTATGACTTAGCGAGACAATTAATTCTTTTTTTATGTTACATAACAATGTGCCGATGGTGTGAAGCCGGTATATTCAGATCGAGTAGGGTTGCATAATGTTATGACGACACAATTATCATTTCTAAATGCAGGTAGCTTTAAATCGAAAAATTACCATGTTATGAACGCTTTATAATCATTAAACTTTATCGTAAAACTCATCTCAGCCATTCTAAATCGTATTTTTTTTCCCGGGGGAGACCCCCGGACCCCCCTAACACCAAATTCTCGCGCCTTTGAGCGCTCGCAAATTCATCATATGCATCCTAAAACTCATCTAAGCCATTCTAAATCGTAATTTTATCCCGGGGGAGACCCCCGGACCCCCAAAACACCATAATCTCGCGCTTTCGGGCGATTGCAAAATCATCAAAATACATAAAACTCATCCCGGGGGTCACCCTCAGACACCTTATAAAACACCAAAATCTCGCGCCTTCGACGCTCACACGCTAATTTGGCCAATTTGCGTATTCGTTAATTTCCTTTTACCGACCCCACTGTCTATAAATGTGTACAAGGATTAAATTTAGTGATATATGAAAAATGTACATTAAGCATGTATACATTATATGGTTGGGAGTTGAATTAATCTCCTCCTGTAGGTGTGGCGGGGGGGGGGGGGGGGTTGGTGGTTGGGTTTACAAAATACTGAAGACCTTTGCCCCCCCATGAGGTTTCATCTTCCTACGCCACTGAAACCAGTGTGATTATGAAACTACTAAAAACTGGATAATTGAAAGTAAACTGAAAAGCAATGAAAAACATTGAAATTTTGTTGTCTTTTCAATTTTTATAGGGACTTTTTATCACATTGAACTTGGCTATTGAGGTTAAATGGCTGAAGCGGGAAATTCAAATGTTCACTCGCATCTAAATTATGTTTTTATGTTGAGCTAGAAAGTAAACTGTAAATATAACAACTAAAGCATTGTTAGGTTGCATTAATTGGAGATATCAATGCAATGTGGGCGCAGGCGCTGTTCTATTTATCTACCACCCAGATTGCATTTATATCTCCAATAAATACAATCTAACAATCATTTAGTTGTTTAAAAATATGCTCAGCATTAAGAGATTGGACGACTAATTCCCAAGTTGTTAGTACAATGTGATCTGGTGGGGTTTATTGCTTGGTGCCTTCGGTGGCATGTTTCAGCGATATTGCTATTTATAAAGGGCTAGAGTTTCACAATACAAGAATCTGGCACAACACAAATATACCACAGTCTCCCAAAAAGACACACCTCGCACTTCACACAAGCAAGACGCCAGATACACGGGATACTCCTGGCTGTTAATAAGACGTACATGTAGATATAATGAACCAAATCACACCAAAGTATGCCTGAGTGTTGAACACGGATTACAACTGCATTTTTAAAATTTTTCTTTAATCCTGATCACTGTGCTTGTTGTTGCGTAAACCCAATAGCTATTGTCAATTGTAAGGTATAGATAGACATGTCTTCAGGTCGACAAATTTCTTGTACACCTCAAAGTACTAAAGAGTTCCAGGAAACAATCCATTGCTCAAGCTAATGTAATTTATTGTGGCTACCGGAAACATCAGAATCTTATACAGCAAGATTTGTAATAGTGTTAAAGTAAAGTTTGCGTAGCTGTTGGGCTTAAACCATGACACACGAGAATTTAATGTTGTAAAACGAAACGTTAGACATAAGTGTATTCGTTGTCGGAAAAAAAATTCACAAACATCTCTTTCATGTTTGCGTGCACGTGCCTTATTCAATAAGATGGAAGAGCTTATAGGTCTAAGATAGATAAAAACGAACGCCATGGAGGGACAATAAATCTTCACAAATATCCAATTTAACTTGAGTTTGTGCTTCTATTGTACACTGTGGCAGTTCGTTGCCCCCGCAAGCTACACCTCCAGACGACATAATCAACTTAAGCATGCTTATGATCAGGCAACAGAACGGGGTACTGTAACACTAGTCGTGACCGAATACATTGTAAATTGAAAATCATGACATGGAATTATAAATAGATGAATCTTTAGATAAAATTCTGTATAAACCTTTACTGTATTGTTTGGTATGACCTTGGGATTTGCAAACTGGCCAGTCTAGTTTTTTTCGCATTCTTTTAAAAGCTACGTAGTTAGTGTTTCCAACAGGAAAAAAAAAGGGCATGGTGCTGGGTTTTGAAAAGGGCACCTTGACCGCGATAAATAACCATCAGAGGGGCACAAAGGTTACATCGACAACTTCCAATACATGGGGAAATCTTTAAAACTGTCTTGTTGTTTATTTAATTCTGGTTCAACTTAATATCATTTAAAAGCTTTAAACTCTCTGAGTTGCTAAGTAATATCAGGACATCTATTTAATTATTCTGAGTGAAAAAAATGATTTTGAAAATTGTAATCTGCAGATCATATGATCATGACTATAATTGATTCACAAGAAAGATCTAAATTTCATTTATATTAATTAAAAGAATGGGATAATTCAAAATGTATTTCTTTATTTCAATCCAATTACCTCTATTTTAATATATAACTTTATTTAAATATTAAAAATACTGTATTGATTTGAATAAGATAACATGCTTCATAATAATGGACAATTAATTAAAATAATGTTCTACATTTACAAGCACTAAATTACGAAAATACAGATAAGTGTTAGAGTAGTATGCAAAATATTTCAATTTAATCTGATAGAGAAAAAGTTGATTTCTTTTTAATTTGATTTATTTTAATTACTTTGCTATTAATAATTTTATTATTATTAAGATATCTTTTCTAAAAATAAATTCACACCGAAATTCTAAAAAAATAATACCGTTTTCATTTTTAAAAACGTGAATATTAGTAAAATCCTGAAATTCAATACCTCCGGATCTACTATTACAAAACACCCAAAATGGCGGCCATTACGATTGCAAATCTTGTGACATCCATCCACAGGGCCTCGTTACTATTGATGATATATATAAGATAGGTCACGTCTATTTACATACATTACACAAGGGAAGAAGCTCCGCCATTGGGCAGGCTAGGGGCGCCAATTTCAAACGAATATTAAAGGGACAATTCACTCAGGCTAATTCCTTTACATAACCAAGAAGCAAAATATGGCATAAATGTATTGTTCTACATTTCTTATGAAACATATAACGTAAAACATTGACAAATTCCACGACATTGTTAAGTATTTTAATTAATATCGTTGAAATAACAAATCGTTGATCAATGCGATTAAGCAGGTACAATATGGACGCTGTACCCATACCCGAGCCAAAGTCACGCACGTTAAACAAATAAACTACATAACCACTGAGAAGGGTATAAAATGATTTTAGGCAAGACAATTCACCTGATAAGGTAAAAACACTACTGTCAAACCGATTTGAGCAGTTCTAGATAAAATTGCATTACTCGACGAGCAAGGGTCAGGGTTCGGCATACAAAAAGTTCGACCACAATGTGTAATGGCGGACAGCGAGCGAGTTTGAACATCTACACACATGTCACAACCATGGGCTTTTCAGGCATATCATAGTAAAACCGACTGATCTAATTTCCATTAGAACTGGGTTTTTTTCAATATATAATGTTCTCTTAGACTGAATTGTCCCTTTAACAACACTTACTTTTGTTATTTCTTCGTCAAAACTGTTGCTATCGTTTCATTATATGTTCTAGTTTTTGTATCCACAGTAGTTTCGTGTTCGTTCTACGATCTTAACCGCATTTTAAGCAATTTTGACGAGAGGTTACAAATATCCCGCCCTGTCCAGCTTCCATTGGACCGGAAGTTGCGCAATATCATTGGTACTAAACGTACACGAGACTATAAGGTCCCTTTCATGTCATAAAGAATTCTGACAATTTGTATCAATTAATTCAACGCTTAAAACATCGAAAACTTACCAAGATACAATATCATACATTGCTTTTCAAGATATTGCGCCAAATATATATTCGCTGCGGAACTAGTCTTTCCATGTGCATCGGCATTCATAGTACTTCAGAATGGTACAGTCTAGAAACCTCCGAACGATATTGCGCAACTTCCGGTCCAATGGAAGCTGGACAGGGCGGGATATTTGTAACCTCTCGTCAAAATTGCTTTAAAATGCGGTTAAGATCTTAGAACGAACACGAAACTACTGTGGATACAAAAACTAGAACATATAATGAAACAGTAGCAACAGTTTCGACGGAGAAATAACAAAAGTAAGTGTTGTTAATATTCGTTTGAAATTGGCGCCCCTAGCCTGCCCAATGGCGGAGCTTCTTCCCTTGTGTAATGTATGTAAATAGACGTGACCTATCTTATATATATCATCAATAGTAATAAGGCCCTGTGATCCATCCGATATAGATAGGCCTATTAAACATTTAAAACGTGAGTAAATCATTAACGGTTGAAAGCAGTATTTGTTTTTGAAGTAGTGCTCACTAGCTGTAGTCATAAAACTTATTGAAAGGCCAGCTGATTGTTTTCTAGGCTGCCGATCGGCTGTTTGACTTCAGCTTACGTAATACACAGACCTGAAAGTGACACCACAAGCCAAGGTGGAAATAGCCCAAGGCTGCTAATTAGGGCCACTGGGGTGTTGGTCAGGGGGTCAGGGAGTGGTCACACTTCTTTTGTTTACTTAATTATCAAGCCACTACCTGGTATTTGGTAATTTAGTAGAAGTGTACTGGGGACAAACAGGGCACGGCGTTAGGTCAAAGGGGCATGGCGTCAGGTAAAAAGGGCACGGCGCGGCGCCATGCTAATCGGGGCTGTGGGAAACACTAAGTAGCAGTCTATTACAATTCGATTTTTAGGTCATCATGTGTCGTCCGTCGTCGTACGCCGTGCGCCGTCAGCCGTGCGCCTTTCTCCGTGTATCGTCCGTATGACTATTTCCTCCTTATCCATTGAGTGGATTTCAACCATATCTGGCGTGAAACATTTTTTTGGGGATGACAAACATACTTTATATAAACGAGTTAGGTCTGACCACTAGGGACAGAGGGGCGGAGCTCAGAAGGGGTAATTTTACTGTCATTTGACTTTTAAGTCCTACTCTTCCTTAACCATTCAGTGGATTACGACCATATTCGTGTGAAACATCACTAGTGGATGTCAGTCATATATTATATAAGCGAGCCATGACCGATCCCTGTAGACTGGGCTCAGAACGGTGATTTTTTTTATGAAATTTGGCCTTAAAATCGTACTTCTTCTTAACCCTTTAGTGGATTTCCACCATATTTAGTGTGAAACATCATTTGGGAAAGCCAATTATATTTGATATTAATGAACCATGTTTGACCCCTAGGTATAAAGGGGCGGGACTCCTCCTTAACTCTTGAGTGGATTATAACCATATTTATCATGAAACGCCATTAGGGGAGGACAACAATATTTTATGTAAAGGATCTAGGTACGACTCATGGGGACAGAACGACGGGGCTTCGAAACGGTAACATTGATAAATTTTGGCTTTAATATATGACTTCTCCTTAATCCTTGAATGGGTTACAACCATACTTGTCGTGGAACATCTGTAGGAAACAAATTATTCAAATGAATGACCTTGACCTTCATTCAAAGTAAAATGGGGTCAAACAGGGTATTTTTAAACAATTGTGAATAACTATAAAGACCTGATGTTGGACCCCCGCAGCATACGAGGATGAAGGGCTACCAATTTTGTTCATATGAACAACCTTTGCCTACTTTTAAGGTCAAAGTCATCAATTATTTCAGAAAATTACAGCTTCAGCTAAGGAGTTCCTTGTATCGCCTTAAATGTAATTGTCACAACTGTATACTGTGACTATGTTTTGTGCCAATAATCAGATGACTGTTGAGACCCATGCGGCTATTGTTACATCAGAACTTATTATGGTTATTTTCAGAACCTATCAAATTGATAAAAAGCATATTGTGAAATAATAAAAATCAAAGGGGAAAAAAACCCCAAAAAACTGCAGATGAGACAACAAGTGACTATTGTGTTTGATTCTGTTCTGTACTTAAAACAAACAGTCGTTATATGTGGCATAGCCATGTGAATTGCTGGATATTTATATGTCTGGGAAAGTAGAAAGATAAAATAAATGTGTTCCACAATCAAATCTTTGTTCTGCAGTTTAACACATCGGCTTTTGTTTATTGTAGCAACAGAGATCGTGAAAGGCCAACGTATGGTACTTTTATGTGACGCTTAAAGATTTAATGTTTCGTTTATACTCAAATGCGACACAAAATTTAGTCGATTGACTGGCACAACTACAATGGTTTGATGTTAAAGCACACATTAATTGGTTCGAGTGTTTAAATGTATTGTTTTGTGACACATTAGCATTTAATGGTTTTAGGATATTTCGGGTAATTAAAGTCGGTTTTCAGTATCACATAACCTGAATGGTCATCAGCGACGGTGTATTGCAGTGACGAAGCATATTAAAGAAGGGTTTGCGCATGCGCAGGAAAAAGGGCTCACAAAGAATTTAAAGTTAAGGAATAGTCGTGAAATGGGGGTCAGATCAACATTAAGAACAGCCATACCTTAACGAGTCACTAAACATCCATCAATCAAGTTGTTTTTAAATGTTCACATGTTTTTTAGGTTGGGAAATTAATTTGCATCAGTTGTTAGTAAAAGGAAATGTAGAACAATGCAATGTATTTGCTTTACATCAACCAGTGTAAACAGAATGACTTTCAGAAAAGAAACAACGGCAAAATGATTCTTTCGATTTTGTTTTTGTTTATGAACCTGCAAAATGCTTAAATAGCACACTTAAATTAAACACAAACCCGATTTTAAGCATGTAAGTACGATGAGGAAATTGCTTCAACATTGGACTACAAGGCAAATTTTCTGAAATTAAAATGCTAAAGCATCACTAATACTACGATGTTATTAAATTGTATTTGCAATTTCAATATGCGCCACAAGTATTTCTGCCAAATGATTTCATGAATTAATGAATTCCTTAAAAAATGATTATAATTAACTAGATTTTAATTTTGATGATTAATTGACTAATGCAAAAGAGGGCATTGGCGTTAAATGTGTCATAATATATCAAGGAAACAAGTGATATCCTGTAAAAATAATTCGATTCCCCACGACTTAAATACCTATCGTTTGCCATCTTATCTTTTTCGAAGTAATTGTTTTTATCCTTAAAGGCCCACTACCTTTCCGAAACGGCTTTTAATTTTTAAAATGGGAAAGTAAAACGAGATCGACATTTTTGTATAGTCGCTAAAGTTATTAACTTACCGTTAATACTACACGTGTCATCACATTCTGAACAATTTGATTAAAATAAATAGAATGTTAATTTTCATAACGCGGGTCGTCTTATGTTTCCCGCCGTCGTCCTAAATACCGCGCGGTAGTTGACTATCACTGCGCCAGACGGCAAAACAGCGAAATAACTCTCCACTGTTATCAAACATTACGCAGGAAATCTTGCATATGTTTGGTGTTGTAACCTCATCTTAGGCCATTGGTATATATTTTCTGATGTTATTAATGTTTTTAAGAAACCTTTATGTTTTCCTCCGGAAAGGTAGTGGGCTTTTAACAAATTCTAAATATAAACTAGACTGTTATCACCAGGACATATTCACCTACTCTTCAGCTGATTATGTCTTCTCACATTCTCACAATGTTTTATTGTGATAAAAAAATCGGCTGTACTCTCACAGCCTCACTCCGGGCCTGGAGTTAATGAGTGCTCACCGATGTAATGAAGGCTTTTGATTCTGTCCCCTGGTGTACCGTTGGAAATTGTATCCTTTACATATACCCCATCAAAAGTTTTATACCAAACGCATACCATGTCATTGCTCCGATATTTTCAAACATAATGGTGATTGTACGTTACATATCTTATTATGCCAGTTGAGAAATTTTGCTCGTAACCTTAATACGGATCTCATTAATTCTCAACACATTGGCAGTCCAGCCTGCCTGTGTGGATTTCAAATCGAAGATTTAGAATACCACTTTTTACTGTCCAGGACGGCTCATTTTAATTATGTTTTGGCATATGATAATGATATACCACTGACGACACAAACATTTTTACATGGCACTGAAAGATACGATATTAATATTAATAAAGCTGTATTTGATAAAGGTCAGTGGGTTATCAGGTACTGAATACCAATATATTTCGTTGAATATCTTGTAAAAAATTCTTTTTCTATTTGTAATGACATTAACTAGGAGACGTTTTGCATGATATAATGCATATCAATATCAAGCTTGATGTTTTAGGATATCATCATTATTGGATAAAATAGTATTCGACATTAACATTATATATTTATATATATTAGTGTTATGATTTGTATGTAATGTTAATATTTAAGGAGAAGGAGTGTACAGGTGTGTTGCCTGTTGCCTAATTTCAATTGTCTTTAACATTTGACAATACAATATTCTGAAATGATAAAAAAGAAGAAAAATATAACAGTGATAGCATCCTCGCGAATGTCAAGAATGTGTAGATGTATGACCTTGACAGTTAACGTCCTTAACCTTTGATGTCGTGATGTCTAAATCGATCGATAATAATAAAGTAGGTGAAAACCTGACGTGAAAGAGTTTTACCAAATCCATAATCAGAGAGTGTTTTGCCTAATAGTGTGGTCTTCGTGACGCAATCAAAGTGTAAACCTCTTGGGTTATCCAATTTAATCCTAATTATGTCTATCGACGCCATTCTGTCTGGTCTGGCTTAAAGAGCATGATAAAATCTCGATAAAGTTAAAAATAAAAAAAATCCGTGACATTTTTGTACTCAAAGAAGAATTATGATCATTAAGCTTATAAGATGAAATTCCAGAACAATGTTAAGCTGTCACTCTTCAAGTAAACTTAATGACTCAAAATATGCTATATTAAGAAGAAAAAATGTACGAAAAATTGGAAACAGTCTGGAAATTGATTGTAGACAACTTATTTGGATAGCAGCGTGTCTACTCAATCGTTCGGAGTCACTGCCGATGATTTATTATGGATGATGACATAATTTGATATCTCAATATATTATACTATTTACTGGTTGTGTTCGTTTCAATTATTGCGGTAAATTGACCAGCTAATATTGCTGCGCTTGAACACGCTCTTCATGTATCCAATCTTGATATCCGTCCGCTAGAGTAGGCATAATGCGCGGAGGATTTATGAGTAAAAAGTTCATGTTAGCGGAACAATGAAATACTGCGTGCGTTCTTGAGGCACTTCAAGAACACATAGTAAATAGTATATCCTTTTTGTTCAGAGGACTTCATAATTTGTCATGCTGCCTCTTTTTTTGGTTTACACAAGTTGTGTAATAAGTGTACATGCGATTCATTTGTATTTAGTGTAAAAGAATACTAAATCACACTCTCTGGATACTGAATAGGATAACACTTTTACTGGAACAGAAGACATTATTTGGTACTTTAACATGAAATATATTTTTTACGTTTTGGTAAGCAGTTCCTACAGAAGAATTTCTTGTGCTAGTGTAATTTAAATGAAAAACAGTATTACAGTACAATATATAACTTAAATGTTACTAAAGCGAATGATAAGACATTTAAAAAAATATGACTCCTTAACTCCGGTTATTTTTGCGGAGATGGTATTTTCGGGATTTCGCGGAAAATTGCAATGACTTGTAAATTTGATCTTCTAAATTTTAAGAAGTGATTGAATCAGATATACCTTTAAGCCATATCTAAGAAATCCAAAACGGCTAAAATTTGATTTTCCAGTTTGTTGATCAAATCTCTTAAATTTTGAACATTGAAAATAACCGGCTATATTTATTTTGATTGGATATTATAATTCATGTTTATACAACGAAACTACATGGACTCTTGATTGTACATTGCACTTGCATCTCAATGAAACATAAACTGCTTATAAATTTTAGTAGTATATCCTATTCGACCACCTTACAGTCATAACTCTCTAACTTATCATGCTGTCCTCTATACGAGTAAAATCAGTAACTGTCTTTTTTACATGCTCTGATTTGCTTTGAATAATGAACGGAACACAATATCACGAATATTGAAAAACGTATTACAAAAAAACAAATAGAGAATGGTTCCATGGACATCGTTAAAGAATAATAACAGATTTTTACAAATAAGACAGAATGAGTTAAATGCACATTGCCATACATGTCCTACCTGGGTGTCAGTTATTGAAATAGAGGTAGTTGTTATAGATTTGTTTCGAAAATTCTCTTACCATGTATTCCAAGCACTGAAAGTACTGCTGCGGTAAAACTTCTGGATGATAGGAGTTGATTCGAGTGTTAAAGATTGATAAGTCGATGGTTATATTATCAGTATAACTGCAAATTGGAAAACTATCCAAAGAAAACAGGACTTAAACTAAGGCTGAAAAACTAATACAAATAATTGTTTTTTTATTTGGTCGTAATAATTTATCAATTGATTTATTTTCTCGACATGTATTCCAAGCACACTATTCCTTAGAGGCCATGCATTAAAAAACTAACTGACATTAAAGATCACGCATTCAAAAGACAATTTGCATTGTAGTTCATGCATTCGAAAACAATTTGCATTGTAGTTCACGCATTCAAAGGACAACATCCATCGTGGTCCGGACATTCAAAATACTATTTGCATTATAGTCCACGCATTCAAAACGACAATTTGCATTGTAGTCCATGCATTCAAAAGACACTATGCAATGGAGAGTCCATGCATTCGTAGGATAACATGAATTGGATTCCATACGTTCAAATGGCTGCGTTTGGCGTTTAGGGATTAACAAGACCACATGCATTAGTTTCCGCACGTTCGAAAGGCAACACGTATTGGTATCCACGCATTCACAAACCATCATGCATTGGATTTCACACGTTCAAAAGTTAACACCTATTGTAGTCCACGCATTTACAAGACAATTCATTGAATTACATTCATTGAATTACATGCATTCAAATGCATTCTATTGACAAAAAGCATCTATGCATTTCGTTATTGGCGATTATAAATATATCCGCTATGTTGTTGCTATATTGATAAGTGGAAATGTATCCGTAATATATAGTAATTAGATAATCTCGTTATATTCCAATCTTGTTATGTCAACGTCATTTGACATCGTGTACGTGTGTGTCAGTCGACAAGTTAATATTAACATATAAAAAAATGGACCAAAACAAAAATGACACTACATATGCTATATGTACAGTACATAACATTTTAATGTGTAGAACCCCGACATCAATCCTTCTAAAACCCTATCATACCGCGAAATCTACCTTCTTATATTCCTTCAGAACACACGCACAGAAAGGAATTTATTCTTGTATTGTCTCCAAAACATAGATACTAGTTACAATGGCCAAATATGCATTTACTCATTCACGTTTATATTGAAACAACATATTTCGCAAACCATACAATTTGATTAGAAAAAAGGAAGTACAAAAGCCACCATGAGATGTGCTTATATCAGAATGAGGAGGCACAGAACTTAATGTTACAGTTCCAAGCTGTGCAATTTATTGTTGTGTACATAGGCTGCATGGGTATTTAGTATATCATTCTAAGAGAGAAAATTTTGTTAGGATGTATAAAGAGTTGCTCCCCTTGGTGGAAGTTCGTCTTGTATCTTATTTGGAGAGTAGAGTTAAAGATTTATGCTTCATCCGGACATCAATACAGTAAGTAAGTTGGAGAACGAGTTCTCCATACCCTCTCATTACATTGCATTTACTGAGCATAGGTAAGAGCCATGGAAGTACATGTAAGATATCCAAATGTAATAAAAACGATGGATAGCTATCTTTTGCATTGTTCTTAACTCACATTGAATTTGCGATACATCAATCGTAAGAGATATTTGAATTACTGGTGCTTAAAACGGATGGTGGTAATTCTTTAACCTTTCTAAAGGTAATAATTCACGAGAACTATATTCCTATATATAGAAGTTTCATGCCTTCCATGGCTCCTTTATATAACATAGATGTTTGTGAATTCGAAATGTTCCGTGCATCTGGTTTTATGGCCAGAATGTAGACTGGGGATTATCTACCTCACTAAACGAGAGAAAGTTATTGCTTCTTAGGATGACTGGATATGTTTCTTTTGATCATATCTCTTCTTTCATGAATCGATCCTGGGACTTTAGAAGAGCTTTAAGCTATATGATCGCTAGGCCATTAGTTGATTAGGGAAAATATTATCCAGCCTACGACGAGTAAATGAGATCGGAACTATGACCTCGGTGGTCGTTAAAGCAAACCAAAACCAGGAATTTACTGGTATTTCTGTTCTGAATACAAAACTGAATGACAAGCATCTGAATGATTGCCATCTAACGTGAAAGAGCTCTGGCAGATAGGGTCGCTGTAGATAGCTGCATGCGATTGACTTTATTTTGCATTGATCGTTTGCATGGTTTGGCACAGGTATAAAGCCAAGACGGGTCACTACTCTTTCTCGACCATAAATAAATAAAATCCGTTTTATTAACCGCGCAGTTTTCTGTGTTAACAGGATTTACAAGTTCCGGTATATCATCACTTTACGAGTCAATTTGATAAATGAACTGCTGGAAATGGTTTATACAAGTACGCTGTTGCCCAAACAACATTAGAGAACTAGCACATTATCACTAGAGCGCAAACACTTCGTGGACCAAAGAAAACCTTTTTATATGTTTCACTTTAGAAAAACAATTCTGAATTATTTAAGGACCTGCAATGAATTTTTTACTTACTTTATAACGGATATTTCGTATGAAGAAGAAGGAAACATCTTCATTAAATTGATCGTTCGGGGATCTCGTAATAAGTATAGTTTGTTTTGTTTTATCCGTATATATTCAATTTTGAGGTTGAAGAAGTTGAACCAGAATCAGAAATTTAAATAATTAGAAGGCACCGTATTTAAAAATTATAGATCTTTGAAATATGCTTTTAGTACTTATTTAGTAACATTGAAGCATTATTTCACCCAATAAAAGATTCACCCTGCAGATCACGATGCACTGTGAGGGGTCGTTGTTGAAATGTCTGAACATCTAAATGGAAATTAAACAAGATATGGACATCAATACTTTTAATATGGAATAGGATGCCATCTTATCCTTGTAACATTACTTCTTTTAAGTTCGTTTCAATTTTGAAATATATTATATCTTGTAATTGGTTTATAAAGCTCATCGCATATCAATGATGTAGGGTGTTCAATTCCTAGTACTTATCAACGTATTATATAACATACAATTGAGTCTTAAGTCTTCATCGTTTTGATTTGAAACACTCTGGAACATTTATTTTTCAAATATCAATTTTGTACCTTAGTGATAACTATCTGACTTTGGTATCCATTGGAAAAAAATAATTAAATTCTCTAACAATGTGTATTAATACTGCGAGCATAAAAAGTTAACATGGTCATTCTGTTATTCTCTGATGGAGCAGAAATCCTTGTTTACAAGCCGTCCGCCGTGGCTGTTCGGTAATTGACTAGCCGTAAATCACATGTTTCACCCCCGGATGGGTACATGTCTGCGAGCAGTGATTGGTGGGGAAATGATTTGTGGTCGCGTAGTGATACATTTGGCCCTTGAACTATTTGAGGTCAATGTAAACATGATCCGACCACATCACACTTCCCAAGGCTTTAACCTTTCCGCTGTCTCAACATCTTGAGTAATTGGCGAGTGTGGCAATTTATCGAGATGTAACAAATTAGCTATCGACCGGTATGAACCCGTCGGAAAGCCATATCAGCTTGATGATACCTATCATCGACACTTGAAACGGTGTACGTTGATGAAAAATTAAATACGGAAACATATAGAACACATTGTGAGCGTTATTCAAGGCTTAATTCTTTTTAAACTTTTATATTCAAATTTGTCATAACTCTTTTTGATCAAAAACATGGAAACATGTCATATTTGTTGCATTAAACATTACATTAAACACCCGTTTTTATCCAATCTAAAATTATTTAATGAGATTTCTATACCATTGATTTAATTGAGGAAATTATCTTAAAATTATTTATCAAAAAATGTTAAATGCCGTTAAAAAGTCTTAAACAACTTGACATTATCTTAGGTTTGAACTTAATCAAATATACGTAACAGACAATTTCATCGAAGATAATGACCATATTTGGAAAGACCTGGGAAGATGTAAAAGTAATGGAACGAAATCAATTGGCTAATCAGATATAACGCTAAAAGTACTATAAACACCACTAAACCGCAGACCATTAGCGACAGGAAGCTTTCGATGACCACTACATAGAATAGCGGTTCAAGAGACCCTACTTCGACTGTCGCAGAGCACGCGACCTTTGCGTGACTGGCACGAGAAGCCTGGTTGACAGATCGTCCTGTCAAGTGACAGTGGTTCGTTCAATTCTCTTACTCAAATTAAATGCGGAAAAATAATTAACGGCGGCAGACTGGACAGATCGGAAAAGTGCATCTTATAAGTGAAGTTAGGATCGCAGAATACTGAGATGTACTGGTGCTTTGGTGTTGCGGCGAATAAATTTATCTATGACTTGATATTTTCTTTATCCGATAATTTTTTGATTTTTTTTTATGATACGATGATTCTACTTCAAATGCTGACAGGAATTTATTTTAATTCATTTGTATCTGCTTTTATCCTTTGCTTTGTATGCTATGATGGCGCTCCGGATATCATAAAGATGTTTTCTAGCTGTTTCACGTATCATATATTTCAGAAATAATTGGATCTGTTGAGTACGATGATGAGTTTCTTGTATATTTGAAAGATGTCAATTTAAAGTTTTTGGGCAATCTCTTCACGTTTTGATTTTAGCAAACTTTCTAATTCGCTAATTCTGGATTCATACTTTTCCATCATGTCTTTGCAACTCTCTTTTATCTTTCGGTCTACTAGGATGCGTTTTTCTACCACTACTCTGCAAGGAACACAGAACCACATAGAATTTGATGCTGATAAAACCTTATATTTCCGGTCTGTAATCTCAACACATCCGGTACAGAAATCCCATTACAACGGATACAAATCATCAATTTGACTTCTTTGTCTTCAAAGATCATTATTGTATCTCAATCTAACAATTCGTTGAATCAACACATTCGATTGGTTCAGAATGTGATCGGTGTCAACAAAACATCTTGTCTCTCCATGAAAACCTCATATCCCACCTGTCTGGAACCTTCCGCGTATTGGTAGTAGGGTTTTTGTTCTCCCTTTGTTCGTCCTAGGTAACAAAGTATTTGAGAGTTGGGGTATTTTGAATTTGCAGAATACAGTCTAAATTACCAATAATGACGAGATATATTTTATTTTAGCAGAAAAAGATTAGGAGAAACTGAAAAACAGCATACAATGAATTCAGGTACCGTGTGGTGGTAATACAAACATTAGCTTATAAGAACTTCCTATATAATACTCAATTTCAAATCTCGATGTTATGGTAATTTGCACTTGTAATCGTTTTGAGTTTGGTTTCCGATTTTGTTTCTCATCCGAGATATGTTATTTTTCGTGGTTACGGATTTAGATATATATATATATATATAATATAGAATGTAAACCAGCTTTCTCTCGCGTGCGATTTCTTTTCGCGAATTTCGTGATCGAAGTAAATTCGTGAAAGTTTCTCTCCGCAAATTGATATATTCCACAAGTGTTTCACAATCATATTCAAAGATATCTCCATTCAATTTTAAATTATCATTTATGATATTTAGCATAATGACGACACATTGATGCTACCAAGCAAATTAATACTCATAAAAAACTTTTGTTGATAACATGTGCGTAATAAATGATATTGCTCCCGTTGCTATGATCAGCTTTAGTGTAATAAGAATCCATAGAGTTATAAGAACATATTGACTTCCTAGAACGATTTATCATATTTGATTTCCCAAAAATAATAAAACATTCAAATTACAGACAAGATGGCATTTACAAGAGAATATATACATAATATATAAAGTTGTATTTGAGATAGAGAGAGAGGGAGAGAGTGAGGGAAGAACGAGAAAGAGAGAGGTGGGGGAGGGAGAGAGCTATTGTATAACCAGTATGCTCCTCAAGTTTCAACTCGTAATATACTATTATTTTAAAATCTAAAATCAACCCCTCCGATAAAGACGACAGAAGTTCTAAACCACTTTTCTTAACTTTCATAGAATTGAGAAGGGAGTAATTATAACCTGAAGCAGGTGCTTACTGTAATATAGCTTTCACTTTTGACGTGGATTTAAGCGCTATTTTTGATATCAAGGCCATATTACTGTTGGTGAAATGGTATTGATATTCATACAATTCCTGCTTTATTTTTCCGCGTTTCTATGACTTATTGTTATCTCTGTGAAATCGTCCATCCCCCGAAGACTTTACATCCACATGCTAAAGGTTATATTGTTGCTTATTTTATGTGAAATATTACCTTAACCGTGTTAAAGTATAATCAATGGTATAATTAAGGCGCCTGAATTTAATCATTTATGATTCATTTAATCATTTATGATATATTTAATCATTTATGATACATATATTTATACGTTATCACAGGGGGCACAGAGGTGACACAAGAAATATATATTTCTGTAACGTAGGACAAACAATTTTAATGTCCGGTGAAAAATATGTTGTTTTTTACGTAAGTCGGAAAATACTTTTTTTCGCAGTTTTCATGGGGAAATTGGATCGAAATATCATTTTTGATATCATCAAGCGGAATGCAGCATTGACTGTGAAAATATCAATTTGATTGCTGCATCCTTAGTTTGTGCACAAAAATGACGTCATAATTTTGTTTGTAGAAATTTGACGTTATGCTCACAAAAATACGACGTGATAATCGCAAGGGCAAATATGTCTGTAAAATATGATAGCAGAATAACCGTTGGCAAAACTAGTAGTGATGGTCTTCTGTAAATGGAAGCGGAATAGTAAATGTAATAAATAGAGTATTCCTTGTTTCTTGATGAAAAGCATAGAACCGGTATTCATCAAGAAACAAGGTAAAGTCTCTATTTATATAATGTGTACTTTTTTCTTTTACGTGCTCTGTTCGGTACTTGTAAATGACTGCATGTTCTATAAAACATTTCGATGATCCAAAACCAATATATTAATGAGTTCCCCGTGGGTTGTCTGGAAATAAATTGATGATACATTGTATTTAGATTTACAGATCGTCCCCGTATTTCCTCTTTATATACCGGGCTCCAATGAGGCGTTTCGAGATCCTGTTCCACATCAAATTGGATTGATCGGGGAAGTTTGATATTCAATCCTCCCTTAGTCTAATAATAAGGATTATATGAAAAAATCACTCAGAGAAACGTTGATTATTTTGATTCTTTTATTAGGAAATCCAGAATCATTTCATTTCTCAACATATTGGACATTCCCTAATGCATTGGATCAATAAAAATAATTTATATCACTATCGTTATATTCCCCCTTTTTAATACGCAACTTAACGCATCAAAATAACAAGAAACAAATAGTTATTTGATTTATACCATACATTCAGATGAGATGAAATATTACAAACGAGTAAAAGGGGGATTTTGAAATTACGTAATTTACGCTTGTTTAGACAATAACACAGAATCACATAACCAGATTTATTTTATGGTACTTCTGACGCCCCTCGTAAATCACTCGCTGGTTAAAATGTATCCGTGTCAGTTTCAATGATTGGTATTACTTTGAGTTCTAAATTGATTGTAAAATCACGCATGTTATTTTCACTTTCACGCCGCATCCATCACAAATATTGACGCACGACTATTACGCGTTGATACAATTCTGTTTGACTCAGAACATCCGTTTTCAAACCAATTAATTTAGACAGTCAAAATAAGATTATTGAACTTTTACATCGACTACAGCACAGCACTATCCCGTCAGTTCTGCTTATTTAATAACAGGTTCAATATCTTTCTGTTTTCATTTAGCAATATAAAAAGTCGCAGAAGGAGGGAAAATGTGGTTATGGCTGCAAGGTGTTTGTGATCATTGGCCTCCAAAGAGCGTTTATAATTAAATCAGTTATTTAAGTAAATTGCTTACAATGTTTTTATTGTATGATGCCAATAAATCGCCTCAAAAAGTTCAAACCATCACGGATACGTTTAATATAAGTCTAACATCTTTTCCTAATTACGCAGTAGCTATAGAGTATAACCACGTCTTATGTTGGTCGTTTGTGTAATCAAACATCCATGGATTACAGCAGATACATGTACATGTACATCACTGTAGCCGCTTTAAATCACAGATAGTGTTTCCTAAAGACAATTGTGTTTAAGTTTGGTGCTTAACTAAAACATTTTTAATTGTTGCTTTGAAACATGTCAAATAGAACATCTAAACTTAAAGAAAGACAAGAAAAAAATCCCAGTATTATCCATTTCAAACAAATATTAAACACAAGTTTAAACTGCGATATAAAGAAAATGCTTTTTACTTAATTCAATTATTTTTAATTAATTATAACTTTCAATGGTCCGGATGAAACTGCGCGAGGGTTCTTAGAGTGGTTGGAAATCGGATTGCGTGAAGAAGCCGAAGTGATCGGGCAAGTGACCCCTGACCTTTCACGTCCGTGCCGGAAGTCGAATCCCGGTCGACTAGGTGAAAGGCGGGTGACTTTAACCACTACACCAACTGATCATTCTATAACGTAATTTATAGGATAAAATGCGAATATCGTTTTGGTGACTTTTATCGTGGACGATATTGGTGAGTGTCGATAATTCTATCGATGTATCTTTGATTGCTTTGGTTTTCATCCATACGTTCAGTTTTATGCATTAAGCCAACATCTATAATCAGAAATACAACTAAAATCTTCATAACTATTTTGACTTAAGTCAACAAGGCATTTGAGCAGTTACATCTTTAACCAATATCACAGTTAATGCGCACGTAATCATTCAGCAAGTTATCCATATTTTACAAAACATATTATTTATAAACACAACACATTTATACAGAGCAACAGTGTTTTAAAACTGAATGATTCACGTTAGTAATCATTTAACTACACAAACACAATTGTTACATATTTGACTGTAATTGCCATCAATAGTTGTTGCTTAAGTAAGCATCATCCAATGATTAGAGACCTAGAAATCAACAGTCAACAATACAAAAGGATAAATTATCCCCATTTGAACGAAAACAAAGTGCTGCATGATATCCAAAAAGATTTGTGGCCACGTGGGCGAATGGTAACACAAGATGGCTTGGGTTCGAGACCCCGATCGGAAGGGAGCAGCTATGGGGAAATTAACCTGGACATTTGTATCTTAAACAATTTTTCTCATAAATAAGGACCCCTCGGACTCTCAAATTCTATTCGTCTCACTTATATATAATAAGGGTGTGTTGCTTGGTGTCGTCGGCGGCATGCTTCAGTGATATAGCACTATAAAAAGGACAGTTCCTCTATACAAGAAGACACAACATGAATATACTGCAGTCTCCCAAAACACGCACCTCGCACAACATACACGCAACAAAGCGCATACATGGGAGGCCGTCCTTACATGACCATAGCTGTTAATATGACGTTAATTAATCAAACAAACAAACAAACAAACAAACAAACAAACAAACGATGTTAATACAGTTATGAAGAACTTGATTACAACGTTTATCCTGTTGCAAAGAAATTAACTCTTTTTCGTAACATTTAAAACCTATGTAAGTTGATTGGTATTATATATATACTTAATGGCCGTTATGTATTAAATCTTATTCAAATTTCTACTTAATTCATAGTATTGAATATTATTATAATATATATTCTAAACATAATAATAATTTGTCTGAAGAAATTGACAATTTCATTGTCATATAAAGATGAATTTCAATGAGGTATCAAAAAGGCAAGGTCAAATTATACCAGTGAGGCAGTCTAGCACTACTACCTCCAGGCCTACAATGATGACTTGATTCTGTGAACTCGACGATTTAAGCTGGAGACATAAAAGTCTCGCGTGGTCCCGCGAGAATTACAGTGCTAGTCAATAAATTTCATTGGATGCAGCAGTCTTGCACTCTCCGCGTCAAGGTATCTATAGCAATGCTGTTGACACAATCAGCACAACCCTGACTCGCGCGGAAACTGTTTTAAAAACGAAATCATTTTTTAATTAATTGATTTCTAAAGAACACATTAGATTAAGGAACAAATGTCAGACGAAAATTGACTTTTGACAATTGTGACATTGTCACTACACATTGTAACTCACTATAAAACATCCATATATGCACCACATATAATCGAAAGGCTATGTCTGTCTATCGCATGTCTATGAGTGAGGATATACAACCTAATGCGATAGAATTAGTTTTGAATATGTGTCGCCATAAGCACTTGGCTAGCTACCAATTCGAATGTCAATAGACGTCAGTACAATACACATCAGCGTACATTTGCTTGTTCCTCACCTCACAATCACGTGATCAAACATGACGCACACCATTAGATGATGCAATCAGCATCATGGTGTTATTAAGGTTTAAGGAAACTTCTTCAGTTCGTCACAATCGTCTTTTTCTTTCCATGCTGTAGCCGGGTTACTGTAGATGAGATTGCCTTTTCCAATGAGCGCATACAGGAAGCCCAAATGAATATAGAGCCACTAAAGTTTTTTTTTTAATAATAAACCTGCTCTTACAATCAAATTACAAAAGAACGCGTTAGCCAAACCAAATCGTACGTAACATTGCACATGCATTATTAAACTGCAGAACCAGTTTCTTTTGGATTTAATAATAACATTTCTCATAATTCTGAGCTAATCATATTTCATGTTCTTTTAGTCCATTCAAACATCCAACTTTGTCATTGAACTCAAGTCCCTCCGTGCGTACTTATATGTAAATGTCAAACACAAACGTACGGTTTTATTTGTGTTCCCAACGGAAAAGATAAATCCATTGTTGTCCACATTGTCAACTACGGTTCTTGATTGAATCTGAACGAAATATGTCATGACCATGTACTCGAGTGACATAATATTACTGTCCAAATTGCACCACTAAATGCGGAGCTATTGCCCGATTTTAATGAACGATTTCCGCCGGAAGCAGACAGAACACTTTTTATTGCATAGTGTATCTTTGGTTGAAGAGGAAATATCCGAAGTCGTTTATGTTATTTCATGTTCTAAAATTGGAGTTAACTGAAACAGAAAACAAAAATGAATAACATTCCTGATGATTCGTATGATAAATAGTTTCCCCAAATTAATTGATATCTAATTCATTTTTATTTCGTAGTAAATGTGTAATACTGTTACCTTATCCCTACAATTGTATTATTGTAAAATGTACTTATTTTAATGTAGCCAAAGTTTTGTAAAAATATGGAAAATTATAGATTAGGATGGACTTGTACGAATATAAATAAACGCGATTTGCTTATTCAATATTGGAAATACCCCTTACAAATTTAGCACTGTACATGAATTAGCGCTTCCAAGATAGGATGAAAAGCGTTAAAATAAAACTACCTTTAAATAAGTATGCTTACACTACATAAGATGAACATATCTTACATGCATATGAATGTTTGTTCTCTTATTTCGTTTTTTTAATTTATTCTTATGCCGTGCTTCTGTTTTAGTAACCAGAAACGTATCATTGATTATTACTTATTTATAATTAATTTTTTTCCAACTATAATCCGATTTTACTAATGTAATATAATATTTCTTTTAAACTTTTACAAGTAAAAACCATTGGAATGTTCGAGAAAAATACTTACTGTCGTAGAATATATCTCTTTTCATACTACATAATCTCGACTGAAAACAAAACATATAACTATTAACAAACATCTCAGAATAAGTATTGGTATTGGTTTGTAACATTTGGGACTAAATTAAATACACCACTTTATAAACATTAGCTTTAGAGCTTTATCTTTCATACAGTAGCCGCAATGACCAAATGGCTAAAATGTCATATATCGAAATACTAGGCCGCCACCTCTGTATCCAGAGTTCGAATTCCATGTGGACCGGTTGAAAGGTTCTACGGGTACTAATATTTTCCTTATTGTCTTAAACCTGGTAAATCCTTAAATGATACTTTTCGTTAAATGCATGAATATATATTTTCACAAACATTATTTCGTCATACATCTATACATGAGATCCACTGTGTACTTTTCTTATAACTCAATAAATCGAATGTAGTATTTAGTTTCAACGATATGAATGAACAATTCATGCAAAACGATGACGGAAGATCCAAATACAACGGAACCCGGCTATATTGGTGCCAATGGGGAATGGGGAATCTCTTCAAACTATCAATATAACAAAGAGAAAGACCATGGATAACAGGGATTATGATTTCCAATTAAGCAGTATTTGGATATAACCGATTTCAAATCAAGTGGATCCAACTGTATAGCCATATCTACTTTAATATTTTGTGACTAGTTAATGCTTACTTGTTTCCTGGAGTTTATATTGGTTCGTACTACGCGATGGTTAAGAGGCATTGCCGGTCTTACATTGTCCCAGGGCCAAGCCATTCGAACATCCCGTAATTCCCTCAGCTGAAAACAAATTATAAAATTATTTGAAATAAATATTCTGTAGTCTTAAATCAAATATAAGGTCGTCCCAATTTAGATATATTTTACAATATTGTCAGCTCATCGCAACTTGAGTGTTTTGGCCTTAAGAATATAAAGTTATCTATCCTTAAAGAAGGCATTTGTTGGTACGTTATCATTACTTAAGTATTAACTTGAATAGATTTTTTATGTTATGGAGATATAACACAAACAATTAAGTGTATTCTAAATACACCGCGAAGCGGTTTACGATAAGAGTACACTCAGATTTTTGTGATATATCGCCATAACATAAAAGATACATTCAAATTAATCCTTGTAATCTTGTAATTCAATTTACTGGAGATAGTCTCGTAAAATTCAAAATTCACCCAGGAATTGTTTTTTTATTACGCCGTTACCTCAGCCAACAGCCAATCAGTAGCGATGTTACAAATGGCGACGCCATTTTTTTCCTTTATGGGTTAATAAAGTAAATTGATAAGCCAATGAAAATGCTCGTTAAAAGCAAAATTGAATTATATATGAGTAAACTGTGACTTTTGTAATAAAATGTATATAAATTCGATCAATGAATAAAACAAAATGCAAATGCTTGCACAAATAAATGATTGCTTTCGGATTAGCTCAAGCATTTTACCTAGTATAATGTTTGTTTTCGTATATATATTAAATAATGGCAACAATTCTTCGATGATAAAACTGTTATATAATATTATATTGTTTTTTTTTCTAAAATGCAATATTTTTCACAAATACAGCTGTTGTCAATATTGCAATATGGAATATTCGTTCAAAATTAGGTAGAATGAAGGGTCCTGTTAATGTACAATATAAATCACAGAATCATTTAGATCTTGATACCCTTTGGCCACTTGTCAGTCGTCTGTTTATAAAACTATGATCGTTCTTCATATTGATAGTATACATTTCATACAGACATATACTTTTCATTTTGCAATCATAGATAATCATCGTTTGGTTGCTTTGTCTAGTTTTGACTATGTCTAATTTTGATTGGCTTGTCTGGTTTTTATAATGATTGGCCTGTCTATCTTTGATTCTGATTGCCTTACATGTCTTCGATTCTGATTGGCTTGTCTGTCTTTAATTCCAATAAGTTTAATTTGCTGTTAGTGTCTACAGCTAAATTCGATTACATATAACAAGCTCGGTTAAAATGACGTTTCACTAACAATGAACTACAAATCAACCGCCGACAGCATCACTATATAATGTTAGTAAAATGAGCATTGATATTGCGAAATTTGGTTCCTAATATACTCATTATTGCGTTAAACTCAATTACGAAACTATAAATCACTTTTCTATGACGAATAGCGAATGGAATATATAATTTTGGACGTTTTCAACAAGACATTCCTGTTTGTCTTTTATGAGGAAAAGACATAATAATATCATATGAAAATAAGGTAACAAGCTGACAATCGTTTGTAATTGTGCCAACGTCATTGTTGAGAACAAAATACAAACGAGTTTTACCGTATATTCCTTTGTGTGGTTCAATTGACTTGTGTTTGCTTACCTGTGTTGCTGATATGTATGTAGGTTTATTAAATATAATCCAGGTAACCGTTTCCTGGCAGCTTGGCTGCGTCATAGACCCATCGTATGTGATATACTGGTCTGTTCTAGGTAAGAGATCCGCTATAGAAAATGCGTTTATCTGTACGACGGAATCTGGTAAAAAGATGAGAGACAGCATGTTAAAATATGTGCATTCAAATAGTATGCAACGAGTATCCCATCTTTATATCACATGACCAGTATACCAACCATTAAAACATCATGAAGATGCAAAATGAATGGTCACTTCTAACACTGAATTCTTTTAATAACATACCTTACATAATTAAAAAAATACATTTTTGTTTTTGTTATGACATAAGGAACGTATACTCCAAAAGCATCTTACACATTTGCGATTTTTGGCTCAATTCAATCAAACAGCATTCTAAATAAACTTATACGTCACGGACGTTTATAAACGAAATTTGTTTGTTTAGTTTAGAGATTAAATAAGTTTATTTTATTAAAGATGTCAAGACTGGCAACGATTTTCAAAGAGTAAGATCCAGCAGGAACTATAAGGAATGCATTTTTCATTTAGATTTCTAAATGCAAATCTTCTAAAATTCCCGATGAGATGAGACAATGAGATATCATTTCATCTTGTTTAATAAATGATTATTTCTTAGTGCTAATATGCTTCCTGGGTTAAATATAAAATAGATTTTGTATCTGATTCCGAAATTAATGACGTCAAAACCAAATATCGAAGACGCCAGAAAAGACAGTAAAGTAGACATTAAGTTCAATGGTTTTACATTGGATTATGCCTTTGAAATTTGATCATGTTCCGATATTAAATTCGGTGAATATTTCTGATCATATAAGTCAAAATACATCGGATTTTCAACGATGGATGAAGCTTTAATCTTGAAAGAATTGCCTGCCATGGTAAAAATTCCCTATACGGGATTGCCTGTGGAAATATATCATACACTCATCGATTTTTCTGTAGGACAATAAGTTTTTGTCTCAAAATGGAATTAATTTAAAACCCATTATACTAAAGCGAACATGATGCATGTATTATCCAAGGATGAAAAAGTAATTTCCTTCGGAAAATAAATTAGAAAGAAAATGGGGCTTGGGAACCTGATTAATTTGTACGGATCTGTTTTGCCTAGGACTGTTGTAAAACGTTAGCATGGTATCTGAGTATGATATTACAGAGCGATTTCCAAATACAGTTAGTGTGATTTTGATTTATGATAACCATAAGTCCAGTTTGTTTTACAATTGAAGTTCATGATCATATATTGTATCTTTACACGAATGTCACCGAAACAAGAATATTTGACCGGTATTGATAGGTTTATATCTTTTTCAAAGTTTTTATTATTAATATTACATGTATCATGAATACAATTCAGCCGATAAAGATAGGGCTCCAGATTATACAAGGACCGGGTTATTACGCTGTGGTATGTCGGATCATGAAAGCAACTCCTTCTTTACTGTATGTATTTCACAGGGTACATGAACATCGGAGGCAAAATGATGTTATTACAACGAACTATATGCATATGAGTTCCAGTATATCAGTTACCAGTTTATATATATATATATATATCTGCTTATTCTTTGCTATATAACCTTACCAATTGGGAAATCATTAACACTTGTGTAAACAAAGTCGATTGTTGCGCAAGGATACAAAGGAACGCCGACACAAGTAGTGTTGATGCGAATCAAATTTGGCCTTTACTGTTTCTGTATTTTTAATTATTCAATTAAACAATTTAAATGTAATCTTAAATTATATTTCAGGAAATAAAATATTTGAGAAATATTACATTAATAGAATGAAAAAGATGGTGTTATTGTGGAACTATATTTTGTGTATTTATTCAACTTGACGACATTTCCCGCCAAATAGGAGCCAGCTCTTCCGGGATTCCATCAATTGACCGGCTGTTACATCAATCGTATAACGTTGAATAAAAATTCTCTTTTATCGGAACATTAAATTTAAAAGAAATAATCTGTTGAAATGTAGATACAAGGGATGGGTTTTATTTTTTTAACTGGTGTGTAAACTGCATTTGTTTGATAGATATTTCAATATGATGCGCCAACTGCATTTGTTGGACAGATATTTCAACATGACGCGCTAACGCGCGTCATTTAAAATATCTGTCCAAAAATGCATTTTACACACCAGTAAACAAGTTCAGAAGAACACAGTACAGAGCATTACAACTGTGCAAGTGTTTCTATCATCACATTTTTAAAATATATTTTGTATCATTCCGTATTCTGTTTCCATGTTTTTTCTACTGATATTTCGTCAATATAAGAACATCTCGTTTCCGCGTTCAATTTCATTTAAGGTTTGGTTTTTTTATTAGTTTAGCGTCCTATTAGCAACCAGGGTCATGTAAGGACGTGCCAGGTTTGTTGGGAGGAAAGGCGGAGTAATCGGAGTACACTTGCGACCTAGATGTGGAGGTCTTGTGGTGATATGTCGAAACGTCTTAACCACTCTGCCACCACTGCGCTCTTTGGGATTTACTCTTCCCGTTTACATAGAACTCTATCATATTTTTTGTATTCTTATATAAGGTTAAAAAGAATTTAAATATATGCAATCGCATTTGATATAATATAAGAAATATTCAATAATAAATCATCTTTTTCGCTGTGACTGCTTTTTAGTTTTTTGTACCTCATTCATCATACATCGTTGTCCGTACATGTCTCTTGATGTTAAACCGGATGTCGAAGCGGAAATAAAAGAGACCAGTAAAAGGGACATAATCCATCACCGTCTTTTGTTTCCAAATTAGACAGACATATCGACACGGACATCGATTAAAGTCATCGTTTGGACGTTAATGGGTTTAGGGAGAATCGTGTTCCTATGCATGCTTCACGCGATATGTACGAATTGGGAAGGTTTCAATAATTGCTGTATGAAATGTATATACGTGATTTTGTCATATAACAGTGATGTAAACCATCAAAACACATTCTATCTTTGAATTTTGTTTATAAATAGTCATGTTAACATGAATCCATGTTATTATTTATTATCATGGTATGTGTTAGATTGTAATTTTGGATAAACAAATATTGTGAATATTATAGTAGGTTGTTTATATCTTCAGTAAGCTAAATATTCATAACAAATGTTACTTGGTTAAAATATTAGATAATTGTATCTTACTTAGGAATCTCTCACATATCAATATCACGATTACAAAGAGCAGTTCAATTAATAAAAACAGTATAGTTTCGTCCTCACATATTTAGAATCACCAAAGCGCAAATGAAATGAAGCTCTTGTATGTTTTTTGTTCAAACGTGTAGACCTTTAAACAGAGCGTGAACAAGTAATTGAACGTCATGTAATTTCACACATAGTCGTTATAAAAAACATAATGATGAAGGGTAATCTACGTTTGACACACATAAATGTCAAAAATGAATGTTGATATGTATAAGTATATATATATTCCGAAGTTTTATTCTGTGGAAAGATCGAGTGCAAAAAGGATACGGATATGCCATTTAACAAAACGCCTACAAAGGAATAATAATGAAAGTTTGTTGTTGGCAGGTTCGTTTCCTGTAAACTGGCAAACTGATAATTAAATCAAGGCTACTTTAATAGCTCTGCCAATCTTTGAAAATGAGTTTTCAGTCCTATACATGTTGATGTTCGCGAAAACATATTGGCTGACATACTTGTTTCCTGAATATTCTTGCATCATACATCAAGTTCAAGTTTGTATGTAATAAACATTTAACATCATCTCAACAGGTTCGTATACGGAGGAGGTTGCATAGCATAAAACAAGCAGATTAAAAGATGTGAGAACAAACAGTAAAAGCAATAAACACGTAAGTATGATGGGAAATTTGCAATTTGGCTACGATTACGTACTTCTTTCACTAATGGCTTCCAAATTACTTGTAAATATTTTTAAGGCTCGATTAGGTTCCAAACCCTGTGGTTGAATCTGAAAATAAAAGAAAACAATAGATATGTATTGTCTATCATCTATTGTATTGCATTAATAAAACATTGATACCGCTATGTTTTCCCTTCATCGGGGTATGAAAGAAACTTTATTACGCAGATTCTCACAAAAGTTTGTAAACAAAATACCCCGATAAAGTGAAAAGGTAGTGACATCAATGCTATAATTAGTTTTCCATACTACATGAACTCATAAAATACGTTTAAACATACGATTCCATTGATTTTCCAATGGATTATTCTATTCTTAATCATTACACAACGTTTACGTCTCTATTGTGACGTCATTACAACGTCGGGCCATTCTCGGATTCTTTCTTCATAGTAGTATGAAGAAAAATAATCCGCCAATCAGAAAGTCGGATTTAGTTTGAAAAAAATCAATTATTTGAATACGTTTTTTTTATTTCGTAACCATAACAGGGGCATTTTGACGCAACCATTATTCTCTATCGGAAGGTATTTGTTTGTCTATACATAAATGAAACACTATTTCCATATGTAAAAGCGAAAACAAAGAATATGTTAATAGTGAACTAATAGTTTTACAGATATCTCTAACATAAGTTATAACAAATAACCAGGTGTTCTAGATGATTGAGCGTCTTCTGTTTTATGAACGACACATCCTATCAATGGCTATGACACACCATTTATCAGTTATATGTAGGAGTATTTTACTACACGAAATCACATAACAGATTCAGAAGCGCTGATTAGATCAAGTTAGGTCCTTATTCATATGATCTAGAAGGAACTCTTCTAGAAACGATTAACGTTTTGACTACGTGTAATTGAAAGAAGTGAAAAGAGAGAGGAAAACAAAATGACACAATTTTGAATTAATCACAACTCTGTATTTTTTTGTTCAATAAAGATTTACGGGTTCATTATTAAATATTTTCCCTTCATTGTAAATTTTACGAAATATTCCTATTAGACATTGTCTTAGACATGTTTACAGTTAAAGAGCAAATGTTATAGGTTCGTATCACGATAAAACAGATTTCTGGAGTGAAACGATGGACAGTTAAAATATTTGGTATACAAATGCTGGAATTATATCAATGTTAATATTCTGACGAAGACTGCTTCTTTTCTATTTCATGACCTTGACAGCATGTACCTCCAAATTAGTCATAGTTATTGATCTTTATTTTTAATAAAGATGCTCCATCGCTGACAAATGGTATTTTTTCACTATCAAAAACAGGAGCAGACGATTAAGTATTTTTCCTCAGTTACAAAAGTTATTACTATACACCATTACCGCCATTGAAAAGTTTGAGCTTCTAATTTTACTTCACGTTAAAAATATGAAAAATAAATAATTGCATCCCGAAAAAAATCCGTGTTACTATATCCTATATGGAAGGAAGTACTGATTGCGCATGCACCAAAGGCGAAACAATCATTTTATATTATTTTTTGTGTTAATTAGACATATATATATATACATGATCAAATACCAATTCTTGTTCAACTGATGAATATCATTTATGCATTGTCGGTGGTGGAGCATCTTTAAATATATATTTCGATGTGTTTTCATGTTTCTGTCATTCCATTGGTGACATCAACAAGTGTAATTTTTCAGATTAATTTATGTCGTGTATATCGTTTTTTCTGCACCGAATACGATTTTGTCAAATATATAAAAAAACACTTTCCTAATAATCATCTCAAATATTCACTGTCGACGAAGTATCATATACGTTATTTAGCAAGTCGATATTGCCTATAGCAAGCCATTTTTTACTGTAAATACCTACTCAAAAGTTATTATCAATATCATTGTCACTTGGGCGTTAAATAAAGCTTCCGGAACGATGACAATGTTAGGTGAGAAACAATATAAAACATACATGACAAACGCAAATTTCCGGTGTGACATGAAGTGTGAAAGTTCATTACCGAAGTGTGTCATTTCAATATATTTTATGGAGTAGCTTTTGAATATAATCTCTTGAATTATGGTAAGTCTATTGGGATTTCCTTGAAATGTCTAAACCGAACATCTGCCGTATCTATTCATCATCTTATAACTTTCACGTAAAATTTACGAGGTACAATGTTAAGCCGGTGCGTTTTGGGATTTCAATCCTACAAAAGATGCTTCATTTCTTTCTTCGCATCATAGCAATGCATAGCAATGTCACATGGCAATCGATATTATAAAGTTATTAGTACAAACAACTAGGTTTAAAGGGTAAAGAGTTTGATTTACTGAAAGTCACCTGTTATCCGATTCGTTTGTTTGCTCCTACTTTGGTTTTCATGGTGAAACATACACTCTATGACAAAGACAGACTTGATTTCCCCTTTAGTACATATGTGCACAGTATTACCCGAGAATGTCACTTTTGGAACACGGAATTGCCTTTGGATGTACGTGAATGTAACACAATGAAGTGCACTTTCAGATTTCTTTGACCCTTGTGGGTGAAGAGTGTCTTTGATTTCCTATGGCATATGTAAGACGTTAAACCGGTATTCCTTTGTGAGCCAATTAAGAGCTAGAAAACGTGCACGAAAGGGTTTTCTACTTACATAAATGTTCCTTATTACGTCTTAAGGTCTATTAAGATAAATTTTCTTTTATCTGTGATCCTTTTATTTTTTATTTTTGAGTAAGAAAGTTATATGGCTCTACAGGCCTTCGTCATTAATTACATCTAATAGACACTTTGACACACAAGATCAACGGATAACAACACTTAACAAAAAATCCAGGGGGCTTCACAACACATTCCAAATACACACGATGGGTGGTCCGCTACAAATTCAAATGAACTGGACCGCTAAAACATTTGTCCAGCAACTCTTCATCACCAATCTCCTCAACCGCTGCCGCTGGTGTACAATCCTCCATTACAGGTGGATCCAGAATGACACTCGAGGAGCGAGAACAAACGGGTGATCTCTACCCTACTTTGATTTGGACAACGTGGCGCTCAGACCCTTTGCATCTGCCCTTGCATTACTGTGTCCCTCCCAGGTCACACACGCAATGACGGCTCGCCTACAAGTGCTCTTAACATGCCTACATATGTCACAAGACAGAACTCTGGACGAGCCGAGACAATGCATGAGGAACAGGAGAACACTGCATCCCTTCCTCTTCCAATGTTGTGACCATGTCAGTATCCAGAGTTAGGACGCTTCCTGCGCCGACACACCCTTGACTTCTACCTCCACAGTCTCCATTGGCTCTGGGTCCATCCTTTTTTTTTCTTTAAAAAAAAAGAAAACAAATAACAAAGTAGAAAAATCAGTAGCCACTTATACCCCAATTACAGCGAATACAGACCTCTGCCTTCTTATTTCCTTAGAGCCTATTGTGCTTAACTGGAAATACAGCATCTGCCTTCTTATATCCATTTAAATGGAAATAGGTAAATTACTTAAATCAAAATAAGATATTGTAATTAGTTATAAATAGGGGACACAACAACACAACAAAAAAGACAAAGACAAGACAGGACTGACAGTGACAGGTCCGCACATCAAGGCGGGCGGTGGGACTGTAGATGACCTTGGGTCTGAGTCTCCTGCCAAACGCTACTGGGTCTGGGGCTAGATGGAGGAGTTCTCATCACAGGTTCAGGTCAGGACTTGGGTGGTCATGAGTAAGGTACAGGATCAAGGTTCAGCCAATGAAGAGAGGGACAGACATGTCAGTTATCTGACACAGCATCCATCTTCCTCCCCTCATGCTTCTTGGGGATGCCTGTTTTCACATTCAACGGGCTTTTAAATGGTCTTAAATACATAGGAACTTGTTAGTAATGACAATGGGTCTTAAGTACACCTTAAAGGGTTTTACTCTGTATTAAATAGGTTAAAAGGGACACATTAAACTAATGAATTTTTATCTAAACACAATCTTAACCTTATAAACGGACCTGTCCAAACCTCTTCCTAACTTGCCATGATAAGGCAGGGGGTAAATTTCTCAACACGTAATCACCTACATCATATGTTCTTGGTTTTAATCCATGGTCATAATGATTTTTCTGTCTCTCGGCAGCTACTTCTAGATTCTTAGCTACAAAATCAAATGTTTTTCTCATACTATGCTGCAACCAATTTACATACATGTTTGGACAAACTGGATATTTCTCAGGGGTGGGCACTCCCATTACTACATCTAATGGACAGTTATTTCCCTTCCCAACATTACAAGATTCGGGCTACACCCAGTACTCTTCTGTGCAGTGGCCCGATATGCCATGAGAACATAGGGCAAATGGTCATCCCAATCATCATACTCGGTGTTGACACACCTGGATTAACGTCCGGTTGAATCTTTCAACTAAGCCATTGGAATGGGGATGATATGGGGTTGTACGACTTTTCTCCACCCCCAACTTCTCACATAATAGGGTAAACAATTCTCCCTCAAACTCACCCCCGCGGTCTGTTAATATCTGGTATGGCACCCCAAATCTACTGATGAATTCAGAGCACAACTTGTCGGCTACTGTATGAGCTGTATGATTAGGGAGAGCATAGGCTTCCACCCACTTTGAAAAGTAGTCACAAACAACCATAATACACCGCATACCGTTAGAGGTTACAGGTATCCCACTAAGAATATCTATAGAAATTCTGTCTAAGGGACGGGAAACTTGATGAATGGAAGGCTGTAAAGGGGCCTTACCCTTCCCAGGACCAGGTTTACGTCGTGCGCAAATTTCACATTTTCTGCACCAGCGTTTAACATCATCAGATAATCCAGGCCAGTAAAACCTTCTTTTGATCTGAGATGTAGTTTTATCCCTGCCCAAATGTCCTGCAGTATGACTACTGTGTAATTGGTACAAAATCTGTTCCCTAACACTAACAGGGGCCAAGACCCTATAATGCGTATTACCGTCTGGTCCATTGTCTTTGACATACAACAACCCGTCCTCTGCCTCAGAAATTCTATCCCACATTTGACAGTATACCTTAACCTCATAAGCCAAACCAATAGTATCAATCTTCTTAGGCTTATCCTTCCTATCAGCCTTAAGCTGCTTAAACACTGAAATATGAGGGTCAGCACTCTACTCTCTGCCTAAGCCAACTACACCCCAAGAGTCTATCCAATTGGAAAATTTCTCCTGTATGTCAATGGAGGGGTTATCATCATCTTGGGAGGGGAGTACTGCATTCACCGTTTTGGTTGTCTCTACACAGTCAGGGCATAACTCCCTACCACACTGCTTCTTGGGTCTGCGTGACAGCCCATCAGCATTACTGTGTTGACTACCCGGCCGGTGTTGAATTTCATAGTCAAACATATCAATAACACTGATCCACCTAGCGAGAATACCTTCTGGCTCCTTAAAATTCTTTAGCCAGGTTAAAGCGGCATGGTCGGTACGAATGATAAAATGGGCACCGGCGATATAATGTCTAAAGTGTTTTACAAAGGTAACTACAGCTAGTAATTCCCTACGCGTAGTGCAATAGTTTTGCTGAGCCCTGCTGAACATTTTACTACCATAACACAAAACCTTTTCCTCCCCTTCCTGAGATAGAACACATCCCATGGCTGCACTACTGGCATCACAGTCTAAGATGTATGTACCTGTACTCTGGGGATATGAAAGTATAGGGCTAGTAGTCAACAGAGTTTTAAGTTTTTCAAAGGAAGCCTGGCATTTTTCATCCCAATGAAATACCTTCCCTTTCCTTGTTAATTTGGTCAGAGGAGAGGACAAACTAGAGAAATCAGGGATAAATTTCCTATAATATCCAGCTAATCCTAAAAAACTCCTAACATCTGAGGTTGATGAAGGGGGAGGCCAGTCCTGGACAGCCTTGACCTTTTGGGGGTCACAGCTTACTCCAGCTTCTGACACCACATGACCTAGATACGAAACATGGGTCTGGAATAGGGTACATTTTTTCCCTTTTAGTTTTAAATTAGCTGTCCGGAAGCAGTCAAAAACACTTTTCAGGTTTGTCATAGCAATATCAAATGTAGAGCCGAAAACAATCACATCGTCCAAATAGCATAGGCATTTTGACCACTGTAAGCCCCCTAACACCAACTGCATCAGTCGGGAAAATGTTGCTGGGGCATTACAGAGACCAAAAGGCATTACATTAAATTGAAAAAAAGCCCTTTATGTGTGGCAAAGGCTGTTTTAGCTTTGTCCTTTTTGTCCATACGGCACTGCCAATAGCCGCTTGCTAGATCAAGGGTCGAAAACCATTTCGCACCTGAAAGTGTATCTAAAGCTTAATCTATTTTAGGCAAAGGATAAGCATCTTTCTTTGGTGACTGCATTTAGCTTCCTGTAGTCTATACAGAACCGAATAGAGCCATCCTTCTTGGTACATAAGACTTTGGGAGCTGACCTACAGGGGGTCTTGAGCTAGGCTCAATAACACAATTCTCCAGCATGCTATCAAGTTCTTTTTACCACAACTAGTTTTTTGATTGGGAGAAATTCTTCTAGGGGCATTTTATATTGCTGTAGAGCCCTGAGTATCTATAGTATGGTTCCACTAGTTTAGTGTTGCCCAATGCCCCATCAGGACTTGAGAAAATGTCTTGGTAATTAAGTAGCAAGTCCTTGACCTTACCCTTTTGGCTATCTGTTAACTTGTCAGAAGTCCTATTTAGCACATGTTGTAAATGAGGAGGTAAATCTGTATCCTTAATCTCATGTATTTGAGAGACAGGAGAAACACAGCCTACAAAAGTATTAACATGTAGTTTTTATATATCATTGGCAGTAAGATTTAGCACTGTCAGAGTTATCTCCCTTCCCATCAGAGGGGCTATTACTGTTTTGGCCATAAACAACCCTTGGTTAGTCACTAATTTGTTCGGTTCACAATACCTATTCCACCGTATATTTCACCCCGGAAAGTAACTCAGAGTTTCTCGGAATGGAAAACAGTTTGCTGTTACCCTAATGTGTGCACATTTACTGACAGGACTCTGCATTTAACTCTACCCTGTGGCCTTCTAACTTCAGAGTTTTTTCACCAAAATTTCAACTCTCCCCCCATGCCCAGAGAGAAAATCAATACCCCAAGATACCCTTGAGTTCCTGAAGCGTTACCACTATAGCTTCCTGTGTGAAACTACGGTTACCGATCTTAAATACAAAATACTGCCTTTCCAATATACCACTAGATTACTCCCGGAGGCTGTTGTTAGCTTGATATGACAGCTTTTCAACTCAGGCTTATACCTTCTGTCTAATTGGCTGTATACATCAACATCAATTAATGTCACTGATGAACCCGAGTCTACTAAAAAACTAGTATTGGAACCACTAACGCTGATACCAGCAAACAAAAACTAGGTTGAATTGTATTAAGCACTATGCCGGGCCCCTTCTATCTCAGATTGAGGAGCTGATACTCTGGCCCGAGACCAGCTCTGTCTAGTTTCCCTGAATATTTTTCTGTCCATTTTTAGCATCCTGTTTGTTTTGAACAATCATATGATAGGTGCCCTACCTCACCACAGATATAGCAATGTCTCTGTTGAGAGTTACCAGAGGTATTCCCCTTGGGACGATTTCTGTACCTGGAATTTAATTTCCGATTAAGTTTCTGAAACTGCTCTAAGATTAAAGAAGCCAAGTCAGAATCTGATCCACTTTCCGCGCTTTTTCTGAATCCGCAGCCACAGCCTGTACGAAAGCTGGGGCCTCAGGATTTAGCTCCCTTGGTTTTCTAACTGGAATCTGACCTATATGCCTAGCGCATAGAATAATAGAGAACAGAAAGTAGCCAATCAATGAGAAGAGAGATAACAGATTGAAAGTGAAAGTACGACACAAATAGAAGTAACACTCCTTCCGGTAGCTGTCAAAGATATGTACAACAATATTCAACAAAGACTGCACTCTCTCACACCGCCACGGCCGGGTCTACAATCTCACAACTTCCACACATATAATACAGTACACTCGGCGACTTGTTGATATTTCGCTCAAGTTCATTCATTAGTGTCTTTAATTGAAAAATAAATCATGCACGGGTCAGACGAAAACAATGAGACTGAAGATGTCTAAGTGACAAGTCTAATCCAAGTAGCAGATATCAAGAACAGAACAAAAACAGAACTGTCATTCCGAATAGCCAATGTCGTGCTGCGTTAATCACTATACCTGTATACTGCAGTAACTAAACCGCGTAGTCAACCGAGACTAATGAGGGGGCTACCCAGATTTACGTAAGAAAGGTGTTTAGTGACCTGTCACGCTTTGTTGATTAGCTCGCGTCAGCTGTCAAAAGTAAGATCATAGGTAAGTAAGCGATGGACCATCATGTAATTGTTGTATTTAAGCAATAAAACTGTTACCAGATTGGACATACAGTTGATATGAAGCCCATCCGGAAGGAAGATAAATAGAATGGCGCCCGTTAGGGCGCCATGAATATTTATCTTTCGGACGGATGGGCTTCATATCAACTGTATGTCCAATCTGGTAACAGTTTATTATTTATATTTCCATTACGATCATTCAAATTCAAAACTATACATGTATATCTTTTGAATTTCCCGCTTGTGCTAGTGTTGACGTCACCAAGTTCAATAAACGGAACAGCCATAGCATCAGCTTCTGAATATAGTTCAACACAAAACGGTTTGAAACAAGCGAACAAATGAAAAGTATGCGATAATATTTTTTAATACATGCTATTTTGTCAACACGATAATACCATTAGATTGCATAGACCGCACAACTTTAAAACCACTTTTAAAAATATTTGACCGTTATGTATAGGCGTAAGTATACAGTGTATACATTGTCAGTGACGCGGCGGAAACGTCAGATATTCATACGCTGACCAGTTGGAGTTCATAGCCAGATATTGCTCATCTGGTTTAACATAGGTTAAACGGGAAACTGAAAGTAGAATGGAAATATAATGTATACACTTAAAAATCCCTGGTGTAAAATATACCGTTCTAACATAACATATAACAAGTGTACCAATTACTAGATGTACAGTATATATTTCAGAAAGACTCATTATACATTTGTCTTGTTTATATGTTCTGGTTACACGTAAATGTATTTTTTTATAACAAAAAAAACTACAAAAATTATTTACAAATGGCATGTCGAGAAAGAAAAAATGAAAATATAATGCTCATTGTCAGAATTTTGATATATCTGATAGTTGCTAGATTTCGGATATCCATTTTTTACTCCCCTCCCAATTTATGTCTATGATATCTACGTGTATTGAACTATGAAATACATTTAAAACATTTTCTTTTCGTTATGTTTGGTTCTTGAAATCAGAAACATATATATACATATATATTGTGTTGAAATCCATAGGCCTATAGAGAATTTTTATTTATACAGAAACATATTCAAATGAATAATTATATAACCATTATTTTTCTAATTCGTCTCTTTTTAGATCACATTATGATAATGGAATATTCCCGAGGTTTGATAATTTAGAAAGTTGTTAAAACAGAGATAAGATGTCTAGTTAAATGTACCAGAAACATAAATAACGTATACATGTTTCCGCTTATCTACATATGTATTTAGCCTGATTTCAGTTGTAATGTGTTTCCTATTATATATATAATTAAATCGTCAACATAACTGTTTACTGTATATATATTTGTAAAATTCTCGTAACCCCATTTCAGGAATACATATGTGTCCCCCTTTTTGCTATAACCCCACTACAAAACACCTCACTGCCGTTGTCCTCGTGACGTCACATCCGGTTATTCCTCAAATCAGCGTGAGCGGCCGATTCCCTGATTAGCAGTCGATATACAGGTAAAAATCGAGCACTTCGGAGGGCTGTATCTCAGTACTGAAGCGGCCGATTTTGATGCGGTTTTCAACATTCTTGTCAGGAGATCAAACAGAATAACATATCTAAATATTATTTTCCGTTCCGTGTACACTTTAATTTCCAATTAAAGTGTTAAATTGAACTTTCTGCTTCTAATAATAATTTACGAAAACCTGCTGTAAATGACACTTTTATGTAATAAAAGAACATGTCTATAAAATGAATACTATCAACCAAATTTGATGCAATTCACTACATATATATCAATTGACATCTGTCTATTAAGAACTTTTTCGCTTTGTCCCTTTAGTGTCTTATATAGACATGTTTGCAGTCATTTGAATTACTTATTAATAACAACTATCAAACATATAATAAAATTTCATAAAGATAACATATATTTTAGCTGCCAGACTTTTTTACTGATTACTGGTAAAATTGTCTTGAATGCTGTTGGCATGTGATTGTAGATATAGACGTCCTGTGGCAAGATGAACCTTAATTGGATTTTTAATGTGGTTCTTGAAATAGCTTATTAGATATTGTTCACCACAATTAGATGTAAGATGACGATATCACACATATGTGTCAATATTATCAGATACTTTATCATCCTTTATTTTCTTTGTTAGCTCTTTGTCTTTTATATTTTCAGAAAGGGAATTTCCACTGTTTGAATTGGGGAATAGATGATACATTTGCCATAAAAGATGACAGCCACACCTATGGAATAATTGGCATTGTGAACAGAAAACGAACTTGTCTTGCATGCCAAAACAGTTGCTCACATGTAGCCACATTGGAACAAATTTTTTGATGAGACTGACTTTTCTGATGAAGGAAGTTATGATTTGTTGGATATTTATTCTTCAATAGCTGAATCAACAGATGCATCGCCAATTTATTCTTTAAAAAGCATATCATCAAACCCCATTCCATTCCATCTCTCCACACAATCGAAGGCAGTTTTGATAAGGAAGCCATCAGAAATGTTTGTTGAAGAAGATGGAATTTTGCAAATAATTTCTGGGGAGTCACATTGTCCTCAGTGTGGAGCCGTTGTTAATAGCAACCAGACAGCAACAAAAGATTTGTCATGTATTATTACGAAGTATAATCTTCAAAAAGCACAATGTAAGTACCATAAACATGATTTATGACTGTAAAAAGCAGAAAACTCCTTTATGTAGATTTGTTTGTTTGTTTGATTTAATAACGTCCTATTAACAGCTATGGTCATGTAAGGACGGCCTCCCATGTATGCGGTGTGTTGCGTGTATGTTGTGCGAGGACAGTGTACTGGGAGACTGCGGTGTGTTCGTGTTGTGTCTTCTTGTATAGTGGAACTGTTGCCCTTTTTATAGTGCTATATCACTGAAGCATGCCGCCGAAGACACCAAGCAACACACCCCACCCGGTCACATTATACTGACAACGGGCGAACCAGTCGTCCCACTCCCTGTATGCTGAACGCTAAGCAGGAGCAGAAACTACCACTTTTATAGACTTTGGTGTGTCTCGGCCAGGGGACAGAACCCAGAGCCTTCCTCACAGGGGCGAACGCTCAACTCAAGGCCAAAGGTGAGGCAGTGCCAAGGGAGGCATTAGGAAAGATAAAGTCAGTTAGGAAGAAGAGAAAAGATAAGATCCTAAATTTAGTCGCCTTTTACGATCATGCAATAGGGGCAGCAGGTACAATTCTAACGCCCTACAGCTTCATAGTGGCAAAATTGCAAATTGCTTTGAAACGAACCCAGTTCCTTTTTAGACACCATCTGATTTTTGCAATAGATTGATGTTAGGTTTTCGCCAAAATTTGTTCTAAAACAATACTGTGTGAGGACAGCAGTTTCTTAAGTAAATATTTTTTTATCAAATAAGAAAGAAGTATATTTGCCTCTGTGGCTGTCCAACAGTTGCAAAGCATGTAATTATTCAAACTTATTGAACAATTCAGTAAAGTAAAACATAAACTTGGTCATTTGGATTATGATCTATCAATCTGTTTTCAAAATTTCTTTATAAGTAGGGCGTTAGAATTGTGCCTGCTGCCCCTATTGCATGATCGTAAAAGGCGACTAAATTTAGGATCTTATCTTTTCTCTTCTTCCTAATTGACTTTATCTTTCCTAATGCCTACCTTGGCACCGCCTCACTTTTGGCCTTGAGTTGAGCGTTCGCCCCTGTGAGGAAGGCTCTGGGTTCTGTCCCCTGGCCGAGACACACCAAAGTCTATAAAAGTGGTAGTTTCTGCTCCTGCTTAGCGTTCAGCACACAGGGAGTGGGACGACTGGTTCGCCCGTTGTCAGTATAATGTGACCGGGTGGGGTGTGTTGCTTGGTGTCTTCGGCGGCATGCTTCAGTGATATAGCACTATAAAAAGGGCAACAGTTCCACTATACAAGAAGACACAACACGAACATACCGCAGTCTCCCAGTACACTCACCTCGCACAACATACACGCAACACACCGCATACATGGGAGGCCGTCCTTACATGACCATAGCTGTTAATAGGACGTTAATAAATCAAACAAACAAACAAATCTTTATGATAATGTTACATGAACGAATAACAGAAATGAGAAACCAGCAGCTAAATTCAAAACACACTTTAATTATATATACAATATTATACAGAGATGGTTTACAATATCTAAAGTAATTGGTGGTGGTACAAGAGTAATACGATGATTTAAAGTATTACTTATCTGTATGCGAATATCCTGGTATAATCCTTGATCCTTCCAGGTTTCAAATTAACAATAATCACAAATCCACGAGGAAAATGAATTTCCACAGATAATTTGTAAAGTTCCAGGCAATATGAATAAATCCACACAAAGTGTTGTAATAATCCACAGATAAAGTCACAATAGCTCTTCCAATACAATCTAATATGGCACTGTACAATTCTTGATATGTCTCATTACAGGTCTCATTACAGTTCTGATTAGCTTTGGACAGCTGGAGTATATATAGCTAAACTCTTATTCAAGAATATTGGAGAACCTTCTACTTCTAGAAATATCTAACAAAAAACAGTAAACAAATAAACACACAGAACTTTCTGGAAATAGATCAGTCTAGATCTCTACTTATAATCAAAATGTTTACAAACATATTTGTTTATACATGATGATATTCTAGAAAGTTCTATAACCTAAATCAACGATATGACCTTTATAGGATGTATTGATAATAAAGCTATAGGAGTTATCTCCCTTATCTAATAACATGTATTTAGTGTCATACATAACAATAATCATAACCAGAAGATTTTTTCTTCATGTGAAGTCTTTGTACAGACGTGTAGCCAGTGTAACATGACCATACCATACGATGGACAAGAGGCATACCTATTAAACACGGGGAAATTTCTAGTACACTATGACGTGATGAGAGACTACATGTATCAATTTTCCAATTCAAGGTAGGCAGGTTTTTTATGTTTTCAGAAAGAAATATTGATTAAACATTATCATTTATAAATGAGGTTGTTAAGTAGTGGACAGAATCTAACAGAAAGCATAATCAATTCATTTTAAACTCACCTGGTCGGAAGGACCTAGACGAGCTTTCGCAATACCATTGTGTCCAGCATTTATCTGTTGTCTGCCCATTAGCCTCGCGGTGGCCGAGTGGTTAAGATGTCCCGACATATTACCACAAGCCCTCCACCTCTGGGAAGCGGGTTCGAATCCCATGTGGGGCAGTTGCCAGGTACTGACCGCTGGCCGGTGGTTTTTCTCCGGGTACTCCGGCTTTCCACCACCAACAAACCTGGTACGTCCTTACATGACCCTGGCTGTTAATAGGACGTAAAAATAAACAAATCAAAACATTAGCCATTGATTTCTCATTTACAACAGCTTGTTTAAATCTAAACAAATATGACTGGTAGTATTATGGGTTGGGGACTCTAAATTCTACAAATGATTGCGCTGACCTGCCTGGGGCCTAAGTGGAAGGGCCAAAATGGACAATAGCAAATTTACTAAAGCTCGCTAGCCATTTACGTTTAATTTTCTGCAATCCAGTTAACATTCCTATTCCAATATTTGACAACTGAATGTAGTGTAATGCTTATATTTGTATACATGTATATCATATATGTATTTGATACACATTTTTGTGTTATATTCTATTAATTTTTTTATTAGATGTACACTCTCTGCCTTCTACAACACTCTATGTAACCACCAGGAGGATGCAGGAAATAATCAGTTTCCAACATGTTACATGTATTTCCACTTTAAATGGAGTTGGTAATTTTTCATAAGACTGTTGGATATACAGTATGAAAAGGCATGTACTATGTATGATATAATTCTGTCCATTTCTACCTCAACTGGTCCAAAGGAACTAGGTGAGCTTATTCGATAACACGATAACTCAGCAACCGGCGTCCGTTGTCCATCCTTCCACATTTGACAACTTCTAAATAACCACTGACTGGAATTTAACAAAATTTGACTGGTAGCATCTTTATGGGTTACTGACTTAAAATTGTACAAATGGTCATGCAGATGTCTCTGGTGCCTGAGGGGCGGGGTCAAAAGGGGTCAAATTGGTTATTTTCATAAAAACAACTTCTCTGAAACTAAGCATGGGAAAGCACTCATAATGTAATGGATGCATCCTTATAGTTTTGTTTGTTTGTTTGATTAATTAACGTCCTATTAACAGCTATGGTCATGTAAGGACGGCATCCCATGAATGCGGTGTGTTGCGTGTATGTTGTGCGAGCTGCGTGCTTTGGGAGACTGCGGTATATTCATGTAGTGTCTTCTTGTATAGTGGAACTGTTGCCCTTTTTATAGTGCTATATCACTGAAGCATGCCGCCGAAGACACCAAGCAACACACCCCACCCGGTCACATTATACTGACAACGGGCCAACCAGTCGTCCCACTCCCTGTATGCTGAGCGCTAAGCAGGAGTAGAAACTACCACTTTTAAAGACTTTGGTGTGTCTCGGCTAGGGGACAGAACCCAGAGCCTTCCTCACAGGGGCGAACGCTCAACTCAAGGCCAAAAGTGAGGCGGTGCCAAGGGAGGCATTAGGAAAGATAAAGTGAGTTAGGAAGAAGAGAAAAGATAAGATCCTAAATTTAGTCGCCTTTTACGATCATGCAATAGGGGCAGCAGGTACAATTCTAATGCCCTACCTGCAGGGCTGAGCATCCTTATAGGGTGGAGATTTAAATTTGTACAAATTATTGGGCTAACCATACGAGAGCCTGAGGGGCAGGGCCAAAAGTGTTCTCTGAAACTAAGCACGGCATAGCACTCATAATGTTTGAGGGGCAGTGCCAAACGGAAGACTTTCACTTAGCATTGACTACCACACATAGTCATATGATATTGATAGCATCATTATGTGGTTGGGTTTAAAAATAAAACTGACTGTGGGATCAAGTTTGCTATTTCTGATTTTAAAACTTTTTGTGATAATTAGTTAAAAACAATAACACAAGGTGAGCAATACAGGCCCTCTTGGCATCAAGTTTAAAGTTTTTCAGGACATGAAAAAGATTTAGCAGCAAACTGTATGATTCTGCATAGCGAGATTATAGATAAAGGTATTATAGATTATTTAGATTTAAATGCAAGTAGATTTCAATTTATTGAAATAACTTATATATAAATATTATGTATATTTATATGTATCAAGTAAGAATTGTTTACAATGTTATGGTATTAGGTTGCTCTGTAGATTCACACATACAGATAAAAACAGTGGTCAAAATGTGAAAATATTTATTACAAAAGGTGTAATATGCCATTTTGGCATCTGTCAATTTGAATTTGAAAGACCATGCAAAATAAGCAGTGTTGTTTTTTGATCTTTTGATTTTTCAATTAGTTTATTTTGTTTTAATTGTATGTTGAAGCAATACATGTACATGCATGCAACCATATTATATTATATTTTGTTTTACTTCTTCAGCCTTTCTTTGTGACATGCCATCATGTGGGAGGGAACCAGAGATGTTACTCTTTGATGTAACCTCCTTGGCCTTTCAGAGGGCATCACTTCCAGTGATTACAGAAAAGGCAGAAGATGATGAACCTGTTTTAAAGAGTGGGAGATAAGTGTTAATAGTTGTTCTTCAAAAAGGAAGATTTTTTGGTAACATGTTTAATGTGGATAACATTTATATCAATTATGGAACTTTGTTGAGGTCCATATGGTGTTATATCGCCCCAGTAGAATAAATAATTACCGAGGCAAAAACTGAGGGCATAGCCTGGTGTAATTATTTTAAATTCTATAAGGGCGATATAACACCATATGGACCAAAACAAAGGTCCTTAATTTTGATATTAGATATGTTGTTTCTCTAAAGAAAATACCTCCAAAATATGTCATATGCAAATGATTTAAAAGTAAAACGTTAGCCATAGTATGCCACCTTGAAGACAGCAACATTTTGGCAAGGAAGTTCCCCAATGAATATTGAGTCGGTGTTCCTAAAAATGGAAACACTGAGTCGATATGCTATATATTGAATATCACATGACCATGTATTAGCCAATGAAAATAGTTGGTAATCATATCATATTAATGTATATTTATGATATTTTCATTGACCTTCACAAGTTATTATGTAAGCATGTTATAAAAAATGACATACGCATTGTATTGCTCTTAATGTGTGTATGTCATTCACTAACGTTTTCCTAAATTGAAATACAAAATAGATAATAAAAGTATTTTGAAATAAATATATCATGATAGTAAGATTATGGTTATATATATATATACTTGAGTTGATTTTAATTTTTTTGTTTGTTTACCAGGTACAATGATCGGATTTTCATATCAGACAAAACTACAAGATCTCTTCTAAGATCTTTCGCCAAAAGTGATAGTATATTGCAGGAGGAGTTAGCAATCTTGAGGCAAAAGGTTTTGCAACATCAACCCTGCTTGTTGCCACTGCTGCCAGAGTTGCCACTTTATGTTGAAGTACATGGCTCTAGCCATAAGGAAACAAAAGGTATTACTTATATGAGAAAGTAGAAAAACACCAAACCAATAAGAATGAATACTAAGTGAATATTTGTAGACCATTGCACATTCCAATGGTGAAGTTGCTATGATTAATATTCGACAAAGAAAGCATAAAACTTTGATAGTGTGTATGAGTTACAGTAGACATTTATGAAACCAGTGTCTACTCAATGTGTCTGTTTTCTTTATTTAAAACGTAAACCACCTTAATTTCACCTGTATGTATTACACTTATATATCATAGACCACTCCTACATGTACATGTTTTCTGCAAATGTTCTATGCTTTTTTACCAGGAAATAGACCTTAAATAAACAAACTGTAATGATGATATTTTGTTTTTTATGTCATCTGCCCCGAAGGGTCATTTTTTTTGTTTGTTTGATTTATTAACGTCCTATTAACAGCTATAGTCATGTAAGGACGGCCTCCCGTGTATGCGGTGTGTTGCGTGTATGTTGTGCGAGGTGAGTGTACTGTGAGACTGCGGTATGTTCGTGTTGTGTCTTCTTGTATAGTGGAACTGTTGCCCTTTTTATAGTGCTATATCACTGAAGCATGCATAAAGTGATGAAGGGCTACCAAGTTTATTCAAAGGACCTTGGCCTTTACTAAGGGTCACAGGGATCAAATAGGCTGAAATCTTTAAATGATTTATTGTTAATAACTATATATAAGAGGACTAGACTGGATATTTGACTAATGATGGTGGGGATAAAGTGACCTTCATTCATTAATTGCATATATCAGAACCTGAACTTCTTGTATTAAAAGAGGTATTTTGTATTGCCTTAATTGTTGGTACTTAACCATATCCTTTGAGGTGTTGTATTATACTAACAGTCAGATGATTGTTAAGGCCAATGGGCCTCTTGCTTTACATTCTATCTAGTCAAGCTTTTACAATTACTAAGAATAGTTTGGTATTACTTTGTAGATCCTAAACTCTTTCGATACCCTCCAGAGTACAAAGAGCTGTTGGTGTTGTTGACTTGTCAGTCTCCTATGTGTGCAACTGTGCACTTCTCAGATGTAAACTTAATTCTGGAGCTGTTGGAGCTACCCCAAGAAAGTACAATACCTTCCATACTAATGGCTAATTTGCAGCAGAGAATTCCAATATTGTTCGATATTCTGAGCAATATTGGATATGTCCCCAAGATATTTATACCTATCTTTGATGACATATGTAGAAAGGTTCGATCCCCGTTTGTTCCCTCCAGTGCTACTGTTGAATTTACCCATCATCATCATCCTGGACCTGACACATCATCACCACTGGCATACTATCCATCACTTGCTGTGGTTAGAAGAAGGGGAAAGTATGAGGCAGATAGGAAAAGAGCAAGTGGTTCATGCAGGAAAACTGTTGGAAAGCATCCATCCTTGTTACCAGGAATCTTTAGTCTTTTGTCCACATGGTAATATAGGTTTTTATTTGTTTATTTCCCATTCAACAGATCAGTAGGTCCACTTACAGAATGGATAATAAATTAATACATCCAACATGAATATGAAATAGCACATAAGTTGTAGGTAAAAGAGAAACAGAAGCAAACATCCAGTTACAAACTAATGTAAGATTGTCTTCAAACAGGTTTTAAATGTTACAATGAATAAACAAAACATATCACAGTCAGACGCAGAGTTAATAATATTAAAACTAGATTGCATTCAGTTTAAGATACTGTGCTGTCTCACATTAACTCTACTACGCTGGCAATACAACTGATTGGAACGACTTGAACGTGAATTACGACTAGGGACTAAAAACACAATTGGTTGACTAGGTAGGAACAATTGTAAGTACTGTTAACACAATTAAAAAGAAAGACCATGTCTTAAACATGTCCGCCTACAATCCAAGCTAAAATGTTTAGAGATGTCAGTATAAGACATAGAATTGTAATCAAATTAGGCCTTGAACCATATAAACTTCAAAAAAGTTTGTTTGACAACTTCTACATGATAAATTTTATATGTTTGGTAAGGAGACCGAATCTGACTGCAGCATACCAAACGCTTATTTTTTAAAAATTATTTTATCATTAGTATATAACTGGATAGTTTACATGGACCTTTTAGTGAAACATATATAATATCATAGGCCCACATCAGGATGCATGGCCACTAATAGCCCTAATAGGCCATGGGCTAGGAGGGTCCCACATGCACCCCCCCCAAACCTCCGAACCAATATTTTTCTTAACCCTTATGACCCACTGATCACAAATCAAAATGTTAACATTGCATAAGTTGGGATGAACTTCCGGTTATGACGTCATCAAGATGGCCGCCATCTCAAATTTCACTAAAAAATGAAAAATAGTCATAACATTGACATTTTTCAACCGAAGTAGTCAAATGAGGTATCAAAATGACCATAATAGAACACTAAAACATATCAGGGCCAAATAACCAAATATATGTAGTGATTTATACGCAGGAAGTGAAAAAATAGGATTTTAAGCTCAAAAATGGTAATTTTTTAGAAAAATTTTCATATTTTGCTTGGCGCAGTAAAAACGTTTTCCAACCGCAAACTATTATTTCTAATTAGTTTTTTGTCCACTTATAAATCAGTTTAAACAAAAACAAGAAAAAAACAATGTTAACATTGAATAAGTTCCGGTTATGACGTCATCAAGATGGCCGCCATCACGAATTTCACTAAAAATGAAAAATATTCATAACATTGACATTTTTCAACTTAAATAGACAAATGAGGTATCAAAATGACCACAATAGAACAACAAGTACATATCAGGACCAAAACATCCAATATATGTAGCAATTTGTACGTAGGAAATGAAAAAAATAAGATTTTAAACTCAAAAATGGTAATTTTTCAGCAAATTTTTCATATTTGTCTTCATGCAGCAAAAATGTTTCCCAACAACAAATCATTATTCGTAATCAGTTATTTGATCTCTTATAAATCAATAAATCAATGAAAACACCAACAAAAATTAAAATATATAGAAATGCAAAAGATAATTATTGTTATACCCTCATTAGGTTTACAAAACATCACCAGGTGCGTATAATGGGCATATGCTATTTTTCGAACTCGAAACCGCTGACGCTGACCAGCGTCTCAGAAATAATTATTACAGCACAACACCTACTGATAGAGTAACAAATGTAACCTAAGCCTGTGTTTCTCTTTATATCATTTTTCAGAACGTTTGTGTCTTTGAAAATGAGAACATTCATTGTTTATTTCCTATGCATATCATAGGCAAAATGTTAGATGGTTACTACAGTGTCACATATTTCTTTCATTGGTTCTTTATGATAACCATTATCATTGTACGTGCTTTCTCGACTCACTGCTCCATCCACTGAAGAGACTCGGCATGTCTGGTAGCTGGTAGTCCAAATTATCAGAATAATCGAGATATCAGTATCAAATTCGTCGAAAGCCATAGCGTTGTCTTCAATGTCGATGAGCTGATGTGACAATACATTACCAGTGTTGTTCTAGCCTGTCATCTTTCATAACCCATCCTTGGCCAGAGTTCATATCAGGAACAATAGGTTCAGAGATGTGGGATCTCCCTCAGATTCTAACATATCGTATATACTGTTCCAGACTTCTTCGGCATAATGGAAACTGCACCAGATCCACATTATTCGAATGGTGGAATTGGTTCTCCTTAGCACATAGCTCCATAATTTGAAGTACCATTCATTAATCTAGTGGACCCTCGTGCGCCCATAAATGGCACAGGTGATATCATCGAGGTCATTAATGAGGCCATTAATGTTAAATGTTTTTCATTGGTCTGACTTTTCCCACTCCCTTGAAGGTGCTGGTTGTGTCACATCTGGTGTATGCGTAAAGAGACCATTGAAGACTCTCCAGAAATAAAATTTTCTACAGTGCTTTTCAGACTTGGCAAATAGTGGAACTTCACTGCAGACCTCATTTATGACCTCAAAGAATCCACCTGTGCCATCTATGGTCACTGGAGGTTCACAAGAATGAGGAATTGTGCTTCATACGAAATAAGGAGAACCAGCTCAAACCTTCGCAGAATGGGGATCTGATAGTCTGGAACATCATATACGATATTTGAATCACTAGGTTGGAAACAGGAAGAGCTCCTACATCCCTGACACTGATGTTTCTTATGTTAACTCTGGCCATGGACGGTTGACAAGCTACAACCACGATGGCAACCCGGTAATGTAATGTCACATCAGCTCATCAGCTCATCGCTATCGAAGACAAAGAACTAGTGAAAGAAATATGTGACACTGTTAAGTAACCATATGACATTTCCTGACGTTATACACAGGAAATAATACTGGATGTGCTCATTCTAAAAGGCACAAAACGTTTCGGAAAGTGTCATGGTATTTACGGTATGACAGAATTACCTCAGTTTTAATTTGATACCATATAGCTATTAGTTGGCATTTTGCAGTTATAATTCAGTTTGAGACGCTACTAGTGTACAACATTTCGAACATGAAAGTGAATTATTTTGAAGTCCAACTTAGATATTCAGCCAACCTAAAATTCTTTGTTAAGATTTAAATTTTCAATAGCCACTATTCAGGAAATTCTAAGACACCAGGAAACTGTAGTCTCGGCGGTTTGGGAAAAATACACTATCATATGACCTGTATACGCAAACGGTGATGCTTTGAAAACCAAATGATGGTATAACAATAATTCTCTTTTGCATTTCTATATATTTTGTTGTTGTTTTTACTGATTGACAAGAGATTAGATAACTGATTACGATCAATAATAATTGTTGGGAAACATTTTTGCTGCATGAAGACAAATATGAAAAACTTGCTGAAAAATTACCATTTTTGAGCTTAAAATCTTATTGTTTCATTTCCTACGTACAAATTGCGACATATATTGGATGTTTTGGTCCTGATATGTACTTTTTGTTCTATTGTGGTCATTTTGATACCTCATTTGTCTACTTCAGTTGAAAAATGTCAATGTTATGAATATTTTTCATTTTTTTTAGTGAAATTCGTGATGGCGGCCATATTGATGACGTCATAACCGGAACTTATATAATGCTAACATTGTTTTTTTTCTTGCTTTTGTTTAAACTGATTTATAAGTGGACAAAAATCTAATTAGAAATAATAGTTTGCGGTTGGAAAACGTTTTTGTTGCGTCAATCAAAATATAAAAATTTACTAAAAAAATTACCATTTTTGAGCTTAAAATCCTATTTTTTCACTTCCTGCGTAAAAATCACTACATATATTTGGTTATTTGGTCCTGATATGTTTTAAGTGTTCTATTTTGGTCATTTTGATGCCTCATTTGTCTACTTCGGTTGAGAAATGTCAATGTTATGACTATTTTTTATTTTGTAGTGAAATTTGAGATGGCGGCCATCTTGATGACGTCATAACCGGAAGTTCATCCCAACTTATGCAATGTTAACATTTTGATTTGTGATCAGTGGGTCATAAGGGTTAAGAAAAATATTGGTTCGGAGGTTTGGGGGGGGGGGGGGGGTGCATGTGGGACCCTCCTAGCCCATGGCCTATAAAAGGGTCTTCATGAAATCAGTAATTTGTTTTTTGGGACACTGAACGAACAGTTGTAGTAAGGTATGGAATTCTACAGTGACCGCTATGGCTACAAAATTCAAAAGTCATTTGATCTCAATAACAATAGCCAGCAGTATTCATTACTGTTATGAGTTAAAGAGTCATCACAAATCTGAAGCAACAGATTTTAAAAATGAGAATGCAAAACGAGATTGATAATTCTGTAGAGTCGAAAAAGGTATTTGCTTAACATTTATACCTAACTTATGACCTTCTGATCAATTTAATTGAAGTATTTAAAATGTTTATTTCATAACGCAGGTCGTTTAATACTTAAAGTTTGATGTATATTTACCTAGTAAATTTGAAGGACACTATTATTTCTTGGTAGGAATATGCTATGGATTTGAGGTCATGATAACTGCTGAATCTTCCAACGTGCCTTATTCATTTCATAAAACAAGATTTGAAAGCGAGTATACTTAATGAATACAAAATCTTGTAAATACTTGAGACACAATATCAAAATTTAGCTGGTTGCTTGTTTTCAAATATGCCCTAGGAAGTTTGCAAGTGTTTGAATTTGACATGAATCTATTTATTACAAATTCCTGCAAGTACTGTATTACTCGTTTATATGAGAGGTCGATAATTCTGACTTATAAGATAATGCGATAAATATTCAACCACGCGATGTCCGCAATGTCCGTAATAGGTTTTTTCGTCTTAACCTCATTCAGTTTTAACTGATAACAATTTTCGTATATGACTTAAACTTGTCAATCGTTAATGGTTAAAGAGTTATGCCAGACCTTGACCATATAACATTATAGTTTTAATCATAAGAAGGAATAACATCGTTTGCTGTACCGCCGACAGAGCATAGATAATATCTATCATTTAAACAATAATTGATGTATAATCGTGTAAAATATGTGTCTAATTAACACAAATATATAAATAAATTGTTCTGCTGTTGCGCAATCAGTACATCATTCCAAAAAGGGCATGGTGCACCTCAACAAAGGACCATACTTGATTGATAGATATTGTTCAGATCATCAGATGTTTCTGAGATAGCACTGCGATACAAACCAGCATAAACCCATAGCATTTGGTCAGTGTGACATAAAACAGTATAGTCCTACTTAAAATGACTCTACATTACCATGAACCAGGAAATCGGTAAACAAGTAAGCATGAAATAGCATACAGAATTCACCTAAAAACTCCTTAGATTGCAATATTCACCCAAAACCTGTTAAATTCTCATGCATGCCTTTACTATTAACATGAAATATTCTGGTATTTCTGATATGACATCCCATCATTACAGATAACTCTGGCAGTAATTTATCTTTGTTGCCTAGTTACCGGACCCGCATACAATCATTTAGGTTCACAGATTTCCCAATTCGGTCGCTATTTGTTATTCGCGTTCAGTAATTATTGTGGATATTAATTTGAAAGCAAAATTACTTTAACAGCCGTCTTTAGATGTGATTGTGAAATGATGTAACGCTAACCTGTATCCTAAACAGATGAATGGTTTCAAGGTTGGTTAATCTGTCAAAATGTCTGGCGAGTCTTATATGCGGGTGTATCATTCAATAAAACAAATTAAAATGCAACAGTTCCTAATTTTAAAGTTAAATCATTCACCAATTAACCAAATCGATATTCCCATGTTTTAGTGCTATTTTTACACACGTGACTTTGTTCAAACTTGCACACTAGATAAATATGCCATTCCCATTAATTTAAAACGCCCTGTTATATTCCATCGGAAATATTCGTAATTTTGTTTTCAACAAAATTCTACAATCACTTTATTTCGGTAGGAGTGCATGATTTAATCAAAGAGCTTTTGTCATTATATTTTTATAAAATAGACTCTCTTTGCAAATGAATACTTCAATACTTACCTCTAAAAACGTTGAAATAATAACTACTCCGTTTGAGGAATTTTCAGCTTTTGACATATTTTCATATAAATCACCATTATATCCTATCATTTGCATCTGAAAAAACATAAACGTAATTTAATAAACAAAACTCAACCAAACACTATCTTAAGTATTTGATAGCATTTGTATTAAAAACCTGGTGAAAATGTTCTTTGTAAGTAAGAGTATAATCTAACTGTATCTTTGCTGATGCAAAACAGGATGATTTAATAATCTGACTGCAGGTTAATTACGGTAAATTCGTTGTTAGAACCAACTTCTTTCCGCTGATTATCGATTAAATGGTACATGTGCCTATAGTCCACCGTTGCATATTACATAGTTAGCTCCCTTGTGGGTATTTATCTATTATGACGTCATTACTTTCTGAACGAAATTCACGTCGTCGTCTCTAAAATATATGACGTTACGCTCGTAAACACATAACAATTTACAAGGAATACATATCCGCAAGGACAGATACCTCTGTAATATGCAAATATGGACTAGTCATGCTTATTTTACTGGTTGATTTTACGTTCAGTTGAGGTGTACACAGGAAAACAAACTAGATTTCCGAGCACTCCTTTTAACGCTGCCGTATGTTGTTTATGTGATTTCTATATCGCTATACGATTCAAAACAAGGCGATCATAGTTTGACAGGTAAACATTATTATACATTTTACATTATAGAAAATCTCCCTAAATCTATTTCATTGTTTTCCCCGATATTGATATATAATAACACTGGAAATTATTCCTGCTTCAATATTCGATATAAGTATCAGATAAATATACATCTGGTAGAAGTAACTTAACCGTAAAGATTGTGCCAGTGACGTAGATAGGGGGACTTAGCCATTCCGCAGATGAGCCCCTTTCACATTTATGGAGATATGCGTGGTTATTTCCTTAGAATCACAGCTTGCACGATAAGCTATATGGAAAGCCTTTCAGAAGAACAATGAGTGATGTGCACAATAGGTGGATGAAGTAAAATATTGAACACTATAACTATCTATTGTCTTTAACGGTCTTAGATCAGACATCTTTCGTCTGTTTATATGCTGTTCCGATTAATATGAAAATGCCTAAATCAGCAGGAGGTTTATCTCGGATTCTGGCAGTGGAAGTTATTTACGTATATATTGCGGTACATCGATTGAGAAATGCATGTACCATTAAGTCTCTGGATAACATTCCAATTAATATTGTCTGGATAATATAAATAAAAAAGATCTAAATAAACAGATATAACAGTTTCTATGAATAAAGTACACTAAAGTTTGGATGAAGTCGACGTGATCATAGTGTTTACTATGTCACATGCATGGAAATTGGTTATATTATTCAATAACCATGTAATACTATGAATTTTTAATTCAAAACAGGTTGATTGAAATTAAGATAATAATTCATATTTTCACTAATTTCCTTAATAAAATTCGTGATATACGAATACAATTATAATTGACACAGTAACCGTTGAATCTACTTCAAGTCTCAATTCATAAAATTTGATTTTGGAGACTTACTTAATTATTATATAACCGTTTCACACTTTAATTTCCAAAGCTAGAGTTTGATAAATACAATGGAACATTTCTATTTTAAAAATTCCATATTTATCTAGAATTGCAATGTACGATGTTAATTTTTTAATTTCATTATATATATCGAAATTGGTAGACCCACCAGATCCTAAATTGTTAAGATTTTCTCAGCAGAGTTTTTTTTATTAGATAATCTCCTCCTAGTTTGAAACTCAGGTCATTTAATAGAGACAAAAATGATAAAGCTGAATTTTTGTGAATTTTTGTTTCAATATTCTGAGAGATTGGTTGCCAGTCTATGGAATCGGGTCAACCTCTTAATATAAATCTACTAGATTTACAATGTGAATCTTGACATGTCTATTGTACACCTGTATACATAACATACTCCATATTATATCGATGTAAATCTTCATACTAATATCAGTATAACACATTGGGTTAAACAAAGTTCATTTCATGTCGAGAATACCAGGTTAAAAATATACTTTGTCAGTTTGCGCCATGTGTTGATGTGTTTTCATTGAAATAAAATTCTTTTCAGAATTTGCCATTTCCTGTTGATAATCAGTAAGTATGTCATCAACATTTTTCACCGAAAACACAACATGTTAGAACTTTATATATTTTTACCTGGAAAATCAACTTCTAGAAATACATATATCATATAGATTTTTTTTATGGAAAGCAAACTTTCTGGAATTTACAATGTTAATTTTGTTCCTAGAAAAATAACCTTTTAGAATATACCCAGTCCTATTGACAGTAAGCATGCCATATTCATCTGCTTAAACAGACAACCGGTAATAAAGATAAAAAGCGATAGACTTACTTCCGCCGGAAATGCTCGCCCAGCAATTCTGTGCTCTGATCCGTTAAAATGTCTTTTACTGAAATGAAATTTGATTTCTGTCACGTGATAGACGTATGACAAAGGACCTTCGCTGACGTTAACGTGAGTGGGGAAAGAGCTGTCCAACATAAACGTGATGTCATTTCCGGTATTCAGCAGTTTTCCATTTACCTGTAGAAATAATGAAATCTAGTTTTTATTTGATTTGTTAGGGAATCGGAAAGATAGTCCTTATCAAAGAAAGATCTGTCTCATATTTGCATTATCGAATCAAATTTGATTGTCGGAATGACCGACCTATAACTTATCCGATAACCTTTGCGAAATAAATTTCAGGTAAACCCTGGAAAAAGCCCTCTAAGGAAGTTAAGGTAATTTGATTCTTTTCTATTTATTGACAGTTATTACCCACTATCACGGATGGAATGCCTGAAGATGTGTTACAGTAAACGTCGATATTTTTGATCGTAGATTAGTCTGTTTGGTCAGCTTTGAACTATTCGTTTTTTTTTGTTTTTGTTTTTGTTTTTTGTTTTTTGTTTTTATTTTTTTATTTTTTTTTCTATTTTTTTGCTTTTTGGTTTCGTAAAAAGGATAATCCATTTAACATTCGGATTTAAAGAGACAATTCACTCAGGCTAATTCTTTTATATAACCAAGAAGCAAAATATAGCATAAATGTATTGTTCTACATTTCTTATGAAACACTTAACGTAAAACATTGACCAATTCCATGACATTGTTAAGTATTTTAATTAACATCGCTGAAATATCAAATCGTTGATCAATACGATTAAGCAGGTATAATATGGACGCTGTACCCATACCGAGCCAAAGTCACGCACGTTAAACAAATGAACTGCATAACCACTGAGGAGGTGATAAAATGATTTTTTTAGGCAAGACAATTCACCTAATAAGGTAAACACACTACTGTCAGAGCGATTTGAGCAGTTCTGGACAAAAGTTGCATTACTCTACGAGCAAGGGACAGGGTTCGGCATACAAGAATTTCGACCTCAGCGTGTAATGGCGGATAGCGAGCGAGTTTGAACATTTCACACACAAGTCACCACCATGGGCTTTTCAGGCATATCACAGTAAAACCGACTGATATAATTTCCATTAGAACTGGGTTTTTTCCGATATATGTACAAATTTTAATGTTCTCTTAGACTGAATTGTCCCTTTAATTATTATGGTTCAAATGATCATATTAAATATTTATGATTTCTATTTCAAATGACAAAACATATTCGTTGTTTTTCGTGATAATACACCGTCAAATTTTGATTCATCACTCTAAAACCCAGTTCCTATCATTAGTTCTCAGTGAAGCATACTACATACACCACGTGTAGATACTTAAATATGGTGGTAAAATTGAAGGAAATTATCACTTTATATTCTTTAAGCCGTATTGTCCAAAGTGTTTCATTTACTTCCGGTCGTAAAATTAATGATCATGCGCAGATGTCTCCTGTTGATAAGGTCAATAACCGGTCGATCGTTAACTTTACTGGATCGATTTTAATTCTGTATTTTATTATCTCGCAAGAGATTTATTTAAAGTATGACAAGGACAAACGGATTTTCTAACAGATGCTTTATGATTTAATTATTTCTTGTGAGATGATTCCTTTTAATTGTTTAAATCTATTTTTCATGCTCAAAACATTCCAAAAAAAGGGATTTTATGAACGATTTAAAGAGAATCAAAACCGATAGACGTAGTATTATTTTAGTCGAGAAGCTGTGTCAGAACAAGGACAGTAGGAAAAGAATGAATGATGTTTTCGATTGATTTTCGGAAACATTTATCTTTAACTTTATTTTGAACATGATACATGTACTCACGATGCTTTACAAATAAGACATTTGATATTCATATTTAAATTTTCACTCCGTAATTATGTAAGTAAGTTAATCGCTATACTGTATATTTATTGAATAAACATCATCCAGTAATTTTTTTAAGTAAATTTACACATAATTATGTAACAGTGGCCTTACTTGTATATAATGTATATGTAGCAATGTTGCCAAACAGTAGTCTGCTATAATTCCTATCACAATTGTCATAATGCAGTAACGTAGTGCTGTTAGGATTTTTCTAATTATTTAAAAGACTCATATTTATTCGTTTCGACATAACCAATTATCACGCGTTAAGTTAACTACTTAAATGATTAAAGGGAATCAAAGAAAAGCAAACTACCATCTCATAAATTGTATCGTTCAACTAATCAAAATTGATATTAGATGTAGTTAATATATTAAAAGAGTGAAATCAACTCACTACGGATGACTATACGTGTCATGTAGTATTTTTTTCAATCTCGCTATAACGAGATAATCTATCTCGTTTTAACAAGATAACGATCTCGTTACAACAATTTAACTATCTCGTTATACCGAGACAATCTATCTCGTTATAATAAGACAAAAAAGAAATACAACATGGCACGTACAGGCTTCCGTAATTTACAATCTATCTAATCAATAAACTTTCAAAATTATATTTTTGCAAGGGCACCACATACGGATACGCTAATGTTATCAGACGACACAAAAATATTCATCAATCAACTGTAGACCGGAAGTAGACAGCCCCATCATACATCACGTTAACATCGATGACGCCTACTCACATGAGAGCTCTCCACCTTGACATGTTTGAGATTTGGGTCGAACAGAAGCATTTCCGGGTGAATATCTATAGGAGACTGTTGTTTCCCCCACGAACACATCCGGTACGGTCCCGTAACTCCCCAGTTGGCAGGACCTATCAAATAAACAGAAAAAATCAAAGTAAACCAATGATATTAAAGTAATTTCCGCTAATAATCAACAAAACGTCCCAATGACTTTGATAAGCGAACTTTCGATTAGAACCGGCGCCTATTTAATAACGTCTTATAGATGTCGTCGTAAAGCGAATTTGTTGATTTAAGCTTCCTTTCGAGCATTTGATGTAATGGATTTTTTTTTACGTTAAGAATATTTGAAAGGTTTATCATTTTAAAAGGTACCACTCTTCCTTATCATATGATGAGAGGATGGTGGATATTTTTTAAATAGAACATATGTCATATCATTATGTGGTTCCTCTCTTTTTGATAGTGCTATTACGGGGGTTACCAAAACGATATGAGTAAAAATACGACTTTCTGTCGACGAATGACACCACAAAAATTACGTCAAAACATAACGTTACAATCACCCGAGGATGGGACTTATCGATAGTATTGTACTTCACCCATGTTGTTTTGGTTTCTCTAAATAGTCGTATTATGCCGTTACTTCCATACCGATAAAAGAGCTTTTAATATGTCAGCATCAAAAGTTAGCACACGCAGTGATTACGATACTCCGATGCATAGGTTTTGAATTGACATTGTTTTTTAAATTACACCTAACACAGTTATGTCACAAAAATTATCATTAAGTATGCGTTCATTATTTGTCAGAAAAGAAAGTGAAGTAAAATCGATCAAACCATTTAAAACAGTGATCTACAATATATCATTCTACATTTGGACAGCATTATTTCTTCAAGATATTTTCCGTGATATCTAAACAAGGGTTATAGATAGGTATTTTTGCTAGTATTCATAAAGAGACTTAAAAGTTTGTTTTAAACTTTTAATTTTTTATTTTTTACCTTCTTTAAAAACATATTGTTTTTATTATAATATAGAAGAAAAAAACTACAGGCCATTACTTTTGACTAGTTGTGACACACATAACTGAAACAAACTTGAGAGTGACTTATACAAAGAATTTGCTGTGTTTATATACCTTTGGTCATTGTATCACCACAGCTATACACGTAGGGCAGACATTGATACTACCGATGGATATTCACGATAATTGAAACGTTGTTAATGTATATATCATCTTAATGGTGAAACCATACCATTTCTATGCATTCCATTTTAAGACGGTAAATATTGATTTGAGTTTGAAGCATTATATTGACGTAAATGAACATGAAACAAATATGTTGACGAACGCTTTGAATACTCTCGCAGAAATGTGTCTCAAACTGTACTTTCTATCGGGGGATAAAACTTAAATACTTCTTTTACACCGCCAATGGAAAACATCAAATATCGACTGTGTATATTGAAATGTCAACCCAGGTTGGTAATGGACGATTCCTGTCAAAATAAGGAAACAACTTACTGCATTGGGTAAAGCGTATCGTATCATACATGTATCATATTAATCTCTGCATAAAAGCTTTGTCAAAAATGTTAAAAAAACCAACTTTCGTTCATAGCTAATATACATATTTACAAATTTTCTTTTTTTATTTTTATCATATAATTTCTCAATATGCAATTCGATTCAAACTGGAAATCACCTTTTCTCCCAAGTCTCAATGTAAATAGAAAATACATTATTTCATTTGAACTCTTTAATCTATGATTTATGCTGCTTTAACGGTGTTATACCGTTGCCTATTTCCACGTTAAGGTCGGAAAGATATTTTTATTTTACTTGAAATCTATGACGAATGTTGCTTTAACAATGGAATATCGTCACCTATATTTCTTTGCTACCTGTTTATGAATGTTATGTGTCCTTCTATGATACAGACTAAATGTTAAATACATGCTATCGTGAGCCTTATATAGATTATTTAGAGTCGCATAATTCAATAATCTAAATCAAATTACATAAAATAAACAAGAAAAATTGATTTAAACTGATTTTAAAGAAACGAAGAAGCGTAGGTAATAGATATTTAGCATTACAAATTAAAAAAAAATTGCCTTTAAAGATACGTGGAGGCGTATACAAAGGTGATGTTGTAAAGCAACTTTTGGATTTTTTGCATTATTCTTCTTTTTTTTTTAAGGAAGAAAATAAGAATCCTCATTGCTGGAAATCGTTTTAGGTTTAAGTCACGAATTTAACATTACTTGACAATAATGTGGATAGGCAGTCCACATGGGAAATACATATCGTGTGAGGAGAAAAGCTATCCTACAACTATAGGAGACAGGAAAACACAAGGACAATTTGAAACATTGATTCCACAGGCTCCTCGTTACTGGCATGCCGAAAGGCATTTCAACATGAAAAATCCAGAGATACAATTGCAAATGGAAAGTGATTTAGCTGCATGGCGTGCTTTAAAGAAATGTGCGGGTAGGCGATTTCACAAGAAAGTAAAATGTTGATATAAAACGTCTTTATGGATTTGAAGTGAAAAAGAGAAAAATTGAATAGTTCTCAGAGGAATTAGGAAATGTCTACTTTCCCTGATAAACATGAGATATTGGCAGTATTTGTACAGTATCTTTGTCGGTTCACCGCCGACTTCTTACATAGAGTTCACACCATTCCTCTCTACAACAATCGTCTTATACGCATTTGTCAGTGAGAAAGAAACGCTTCAAATTGGGTTATGATACTTCAAATAAAATCATCTTTACAGACAACATTGATCTAGGTTTGAGTTACGGTGGAACGAGTCGTGTACACATTTATCCATTTTCAATTGCGAAACAAGTTACACATTTTATGTAAAGTTAGATCTATTAAAATATTTTGTGTTATGGCACTTACTATATACAATATATTCAATTTAACCTCATGCTTAAGTTTACTAAAGACATTCTTTTCAAAATTCCAAATTCATCGAGGCATTATTTTTTCCATGAAATCATAACGCCGTTGTATCAACCGACCTGAAGTGACGTTACCAACGGCATTGTCATTTATTTTCTTTATGAGCTGGTACAGTAAATTTTAAGTCAATAAAAATGCTAATCCGAAGTAAGATTGGATTATATGTACATGCATGTCAATTTTGTGAATTGCATCTGTTCTAACAAAACAAAGGGATATTATTTACTATAAACAAAAACTGTAACACACGAAAATATCATTAATATCCATGTATTAAAGGTGTTATCCGGGCTTTAGGTAAAAATCACCATTTTCCAAAAGCTTTTTGAATAGTATGTACAGTTAGACAACGTAACACTTGAACAATTGAAGAAGACAAAAATATAATGCCAAATTAATTTGGGATGTACGGGTTGGGCACGACAAGATAAGGATGCAAGTGAGCACGTCTTCTTCCCGACGGGGTAGCGTTTTCGTCAGATATAAAATAGATAGGAAAAATCGAACCTTGTTTCAAAGATATGCGATCTTATTATTGTGCTATCATTTCGCAATTCTAACCATGTGCGTGATTTAATAGGCATATTGTAAACTATAGGTACATTATGTAAATTCTTCCTTGATATACAAAATAATTGTGACTTACGGGGCACCTTATTAACCGTTGTAGAGAATATGAGACCTAATTCCCATCTAATAGACAATTTTCAAGCAGCAATTAACATTTTTAAGGTAAGAATAAAAACAGCCAGGATTCAATACCAAACACTATGCCTTGTTAGCTTAAGAATATCAAGATAATGAAATTTGGATCTAATAGGGTATATTTCCTTATAGTGTTCGGTCAGTTTGGCGAACAGTAGTAGCGTCTATGAAGTGATGCAAGAAGTATCAAACTCATACTTAGTACTACAACATCATTCATATTCATAGATGTCAAAAAATGGGTACAGTGCATATGTAGGATGCACAAGTGACGGAAGAAGACAACTTTAACATTTGTGCCCTATCCGGACCTCGAACTCACGATCTACTGTATTAAATCGCCAGGCAAATATACTCGCAGCTTACACCACTGTACCACATTTACGTCCCTCAAAAGAAGGTTTTAATGGTACAGATAGTGGATAGGTGTAACATTGTATGTTATATTCTTTCATACCTACACGTGTAATACTGGCTGGTCTAGGGCAATATACTCATGTCGCCTGAGGCTGTATTGCATGGCTACCCATGCAATTAAGCCTCGTGACGTCATGGCGTCAACAAAATCACTATTTCCTCGGTAAAATGTTAACATTTTTTTTCATAACATTGACTGGTTTTACTATAAAAGATGCATGCAACGGAATTTGTGTTGAAAAATATCATGTAATTTTTCATGTATGGAAATAGACTTCATGCAGTCGTGGATTTCTTCGAATTTATTTCAAAATGGCGGGATATTATAGTTGTAAAATTGCAATAAATCGTCGAGGTATGAAAGAAAAATACTCTTTCATAAGTGGATATGAAGGATAGGGATATTCTACCCTCGGGATCACAAAAATATTGCAAAACCCTCGGCAAGCCTCGGGTTTTTCTACATTTTGTGACCCTCGGGTAGAATATCCCTATCCTTCATATCCACTTATGAAAGAGTCTTATAATGTAATACCTTCGCTGAAATAGAAGCAACGTGTTTGCACTCTTGTGTGAAGGGTGACTGTGGCATCGCTTGCTATGATGAGGAATATCTTATCATGATTGCCGTCTTGTAGATGGCGATGTCTAATGCTTATTTTGGTAGATGCAAGATGAAGCTGTAGATTTGGGCATGCGACAGAAATATCGTGTATGTAAGCTGTTATTGCCAAACATGGCGGTTACAGACATTTGAGAAAGATCTCGTTGATCGTGTACCAAATTATTACAACAACGATAGACGAACTGCTCAGATTAGCGTATCATTTATAAACGTTATGGTCCTATTGAATTGAAAATCATAATCATAGGGATGACCTGTTGATCCTATACTGCTGAAATGATATTCTGGAGAAGATTAGAAAGAATATTGCAGATTATAAAATACCAACAGTGACTTCTCACTTGTTGATGGTCTCAATGATTGAGAACGGTATTGGACTTGTTATGTTGCTTATATTATAGAACTTATGATGCAAAAGAATGCTAAAGAGACTCAAAACATTTAAGCTTTGATGCCGATAATTTAGTGACACCAATGCTCATAATTAATTTTTCAAACTACTTGATTAAATAAAATACGTTTAAACATACGATGTCATTGATTTTCCAACAGATTATTTTTATTTCAAATCAGTACGCAATGTCGACGACTCTACAGTGAGTCATGATAACGTCGAGTTTCCGCGTCATTTTCGAATTTTTTTCTTCTTAATAGTGTGAATAAAAAGAATCTGCCAATCAGAGAACCGCATTTAGTACAATCTGATTGAAATACAGATCCTTATAACCACTCCGTTAAATAGAGGATCTGAGAACATCCTATAAAGGATCATGTTCGGATGACCTTTGTACCACGTGTACTTCAGATTACATACATTTTCTAAACATTGCTATTTTGTCCCAGTATACATATACATCTAGCTTTGTTGTTCTCTTTGTGCGATATTACTACGTACACGAAAATAATTCAGACAGCTTTTTCAAACTATTTCGTCCCGAGTCAAGATTCTGGCAGTGTCAATTTGATTGGCCATTTCCAAAGGTCATCTGGACGTGACCCCTAATGGCATGTTGTTAGATCCTCTTATCAAACGTAGTGATAATAAGGATATGTATTTTTTATCAGATTGCATTTAGAATGAAAACAAATGAAAAAATAATTATTCAAACATAAATGCGATTGTGTAACATAATGTTATTGTCAAAATGTCTTTCTAATCCCATCGATAGCCTTTCACATGTAATATATACCATAACAATTATGTACTGTACATCAAAGAGTACTCAATTTCCATTATTCCATTAAGCGAGACACATTGCTACACAGCCGTATGGGTTCTTTACTGATATTCAACGATTCCTTGTATATTGATTTATTCCGTACATATGGCTTGATTACGCGCATAAACGTGACTATACATCTTAGAGAATATATTATCGACGGAAAAAATAATAGAAAATACATAAGATTGCATCGAACAGGAGTGGTCAATTGACGGATGTCCTATGATTGTATAATGACATTTATTTACTGCCATATTAAATTGTGAGTCTCCATCTTGGCTATCTGACAAAACACGCGATATGGTTTAATGTTCTTTTATTTCGTTCCAAGTGTAAATATTTCCTTTCATAGAAGGAAGTGTATACACGTTTTGGTGATATGTACAAGGGTTTTCATGCATTTTGTTCCTTTAAAAGTAGTTCATGCCTTATCAACTGTGAAAGAATGTCGAAACGATTACACAGAAAACTGGGACGAAAATATTGATATACTTGAAACATATATATATTTATTTACTTTTTCAATAATGTTTGCTTTAAATCAGAGGTCCTTCTTTTTACTCTATCTAATAGATGAATGCAGTGAGAACAGGGACGTTAGCAATTCAGATTAATGCATTGATTGTTACAAATCCAACAAAGATCTTTATTTAAACATCAAATAGATGCTAGTAAGTGAACATTATAATTTTGATTTGCAAAGCTAACCTGTATATCTACTGGTTGTACAAATCTCAGAAAAAATGCTGTAATGTAAATATGTTTTAACATATATATAATAAAATAGAAAAAAAAAACTAAAACAAATCTGCCATCGATCTAACGTTAGAGATCGATGTCAGATTTGTTTTAGTTTTGTTTTTCTTTTATTTAAATTCCATCACAAGGATATTCAACATTTATTTATTATATAATAAAATATATATACGCAGATTATGAAATTATATTAAATTGCTATGAAATGAATATCAAGTAAATTAATTTCAACGTATCTTTATCTCATATATTAAACATCATAGGCTGGTTTAATGAATCTGCTGAGAACAACAATTATAAAAGTGTTATAAATAATAGTTAACATTTATATGACATATTTATGTCAAAAAACCACATTTATTGAAATGAATAATAGCATCATATCAGAAAGGTACCACAATGACAAGACGCAATGACATATAGACCCGGCTTTGTTGAGCAACTGTCTCAAGAGAAATCGAAAAGTACATATCAATCAGACTCTCGCTTCAACGTTTGACTGCGGATCACGATTACTATGACCTTTTCTTCCAATTTCATTTTTAAATTTTTCCTGACTTTTACAATCAGTAGCTGAAACCATCTTAGACAACACAAGCCTGAGTCATGCAAGAACACACGTTAAACCAAATGAAGGGAGGAAACTTTAACAGTGCACATAGAATTGCCAGTTTTCAATCTAATTTTAAAAGCGCTACAATGTATTCCTTTTTACATGCTGGCTTAATTTCCCGAAATAAAACAAAGTTTATATTTTTTTTTACATTCTCAATTGAGAAATTTTCCTGTTCCGAGTGGGATATTCTTAGGATTAATTACTTCACTTCGTTTTAATTTGGCTTTCTGTTTCCCTTTTCTTCAAGTACCAATCTGATTGATTTTACGGATTGGATCATCACGCAACACCAACATCGATTTGAGTTTCGTGACATTTTCGACTAGTTTTTGATCATAGTTTTAGTTTAGGACGAATTTGTAAGTAAGATGTGTGGTAGATAAAAAAATGGCAAGGAATATGAGATCTTTCTGAGGTTGAAAAGAAACACTTATGTATGATGTTGAAAAAAAGTTTTTAAGTTCCTAATGTTAGAATGATTCCATTGTGACTTGTCCATACTAAGCACAATAAATAAATTATTTGTTTAATACAATATTAATATTAATTAAATTACGTATTGTGGACTTTTGATACTAGTTAATAATCATTATGTGTCTATAGACAAAGAATTACAATTACAATATCACACAACGAACAATATATAAACACATTACAGTCATTACCATAATAATACAAGTCGATATTTATTGTATTTTAAGATTGATAATTTCCGGATTTTATCCGAAGATTGAGGGCGAGGTTTATTGTTATCGTAACGTTTGTTCAGATGTCATTTGTCAGGGGAGAAATATTGTTCACATCGATTATAATTGATACACTGGGTAAACATTTATTATGTTTGGTATACAAATATTTCATCCTCTATACCGCTATTCATTTCCGTAAGTCTTCGAAATACATTGGTTTTAAAACACTTCGTCCTTGCAATTTGAATACATTGGTTATTTGAAAATGGTATTTACATGTTACATCATATTGTATATTTGATTAAGCGTTTTTATTTAAATACTTTGACACTTTGATAAATAATGCAAGCCTTAATGAATTCTAAGTTGTTTTTATGAATATGAAACACCGGCCTTGGCATGCTAGATAATTGACAAACACGTGCCTTGGCACGGAAAGTGTACAAGGGCAATATAGTCTGACTCAAATCTTCCTCTTTCACATGATGTAAAATCATAATAATATACACCTCAAGCGAGATTTTACTGCGTGGATCATCGACGACCAGGATACTTGATCAGTGGAGCATCCGGCTAGTGTTTGGAGATTTCGTGTTCGAACCCAAGTCTGGCCGTCATATTTTCTTCTCTCTTATTACAGAATTGACACCAAACTAAAATATCCATGGTGGTGATATAAAGGTTTCGTGAACAACAACACTGAGAAAAGAAGGAGAAATGTAGAAGGGCTGGCCTTGGTCAATCATTGTGATCAAGTAGCTCAGTCGGAACAACATCCGACTAGTGTTCGGAGTTTCCTTGTTTGACCCCTGTCTGACCAACACATTTTTTTTTCTTTTACTACTATAATATTGATATGCATCAAGGCTATGTTGTTAACAAGATATTAATTTTGTCTTCAAATGTTTTCAAACAGTAAACTAACGTGTAATTATAGTAAGCATAAACTAACATTACAAGAGGTCCATAGGGTCGTTCAAATGATAGATTCAGTATGACAAAGACGCCCTTTGTAGTAATGAAATATACCACCATCAAGCCGAACCGATATGCTCAATAGTCTGTAATTGTACTTCAGTGACATCCAAAGTCATTTTAAGACTTCTGCGCAAGGTTTAGTTCAAACCCATATGTACATGGGGGATTTCATGCTATTTGTATAATTTTGAATTTCCACAACTAACGGATAATGCCAGGGAATTACGAATCGTTTCAGTTTATTCTTTCAAAATGATGTCTTCGCTTGAAAAGCTAAACTGCCCATCCATTGGGCCCCTGGTGCTTTCTCGTTTATCTGATATAGGCAGCGTTTTCAGGAAGCTTGCAGTAAATCTTTTTTCTGGTCTTCGATCACTGTACAAAACTCTGCTCCGGCGGGTGAGGTCTGTTCGAGGATTTGTTCAATTTGGAATCATCGTTTCATAAGAATTTATTGATATGATAATTGGCTTGTTTCACTGATATAGCACCATAAAAGGCAAGAGTTCCACGATAACAAGGAGACGCAGCACAAGTATACCGCAGCCCAACAAAACCTTCACACATCACAACACGTTAAAAATGTTTCAAATTTTGAAGATTGACCTCTCACTAAAATTACTTGGCTTTTCTATTTCGCAAATAGATCCGGAAGTGACAAAATGTAATATGGAAATATATCATTAGTTATAAACTTACGGATTTGACTCGAATCGTATAAGCGTTGTCTATTACGAGTTTCTCCTTATAGAAGTTATCATAAACAAACATTAATCATACCACAGCCAATATCACGAAGTTCAAACAGTTTGTCAAACTCCTGACCTATGAAGTTGAACGATGGAGGGAGAGGTGAAGAGTATGTCTAATCAAAGTAAGTGAGTTTTTGGGATAATGTCAGATTAGTCAGCTTTATAGATGATATGTTTAATAGTTCTCCTATCTTGGAATACAATTCCCGTGAGTCAATTTTCCTTCTACATTATTTGATGAATGCTGTCAGTTTTACAAAACATGTTTTCGCATAGAAAAACATGACTTTGTCAGTATTTATTTTATTTTGAGTTATGTTTTTAGTTATAAAATATAATGCAAAAACCCGACAATGCATCTGGAGGTCATTGCTATGGTAGATATATTAAAATCAGAAACAATCTTAATGCATTGTATGCGTGACTGGCCCGCATTGACTTCGGAACGCTACTATGGGTTCGAGGTCATAACTCTTATTCGATCGCAATTACACCTTTGTGCATCTTTAGATGAATAAACGATACTCAATGATTCCGCAGGACGGAGGTCATGTAAGTAAACGCAATCTTAAATAACATTTACCAACATTACATTACTCATCTTATGACTGTTTTGCAAGTCTGAATCAACGTAAAATGCAAATCGATGCTATTACTAGTTCCATTTACTATCTTGACAAGAGCTTTGGCTGTGTGCAAACGATAAAATACTGACCTACTGACACAATTTAGATATTTGATATAGAAATATAAGCTTCAGGTTAAAAAGTATACCACAAACTAGCCAATGTATCGTGTAATATAAGTAACCTTCCGGTGTAAAAGGAGCTGGTCACTGTGACTTGTAGATAGTGTTAGATACTTTCTTTGTCCTCAGTTGATTTCTCTGTATAAATCTTTGTCTCAGTCGGTTTCGTTTCGAGGCACTCGACAAGAAATACGTATTTCAGTATTTTTCTAACCAACAGTTTTGATGTTGTATGGAACTTAGTTTTAAAAGAAAACACCAGTGCTTCTGCTTAACATATCAAAGTCGTATACTCCTATCATTATACAAGAAAGAAGTTAAAATACAAGTACTTAGAGTTTTTGCTTATTCTGGTATGTCATTACCATTATATCGTGAGTCTTACACATTACAATTACACATTGCTAAGCATGCAAAATTAAACTACCTGTTTGTCTATGCATAGGCTTTTGACATATATAGACATACGTATCCTATTTAAGATTCAAACGTCTTGATTGACAGAAATTTTTACCTTTAAAAGATCCCATGTTTAAGTCATTACATTCTAATTCGCTCAAATGTAAATTAACAATACATTACTACAAAAAGGGCCAGACCGAAAACACTTATTTTTGATTGGTTAAGAGCCACAAAATAATTGAAATGGCATACCAAAGCAATTGAGAACCCATGCATTGACGGAATCCAAACAACGTTTAGGTGTTTTGCAAATCTAAGCAGCTGACCATATTAAAGGTTACATGTCTAATGTCTCAAGTAGATGTTTGCCATGATTGTAAAAGAAATTAAATCGATCAATCCATGCATCAAAGTAATATCCATGGAAACACATCGAAGCCCTATTAACAATGTTAGTATATATTTTGAACAAACAATCGATTAGCAATGCACTCACCAGTAGCATTCGTTTATAGTTTTAACTTACTGTAAAAACAACTCGAACATATTTTTCGAAATTAAAAAAAAAAAAAAAAAAAAAACAATGCATCATATCTAAAATCTTGAAAACATATCTGTTTTCATGTAGGCATTTGATATAATTATCTGGTATTCCAGGGATACCAACCGTATTCGATTAACCAAATATTAGTTACACATCCATGATGAAGGTAGGGATCAGCTAACTGAAGGAATTTCAAGACAATTCGTTCCACAAGGAATATTGATATCCCGGCAAAGATGATGTTTTCTGACAACCGGAAATTATTGGACCTACAACATCGTTCCGGAATGACTACGACCGTCCGAATCGGTGATTTAGTCGATAAGGCTGTCTTCCTGTTTAGGAGATTAATTTGTTCAGGTTTTACAGAGTCTGTATGTAAATCAGACGTAAGCCAGTTTTATATCCTGTTAATAACGGTAGATTTTCGGGTTGTATCATCGTTTCGTATGATTTATTGTTGTTGAAGGTTGGTCGAGTGAAACAAGTGGCTGAAGACCATGCACCATTAAAAGACGAACGATTGGCGAGGGTTGCTAGGTCGATATGGCTACGGTTTGAATTACAGGACGGTCGATTACTCTTGTCTGTGTCCATAGCTGTAAATACACGAAGCTTCGCCTCTATTGAATATGACTGTCGTCCGAAAATGGTCACTTGATCATTTGCTTACTATTTTACATAAACATATTTATTGATATTATTCAACATAATGGAAATACCACTTAAAATCTTAAAAGATTTAGATAGTATACTACATTTTTGTATCCAAATCTCTGCTAAACGTTTTAACATATTTCAATGTATAAACAACCAAGGCATAAGAATATAATGTTGACACGATGTAATGCTATTGTATATATAAACATGTAATCGATTAACAATTTTAATACTTTAATTTTTGAATTGACTCTAAATATAACATCAAGCTAAATTGACATTATCAAAACCGTAATAGCTACTTAGCTTCAAATTCGATGGCAATCAAAGATTTGATAGACTTCTAGAACACTGGCGTTTATTCATTTCGTCATAAAACAGTTGTGAGGTCTGTATGAGAAGATGGGATACCAAGCTACCGTATACAGAAAAATCACAAGGCGGGTTATATGGTAAAAACCAGTAACAGTGGTGACATTTTTGTAAGTTCGATTTTCAAATAATGTTAAATAAGCATTTGTTTTTATCGGGGATTATGCATCAGATAAACGTTTAAGTGGAAGAGGATACTGAGTCGTAAAATGTAAATAAGGATTGCTTTATGGAGAATCCATGTATGTTGTTAGGACACAGATATATTGGATCTCGTACAGAGCAGACATATTGGAGGCATGGTTAGAGCATATATCATTCTAGAAAAATAAAATGAGGGTATTGAAGGGAAATACGAAATATCTGTATTGGTGGAATATGTACCGAAAAATTATCAAATCATGTGTTTTATTCATTTGAATTTTCCACTGATGATTTTTATTTGTATTGGAGACTTGTTTGTCGACACGATGTTCAATATTTTAATTGTTGAAAATAAAGGGAGGGATTCCCACAGACGCTAGATAACTCCATTACGAAAGAAGTGATACTATGGCAGTAGACACCTAGCACATTAAACTAGGATGATACTGATCCTGCCTCAAGTTTTAATATCCAAATCACAAACGTAAATTACGTCTGTCTTAAAGTCGTAGATTTAACTCTGATTTATGTGAACATTACGGAATAAAAAGGTTATTCTCGACTGTATATAAACTACAAGCGGATTGCCGTTTGATATCTACCGTGTATTTTTTTTTCTAGTTGGGAGACCTGGGCTAGGCCTATATGATTAAGCGTGGCGTTACTGTATGAAGAACAACACTAAAACAACCTCTATGTGATGACAACACCGCGTTATTGATTCTTGATACCGACAGACATATTCGATCAAAGACAACGCCGTTCTGTCATCATGGTCTCACGCATTAACTACTTAATGCAATCGCGCTTTTAAAGGAATCCTTTCAAACAAAAATGTACTAGAATACCACCCATTTAATGACGGAAAATGTTGAACTTTAGAATACAACGATTAAATTACAATACATTCTTCCACTGGCATGTTTTGATTATTTGTTGGGAATATTCACATCGGTCCAACCTTCTTTACCGCCCATCTCTGTATAAAGACCACCTGCTTTCTTATGGTCTCAAATGGTCTGTTTCAACACTTTTTTACCTGTGTGCAAAACAACTTGTGAGTAAAACCATTTTCCTTTATCCCTTAGGTTTGAATATAGACTGTATGGCCACTATATTTCAAGTTACCAGTTAAACATGATACGTATCTGACATATCCGTATACGGTACTTCGAAGCGAATTATAAAATAATATCAAAGAATAAACATAATTTCAAACCGCAGATAATGTTTCTATTTCTGAATCATGTGTGCTGATGTTATTTTGATAACTCATTGACTGTACTTTGAGGTTCACTTCCCTCTTTCCTTTTCGCATCAAACCCTTTGCTTCAAATCATTGCTGATTAGCCATACAGGTACTGTAATTATTAAGGTGTTCAACATCTGGTGTACCTGTTGTACGATATAGTAAGAATATATCCAAACCACGGCATCACTGATTGAATTTGTTATGCATAGCAGAGTTATTAAAAGATCAATATCTGGTCTGAAAAGTCAATTTCCGTTGTGGTTCGGAAATGTAATAATAAATATTTCAATAAGAAGAAGCGTTTTGACTCCATGTGACTCGACAACAGTCGGACCAGAATGTAAGCTTTTTTATAAACATTTTAGAATGTTTAAAGCGGCATTATGGATACAACACTCTAAACAGTCCAGAGTTCATGTGTTTAATGTGCGACGTAAGAGTACGAAGACCCGATCCTCAAGGCACATTCTTTATTCAATTATTGCGAAAAAGGGGAATATTAAAGAAACTCCATCGAATAAGGCATTAACTTTCATAACTTTCCCATGCTGTTCGGCAGAAATAGGCGGACTTAATAGACTTTCAAAGTATAATGGCAAAACGTGGTATTTTTGGATCGTAAAAAGGGTGGAATAAGAAAAGTAATGAAAGTGTAACGTGTGTGCTCTAGAACTCGGAAATGGCATAGGCTCGTGCACTGATTGGCATTAAAATGAACAAACGTTGCCGAAAGCTGTAATTTGGACAGTTTTGATTTTATTTAAATCGTTAAAAGGCACGTTGATTAAAAGAAATGTCAATGTGAATGATGGAATATTGTTCATTCAAATAAAAAAAACTATGATCATCGAATGCACACCTGTCAATGATATTTAGAAACTACGCTAATAATTATTGCAAATCGATTTATGTTCGCGAAATAGTAATTTTTGCGTAATTTCGAGAAAGATATCGAACGCTAATTGAACTGCTGTACCAACACATTGCATGTATATGAATGCGTGGACGTCAGAAAGAACATGTGATCGTAAATCCATGTTGTAAATAACGAAGAAAGACGCAAGCTATTGTCTATAAAAGTGTTATATATGAAATACCGGTAACTTTAATCAGCACATACACCTGACTTGCTATGAATGACCGTTACATAAATTGCAAACACTACAATCCATTTGTGTGATCTATCTGGTCATACATCCTCTGAGGTTTTCAAGAATAAAACAGAAAACATGGAGACGCAAGTAAGTATGGCGTTAAGGAAGAATGAAGAGTCCCGGATCAACAAAACGGCAATCTCAGATTACACTACATAGAAAAACTATGTGTTTGAACGAGGAATAGTGCATGCAATTGATATAGAGAATAACACTCTTCGACAGCAGCTGAACAAAGCCATATGGGTACAAAGCAATTACATATTCTTAACGGGCAGGGACGAGTAGGTACACACACTACTATGAATAGACTGGTCCTCGCCTCAGTTACCTCCCTTGCGGAAGCTACGCAGAGCGAACGGAGCGCAGCCTGACGGGAAATAGAAAACGGAACCAGTCTACGCCAGTTGAAGTGTGTGTATGAGATGCTAAGCATCACTGACTGTTAGGATGAATTTTGCCATTTTCTACAGAAAAAAAACAAAACAAAACAAAAAAAAATAAATAAAAAAAATGATAGAAAAATGAAAAATTGAAATAAACACATTCAAGTTGAAAAATGGATTTTAGATTTGCCAATACTTTGTTCATTTTTCGTCGTAAACATACGAATGATGGTATGACAAGCATAATCCTTAATTGCATCATCAGTCGTATGTTGAATGGCTTTATATATTGACTTACGCTAATAAATACATTAGCAGTATCGTAAAGGTGAACTTTTAGTGTAAGTTCTGTAAAATTATTACTACTGAGCTGAGAACTTTTAAATGAGGTGAGAGTACATATATCTATACGATACAGACCTTTTGCTGAAAGTTAAATAATACCTCTGTGACATATTTCGATAAGACCTTATCGTATTAGGGACCTTAAAATCTAATTGTTTCGTGGTAATGAAGTTAAAGACTTAGTGTTAACGCCAAAGGCAGTATGTACCTCCCGAGACCGGACTATTTCTGTTGATGACATAGCTATAGAGTAGCTGCCTGAAAAGTCACAAATATTCATATAGGGATTGGATTGCGTTTTTATGTTAACCATGCTTGTATGGAGCAATTCCTCTAAGGATATACATGTATTCTATGGGGCGCTAACGCGCCCCATAAGAGGAATTGCTCCATACAAGCATGGTAAACATAAAAGCGAAATCCAATCCCTATATTTACACTCATACGACTTTTTTATTTATATTTTATGCTATAAAATCGTCATTTGAATATGACGTAATTATTCAATAAAAGTCTGTCAAAAGTGGGAGGAGCTTACTCAATTGAACAGCGAAAGATGACTCTTCACGTAAGGTAGAATTATGTATCCGCAACGACAATAAAGTTCAATATTTCATTGTAAAATAAACATGACAAACAAAGTAAATTTCAGAGAACATTCATCAGATCAGAACTTTAAATATATATAATAGATTTTGTTAAAAGTTAATATATAGCGTAATAACATAAAGAATTTGTACTCGACCACATGTGTGAACTCGGTGACCGTTTTGTGCAGCGAGGCGAAGCTGACGCACGCTTACACACTGGAGTTTGCCGAAGTTGTCAAAACACCGATGTTCAAATAGCTCAACGTGTTTGAGATTGTCGTCTGACTTGACGATATTACATCCTTGGGAGCCATGTGATTATATAATCTACGCTTAGATCCATCGCCATCTACAGACGGAACATTTTCACTAGTGTTCGATGGGTACAATGTATTTGTGGTGACGCGTAACTGTCAATACGTGGATTACTAGCGGTGCATGTTTTATAATACACATGATTAAATTCTCAAAGAACAAAGACAAGAGGATATGTTTATAACTGACCTCTGTCAGAGGGTCTCACGCCTTTCCACCCCAAAGACGAGATCGTACTTCATGAAGACAGACACAGAGGTAATGTTTACATCTGACAGCACTGCACGTCGCCCCGGTCGAGTTATTTTTCCCGTTTCTTTATACAAGTGTTAATTTTTTAAAATGTTGGTATCGTATATAAATATAAAACATATATGTATTGTTTACATTTTCCCAAAATTCTATGAAAAACAACAATATACACGTAATGTTGTGTCAAAATGTAAACAAAGCCATATGTTTCTTTTATAAAAAGTAGCCCCTTTACGTTGCATAGAACATTTTCACACGCAAGTTCAAAGTTCAATGTTACCATGCAGTTATGGTAAACTAAATCGGCTAGTACTTGCGTATAATGAACAAGCCTAGCAAGTGTAAATATAGCTGTAATGACATCTCTTTGTCTAAGTGGTGGATTTTTTGTTTGTTTGTTTGATTAATTAACGTCCTATTAACAACTATAGTCATGTAAGGACGGCCTCCCATGTATGGTGTGTGTTGCCTGTATGTTGTGCGATGTGCGTGTTTTGGGAGACTGCGGTATATTCATGTAGTGTCGTCTTGTATAGTGGAGTTGTTGCCCTTCTTATAGTGCTATATCACTGGAACATGCCGCCGAAGACGCCAAGCAACACATCCCACCCGGTCACATTATACTGACAACTTAGTGGTTGGCATCAATTGTACATTAACATAAGGTCAAGACATCAAGCTCTGATAAAGATTAGCGGAACAAAGGAAATAAAAGTAGTAGCTGAAACAGGCCATTGATGCGGACGGATGTTTATTCATATACAATTAATTCCTTAAGAGATATGTAACGTTGATTTGCCCTGTTCCTAAAATGTTTGTGAGATACGGTGAAACAGTCTTTCTGTCGTTTAGGTTTGAAAATGCAAAGTCAGCTTAGTTTACTGTAGGGATCAACCTACATAACAGCTCTCGTTCAACATCATACTGCAAATGAATTTAGATTAGAGATCAGAACTAACCAATGAAGAACTTGAAGATCACGGGATGCCATTCTGAAACTTTTTTTACTTATTCAACTTTTGAGTAGAAGACTGACGGTACATTAGGGAAAGGCATGAGTTAAAGGACATTATAGAATGGCATGTGTGAGGCAGAAGTAACATCGTTACCGTGCTGATGGAAAGAACTCTTGACGGGAATGGAGCGTAAACCTAATAGAATAAACATGTCTCAATACACTGCCAACGTAAAGCTACACCTTTATTTGATCGTCAGAAGGAAAATGTCACAGAATGTAGGTAATACAATCGGCTGAACGTGACATAGTGTGACGCTTCCATTGCACATGTTTGCCACAGATACGCCTCGCATGCTAGGATCAGAAGCGTAAGCTCATTTCTGTTAGACCTCGTACAATGTATATGATATCCGTACTCAACATGTACCACCAAATAATTATTGACAGGTGAAATTCCGGTGTTAGATAGCAAAGGTTTACGGTCCGTCTACGGAGAAGAACTAAATTCTTGGAAGATGAGTGTAGTTGTGTTTTCAGTTCCTGATAAATTTGAATTTTAAGGTACATTTTAGTTTTTTTGTAATAAATGTTAACAAACTAATAAATTTCATTCTTCATATATATCTATTACAATATCATAGTATTTCAGTGTCACCTACCGAAATCACGAGGCAATATCCGCGAAAAGTCGAAAACGAAGCCGTAATTACTATGACATTCTAAGTCGTAATTAAGAGATAAAAACGCTTTGTGGCACTAAAATAAATTCCGTTAGCCATTTGCTATTCTGCTTTTCTCGTAGTTACGATCTCTGATACCAACAGTCTTCTGTAATAATTAGTTTTGAGACTTTTGATCGTAAGGAACCAAATTCAGTTATTTTATGTGATGAATCCAGCTACATGTATCAATGAGGAGTATGTGACATAAGCTGGGATTCATGAAAACGTCAGTGAATGGAAATTATAACTTTGAAAGATTTTTGTTTACTTTCCGTAAAATCTGAAGCGTTTACATACTTTTTAACGCCTGTAAAATACTTTTTTGTAGAAGACGAAATGTAAAGTGAAATATCTTACCTGAAGTTTCATCATACCCCCACCACTGTTCCCAACGCTCGTCTATATCTGTAATACAATAACAAAGAACATGAGGATCAAACGGTTCAATACTTTTCATCATCGAGTGTGACCTCGTCGAATGACAGCGTGATATCACACAGGTGGTTACATTAGCGGCAAGAATACTCGTATAAAATGAAGTTTGTATTGAATTATTCAAACGATCTGCCGAGTAACCATGTATTGCAAGGCTTCAAACTTTTAACTATTTTCATCGACATCTAATAATATTTCCCCAGTTTGAACGACCTTGAATCACGCTATCAAATCTAGGTGACCAAGTACACAGGCTGATGGAATTTGTCAGGAATTCAGTTATCAAATAAGATGTTGTTTTTTACGTAGCGTGTAAAGCATTCGACATTGTCATCCATTAAAGCAAGAATATGACAAATTGAATGTGCAGCAATTACGTCGTCTGTTAATGCAAACGACGGAATTAGACTAATCATTAAACACCAAATTAACAAATAGTTTTAGATAATGAAAGTGGATAACTGTAAGATATTGGGAAAATAAAATGAATGTTTCTAATGAAGCTGGATAACTTAAAGGCATTGGGAAAATAAAATGAGCGTTTCAGTATTCATTTTGGATATTAAGCGACCATATATCGATTTAATATTGTAACGGATGAGTTTAACAAGCGCCTAAATGTATTGGTATTCTGCAATGTAAATTATGATGGTTTAAACTTTTTAAGCATTGAAAGCGGTGATTGTGACGTCACTGTTTGGCGGGATTGACTGCCGTTTCATTCATTCCTACTAAAAGTGACGTCACTGGAATGTTCGGGATCAAGTCATCAAATTTAGAAATTGAATCAAACGAAAGAAATAAAACATCTTATTTACTGACATCGTAATATTTTTCTATTTCAACTATTACAGGAAATTCTTATTATCTGGTATCTAGTTCTGTGCCCGACTAATGTCGATATTAGAGCTGAAAATGCACTGTTTCTTGATATTGTTCCGCTTCTTTTGTTGACTTTAAATTCGTAAAATGAACTTAACCCGCGAAGGGCGTCAGAACGTTTGTTTTCAACGGGAATAAACACCGTAGTGATAAAGACCTTCCAAGTGAAAATTTGCATCAGGGAAATAGGGACACAAAAAGACGATTTTCTCCAAAAGTAAGTAAGTTACACTACATTAATTTTGCTGGAACACTTAAAAAATCGTTCTGATTTCAGAACAATTGGAATTATGAAGAAACCTCTTACAGTATTTTTATTATTATTATTATCATATATATAATGTAAGTTAACAAGCTAACCGATACTTACATTATATATATCATTGGCTTCTTAGGTAAAATATATGTTTTTGTTTAAATATCACATACATTGTATATAACAATAATGACAATAAAAAAGCTAACCGAGTTTTATAATTTGCGTGCCCCTGTGTTTTGGCTGAGGTGACCAAGATTGCATTTTACGGTCTCGGAATAGCAGTTCAGACTGCTTGTTTAACACATGTTCATAGAAATTTTACTGTTGAATACAGATATACCTAGATTTAATATTCCATAAAAAGTCAAGTTACATAATATAAGACCACGATCGAGAGCATCGTGGGTAGCGATAGGCCAAGGACATCTCCTTGCAGGCGGTGTATGGGATTTGCAAATTATTTAGTCTAGATGAAATAAATGTTTATTCTTATTACTGGTTTATGTAAATAATGAATGTTCTTGCAATATTTCAAACGTTGGACATTTTTATTTTGCTAAAATTAATATCGATGCTGCTATCGTTTATGCGAGGAGATGAGATGAAGAGGTTTTGCCGAGTCATCTCGGTTTTCCCTGTCGACACCAAAATAAAACTTGTATTGTAAGATAGTGACTGTGTATTCTGTTTATCCTGCAACTTTTTTCATTATATATACAGAAGATGGTATTCAAAACGAAAGCAAATTGCCTGTTATTTACACGATTTCACTCAAAGCGAAACGCTTCTTTGATGATCAAGAAAAGATGCATTCACTAAACCGAATGAGTGTGTACTCCTTTTTACTACCGTGGGAAATATGTAAGCGACGTCATTCCGGTGATTGTGACGTCATTGTTTGGCGGGACTGACTGCCGTTTCATTCACTCCTACTAAAAGTGACGTCACTGGAATGTTCGGGATCAAGTCATCAAATTTAGAAATTGAATCAAACGAAAGAAATTAAACATTTATTTACTGACATCGTAAGATTTTCCTATTGCATATATTACAAGAAATTCTTATAATCGGTATCGAGTTCTGTGCCCGACTAATCTCGATATTAGTGCTGAAAATGCATTGTTTTCTTGATATTGTTCCGCTTCTTTTGTTGATTTAAAATTCGTAAAATGAACTTAACCCGCGAAGGGCGTCAGAACGCTTGTTTTCAACGGGAATAAACACCGTAGTGATAAAGACCTTCCAAGTATGGCAAAAGTGAATATCTGCATCAGGGAAATAGGGACACAAAAAGTCGATTTTCTCCAAAAGTAAGTAAGTTACACTACATTAATTTTGCTGGAACACTTAAAAAATCGTTCTGATTTCAGAACAATTGGAATTATGAAGATACCTCTTACAGTATTTTTATTATTATTATTATATATAATGTAAGTTAACAAGCTAACCGATACTTACATTATATATATCATTGGCTTCTTAGGTAAAATATGTGTTTTCGTTTAAATATCACATACAGTGTATATAACAATAATGACAATAAAAAAGCTAACCGAATTTTATAACATATATGTATAATTCATTTTTCACAAAAAATAATACGGGCAGCCTCTTGAAACGTCATGATATACACGTGCATATAAATGGTCTCCAATACTTTTAATGACATACGTATCGAATTACTAGTAAACGTTTCTGTCATAATTTGCGTGCCCCTGTGGTTTGGCTGAGGTGACCAAAATTGCATTTTACGGTCTCGGAATAGCAGTTCAGACTGCTTTACATTTTCATAAAAATTTAACTGTCGAAAACAGATATATCTAGATTTAATATCCCATGAAAAGTTACATAATATAAGACCACGATCGAGAGCATCGTGGGTAGGGATAGGCCAAGGACGTCTCCTTGCAGACGGTGTATGGGATTTGCAAATGATTTAGTCTAGATGAAATAAATAATTATTCTTATTGCTGGTTTATGTAAATAATGAATGTTCTTGCAATATTTTCAACGTTGGACATTTTTGTTTTGCTATAATTAATAGCGATACTGCTATCGTTTGTGCGATGAGATGAGTTAAGGAGGTTTTGCCGAGTCATCTCTGTTTTCCCTGTGGACACCAAAATAAAACTTGTATTGTAAGATATTGACCGTGTATTCTGTTTAACCTGCAACTTTTTCATTATACATACAGATGATGGCATTCAAAACGAAAGCAAATTGTCTGTTATTTACATGATTTCGGTCAAAGCGAAACGCTTCTTTGATGATCAAGAAAAGATGCATTCACTAAACTAAATGAGTGTGTACTCCTTTTTACTACCGTGGGAAATATGTTAGCGACATCATTCCGGTGATTGTGACGTCACTGTTTGGCGGGACTGACTGCCGTTTCATTCACTCTTACTAAAAGTGACGTTACTGGAATGTTCGGGATCAAATCATCAAATTTAGAAATTGAATCAAACGAAAGAAATTAAACATTTATTTACCGACATCGTAATATTTTCCTATTGCAACCATTACAAGACATTCTTATTATCCGGTATCGAGTTCTGTGCCCGACCTAATATCGATATTAGAGCTGAAAATGCATTGTTTTTTGATATTGTTCCGCTTCTATTGTTGACTTTAAATTCGTAAAATGAACTTAACCCGCGAAGGGCGTCAGAACGCTTGTTTTCAACGGGAATAAACACCGTAGTGATAAAGACCTTCCAAGTAAGGCAAAAGTGAATATTTGCATCAGGGAATTAGGGACATGAAAAGTAGGTTTTCTCCAAAAGTAAGTAAGTTACACTACATTAATTTTGCTGGAACACTTAAAAAATCGTTCTGATTTCAGAACAATTGGAATTATAAAGATACCTCTTACAGTATTTTTATTATTATTATTATATATAATGTAAGTTAATTAATATTCTATAGCCAATATGAATACCAACTTGATAGAGACAAATTCAATGAAGCGTTTTAGCGCTTCATGCATGATTTGCCTCTGTCTAGTAGGCATTCATATTGGCTATGAATGCCAACTGAAAGACGTTCAAAGCTTATATTTACATTTGGATTACCATTTTTTTGTTAAAATACCAAGGGATTTTGCATTTATAATGAATTAATCATTCGTTATCGTCCAGGATGGAACAGCTATTTGAACAGCCGTTTCCGTAGTGATCGCTGGTACGACAATTGTGACGTCACAATGAAGATGACGTCATAATTAGCATTTGAAGTTTATAGTCTTTGTCTGTCTACTGCGCTTGGTAAGGCTACATAGTGGGGCTGATAAACGCAACTGACGTTTACGTCATATCAAAGTAACAACTAATGCTAAACAATAACCACAAAAACAAAGATCAAATGTCACTACAGGAGTAAAGACCGTTTGCTAAATATCAGTTGAGAAAATGCCACAAAAATAGTGGTGAAATTGTTTATACACATAATAATGTTGATCAGTGTGACTGGAACGTGGTGATCGTGTGTAATTTTACAAGGGTTGGTCGTGGTCTAGGAGGATATAGGGAACTTAGGCTGGAGATGTGTATGGAAATGTGGGGTATGCGTGCGTCTGTTAGAATGATTACTTTGCATATGGAATCAAAAACTACATTTATCACGTGAATACAGTATGTCAAGCAGGTGATGCCATAGTTCAAGCATTTTAGAATATAATTCATTTTGTAAATTTGCAAGATGGAAAAGAAAAATGACAAAGACACAAGTACTGAATACAATAACGATCCGAGAAAAAATACAAAACTGTAACACCAGTGTCTTTCCTATGTCAACATAAATTTTGTATTGGATATTGTAAATGGAATTAAACAATAATTATTGAAACATTCTTGGCTTCTACATATATTTCTTGCCGATGAAGATAATGTTGGGCGCAACCTCAACGACTTGCATACGAAAAACAATTAGCTATGACGTTATATAGATACAGGATAGCTGTCATGACGTAATTTTCTGTAACTTGAGGTCCACAGATGGCTAATGAGGAACCATGGCGAATTCTGGTAGATATTGCATAATTCAGTCAACCGAATGTACAATGTATAGTTTGTTCTCCATTGAAATAATTCACTACGACGTCATACATATATTAACAGATTCAGATTGAAATTAAGATAATTCTCTTATGCTTAGTACTTCATTCGGTAAAATAATAAAGAAAAATATAGATACAGGAGGATTAGCATAGCCCTGGAATTTTAGAAATAAACATTAAATATATTCACTATGCAATGACTCCAGATGCTTAATGAATGTTATTCGATTATTTCCTACTCTCCTAACATGTTTATGTTGAACATTAAAACGTTTAAACTGTAGTCATCAGCTGAAAGTCAGCCGTGCAATATACTTTTTCTATAAACTACTTTCGGAAAAAAATCGTGCAATATAGTTTTTATCGGTGATCACGTGGCGTGTTTTTGACCAATGAGAAATGACAAAAAATTCTGAAAAATAATAATATCGAATATAGATAAAATGTGCACTTAACGATGGCGAACGTTATTTATTTAGCTGATATAAAACACGTCCATCCATTAATATATACGAAGACTGGTCACACAGAGTGACTGACCGACATGTTTATTTAGATATAGCGTGCAGCTAAAGGCGTTTAGGAAGTGCTGTCTTCGCTTTTGGTGTCACAAAAACACTTTCTGGTTACCTTCCTGTGAGACACGTGTGTTGTTTACGTCCCAGGGGAGGCCACGACAAATAGTCTCGGCAACGTGACCTAACGAGGATGGCACACGAGATGTAACTTTTGAATTTCTTCACCGAACACTCATCAGAGTAGAACGAGATAATATAGTTTAGGTGTTAAAGCAGCACACTTAGGAAATAGGGTATCCTGTGTGGCTGTAATTATTCATGAGCAAGACAGCTATGACTTAAAAGTCAACATGGAACAGCTCTTCAGACACAGCACGAGAGAACGTATACAGGAAGTTAATTTTCCTGGAGCCAATTACCTTCGAAATGGCTATTGTTTCAGGAACTGGATCGTCGCTAGTAGAGTATGAAACTTGATCGGATGAGTTGAGCATCCGTGAGTTTTAATTGAATTGCCGAAAACAATGAGAACTTTAGTATTTGTTGTTACAATAGTGATAAACATTGATCAATTTTATTATTAGCAATACTGTTGTTTCAGTTCAAGAACAAGTTTTTAATTGTGCAATAATCCAGCTTCAATTTCAAGTGTATGGTGTATTTTCGCGAATCATTTACACAAATGGTAATTTTGGGTAATCGACACAAAGCCCAGAATTAAAGTACAGTTCCTTCGTTTGAATAATGAAATAAGAAACTCAGGGTGAACGAACCAATTGACGAACCGAAAGAAAATGAATGTTTTTTTCTTATGCCTGCCGTCATATTTACTGTCAAAGAAATTATGCTATATGGATGTGTATGAAATTAATGCGTACTTTGATTTTTCTTCTGATGGGACGTGTGTTTGTTCTCGTTGGGAGAGAGATGACACGGTTGACTAATCCATATCACATCTTCTGTGGAGGATAAAACGACAAAAGGGGTACTTATTATCGTGTGCGAATGTTTCAAAATCGTTAAAACCAATCGTGCAGAGTGGCAAAACGTTAAATCTCGATAACTGAAAAAATAATTCACTTTTAATAAAATCACGATAAATGAGCAATTAAATATAAGATAAATCGTCGCAATAAATAATATTAAAAAAATATTAAAAAAACATAAAAAGATAAAGAAAACATGGATATGAGTGTCCTCGTATAGCGACACATTTGCACGATGTGAAGTGAAATATATTGGTGTACGGTATCATTTTAATCTTTGTAACGATTATTTAGACATAATCTCAAGTTATGTGTTTGCATGTCTGAATTTCTTTATCAAATATCAAATTGTGTAAAGTGCAATAACAGTCTGTACTTCTTTATAAAACAGGCGAGCCAAGCACTGATATAACAACAAATGATAGCTGTTTGAACTGTTATTACCAGAGGGACTATATCACTGTCTCATACACGTGCTGTATGAATGACGTAACCAGAACATCCTTGTGATACAAAAAGGTCACAAGCTGTGTAGGTTATGTTCCTAATCCTTCGGGGGATATGGCGAGTACCTAGCATTAGTAAATCTATTCAGACAAGACGGGGTGATGAGGAATGGCATAGGAAACATCAAGCTATCAAACGAACAGTAATTGGTATTCCCTATTGTCATATATTGTTTACTCAAGCCATTATTTCATTTGGCCGGGTTTGTTTTTAATCTATCTTTTCTCTTTAACGAATTCAGAGTTATCGTAATCAACAGATACAGTTTAAACTGTGAGAGTGCATGAATTTAAATATATAACTTTTTTCTTGGTGTGTTCACCAAAGACAAAGCAGACGTAATCTTAAATACTTTATAGGTGAAATGAACGCCAGGTGTAACGCAAAGATCAGATGTAATTTAACGTCAATTGAAGAGGTTCTGTGAGTAAAATGTTTGTACCAAAAGAATAAGCGTCCAAGAGTTGTGATTTAACAATTGAAATGTAAAGACTTAAATATATATTTAGACCTTTTATCAATTCACATTCAGGCGTATATATTTACAATTTCACTGCAGTCTCACTTTAATAAGGTGGAAGGTATGATTATTATACATATTCAATTTGGACGAAAACAGGGTTGTCTCTATTGTCAAGATTTACTTTGTTTTGATATCAAATAAAAAAAAATGATAATATTTAGTCTATGATTGTCAGATTTTTTTCTTTACAACAACCGTCACAAGAAAGATAAGCATACTTTGAAGATGCTCCATCGCTGACAAATAGTATTTTTCTTTAAAAAATAGGAACGGACGAGTTAATATTTTTCTTACTTAGAAAAGTTACTTACTTAAAACAATTACCAGGGTTGAAAAGTTTTAGTTTCTAATTTTACTTCAAGATAAACATATGAAAAATAATTGTGTCCCGAAGAAATTCCGTGACGCTATGTCCTATATAGAATAAAGTACTCATTGCGCATGCACCAAAAGCAAGATGAACTATTTGATATTTTTGTGTTAATTAGTCATACATATATACATGATTAAATATTTGAAAACAAATTATTGTTCAAATAATGAGTATGGTTTATGCTCTGTTGGCGCTGGAGTATCTTTAAAAGCACTTATTTATAGTTGCGATCCAGATATGAAGATTTGAGCATGGTTTGATTTGCTTAGTGTGTATATATTCCTGTTTATTCTGCTTTTTTATTGCTTTATACCAGTACTGAACAAATATTCAGTTTGGTAACAAATGATATGCGCCTGTCATAGCAAATCTGGTGATGCGATTTGAAAATAACAATATTGAAAACGTATTTGGTATTCCAAACCGGTTCCATATTTCGCATTTTTGACGTAAACATGTCTTACATTTTTGACGTAAACATGTCTTACAACCACTTTCTATGCAAACATGAGCAAACATTTTGAATAATGCATCATGTTGAACAAGCTCACATGTAAATATCTGACACGCTAAGTACTAGTTGCAAAATACTACACTGCCTAGAGGGTATCTCCAAAACGTTAAGGAAATCTAGTGTTTGGTTTCTTGTTGAGGTTTGAGACAACTATCCAAAGTATTACCTTACATTCTGTGAATACACAAATACACAACGCATGGTAATATTCTACTACACCAAGCCACACCATGACGCCTCGCAATGCACAGATGTTTTAATAAGATTTCAAATCTTAAAGCTGTCGAATTAACAGACAATAAAGAAGCAGTGTTACAGTTAATCTAAAGCATAACAACCGAACTTTACCTTTGAGATTAATATTTTTCTAAATGCAATCAAAGCTTGATCCAAATGGTTGATTAGCCGCGCTTTATTTAGTGCCAAACTAATTTGTGAGGAGAATAATCTTCATACGTCAGTAATAAACTCCTTTAAATCAGGTTTTGTAGACATAAAGATGAAAAATAGCATCGATGAAACATATCACGGAAGGAGCTGAAATGGAGGTATTAGTTCTAAACGTGGGCGCAGCCTGGTATTGCGTTTAGAAAAGATGACTCGACAACATTGGGAATAGTAATATATTGCAGGATAATTCCAGCATGCTAATTCTGTACCAAATTCTTTTCCCATTTGTTAACTAACCGTTATTGTTATGGGATCGCCGATTTCTTTCTTCAGCTTTGGTCGCTTCATGCTCAATTAATAACGCTGGTACCGACTTTGCAATCTTCCTTTACCATAATTATACTATACAAAGAATAATCGCCTATGACAGGTGTTTGCATGTCAGTACATTGAAATAAAACATGTTTTACTACTTTTGATATGTACGAAAAATGTACGAAGCTTTCAAGTCAACCATATAAGAATGATGCGAAACACTTGCAGACGTTTTTCCTTATAAACTTAGTATCATCGTGTTTATTACGGAGACCGTCATACGACCGGATTTTATTTCCGTCTATTTCGCTGGTGATAAAAAATTATGAGAGTAAATCGCTGAAACATTAAAAAACAAGTATCAAATATGATTTGTTTCTGTGAATCGCAAATTAGACCTCTGTGAAAAAGTATATGGGTATGAAACCCTAAAGTAAGAACTCACAAAATACTTTATTTTATACACTATCTGAGGATGAATAATCTTTATGCAATGCTAGGGTCTGCATACATTCGACTTGCATTCCACACATTCACACGTTCAATTTGAAGTTATTGGATCAAAGACGCCTCCGTATTAAAGAAATAATTATGTGTTCGATTACTGCTTACGCTTTGTTATCATTACGCGAGAGTAGAAAGATAATCGAATTTCAAATTCTAGTCTGAATTCACAATCTTGAAGGCAATGCTTTACCGTAGAGTTTGTGAGGGAATAAACCCAAGCTTAAACATTCAATTAACATCAAATATCGTATCAAGATAGTATTGCTTTGCTGAACTCGTCACCTTGAGGTGTCAGGATGAAGGATGGTTAGCTACAAAAATCGAATTAAACGAAACCGAGTGAAAGTATAAAAACTGAATTTATTTATTTTTATTGTTATTGCAAAAACATACTCACAAATGATGTGATTGTGCTAACGGAGCAAATTACTCTATTACTCTGGCAATACAGAAAAATTAAGTTCAGTGCCAGTAGGATCTGAAGCACCAACTCACGTTACACTTCCAATACCATAGTATCATTACGGTGGTACAGTAGTTTATGTATACTAGTCAGTGAAGAAGTAGGAGGATTACTGCTTCTACACATTCCATACTGATAGTTGTTGACATGGCCAGCTCAATGTCGTCGATGGTGTTCCAGTGAGATAGCACTACAGAGTTTTGTTTTATTACAAGATCATATAGTTTATTACTCTACCAAAATTGTAAACTATGAGCTTTTTATATAGGACTTTAGGTGAAACATACATAACGATATATAAGCAAAGTCAAATCGGACAGTTATTCGTTATTCAAGCGTCACCTGTTTTGACGGATGCAGCGAATTAAAATAAGTCATTTTTTTGTTAATTCCTTGGAATAACTATACAATATACTATATCAAATATTGACTTTTGCTAAAGTTTTTATGGTGTTATACTGCCTTGGAAGAACTAGTTAATACTATATTTTATACTAAAAATGTAGTTGTTTTTACAAATGTCAACAAATGTCAAAAGAATGATCAAATGCATATATTTATTACGAGAAGAACGTTGATCAAAGGACGTCACCCTGAAGACTTCAAAGAACAAATATGGGCTCACCGAGTCGATATGCTATAGATGGAACCTCACGTGACCATGTATAAGCCAATGGGTATAGAAGGAAATCGGAGCATATCTAATACAGTGCACAAATGCCTTACATAATGTATATGTCGTTTATAAGTACGTATCCTTAAAATGTGCGTTTATTTTCAGATGGTTTTAAAGAATATGCTTGATGTCTACAGATACACTAGAAAGATATGCTAAATCGCATTAGAGATGGTAGAAGTGAATTAAAATGTACACCGTGATAGATCATACATGTTAATATAACCCCATTTAAAGTAAGCAAAGAATAGACACACAATGGACTTTGTGTGACGGTGTTTATATATTTTGAAGTCTTGATTTCCTTTTAGACAACTATCAAATTATATCATGGAATGTTATCCCCATAAGCACTTAAATTTTACAAAATATTTCAATTTTAGCTAAATTCCAAGATGATGCCAAGCAGTAGCCCCCCCGGTAGCAAAGTAAGTTGATAATCTTAATAGTTTAAGATGTACTTTATGAGTAATGCATGAGGAAGTCTAGACAAACAAGCCGTGTTTAAAGGCTACGACATAAAAACATACTTTTAAATAATTTTACAATGAGCTATTTTGCTGTCACTACAAGGAAGGATAGACGATTAGTTGCGAGGTCAATTTCGAATTGACTAATATCGATATGTTTTTCTCTTGACGTTATTTCACCTTTGACATTCAAGCTGAAAGCTACATCCATTTGAGGGAGGCTTTGCGGCTTTGTTTTAATGTCAATATATACAAAAGTTTATTAAACATAGGATAATGCTCACAGTCTGTGAATATTGCATACATAGAATACCATAAATTTTACAAAATTACTCAAAACAAAAATAGTGAAAAATGTCAAAGGTGATACCTTATGCCTTTATCAATGATGACTTCTTCACTGTTTCTAAAGATTAAGGTTAATGTCCTGGATCATATTAAAAATACCCTTAACAAATGCGTTTCATGGCGCATTTAAACGGATTTAAAACGTTGTAAGTAGAGGTGGTAAGAACATGTAGAGCATGGTTAATTCCAAAAAGGTAACAGGACTTGTTGATGGTGTGTATAAATAATCCAGACAAGACAAAGTTGACAAAAAAAAAAAAAAAAAAAAAAAACCGGGCGAAAAGAAAATGAATTCGCAATGTTAGGTGAGAAGTAATCGTAAGCTACCTAGGCCCGGAGGGATGAAATACTATCATTATTTATAGTTGTTTTCACACACTATATTTCTTCTAACGAAGCCAGGACGAGCCGCACCAACAGCGATGTTAGAAATTCATTGATTTAAATTGTACCTTAATAAATTCCCTTACTTGACATTCTAGTAAATCGATTAGATTTTGTGTAAAAGGTCTCGCTCCCAAGGGCAAAGTTTATTTATCATCAATAAACGTTTGACTTGATGCTTTTTGGTAAGCAATTTAAGTGTGGGCGGTCATTTAGTGAGTCTGTGTGATGCAGTACGAATATAAACATGGCTTCAAAGAAACAAAATGTTTCCCATTTTGTCTCTTTATTCTTAATTAAAATTTAAATCTTACATTTGATTTCTATTGTAATTTAGTTTAATTTTATTTCATAATTTGTAAATTTGGACGTAACTTCTCATAAAAAAATATATGCTTGTTTCATAATGCGGATCTTGCATGCTATTTCCTACCAGATCAACTACGTTACATTGATAGACGCCCCAAGCCTAGTCGAAACATGAAAATTTGTGTACTTTTAATTTAACTTTGTCGCATCTTTAATGCTCTTTAACTCCTGTTAGAGCCTTTAGGAGTTGAAATATCAATTCAAATAACGTTGATGAAATTTGCATTAGGAAAACGCAATTTCCAATGTTTCTTCCTAGGAGAGGCGCAATTTCTAACTAATTTACATGCATTCATAATGTCAAAAGTGCACCAAGGTGGCGTTAATTACCATGAAATCGGTTTACAAAGTCACAATTTTTCAGCGATTAAAGCTGGAATTAATCGATCGAACGATGAAGGATTTGAGTTAATCAGAATGTAACAAGACGAAACAACAGGCCTTCGTCAACAATGCAATCGTCAAATTGAAAAAAAAAATGCTTTAACATGTCTTGGGACCATCATCGATTATATTGTGGGAAGTGTAAGGCGACGCTTATAAAATATCATTTGTGGGACATATATCTCTATAGAACTTGTAATACCTTCCCGTATGAGTTTTGTTAGGTTTTAGTCTTCTTAAAGTCTTTTTCCAGCAATCAGCATTTCATGGTTGGAATTCACTTACATTAAAATACCGCTTACATTTCAAGATACTCAGACCATGTATTCTTTACATCAGTTCAAGATCCCCTATGATACAAAACGTCCTATTAAGCCTAGTGGCATGTCAAACTATTTAACGAGACTGATATATGTCATATCACGAGTGTAAGATTATATGTATCACAAAACTTTAATTATCAGAAATATAAGCAAATACAATTATTCACGATCACCTTTAATGTATAACGTCCTAAACACATCTACTTCCTCCCGAAGTATAAGGACATTTAACACGCGATGCACAATACATACCAGGAATACCGTTATTAAGTTACATTAGCTGTTAACATGACGTTAAACCTAAACAACCAATCAACCAATCAAGAATCACGCATGCGTGTTTGGGCGAAAAAAAAACACTAGATATAACATCATCATAATATACTCATGAATTATTATTATGTCATAGCCTGAAACCACTAATGTAACTCACTTTATCTTTGTGCGGCATTTTGCGGGAAAGCTCGGACTCGGTATCAAAGATTTCATAAACAATTGTATAACATATATAATATTCTGTGTTTGCATATTTCAGAAATGTCTGCCCTTGCGGGTAGGTATTGATTGTGACGTCATGTGTTTATGAGCGTAACATCATACTTTTCGGCGAAAACGACGTGAATTGCGCTCACAAAATAATGACCTAACAATCGATACCTACCCGCAAGGGAGCTAACTCTGTAATGTGCAAAGACGGATTATGAATACACGATTTTATTGTATTATATCGAATATAGCGAAAATAAAGAAGACGAGAAATAGTTTATACTCGTAATTAAAATGACTTACAGTTGGATGTCTTCTCATGATCATCTCATGAGCGCTGAGCAAGAATTCCGATTACACTTTATGATAGCAAACGCATTTTTAAAGGAAATATTTAGATAGACATGGAATAAAAGAAACGTTTAGCTCTTTTATACATGTTGGGCTGTTCATACATATATGATTTGAGATGTACATATAGTGTGTTCAATTTTAGGATTTTCTGTTGTAAATTTCTCCATGCAATTTCACGTGCCAATTCTATGCTGTCTTTAGCGGAGCAGTATTATGGGACATATATAAATGTTTATCAATATATATATCACTGACGGGATGTTAAAGAATCAAAAGGATCCAGAAAATGAATCGATGGACTAGTGGGTCCGTTAACATGACGTACTATACTTACAGTGTTTGCAGTTACTTGATTTTTGTGATGAATCACTGATTATACGCCGACATTTAACAATCAATATAAGACACTTCCCAGAACACAAAGCGTTTACAAGACCGTGACTGAGGGCCACTCCAAGACGTTTGTAATGGTCGGTAATTGTGACAAAGATGTCTGCGTTTGAACGAGGAAAAATGGCCTTCTAACAAAAACGGAAATGTACAGGTAATGAATTACAGGTCATGAACTGAAAGTAAGCGATGACCTTGACGAACAACGGTGAAATACAATTTCGGCTTTTCACATAAGAAATGTGGAAAATGTCTGACCTGCAGGAAGGGGTTGGTCCAAACTAGTATGAATTCATACACCACGCTGATTTCATTTTAGTAGGGGTTTGTTCATATTTTTTATTTTGGTTTATATAATAGATTGATAATGCTGTTGGTGGGATGTTAAAGCTTAACACCATAGTAACTATTTATGTCATTTAAAGGCGCTCTCTTTTAATTTAAATGTAATGTGTTAATCATGTTTATCACATATAACTTACCCGTCCAGCAATGTCATACGTCCATGTCATACGTTGATGTCAAAAATATCGTAAGACACATGTGTAATAACACTATTATGAAGTCACATATAAATTTGACGTCATAATCTATATGCCGTCGCATGATTGTCTGTGTAGACAGAAACGTCACATCCCGGCATGCTTTCTTATGTACAGTTGTTTATATAGAGAAGAGATTTAAAGTTTCACTTACAAATGTATATTTCGATTAATAAAAGATATGTGATAAATAACATCTTGCATTCGTGACTATGTAATATGAAATTCATCAAAAACGTTAAATAATTTGATATGCCATTCGCCTAAAGGCTCGTGGCATATCAAATTATTGATCGAGTTTGATAAATTTAATATTACATAATCACTTATGTAAGAACCTCTATACAAAAGTACACATACCACAGTCTTTACACCCAGAAGCCATGATCGTCCAACGCACAATGGACAACAGATCATTAGTTAATTAACCATATATTGAAACAAAAATCTGCCATTTTTAATAAAATGATGTGAAAAAAGGTCATCCCTTGTAAGTGTTATTTTTTCCCATTACCATTACCAAGGCATAACGTTAAACGATAAACAGGTCTGGTGTTTGTCAGTATTTCTCTCATTGTACTGAACATTAATAAGGATTATACCAGTGAATGCAGATTGGTAGAGAGACTTCAATCAACCGTGCACACTCGATCCGGATATACAGTTTTCATGGGATATTAATCAGTATCGATATTTTGAGTATCGTGAATAGCTCATTAAACCGGATATTAGATATGGCCATGAATTGGAAACGGCGATTCCTTTGTCATAACGTGAGTACAATAATGAGCGGAAACGGCGAAAACGGCGATTCCTTTGTCATAACGTGAGTACAATAATGAGCGGGTAGGAAAGGAGGATAATTAAGTAATAAAATTTGAACGGACAATCCTGCATACTGATGAGAATGGAATACGAAACAAGGAAAATGGAAGCAGAAGCGTCTTGTTTTCACCGCGGAAAACCATAGTAATGTATACATAGTTTAAGGCGAAACCCGAGTGGAAAAGGGGTGATATCAACGGCGAAAACTGGAGAGTTCAGACACACCGCTGATTTTCGGTTTCATTGCGAATTCCAGCATATACTCCTATAGAAAACCATTGCCATTGCCGTGTTAAGATTTAAGGTCTAGACGATATCCCGGTCAATATTTTGGTCATGAAGATGTGAGGATTGATCGCGAATTATCACTTCACAGGCAGTGCTAGCAATGAAAATGGAATCAGTGCTACACAAGGCAATAGGTAGAAATAAAAATGAACCAGGGGCTACTCAGATAATAATGAAAATGAAAATAGGCTCAGAGCTACACAGTGAATAAAAAAATGAAAATAGACTCGGAGCTAAATAGGGAATAAAAAATGAAAATAGAATCGGAGCTACACAGTGAATAAAAAAATTAAAATAGACTCGGAGCTACACAGGGAATAAAAAATGAAAATAAACTCGGGGTTACACAAAGAATATATAAAAATGAAAATAGACTCGGAGCTACACAGGGAATAAATACAAATGAGAATAGACTCGAAGCTACATAGGGAATGAATAAAAATGAAAATAGACTCGGAGCTACACAGGGAATATATAAAAATGAAAATAGACTCGAAGCTTCACAGGAAATAATTAAAATAAAAAAAACTTAAAAGAGACTCGGAGCTACACCGAAGATATGTTTGTAAGTATATGTAAACATGAAAACAGACTCGGCGCTACACGGCAATAAGTAAAAGGAAAAAAGACACGGTGCTACACAGCAACAAGTAAAATGAATATAAAAATACAATATCCAGCAAAAATATCTTAGCAATACGGAGTAAAGTATATATTACGTTTGAGAGTCTTATGGTACATAATGATAGCATAGGTCGTTCACAGTTTTATATTATTTTATGCTTTAACAAGAGAGAAATGAAAGAGAAATAACTTTTGAAGCATGAATTTGAACCAATGCTAGACATGGTGAATTTAGGCTGTTTGTATTAAAAGAAAATAAAAAATAAAAAAAATAAAAAAAACAACAACCTTATTTAACATTAAAAATACAGACATTTAGTTCACTTTGATGTGATTATCTATGCTCTCCATACCAATTATATTGTTGCCTGTTAGCATCGTGTCCCCTTTCTTTGATAGTTAAACATCACCTTAGCTCTCTGCTTAGCTTGTTTAGTAACAGAACACCATCAGTCTAGTTTGCATACCATGTCGGCTGTGGCTTTTTATTAATGATGCATGGTGAGTTCACACAAACCCTATTTAGCATTGACTTTTCTGTGTGGGTGGTGGAAAGTTTCTTGCTTGGTTGTCGACTTTTAACAAGATACCGTGACTTTTCTCACGTTTCATACTTTCTAAAAATGGATAAAATAATTAATTGTTCTAGAAATAATTAACTAAATTCGGTATTAACCTTTTCCTTAGCATAACATAATTCCGTATCCATCCGTTAACCCTCAATACAGCTTTGAGATGACTTTACCCTTCGCTCTCTGATTTCATTGATTAGTCATGTTTACAAAACAGATTTTTTTCTACATGAATACAAGTGAATGAGACGCCTCTAATCTAGGGTTAAGAACGTGGTATAGTGTCTAATTCAATACCTTCTCGTGTTGGATGATTATAGGCTACACATCATCAAAGAGACTATGCCGCCATTTGATTCCTCAGAAAATACGAGAGATAAGAGCGCAGTAGACCTTAAGGCATTTCATACTGTTGTCTCGGGTTAGTTTGCGGATGATATGAACGTTCTATTAAGACCAAAAGTGGTCATTTCTGACAGCTTTCGTGTATGCGATGTTGACTAGGTGAGTTGCCTATGTGCTTTTTATTTGGAGACTAAGTTCGAGGTGTGACTCCTTGTAATAGTAGAACCATTGCCCTTGTGCTGTCAAAAAACACAGAAAAAAGCACACTCCACTCGGTCGCATTATATTGGCAACGGGCAAACCAGTCGTCCCGCTACCTTTCTGCCGAGCGCTAAGCAGGGACGTAAAGTAACCTTTTTATTGTATATACTGTGCCTCCGGATTATACAGTTTTAATAACCATAAATAGAATAGGAAAATATCATGCAATACGTCGGAAAGGTCATGGATCCATTGAAGGAAAGAGTAAGTTTTGAAAGGTTTTAAGGTTGGATAAAAACTAAAGTAATAACTAATAAAAACTAATATCAACTAAAAGACCACCTGTTTAACATAACGCACTTTGTCGGGATTTATATTGGTTAGTCTAATCTGCGTAAAATGATCACGTGGATATTAGCTGCAATATTGTAGCTCAAAAGACTTTTAGACAGAAAATGGTGTCGTCTTTAGAGCTACAATTGGTGCCTATTACTGCTAATGGAGCAAAGTAATGATTATGCAAACTATTATAAAACGTTTGTTTGCATTTTATCGTACTTGTTTGATATCGCTTACCTACCAGGCAATAAAACTGAACCACATAAAATCTCAAATTCTCATCGAGGATTTTTTTTTACATAATACATGTATATATGAAGGGCTTTCTGAAGGGAATTTATACGGCAAGTCTACAAATTGTGAATTTAATGTCTTGTGGGCGGTACGGTAGATATTAAGAATGATATTTATGTTTGTTTTGGACATATATAATATGTAAATGCATGTATACGCATAAACTAATTGGAAACCTACAAAAAAGTATAGAAAACTATGCCCGAGTGATTTTCGGAGGCAGTGCTCCACTACGACACATACAATGTAGGGACCACGGGTACGTATATTCGTTCTTGTGGCTATAGACGATTTATCGCTGTCCATTGTGTAGAATGCATACTTTTAGGACTGACTGAAGTAGTTTAACATATGACCACTACTACAGTATTCTTCACATCCGTTCTCATGCTAGATCAGTGCAAGTAACTCCATATTTTATATCAGTACATTTATTTATAAATGAACCACTATCAATTCATTTTTTTCTGAATGATTGTTTCCGTTGTAATTATATTTTTTGTGATCGTAGTTGTTCTTCAAACGAATCGTTTGTGTTGATTTTAACATACAGTCATTTCAATAAATTAGAGAGAATAGATAATTTGATAAATTTAATCATGTCCGCCTTCAAAGTCTATCAAAAAGAATTCCTTGTAATGTTTGCTTAAAATTGATTTTAAAGAGAAGCGTAGCTTAGGATGGGGCTTTCGGAATTCGATTGGGCCATAAAATGATTACACAAGAGGGAAAAGAAAAGCGTGATTTGACCAATGACATTTGATATTGATACTATCAAGAGAAATCGACTGGAACATGCGCTTTGACTGAACGTTGGCGAACTCGTCTTTACGACACAAAAGGGCGCCAACGCCTCCCAAATTACCAGGAAGTGAGTTTTGAGAACCGCGCCGTGGTGTCCGTGGAGTTGGAAATGAGGTTGTGGCTTCAATAATGGATAATCACATGCAATGCCCATTTCCTGATCACGATAATGAGACATCGAGGTTAGGTATTCAAGGTCACCTATTGACCTTAGACCATATTATGATTTATTCGGCCATTCTTTCTGTATTCCTTTAGAGATATCAAACCTGTTTATGAAAGACTATCCAAGGGCAACGACAAAAATGGTCTTATAGTCAAGTTGGTCTTTATTCACGGGTTACATTTTGTTGATTTTGCAATTTTGAACCCCAATAAAGTGCAAAAAGGTGATGGCAAAAGTAGAAGTGACTGTACCAATTTCTATACGAGTAATGATGTAATAAATTGAACAATTTAAGATAAAGATACAATGGAATACAATGTGATAAAGCCCCCTTCGACATCATTGTTATAGTATCATATCAATACATTTTATAAAACAGGTTTTCTTTACCTTTATTTGTTTCAAAGCAAAATTCAAATAATTTCAAATGTGCATTGTGTTTTGGAAGATATAACATACTCAACAGAGATGCATTTTTTGCTTTAAATCATGTTGTGCCATGCTCTGTGTTTTTTTAATTCATGGCAAAAAATTGTCCGGTGGTAGATATGTTGTCACTATCAGCTGCATACATTCAAAGCGCTCATAATATCTGGTACAGTTAAGTATTAGTTTCCCTACAACAGCCTTTAGTATTATAAAATACTCTCAATGGGAAACATCTGTATTCAGAAAATTTCGCACGTACGCAGATATTATTAATAGAATTTGAGCGAAACAATATTGCAAGACAAAAATGGGATTTGCAATATTGTTGAACAACGGAAATACGTTGGTTTTTCAATTTTTAGGAATTTATTTTGCATGAAAAATTATCAAATCGATAGTTTAAACAACTGTATCTAAATGATTTTGGTATAAAAGCCATAGAAAGTCGAAAGGTTAGTTAAGTTGGTATTGTCTAACTCCACTAAAACACCAAGATAACTGGTATGTTTCCCAGCCACAAGACTGTACCAGACACTTGTAATGCAACACATTCTGAAATGTTCCAATCCCCAACAAGACTTATATTGGATACATTGAGTGACTGAACTCATTGTACTTAAAAATTCGCAAAATGTTAATTGACAAATGCATTATTTTGTAAGATATAATGCATATCTCTTAGAATTATCACTGTATCATGGTAAAGCCGCACTATACGTAACTATCAACACAAATTCAAGTTAGATTCGACCCTAAAATTGTTAATATTTGTAGATGTAGTTGATATTAGGTTGTATCAAAGACTATTTGTAATGATATCTTAATTACTTCAATACAGCATTTGTTGAAAGTCGATATTTGTAAACATGCCTTCATTTTAAACTGGTCGCCATAGAAGTTACGATTATTCCCAAACGGAAGTCGGAAATATCATGACCCGTTCTCGGAAGAGTTCGGATAGACGTTATGTAGTTACAGTAGTAACATTCCGTTCTCGGCAACGACTTAACAATGTCGATACTTGTAAACATGCCTTCATTTTAAACTGGTCGCCATAGAAGTAACGATTCTTGCCGAACGGAAGTCGGAAAAATCATGACCCGTTCTCGGATGTGTTCGGACAGACGTTATGTAGTTACGGTAGTAACATGCCGTTCTCGGCAACGACGTGACATTGTCGATACTTGTAAACATGCCTTCGTTTTAAACTGGTCGCAATAGAAGCAACGATTATTGCCGAACGGAAGTCGGCAAAATCATGACCCGGTCTCGGAAGAGTTCGGACAGACGTTTTGTAGTTACAGAAGTCACATGACGTTCTCGGCAACGACGTTACAATGTCGGGTAACCTCGGTTTGTTTGATTTAATGAGACCCACGTAGCGATGTTTAGTATTTTTTATCAAAAATTTCCGAATTATTATCGCTCATCTTGACTTCGATTTAGTCCTGTCTCTGCATGATTTACAACAGGATTTGTTTTCAACATTCTTCTAAACCATGAAAAAAAACCCAGACAGATACGGATATTATGACTTTAACCTACATGTATGTATTTCATAGTTAGAAAACAAAAACCTCGGTATATTTGATTTTGCATGAACATAGTAAAATTTCGAATTAATAAACGTTCAGTTAAATGAGATGCAATGTGTAATGTTTGGTCAGGACTAGTGAAGATCTGAAATATAGTCATAGTAATACCAACTCAAAATGACTATATTATAACAAATATACAGAAATACTGATAAGAGATTAGTTAGAAGGTTCTATTTTGAATAACATCAAACAAACGACCATTATCAGATCGAAAAAGCTCTACTGACAACATGCCATAGTTCTTAGCTAATGTGCGAGCCTGAGGAGAATAAAGGTAAACTATAAATGAAATACCCATGTCTTCAATGTCCTGCCTTTTCGCGTGTATTCTGTAAAGACCTTCAACGAAATGCACACGATTTAAAACATAAATAGTTTGAAGACCTTGGCTTTGATTCAAATATCATGCAATCGATACCATGTATGGAATCTGATTTTTGTTTTCTGTACATGTAGGATCAAAATGCTATTTTTAGCTCTCACTTTTCAATCATCTTCTGATATATGATTTTTTGCTAATATCTCGTGTTGTAATGTAAATGTTCGGAAAGTTTAAATGTATCTAAATTTATCCAAGGTAAAGTATCGGAACAATACGTGTTAAACACATTGGACTTAAAAACGTAGAATAAATATATTTTATCCACGATTAGAGCAGAAAGGTGATCGTCTTTTATTTTGTCAACAAGAGCTTTTTACACTTTCTCATAGTAAATATATTTTTTGTTTTGTGATCTCTAGCTCGAAACCCGAACCAGAAACTGACTGAAAGACAGCATGGTGGACAAGTAACAATCTATTATTTCGATTTCCAATTGAATTTATTATTCTATCATTTCAAAATGTTTCATTGTAAGATACAAATATACAAAGATAATTAGACAACAAACAACGGATAACGCTATATATTGGCCCTCTCCCGAATCTATTATTGAAATCGACAACAAAATAAAAGCAATCGGTAGAGTAAATTTGTAAAGATTAACCTGGCCAATATATAACAGCATGTTATTTTCTGTTTTGATAGACTTTAGTTTAATAATAAACGTACGATTTTATACTATTAGCTTTAAACGTCAAGCTAGATTGACCGAAATCCGTATTACACGTGTCCAAAAAAATAGCAGATTTAATATGGGTTCTATGGCAGGTTCAGATACATCTTATTGCTTTTACTCAAATTTTAAGTCGCCGTTTGCCGTGAAAATAGGAAACTATTCTAAGCCAGGTTAAATTATATATGGAAACTAATAGCTGAACTATTTTATGTACGTTAACTTTAACACACACAATAGATACCAAAATTTATCAAGTTCTCAAGATAGAAACTCCAACTGCGTTGCATATATATTTGGAGAAAGTTTTCTTCAGAGAGCTGAGTCAACTAGATATACCACAAAACGAAGACGTGCCGTAACAATCGATTTTGTGTAATTATACACATATATACAAAACACACTATTATCAACCATATAATATACACCTTGGTAAGGCGATAACAATTCAACACACTTTAAGAACCTTGATTTGTGTTAAACGTGTGTATATAGTACACAGTATACCAAGAACAGGAACCAGTAGTGCATTTAACAATGAATTATAGATAAAGAAAAAAGAGGTATTAGAAATGTTTTAGCACCTTTGATTTGCTTTAGGTTTTACCTCAGCGTCCGCAGCTCCCGCACATACACCTAAAAGCTTCTTGGAGAACACATATCCCGGATTTGTGGCAATCAAAACTGTATGTGTATTGATTTTTATCTTTAAAACTTAAAGACGGTATGTTTTGGGGCCTGTCCAACACAATATCCTCAATAATGCAATATATGTAGTATTTTGAAACTGCATTCTCTCAATAATGCAATATATGTAGCATTTTGAAACTGCAATCTCTGTAGGTAAAAAACTATAGTGCCTGGTATTCAATTGACGATTATGGGAGTATGAATGCCACCTGGACAACGGCGAATTGCTACTTCATTAAATGTATATTTGCATCTATAAGCAATAGACAATTCATTATCGTTTTGGACGGAACAGCTAGTTCAAAGGTCATCTTCCGAGGTCGCTTGAACGATAATTGTGACGTCACAATGATGATAACGTCAAAATAGGCGGATGGCAGTTCATGCGCCAAATACTACCAACTGTGTTTCTAAGGTTACATAGCGGAGTTTTGATGCAAATGTATATAATGTTATGTCAATGGTTGAAATTGACGAACTACAAACTAGTCATTGTTTGCGTCGGTTATATAAGTACAAAATTTTGTTATTGTTTTTTTTTTTTTTTTTTTCGAAAGAAGAAGTCAATTTTCAATCAAACTGATTTTACAATATCTCAACTTTTCACGTAAGCCTGAAAAGTGCACGGCGCAAACATATATCATGCTTATAGTACACCTGCATAGGAGCATCATGATAGATGCGACCTGCCAATCACCGGGACAGACGAATTGAAATATATGATCAACTTTTAAAGATAAACTAGATTTTCAGTTTTATGGCATGAGATACCAATTATTCCCCGTACACACGAAGAATGGTTCGCTGGAGGAGTGCGGTGAGGTCCATTAATTTTCCATAATGTACACAGATCGCGCTCACTGTACTTTTCACTTAGGTTTATTCATAGTTTATCGTTAGCGTAACTCTCATTGCCCACCTAGAGCTAGGAAGGGCGTAATGTCAAGACTAAAAAAACGTCAAATCTTAATTAGATTTTGTATTGTGGAAATCTTAAATCTTCTTTATATACTGAAAAGAAAGATGTGGCAGCTACATTAAAAAATACATATTACAACGTATCGTTTCCAATGAAGTAGACTTGAGGAACTTTGTACCAATTTCCTTATATGGATATGGGGTGTCAACTGTCATTTTAGTGGTTTAGTAAAACAAGGACAGGTTATCATGTATGTTTAATGAAGTTTTTTGTTATGTGATAGACAAATACAAACTGCGTCATTACTTTTACAGACAGTTTCCATGTGGCTTTCATGGTGTTCCCTTACGAAATGTTTCATAAAATAGCTATGAAATGAGCACGCGATACATATCTTACTTAACCGGAAACGTCTCATATAATATAATAACGAAAAAATGAGTTTTATAAGGGATATGAATATCAACATCTAACACTTGCTATCGATGTGCAGTGACTAATACTTCTATTGAGAGAAAATAACATATACATTTTGAAAGCAGTTCATCTTATCATTTTAAAGTTGATGTCATGGGAGAAAGAGATTTATAATAAGCGCTGTTAGGCATTCAATCAATGTCAGAGAGATGTTTGAATACAGTATCAAGTGTTTGCCCCTGGGACAATCATTCCTTGTGGATGTACCTTGTAAATGTCATGCAAATGGTGTAAGACATATATATCAGAACCAAAAAGCTTAAGTATGTTGAGAAAAAGTTTTGAGAAGAGAAGGTGATATGTTTATTGCTAAGATCCCCGACAGGGACATCGTGTTTCCAGGCGAACCCAGGACAGCTCTCGACCATGTAATAAATCTTACACCCTAGTCGACGAGACGCATAAACAAGAGCAGCAATTCTAAAGCATTTCATCGATCCGGATCGAGCAAGGTTGTGCTGGTACGATGACACTACAATATCCATATCAAACCGTCATGAGACGATATTGATGCTTCAAATTCTCAGGGAACATATTTTACATACGGCCAGGACAGGAAGTGCATTGAGTATAAACTATTTGTGTTCAATTGATGCCTTTTATCAGTGTTACCAGCTGTCAGATTTATTAACAATTTAACTTTACAAGGAAAGAAGCAGACGGTTCTAATATGTAGAGACAGACGAAATGTAGCATGCATATTTAAGTTAACGAACAGACAACTACGTCTATAAACTACTTGTCTGTAAGACTTTGAGTTCTTTCCCTTCGTCGCAACTCAACATAGGCTTTACAGGTTGTAGTTTTTGCTGTTTAACGTTCAGCTTCAAAGGAGTGGAACGATTGGTGTATAATGTGACAGCATTTCATGTGCTAATCTTTCGACATACAGCCAGCGCCACCATATAACTAGATTGAGAGAGACTACACTGCACTTGTGTGTTGGTTACATGTTTGAATCGATAGTTCAATTTTCACATAAGTAGCGGTTTTTTCCTCTTTTGAAATTGCCGTTTTGTAAAACGGTTAAACCGTCATTGTACATCTACGAGAAATTTCTCACAGATATCTAGATAATTAAAGGCATTTTTTTCACAAAGTCGCTGACATTAACTATAATCACAATACATATTGGCGTTTTCCACAAAAGATAACACACAACACAACGAAGCTATTGTCTTCAATCCTTCAATACTGTGCCTTAGAACTCCGGGAAAAGACAACCTGATAGAGTAAATGTCATGAAAATGTCAGGTGGCCGTCCCAGATGGACCATAAAAGTGTTTTGAGAAGTAAGGTTGCTACTGAAATGTTAGATAACGTGGACTTACTTCATGAAAATATAAATATCAATATACCTCTTATTTAATATTAATCGAAAATCTTTCAAAATTACTCTATGACATTATGAGCATCATCAAAGTAAAAACACAATGCAATTCAAAATGGAAAGTATAATTTATAACAAAAGGAAAGCATAATAATAGTATCATGGTCGAAAGTAGAGATAATTGGATATGTGACTATTATTCTTCACAAACTAGTACTGAATGAAACCATTATTGTGACATCAATGCTATTAATCCAATACAATCGCTGTTATAACATTGATAAACAAATTACATCTTTCCTAGCTCTTATTTTGCTTACATTCTGACTATTGGAAAAGTGTGTTGGTCAATTAACAAATAAACAAATTGTATATAAACAATTGAATGCCGATACATTTCTGTTGATCTTTTGTTTTGTTTGAGTGTGTGTGTACTTGAAATGACCCTTTAGTTTTTGTCTCAATTTGTTATTGGGCAATTTGACATTTAAAATAAACATTGATGTCCCCGAAGCCATAACCTTCGTATCCCTTCTGAACCATTTTTTGAACTCGCTCCATTATCATACATGTATAAAGTCTGACAAATCAAAGGCCCGTATTGTTACCATGGCAGTGGATAATAACAATCATGTTGGGTTGAAAAGTTGAATATAGGTTGAACTTATTTTTCTTTGGCTGAACGGACGCAGAAGGCGGAAAACAATGTAAGAAGTTACAATCGCAAACAATAATCTATAAGCATACAATTAATTGATCAATATTTTATTGAAGTCCTTTGATAGTTCTCTAGATTGAGTGATATTGTTGCTGGATTATTGAAGATATTGATTATGGATTTGTGTTTTAATAGTGGGCAATATCACTGTTTGGTAAATACGTGTTTTGAATAGAAGACAACTGTTGGTGTAGATGTTAGTATTTGTCAAAAGTATTTGGAGAGAGAGAGGGGGGAGAGAGGGAGGTAGAGAGGGAGAGGGGGAGGGGGAGAGAGAGATAGAGAGAGAGAGGGAGAGAGAGAGAGAGAGAGAGATAAACTCAATATGAAATGCTGAAAATACACGTCGATGATAAATCGTTGTTCGTTTACAAAATGATTTTACATTTGAAATCAAACAAAGTGTAAAACCGATAGAAGCGGAGATGAAAATGTAGTTTAAACTTCGAACTTACATAGAAATAGGCGACATGAAATTTATATTGCGATTGTCATATACATGTATGTAGATTATGATGTCCCGTTTACAGGCGACAGTTTGGAACCATTTCAAACCACTAAGCCAATATATTGAGTTGTTCGCAATGCAATGGCCGCATAATACAATTATAGCTCTGAAGAAAAACCGGTCTTAACATTGACCCGATTTATATAGAAGCCAATTTAATATAAAGCTTTTAGGAAAATGGTTCCCAACAGGAAGCTTGGCTCTTTTGAGTTTGTCAATGTCAACAAGCACATATATTTAATGGAATCCAATATGTAAGACTTCAAAGAGATTGGGACATCACAATATTAAATAGACAATATCCAGTAGACGATGTCGAGCCATGTACATACTGAAGGACAATAGCGGCCATTTGTAATTGCGCTCGCCGCTGCATCACAATAACGTTTCATTAATCTTGATTGTGTATAGAATTTGTAATCCACATTTATTTCGACGAGAATGGTAATTTTCCGGATATATTGTTCGGAACACAGGTCAAATTTTAGTGTCATTAATCCTGACCTCAAGTGCGTTTGTCTGTAGGCGTTATATGCACTGATTTCAAATAAGGCATGGCATGGGAACTGACAATGTGAAAGATTAACCAGATGCAATCTGACCTGAACTAATAACAAAGGCCAAGTTTCATAACGAAAGCAAGAGGTTCACATACGTATATTCATAGTAATGATATTGGTAATCAAAAGTATCAACAAGTACATATTAAATTTGCGAGCTAGTTTGATCAATACGTAATTTTACAGGCATAACAACATTGCCTAATGGTATATGTAACGGGTGACATTAACATGTAATCATCACTTTGCCTCCCTTGATAGTTGGCAACGCTCGGTGTAGTGTAATCAGTATCAGTTCAAGAATGCAAAATTAAGAAATAAAACAGTTCTATGCTTAATGCAAATACAGATGACCTTCTATTAGGTAACTACTTATGTCCAACTATGCTTGAATGATTTGAAACAAAGATATCATATCATTTAGATAAGTACATTGAATTGTTCCAGTGTTTAATATCGGTCAAAAGGGGATGGGATGTTTTTAAAGTTGAAATAATTACTTATTGGTGTAGAATAGGCCAGAGAGAGCATACCTATCGAGGGCCGAACTTGTGATTTATCATACATATAATCCCGCACAATATTCATTAACTGAAAATCGGTTGTGACATCATGACTTGACGTCAGAAAACAACGACGTGACGTCAGCATTCAAGGACATCGTTAAAAGATTACAGCTTCTGTTGTTCAAATGTTAACACTAGCCTTTCAAGTCAAAACTAAATATTGTTTGTTTGTTTGATTAATTAACAGCTATGGTAATGTAAGGGCGGCCTCCCATGCATGCGGTGTTAACACTAGCCTTTCAAGTCAAAATTAAATAAACAGCTTGGACTTCTATGGATACTTTAAGGTAAGAACATGTATAAGGGAGAGCCTATCTAGCACTTAGTGTTGAATGTCGATGGTACTGTTCATTTAAAACAGCAGACCACTGTAACTGTGCATACCATGGAAACCAGAAACGAGAAAATAAAGCTTTTTCCCGTCTCCATATGTCCATGCCGTAAAGAAAGTTAGATTTCTTATTCAATTAAAAAACAGACGATTAAAAACTTCAAACTATCCCTGAAATGTTGATAAACCAGGTGATATTTCAAAGCGAACTACTCCTACCATTTCGTAATATTAATTCTGCCGCGACATATTACCACAAACCATTCACCACTGGATCATGAGTTCGAATCCTATGTGAAACAGTTGTCATGTACCGATCGCTGGTCGATGGTTTGCAACCGGAGTCCTTAGAAGATCGGACAAATAACATTGGCAGTATGTCAATAGTATGATCCAAGCATTGCTCATATGTGGTGTGTCTAAATCTGTGTTGCCAAGATGATGAACATGACTCGTAAATCTAAACTTTATAAGTTTTTTTTTATTACACTTGGTGCAATCTAATGCATTCAGAAACATATATGGTTGCATTGGGAACACTTAAGTAACCGTCTGTTGCCATAATACAAATACGATTTCAACTTCCTTTATAATTACAACTTATTTATGGATAACTCTGTTTGTAATGAAACAAAATATTTTCCCATAAAATGAGATAAATAAATGTATTTTATACCGGTCTTTGGTTTAATCCAGTGATCAGCAGTAACGACATCTAATCAAATCTACACCAACCGAGTTACTGCTCTCTCTGTTTAATGTAACAACGAAATAAATCAATGCAACAAGCTGCCGATGTAAAAGTATTGGAGATCCGCATGTTGATGTAGAGAACGACCCCCGGTATCAGAGAGACCACAGCTGTCGAAGGCCGCGTGTATATAATCGCTTTCTCAGTTTCCACAAGTGCCAATTCCCATGAGACGAAAGTGTAGGCTGGTAGACTGATCTCAAATAATATCATTAATATCTATTGGGGATAATAACATTCGTGATCGCGCCGTCACAGGACGCAAGACACAGAGGAAGGATGGTAGTGTTATTCTACATTACCAACCGAAGTTAGTCCAAATTTGTTTATCACAATGCATTAAAAACTTCTTGTTGATCAAAAGATTACGGAATTCACGCAAAACATATGCTTTCAGAATACACTAAAATGCATGATAAAATTCAATATTCTGATTAATGTCATTTTCTCACCGTTTTTGTAATTCTCAATAATGTTTAATCACATGTGGGAAGAAATGAAAGATTTCTTCACGGTTGCCCTTTTAGCAAGCACAATATTGCACTTAAAGTCTCGTATAACGTTGTCTTATTTCAAGCAATTTGATATATTTATGTAAACCGACAATTTAACATTTTGAAAAAAAATAAATCTTCCTGTGCTTTGTGTTTATAAGAGGGTGTTTAAAATACCTGCCTTTATATATCGACTTCTTAAGTTAAAATGTCTGACGACTTTTCATTATTCAAATTTCTTCTCCGCTATTTAGCTTTGTTTTAGTCTCTCTGTGGTTTTTAAAGAACTCAATACCGTATTGTAGGATGTTTTTTTTTTTTTTTTTTTTTTTTTTGCAAATGGAATCTGATAAGAGAATATCGTTTAGGTTCTTTACTGTATATGTCATCCTGAATGTTGCATAATTGAATTTTATTGTTCCTAGATTCTACTTGAAAGTATAAATACAAGCATGTGAATCATTTAGCAGCAACTGTTTGTCGCCATGTTGTTCTTTTTTTCGTGCATAAACTCTCAATGAATATTCACCTTCCATTTGACATTTCCATCCCTTCCATAGCAATAAAACGACATATAGAAACTATACATATATTAGAACACCATAAAAAGTTTTATAGTTTCAGATGGCTATTTTTCTTAACAATTATCTGAACTTAAGTCTAGATTTGTGGTCCATTGTTTTCTTAAAGTGACTACAGAATGCAAGCCACGTTCTTGTCGCGTAAATCGTAATTTCTGTAAGATCGATATGCATAAAGTCTCAAGCTAATGAAATTAGTTTTCTCTACATAAGAACTCCGTGTTTTCTGATGATGAATCATATAATATTAGCATCTGCCAGATTATGATTTCTCATTCTTATACTTGAAAAGGCTTTGTGAATAAACCAATCATATTTTTATAAATTAAGTTAGATATTTCAAAACCACGATGCATCCAATCTCTCTTGTCATATTAATTTTCAGGAAATACATGAACAAGGAGGAAATATGTTGCCTTACGCAAAAATAATACCATAAAGTGGTTCTCGATATTTCTTCCATACAAAATTGCATAATGCCGGAAAACCAAACACAAGAATGCGAATCGACAGCGTAAAAAGCAAACTCAGAACGAAAACAGCAATGGTAAAATTAATTAACTGTTGTCGGAATAGGGGAAATGCCGGAAAGAAATGCCACCCTTTTATTGTTCTTTGTTTTTGTAAAGTACGTGCATATGCATGAGAAGCACACAGAGCGATGAGATGGGGCATCACTCGGAATATTGATTCCTGGGGGACTTCAAGTAATTAGTTCCAAGATCTGGACATTTAGCTCTAGGGCTAACGCAAATTGGTCAAATTACTATTACCAGTGTTAACCTATTACCTAAATTAGTAGCTCGTATAAAAAGGTATTGGATCAGTAAAGACAAATTAAGACAAGGACAGACCTGTTTGGAGTTCGTAGTAACTATCTAAAGGCAGTAAATACTATGTAAGTTTAATGTTACCATACTAATTGCCTTTCTATTTCCAGTTGGTGATTGCGAATGGTCATTATTTAAGTTCCGCCCATCATATCCACGTGTCGAATATTGGTGCCAAACGCTAGTTCTAAATTCCAAAGTAACCAACTTAACACACATTGGGAAGATTAAATATAGGGAGTCTTTTGTTCATGGGATCTTTTGTTTCGCAATGCATTTCCAAGAAACCGTTCCGTCTTTGCATATCACAGATGTATACCTATTTCGATTAGGACCATGTCATAGTAAGCAATATTTCTATATATAATATAGAACGTTATAGTGATAACAAAATGATGCAATAAGCATTGCGTACTCGAAAAGGGCAGACAACTCTGTAGTATGCAAACACAGCATAGCAATAAGGCATACACAAAGGCAATCAACTTTCAGAAAGAAAATATCCCATGGGCTGTCGATTAAGCAAACTAAGCAAATCAATTTTAACTTTAATCTTAAAAAGAAATTCATAAAGAAATCGATGTGTAGAAAGCGAAGAGCGATACATTGTTCTCTTCGTGCAATCAAAGTCTTCAAATATTAACATTTCATTCACTATAAAGTAACAATGTGTTTAATGTAAACGTGTGTAACGATTGGTCGGTACATTATGTACAGTGTATTTGTGATCTGGTCATGCCGGTACGGACCTAAATACAACACACATATACCGCTCCATTACTATATTTACATTCTAGACATTTAGCTAACAGTAATTTTAGTAAAAGCCTTCTCTGGTAAGTAATGAGTCCGAGTCAATGAAATGATATTGACGGACCGTCCATTTCAACAATTATATTTCATTTGTGAAATTGATTCTGAGCTATTCACCAAGATATTCAAAGTAGACTGCCAAGCGTATTATTGACAGTTGAAGAAATGGGGAATTATCACACCATGTGGCATCAATTGTATTTATGATCATCGGATCAGGATGATGCGTTTTAAAACGCTGATGGAAAACTAAATCATTCGCTTCATACAATTAACTTTGATCACACAGTCATTTAATTCTACACCCAAACTGATGTTTTCGTACAACTTTTATCATAATTACTGTTTTATTCATTAGAAAAGGCTTTGGTTTTTTTTTCTTCTCGTGATAAATTAAACTGTATGAACAAGGATAGTGATTGTATTTCATGATGTCATTCAGTTTTCACTGTTAGACTAATGTCTGATTAACGTTGATCATCCGGCCGTGGTTACAAAGCATATGATATTTTGAAGACAAATGAAAGGTATATGTTACCTGTTTATTAGATGGCTGATAAACACCATTGTCAAATAAGGAATACAGTTTGATTCATAATTCAAATGGATATATACCACTGTGATATAGTTCATACCGATTTGTTCCAGAAATATTTCATTTAATATATTTATCGTGATATATCAAAGTATCGTTTTTTATGTAAAATGGAATTCTTTATAGGCCAAAGTTACAAAAGACAATTTTCCTTCAAAACAATGCAATACAAATACAATTTGTTCAATTATAAACCTCATTCATACTCATTTAGGCATATCGTAACGCTTACCTCACCTGGTTTTGTCAGCAACATTACCATACATTTTTACATAACTTGCCCTTTCAGCTATGTCATAGGGTCATATCATTGATGTCAAAAGATAAGTGTGGGATAGCAATAGTATGACGTCACATGTAATTTTGACGTCATAGCCAGTATAAGTTACTTTCCACGATTGTCTCGATAGACGCAAACGATACACACGAGTCTGTCTGTCTTTATAGAATTGACATTGAAAATTGTGTTTAAATTTACATTTAATATTCAATGTACATACATATCCACTCGTCTAAGATCCTCTATAATGATGTTATATAATATTGTATATATACCTTATGTATGTATAAAATATTAAAATGTATATTACTTATAAAGCCAGATTTAACTTTTATTCGTTGACATCCATTTACATTGTGAGTTATGTGGTTATTTTTTGGAAATATCTTATTAAGCTTTCGAAACGAGAAAAAAACTCATTTTAAGATAATTATTAAAACAAACAGGATGTGTGTTAACAAAATCATCTATCGGCAGAGTATGTTTGTTATCGGTTTCAGCAAAATAAGTACCATCCACTAGTTATAGTACATTTGCATTACAAAGTAGCGTTACGTAACTATGAGCTCATTAGAAAGTCTGTTTTATTCCATGTAACTAGGCTTCAATATGGAACTCATTAGCGTCTCGATACGGCCTTGTTCAATTATGCAAACACAACGTTGGCAGTATAAACGTTTATTTGAACAAAACGGATTTCTACAGAATTATTTTTAACCACAAGCGGATACAATCCACGGATATCGGAATCTTTGATGTTAAAATTGCATAAGTCAATGTATTAAAGGGTCAATATATACAGCGGGGTCGGATGGGTTATAGAACATTACACGTGTCAAATTGCAATTAGAAAATATTCTTAGAAATGTCAATGAAATGTCCAAAATAGAAATGTTTCAAAGCATCGCCGTTATGGGTTCGTGTAAGATACAAATCTACTATGCTGTTACAATAACGTTACCAGCATGGGTGAGATGTACATCTGATTGGATAAAGAAATCTTTATAGGATCATACAATTAGCTTGATCCGCAAAGGCAATGTAATTTGATAATTACTATTTTGCCTCGCGCCTTCAATTTATTTTAACAACAGCAATAACTGTGATATATAGCAATTAACACTTTGACGCTAATTGTAATTGATATAAAGTATGAATTTCAATTGATACAACCGCTCAGTTTTTTACATTCAATATATAAGCTATGGGTTTTTCTATAACATAAATGAACTATTATTTTTTACATCGGATGCTTAGTATCTTATTTGAGTACACAACGTAACCGTTATGCATGGTTGATTTTTCCACGAAGAAAAAGGAATTAATTTATTTCATATCTGATCGAATAAATAGATATTACAATTAAGATATCACAATGATAAACAAGAACAACCACATGTTCCGGTTGTGATCATATCATCATATCAACAGTTGCGCCAGAAGTGCCATATCAGTAACAAAATGGCGGCTGTTTACTAATTGATTTCGTCTTTTATGAGATACCCGGAGTTGAAGTGAGGATGACTTTGGTGTATTATTCCCCAGGCAATAACATGTTGCTATTTGTACTCGACAAAAGTACCTGCATGCTTCGGTATAATCCCGGGACACCTGTGATAAGCTTCAATACAATTGTAAGCATCCTGTTTGAACATAGTGTATCTACATCAGCAATTGCATGATCATTCTCCCATAGAACTGACTTATATAGCAACGATTCATGAACATTCTCCCATAGAACTTAGTTATACAGCAACGATTTATGACCATTCTCCCATAGAACTTAGTTCTACAGCAGCGATTCATGAATATTCTCCCTTAGAACTTAGTTATACAGCAACGATTGATAAACATTCTCCCATAGATAGTTATACAGCAACGAGTGATGAACATTCTCCAATAGAACTTAGTTATACAGCAACGATTCATGAACATTCTCCCATAGAACTTAGTTATACAGCAGCGATTCATGAACATTCTCCCATAGAACTTAGTTATACAGCAGCGATTCATGAACATTCTCCCATAGAACTTAGTTATACAGCAGCGATTCATGAACATTCTCCCATAGAACTTAGTTATACAGCAGCGATTTATGAACATTCTCCCATAGATCTTAGTTACATGATATACGAACATTCTCCCATAGAACTTAGTTATACAGCAGCGATTTATGAACATTCTCCCATAGAACTTAGTTATACAGCAACGCTATATGAACATTCTCCCATAGATCTTAGTTACACAGCAACGATCTATGGACATCCCTCCATATAATTTTGCTAAAGAGCAACGAATTATGAACATTATCCCATATATATTAGACATACATCGCAGATGAATAAACACACGCCCATAGAAGTTAGTTACAAAGCAGCGGTTTCTGAAAATTCTCCCACATAAGCTATACCGCAACTCAATTCATTAAAACTTTCCCGTTTAAGTTATTTTCACAACAGCGATAGATGAACCATTGAAGTTTTATAGCAATGCTTAATGAACACTTTTTCATAGAGGTATGACTTAATTATAAGTTAATTTCGCCTAATACGACGCATATAATATAAATGATTGTATCATAGCGATACTTTGAGGGTTATTATATAAGTAACAAAGGAATTAATTGCTGAATTCACTACAGAGAAAGCATTGTATCAAGATTGTCACTACAATTTTTTGTCAATAACTATTTGTATAATATCTTACACAGTTTTAAGTGATATGGATCGGGTTTAAATGTTGTTGTAATTGTTTTTGGATGGGCACTTGTCATAGAAATACCAGCACTAGTCCCAATGGAGCTCTGTAAGTATTTATACACACAAGTCACTCAAAACACTCATAGCTGTATGCTCTTTTGACAAATGTCAATGTTTGCTCTCTGCGATTGTAAAGGTTCTTCAAAGTTAATCAATAGTTTCATAGGTCCGTGTCATGACATCGAAAATGGCACTTATAACTCCCAGAAACATGTTTTCAATTCATTAACAGTTTTGTTCATGTATCAATTGAAATATTATAGATATGGATATCTCATTCAAATATTTATTTTAGTACAACACTTTTTAGTATCGCATGATATAATCGAGGAATATCATGTCAAAGTTTGCAATGCACTTCATAGAATGTAGTTTTGACGTGAAATATTTTCCGGTTAATGAAGTTATGTTGATATCAGATGGTTCAGTAAACCTACACTTTTATTATTGAATTAGATCAGGAAAAGTGTTGCACCGAATAACACTTATAAAATGTATATAGCATTTCTCTGATGGATCGTACAGATGTGGGACTAAAACGGAATATTTAATTTACCATTACTGATATGAACATCCATCTATACAAATATACAGAATATTAATGTCCATATCGATTATATACTATCATTTGCCAGGTTTTATACTATGTGACACCTGTGATGTCAGCTCGGGTCAATAATTATTCATGTGTACATTTTTATCCAGCTTTAACTTTTAGACCCTCCACAGACCAGCCCACAGGATAACACTTCTGCATTAAAGTTATATGTGCCGTAACTGGCCGAAAATTTGAACATGTTATCTTTTCTTCGATTATCTATTTAAAACCATACGTTTTAATGAATAAAGCTGTGAAAATCATTCAAATGAACAGAAAAACATATATAATGCCTTAAAAACGTTAGTTGAAACACATAGGTTATGCACTATGAATTTCTTGTTTTGTGCATGTATGCCTTATATACGTTTAGATGGAGACATACCTTCAGAAATCACTTTACAATTACTAATAATACTGTAAAAATGTGCAATGAAATTATGGACAACAATATGGCTTCATTGTCTGACCGTATGAACTCATTTCACTACACTGAAGATGTTAATATATTGATTTTCGGCAGTACTGCCAAAAATCATTTTCAGCTCTCTTTTGTACTTGTAAAACTAAAACCTATACATTGAAAGTATTGTTATTCTCAAAATGTTGGTAACTTTTGGAGTTGAATAACATATTAAAAGCTCTTCTTGATTCGTGACTATGAAAAATACGGCACATATAACTTTAAATGTTGTGCATATCCAATTAGGTTGAAATTGTTACAATCGTTGAATAAGACTTTGAGGAAGTTGAGTATAACTGTTTTATATTTAGACCTTCAACTACTGGTACTTGTTATTTTATTGGCAGTCATTTAGGTATCACAAACTAGCACATAACAGTACAGAACATAGCGTACTACTTGGTAGCAATAGTATATTAGGAAAAGGCAGATGTACTGCAAGATCGGGGATCGAACCTGCGATTCCCTATTAATGATCTCAGGTATTATACTTTTACTTGTTTGCAACATACTGTATATGATATCATCAAGTTATGTCATATATATAATTAATAAGCAGATGGCCTTATACCATTTATGTACTCAACCTGTTTCAACTACAAATGTATTCAACCTTAATAAATTGTCATATGTGCGTTTTTTAGTTTACATTGTAAAACCTGCCTGCATTTATTAAATATTTTAATTCATTAACTAGCTCATTTCGACAAAAAAAAATATGTGTAAATTGACTACTTGATATGAAAAACCAAATTTCATTTGTCTTGTGGATGGACGTTATAGAAAAGTTTGAAGATTTACATGAACCATAAAAATGCATGAATGAAATATTAAAATAATGATTAAGATCTTAATATGTTGAATCTGTATACTTACGGTCAGTAAAGACAGTGACCAATCCGGCCATAATATAACACCACACAAACGATGTCCATGCCATGGCAGTGTTGTTAGTGTCCAAAGAATACAGAACGAATATCCAAAACTCGAATATCACCATACACTGACGAAGAAAATGATTCTGATATAGACATACATTTCAATACTAAATGATTCCATAACGTTGAAAAGAAGCAGTCTTCATTAAAAATAAACGTCTTTTGAAATAAAGGGGCGGGGCTTCCCAAAGGACTTCACTGATTAGTTGATAATCTATCAGCGCGTGCACTGTGCGAGTGCCTTTCTGAGTTCCGCTGATTTAAAATGTGTGTGTGTGTGACTTTCTTATGTTGGAGTTGATGGCCCGCCCGTCCTTAGCAGACTATTGGATTTAAACATCAGATAGAACGCTATCTAGAGCACCTCCAATATTCTCAATCAATCAAGAATCAGTTCAACATCGATTGCACACAGAAGGCACATCCATTCTGTATCGTCCAGTGGCGAATTCGGCTTTCTATAATAACGTGCTAAATAGGAATACAATATTTCGAGAACTTGAAGAAAACATCTATAGTTATTTCATACTATTGAAGGCACACTGATTTTATCAGCTCAACCGTAAACACATCTTACACATTCTTCTGATTAAGCAATTTACATCCTTCGAATAATAAGTCCATAGAGGTGGCGAAAAAACAGCGTTAATTACACACACAAATTAAGCTATAACTCCGAAACAAATGAGAAAGACACGCTCCCGCAATCAGCAACACGCTTATCTAATGTATCTACAGTAAGCGCTGGCATTTGAGTTGGTACATATTTTCTGTTGGAACTCCAGCAGCAACGCAAGGTGTATACTCATCAATATAGGCGAACCTGGAATAGGGTGACTTGTTGACATACACTGGAAATCGATCCAGTTGTTTCGGTTATATTTAGTTTAATAACTTGTAACCCAGAAGGTGTGAAGTCGGAAATCAATAAAAAAGGTTCCAAATTTAAAACACGGATACCTGGATTTATAACTACTCTTATTAAACTGATAATTAAAGCACAAATATATCCTTATTGTATACTTTCCACCATGCGTCTGAAGTTTGGAATGTATCGACGTCTCCTGTTTTTACAAGAGGCCAGCACTGTCACGGTGTAGTACTAACCCCGAGATGGGTATAAAGACAAAAGCAGCTACTGGAATGGTAGTTATATACTCAGTCTATGAGGATGTGAACGCAGTGTGGTGACACGGCAGAGTGGTTCCCTTGTGGGTAGGCTTCAGCGCTATACAATCCGCCCTAGGTGACAAGCCTTTAGGCGATGCTGAAGGATTAACCCGTTTAGCGGAATCGCACATGCGACCTTATCTTGCACGCGCTGTCGTCTTCGATAATTGATTACAATTTTTACCACCATGTAACGTTAATCACATATAATAGTCAAAGTGGGAGGAAACAGGATGACATATGTACTGGTGGAGTGGTATCAACGGAATATCCGTAGGAATATACCCATACCGGGTGTCAGAGGAGTGCCCCTTTCAAACATCAAGGGCAGACCTAAATGATATTCGATATATAACTGCTGTGTGAAGTCACAATAAAATACACTGAATACAGTGCCAGATTTCAATTGATAAATATATTTTATATTTTATTGTTATAAATTTAGACAGCCTTTTAGGCCTGTTTGTAAGGATGAAGGCCAAACATTGACTTAAAACTGACACATAATGCCACCTGGTACAGGTACGGAAGCTTTTCCAGTGAATTTCCTCGTCAGTTTTAATCGATAATCAAACTAAACGTGTTAGCAAAGTCTGCCTCGGTTGTATCAGGCTCATGTGTTCATAACTTGAAAGACATACTAACCATGCTTGCTTCACATATTGTCATCATTCGCTCAATGTCAGTAATCTGCCGGTCTTTATCTGTCAACACAGCGGCTGATGGCTCATTACACCATCTGAATGGAATAAATGGTTGTGTATTGTTTCGCGCAGCTGATTCCTAACATTTTCAGACATTGCATATATTAGCTAATGTCATAAATAGTCTGATGGTTATATTGCTATGACACGATTGAAATGACTCGGGTGTCCGATTAACAATGACGTAAATAAAACATGCGTACAATGTATATACATAGCAAGGTGTGTTATGTATTGCAGGAAACACTCAGTTGGATACACTCGGGTATGAACAGCTTCAGCGACAGAATAGATTATGTATTTCTAGAACAATCGTGTTTCCATAAAAATATTACCATGCTGGTGATATGTTGATAAATTTGCTAGATATATTTTCATTCTTTACACTACTAACTATCAACATCCGAGTGAAACGGAATAGAAACTAATCCTTGTACCACGTGATACATGAAAACGTTTGCACGGGACTGTTGTTTCTATTGCGAATGGTATGACGCTAAAAGGTGATATCCCGCGTTAACGTCATTTCATCGGGAAGATTACAAATAGTTATTTTCCATCACCACTGGAGATACTAATCCCGCACATACGGTATCGGGTGATAACTAGTGGAAATACGAGAAGGCGTTAAAATATATCAAATGATATAGTTTAAGCTTAAACAAATGGTATCACCCCATTTTTAACATTATAAAAGTCTTCAATGAAACCAAAGCCTTTTGTCGTCCACAGGACATTATGGTGATCACATTAGTCATAATTATTAATGTTTATCATTTGTTTCCATATACTGTAAACAAATGTGTTTTTGTGGTGATTAAAATTCGCGTTTTGATACATTAAGCCTTTTTATGGCAATAAATATATTTTGCGGTTGAGATTCGTATTGTTCTAAAGTGTATACAATTATTTATGGGATTTCTAGATAATTACCTTGATATTAACGACTAAATAAGTTGGTATACAGTAATAACATGATATGTATTATCATTTCTCTTTTATGAATATTCACGTCAAATACCGCCCATAAGTTGTAACATTGTTATACCATTGTATGACCACATAACATCCCCTGCGAGACGTTGATGAATTATTCATGAACATTAATGAATATTTCATGAATTATGCATGAATAAAATTCATGAATATTCTTAAATTACTCATGAATATTTTCATGCAACTCATGAACTTAAAACTTAAAACTTAGGAAAAAAATAGGTCATGAACATTCATAAATCATTTCATTCATGAATTCATTAACATTCATGAATCTCTTGTATTCAAGAAATCATGAACATTCATGAACAACACATTCATGAAAATAAAAATATAAAAAGTTCATGAATATTTTAAGAATATTCATGAACTTAAAACAAACAAGAACTACAACTAACACAAACAATCCATAAATATTCATGAAATGACATTAACTGGAACAATTTATGAATATTCATGAACTTGAGTCGTGTTCATGAAGTTTAATGAATGCAATTTGGAGTCAGCAGCATCTAAACTTCATGAACTCTACTGGGGGTCCAGAATTGAAATTTCTATCAACCAATGACAATTCTCTTGGATTCAATTCAATATTTGATGAAACAATTCTTATGACAATAAATATATTCCATATAATAATATACTGTACCATAAGAAGATCACCAACAAGTTACCGTGTTCATTATATCTCCATACTGCCACAGATAAGTGCTAACAACATCTGTTTTCATGACAGTGATACATAGCAATCAGTTTCATAATGCATTCCAAGTAAATGAGTATTTGTCCAAAATAAACCTAAAGTTGTAAAGCATGATAGTTTATATGGACAATATAATTCAATAACATTTGACAAAATTTCACAAACCGATATCTATCCATATTTATTATAGCAATATCAGTGTGCAACAATATCACGTTGAAGAGAAATGCAGATAAATCAAAACTCACTGTAGAGTTCATATGTGCTTAAAGCAATCCAGGAATGAAATAATCCGTTCATTTATGTACCCAAACTTCCATTTTAAGTTGAATAATGTTCTCCTTCGTCATGCCAGCAAATACAGCAGCCGTTTTGGATTGTGACTGTTTTGGGCGGGAAATATATATAGAAGTCATGTGATTCATGTGGTCATTCATTAAAATTCATCAAAATGAATGAAATAGCATGTCAAGAATTATTCATGAAGTTTTATGCGTAACTGATATTCATTAAAATTCTTTAAAAAATAATGAAACATTTTCATTCATTTCGAAGAATTTAATGAATTTTAATCATGCATAAAACTTCATGGATAATTCTTGACACATTGATCATGAATAATCATGAATATTTCATGGATTAATAAAACTTCATGAATAGTTCATGAGAGTCATTTGATGAATGTTCATGAACTTTTTTCATGAATCATTTCTGAATATTCACGATGCCATGAATACCATCTCGCAGGCGATTTGCTATGTAAAACACACCGGTATTGTAGGATAATGAATCGTTGTAAGGGATATACTACGGGGCACCAAATGGGACACTTGTGTTTTTGTAAAGAAAGAGTTTGTGCAGACAAAAATCAATATTGTTCAACAAAAATTAATTCAGATTAACAAAATTAATAATATATTACAACAATAGGTTTTGTTATACAAACAATCTGTCAGTGGACAAAAGTCATGAAGAAATTTAATTTTGAAGACACATTTTGAACACAAAATTTAATTCTGTCTTTGACCTTTACAGTACCTGTAAGCTGCTAACCGATTGGTTGAAACAGTTCGCTCATTTTTTGACGGAGGGTAACCAGACTTGTAATGACACATTGGTTTAATAACGTGTGCGCGTACCATACCAACGGTCACTATATCCAATGAGAGGTTACGTAACAACATTGTGATGAGACAGTTCATTTACAATTTACATATATCCAATCTGGATTCGGTGACAAAATTGACTTTTGTGACACAAAATTGAATTTTGTGTTCAATTTTCACTTTTGTCTAACAAAATTCAATTTCGTCGACAAAAATGAATTTTATCATGACAAATATGAATTTTGTATGCTGGAAGATAGTTTTGTAACACGAAATTGATTTCGTTATTTCAGAATTCAATTTTGTGTACACAAATTATTTTTTGATTACATAAAGATAAAGTCCCAATCGGCGCCCCGTAATGTTCCGTCTTTTGATAAAACAGAGTTACTTTTCTTGTTGGTAGGTTGTCATTGTGACGTCATTATTTGTGAGCGAAATTTTCGTCGTTTTCTCTGAAAAAGTATGACGTTACGCTCGCAAACACGCGACGTCACAATTAATACCTACCTGTAAAGACAAATATCTCTGTAATATGTAAATACAGAATATAAGCTGAACGAAATTCCGGATTTAAGTACATGTAACTTATCAAGAGCGTCATCTGTTTAAATTTACAGTGTAATCTGTTCATCGCTACAACATTACACCTCAAGGCTAACGTATCCAATCAAAAACATGTTCAATCAATCTGATATGTTGTCGCCTTACAATTCTGACTTTGACAGAAAATTAATCCGGCCGCCATTTTCGTTTCCATCAATTAGTATCTTTCACAAACAGACATTACGTACATCTATGTCTCTGGGACATGTCTCGATGATTTTTTCCAGTAGTGTTTATTTCTCATTTGACAATTAATATTACATTAACAAAACAATGGAAACAATGATTTCAGAATAAATAAACTACAGACTTAAAATTCGTTGTTGTCTTTAAGTCATTGTTATACCTTGAGTACGAGGACCTGTGGGTGATTTCGGTAGAAGTAACGCAAACAATACCAGGTTTGAAGTTGGTTACAATGGTTTGCTGATTATTTCGCGGGAAGTAGATTTAATTTTGCCGTAAACATATCTGCGTGTAAATGTAGTTCAACAACGAGTAATTTATTGTTAAATTATCTATATAAAAATATATAGAAATATGAATTCAAAAAGACATTCAGTAAATAGAAAGGCATTCAAAAGCTTCATTATTAAAATCATTTATTAACAGTACACTATTTAAACATTTAACATTGAAGATTTTCAATATATTTATGAGTGTCTCTTTGGTTATAAAGATATCAATACACCTTATACGCATATTTCGGAAAATACCGTTTATCTTAGTATGGCCTTCTTGAATATGGTTTAATTGCTGTAAAAACAGCCACACAAACTCGGAGTCATTAGATATGGACTTAATACCATACTCATAAGTGACACTTAAACTGAAGCTGGTGTCTATATTTTTTTTTTTTTTTTTTTTTTTTGAAAAGTAACTCACTCGTGTGAAACAATTTTATATCCATCAATCACTCGCAGTAAAACCTCCCTCTATTTATAGAATAAAAGTTTGTTGATTTTAAAACATAATAATGTCATATTTTACATACTTTATGTCACTTAGTTCAACATGTTTGCATCTAGGTACAATTGTAAATAGAATGCTAAACCAAATATAAAATTGCAATATTCCATGGGATATCAAGAGAAGAGCCGAGTGCCCAAATACAGCGTCCAGCGACTAGACCCATATTCCGCTGTCAGCTTGTCAGATTTATGAAAATGTCTTGTCTTGGCCTATGTCCTGAGAGAGTCGGTTGCACGTCAAATAGTGAGTAGAGATGATAACCTTTCACATCCTGGCCCGGAGACGATTTATGTGGCCCTTATCAGGAGCTCTCCCTAAATGCTGACCGTTTTATACGCCCGTGCTTTCCTTGGACCATTAAAATCCAATATAAATTTCCCGAATCGGACAGTATCCACTCAGGAGTTTGTGAGGCCTGGAACATTACGTGTCTCCTCTCCTTCCTTGCTCTCTATCTGTGGTTGTTCAATGGTCTTCCTTCCCTCGTTGCTGGTGTTTGTTCTGTGGAGCCAAACTAGGGAGCCAGCTGATTATACAAGATATCGAAGGCTTACAACAGTTGGGGAGAATATGTGATACATCAGCATGTACTAATGATCTCTACGTCTGTCTGTATCCTAACACGTAGCGTGGGACTCCAAAACCTAGACAGAAGTTCTGCATAGTGGATCCTACATGGGTGGTTAGGTAATATGAAATTTATCAAAACGAGTTCAGTATTTTGATATGCCACAAGCCTTTAAGCGAGTGGCATATCAACGTTTTTAACGAATTTGATAAATTTCATATTACATAGTCACGAGTGTAAGATTTTACTTATCACATAACTTATTTTAATAGAAGTATATGTGAAACTTTTGATTTCGTCTCAATATAAAACAGGATAACCGGCTCGAATGTGACATTTCTGTCTACTGAGACAATCATGTGACTTTATAATCATATAGAGTATGACGTCAAAAATGCATATGACGTCATATTAGTGTTATTACACATGTGTCTTACAATTCCGAATTTTCATATTACAGAGTTATCTGCACTTGCGGGTAGGTATTGATTGTGACGTCATATGTTTGCGAGCGTAACGTCATACGTTTCGGAGAAAATTACGTGAATTGCGCTCACAAAATAATGACGTAAGAATCGATACCTACCCGCAAGGGAGGTAACTCTGTAATATTTAAAGACGGAATAGGAGAGCTGTTGTGAGAAGTCCTTGAGAAAAAATATCCAGTATTAATGTAACACAAGTAAAAAGACAAATACTAAATTTAAACATGGATAATGATTCATTTTAAATTAAGCAGTATTTCAATATATCCGATTCCAATTTAAGTTCGCTGAATAAAATTAGACCCCGAATATACATCTACCGAAAAATAATTCCCCTGGAGTAAAACAACTTTTAATTTACTCTACACGCAGTACTGCTTTAATATTGAAATGCTTACAACCTTATATGGAATTTCTACGGTAAAAATAATGCTTCTGGTTTAAATATACATAATTCAATTTAGATCATGCAATTTCAATTTCAGCACCAATTCCAAAAGCAGTGCGTATGTACAGGATAGCTGAAATTGAGGCCGATGAAGCGTTTAACGCTGAGACTGCCAGTATCAAGAGAACACAGCACATACTTAAACTACTGTGACCTAATTATGTTTCATATTGATTGATTTAATGTAGTTTTTGTTGATTGACTAAGATTGACGGTATCTCAATAAAAGATCGCTTTGAAACATTGTAGAGATAGAAACCGATCATTGAACAGTGGTTTTAGTCAAGAGTCATTTACAAATCTAAACACTTAAAAGACAAAAGATAAACATCAGTAGAAAAAAACAAGATATGTTTAAATACAAATAATGTTTATCTAGATATAATCCTGTTTTGTATATTAGTTAAAGTAGGAATCGTACCTCTTTTCTACTATCTTTTATTGTTTTTTATATGTAATTTGTATATAAAAATAACAATATCTGTGGGACACCTATGCTTAATATTCAAATAAACTAATTCTAAATGCACTGCTATCAAATGATAATTGTTCTCATTCAAACATATAAGCAGACAAATAAGTATTTTTCTTCAATTCCAAAAGTAGCCTACTTTACACCATTACTACCATTGAAAAAATAGCTATTTATTTAGCCTCAAAATAAGAATATAAAAAATGTTTAATCGTGTACTCCATCGCACTATACCTTATTCATCATGAAATACTGATTTCGCGTGCATCAAAAGCAAATGAAATAATGTATTAAATGTAATGATATGTTTTCAAGTCTGTATATCGATCACTAGTCTGATTCGTTATTCGATAAAGTAACCATATTAACTTATTAGTAATATCCTTATTGGGTTGACCTTCTATTGGCAAAGCTGAAATTAGATTATGTTATTTTGATTATGTACACCTAAGAGAAAACACAGAAGTCGTGGGGACCAAATGCGTTACAAAAGTCAAGCTTGTATGTTTATTCAAAGTACTTAACGTAACCGAAGAGGATTTTGAATTTCACAATACATCTGTAAAATAGCGATAATGTTGTAGAGTCTGAGAGACGTTATGGGCTTTACCGTTAGCATAACCCTAATTAACAAGTAGTTGTTGACTATCACTACGCAAACGTTTAAGTAGCGAAATGAACCTTCATAGCTAACATTCAATTATATATGTTTTTTATTTTTGTATTTCATAGTGAGTCTTTTTAAAACCAACTGGAGCAGATTGCGCCAGCAGTTGCGTCACGGCATTAGGTTTTACAAGTAGCTGCACTAAACATTGGTTTCTTTACTTTTAAATACATATGGCGTCAGTAAATCACAAAACACAATAATGATATAAAGGAACACATTTAGGAAAAAAATTCATGAATGTCCTAATTATCGATTGCTGAATTATTCCGTTATGCAATGATCTTTATCCATCTGTGTCGGGTGATCGAGAAATACATCTCTTATTTAAAGAGATTCGACAATTGAAAGTGGCGATATTGGAATAAACTATTAAGAAAAGACATATAATAATGTTTGCAGTTAACATTCTATTGCTTCTGTATTTTAATGCCTACGACCAATAACAATGAGAAAAATATAATTTCATATGAGCATCCTTCGGAACGTCGAGTCGATATGTTAATTCGTGTGTGATATCTGTACTTACATTGTTCCTCCGTCAGTATAGACATAAAGTTCGCCTTACCGTCAGTATTAATGAAATTGTTTCACGTGCGAAAACATCAATCATCCTAAACGATCATGACACGTACGTATAGAACTTAAATTGGAAGTTTTGAACAATTTCTACATGTTTGATATAATTATCTGTTGATTGACGCAGGGGAACTCTCCCCCCTGGAGGTAATTTTAGCTTAAACAGGAAATTCATCGATAATTATTGAGTTGAACTGACATTAGTTCCGTGTTTGCAACAAACATCTGTAACGCGACTCATTATTCCCATGATCCTTGCTTGCTACAAGTAAGCCAGGGAGTCACTCCTGAATTTTTAAAACGGCACTTTTCAATAATGTATGCATCTGTGTATGTATTGCCAATTGAAATAACTCTTGGTTCATTTTACGGTTTCGTCCTTTAGAGCAGACAAATTTCCCGATGCCCTTTTCAGTAGGAAATTCTCTTTGAATGTCACTGGAGGTAATCATAATAAAACAACCGAAGGATTTATTATCTGACTGTATCAGATGTGGCACTGCATGGACGAAAACAGTCAAGGTTGTGTGTAAACTTACCTTTGTCTTGATGAACATCCCAGTGGAAGTTCTACTCAGTCTTTCTATTCCGTTTCTGTTATGGGTTTCAGGAACGCCTGCATTCTCGTTTTGCGTCCTGGTGCTGACTTCAGCTCGCATTGGCGCTTCTCGAACCCTCCTTATTTGTTTTAGTTCTCCCATCAGTATTTAGATGACTACGTACTACTATTTTCGACATGTGATCATCACATAACCTTCACAACTAAATTAGTTGTGTATGTCTATGTCAACTGTATGTATTCTAAAATCACACTAAACGCTTTAAAGCATACTGTATTTCGGCATACAATTAACATGCATTTTACGCACTAGAAATAACACAACTCCAATACATGTACAATAAACCAACCAATATTACCTTGGAATGTATATGTATCGTTTTCTTTCATTTCTTTGATAGGGATATTGCTTTTCATGAGGACACTGTATTTACCGTTATATGTATATATCACTGTTGTTTTATTGCTAACACAGGTCATAATACTTAACGGATCGACCGAACCTTCACCAATAGAGTACCAATGTACCCTTGTACGTTATTGACCTTACGTATGGACTTACACTTATGTAATTGAACCTGGTGTACAATATACGACTTGATCCGACTGGTCATTGATTATAATCATTGCATTCACCATGTTTTCGTATTTGATCAGAGACTTCTTTGAAACACTAGAACACAAGAAGTCAAGTAGTGACAAAAAAGCGCCATGCTGAACAAAAACACACTTGTAATAAAACTACATGTTTTTTACGTGCTACTCTTGCTGTCTACCCTAGTGAACTTATTGGGTCATAGTGATAGTAACCGTATCGGCGATTGTGCCCGCCATGCTGGTCATCCTTTTGCGTGAGTTGAATAGACACGGCGTCATGATTATTTTATTTAATTGCATGGACACTCCCGAAGTCTCTATCGTCTCGTGTTTAATTGTAGGATTGACTGGAATTATTCAGTGTGGTCGATTCAATGTCTCGCCAATATTGTCCATCAGTGCACTTGTCTTTGAAGTGCGTTTTCCTCGTTATCGACGCAAAGCGAGTGTGACCGACACGACCTGAAGTTCTGGTAAACGATGTGTGAGGTGCACTAAATAAACTAAGTCAGGAATTGTATTTATATACATATCAGAAAGAGAGAGATATTCGACTCCAATGAGGTTTTGAGTTATCTATTATTTACTTAATAAGATAACTAATCATTTAAGATAAACTGTGTTAACGACATACAATTGCCGTTAGCAGAAATCGTAATTTTACTTTTTCTGTCACACTGTTTTAGTTTTTTATCTTGCATGATTCCTCATTGTTTTTGAATTAGTAATGCAACACTACGCACACCTGTCAAAATACGTAGGCTTACAGTGAGCATTTGTTTTATTTTTGAAGTGGAATTACATAATGACAAATGGTTTATTATTGCCATTTTGAAATAAACATAATTCTTTTGGGTAAAATTGTTTCTCGGTTATGCTTATTCTACAACTATACATAATTAGTCTCAAACATAAAGATCACACCTCTACCCAGGGTTACCTTAACTTGAGCAATGAGCAATGATGTTTATGTTTATTGCCAATAAGAAATGTGAGATTTTGCAGAAACGCCCGATCCACATTTCCTGGTACCTGCGGCTCACGCACATTTCAATGATATTATTACAATTATATGGGGACGGGGTTCTGATTTTTTAGTAAAATTAGCACGGACAATCAACCATTTCTTTCTATTTTGCTGTCTATTTTTAACAAAAAATATCACATTCTATTGTAATGTCAAATCATTTCAATAAAACCTCTTCCAACGTCCATTTTGTTCGTTGATGGATTTTAAAACATGTACATCTGTCTAAAATGTGTATATTATCTTCTGTATTAAACAACATGTATGAATACCAATCATGTTATATTCGACTCTACGAATTAAGTGATTCATTATTTTAATTGGCTGTGATTCTGATGAACATATTTCCGTCATTGGATATTTTTATTTGAGTTTTTTTTTTTTTTTGTAGATGTATATGTACTGATTGTACAGATGTAACAACATCATTTGGTAAGCAGAAACTACATTCACGTTGGTTTTCTTGGACTAAATATGACGTTACGATCACAAAAATATATGAAACACCAACAATCAATATCTACCCATAAGTGTAGAATATCGCGAAACTGAGGCGTAATGAACCGAACAACCGGATCAAATAAATAAATAAATATGGAAAGCATCAAAGAGGGCCAATATACGAGCTAAGGGAAATATCTTAGTTTTGATTACGTATACATGTGACAGCCGAGTTAAAATTACCTCAAACACACATATCTATCTCAAATTAAGCCGTTTGTGTGAGAGTCGATGTGATCTAGGATTTTGATGGAATTGGGTGAGATATATTTACACTCGATGACGATGAATCGACAGGCGGATATGACAATCGGTGTAGCATGAAAATTGAATAGACAGCTATATTATATTGCATATCAAACCTAAGATTTGAATTCAGCTGCCGTGATGCCGATTGGTAATTTAGATATACCACAAGGGACGTCATATTAAATCAAGTTTGACATGTGAGATCCTTGATTATACAGTTAACTGGAGGAGTACAGTCAGGACATCCTCGGAATAGTCCAGGTTGCATAAAAATCATGCTAAAATATCTTCAGTTGAAAATAATTGAGCATTAATTAAGTATTTATAATTTGTCGCAAAATCATGACATAGTTATAGTCTGGACGCTTTAATAGATAATTGGAGTTTTATTTATCATTCTGCCAACACCAGAAATTTTGCAGAGTGAAATGCTTTCTGCTTTAGCTACATAATCTTTTATTTCACTTTACACACTTGTTTCTTACTAATATTATATCTTTCTGACAATGGGTTTTCGTTAGCCGATTCAAGATCCGTTCCTTGTTCAAGAAATAGCTGCTGCAAATACTTGTTTTGTACTGTAACACATCGCTGTTATACGCTTTTCTGTCAATCGCTTAATGATCATGTTCTAAGGCAGTAAGAGGGGAAACAGTATATGATAAAGGAACAGCACACATTCCTCTACCGTTCGTTGAAGGTACCAATTTCAGCTGTGAAAGCATGACGAATTGCACGTACAAACCGCTGTTACTCATATTCCATCATCTTCTTGATGTGTGGGATAAAAAATCGCCACTCCATACCTGTTTGTTAAAATAGGTTTGGAAGATACATGTACATTAATATAACCACCAAAAAAGGAAATTAGGAGTAAAATAGTAAACATGAAATGAAATGTTTTAACAAAAAACTGAAATAATCTAACTAATGATGTTGGATAATAGGACATATGTTTGAAGGTTGTACCGTGATTGTATTGTGACCTAAATTGACTCCAGTGTTTAACCGTCGCTAACTGATATTTATCAAGCAACATTTACTTAACCGCACTAATCTCAGTGAGTATCGACTTGTTGGTATCTCGTTGTAAGAACCAGAAAACACGCGAGCTCGCGTTTCTTAGACTCGAACTGATACCATGGCAACATTTGTCATCTTTTATATCTGTACAAAAGATCATGTATACTGCTATCGCATAGAAATTAGTTGTAAATGCTCGCTACACGACTGTTCCATTTAAATGGAAACATCGTCCTTTAATCCAATATAATCAGAAGGTATTAATTTCCATTAGTGAGGTCAATCCAAGGGCGGATTGACCCGGGCGCTTATACACATCGTTTGTATGAAAGTGATACACAAGTACTGCTACCGCCAGCAGTCCATAGACGCTAAGAAAACCAGATGGTTTCATTTGTATTCTAGCCTGTTCTTACGTATTCTAAGGTGTTAGTATGCCCGATATTTGATTCTCAAACCATCCAGATTCCCAACATTGTATAATGAATGAGGCTTCACGTTGACCTGAGACGTTTCGAGGACGACCGGATGGATTGATGCGTGGTGCGGGCGTTGACATGTGTAAAACTATCCTGTTTCTGACTAATGCATGATTATATGGGTGTTAATGATGACTAATTGATTAATGAACTTGTTGATTTATTAATATTGCTTAAAGCAGCATCAAACGTCCACTAATCATTTGTTGATGTTTTGTTGATAAACCGTTGATACTGACAAATACGACAATGCCACAGTTATTAGAATGATGACCCCACTGCTGAGCATCCTTCTATTGTTTGGAGGTCCAGAGTTCGAGTTTTCCGTTCCTTACAACATTACATTATGTAACGATGTCGAAAAATATAACGTATAGCGATGCAAGTAAAATAAATTGAGTGGCAAATCGATTGTCTACAAAAGTGTTGCTAATTTGTATGAACTATTTATAATAAGCAGAATAACGATGAAGAATACCGTGCAATACACAGTGTTTGTCGCCAAACCTTTACAAAAACTATGAAGAACAATGCATCACAAAAGTATTAAAACCCCTACTTGGCTTTCACAGAAGGCGCTGCGATATTGACAAACCGAGATTTTGAGAGCGATATAGCCGTGATTTATGACAACACGCTCTAGTTATTTGATGAATTTTGAAATAAAACCCAAGAAAACAATTTTATATCTTATCAGTCTTAGGATTGATGCGGTGATAAAGCATAATGTTATCAACTACTCCAATGCTCCGAGCAAACATATCCGTTGTTTTAGGTCCGTGGAGACAAGCAACTTAACAGTCTTAACATGCAAATAAAAGCGGTACTCTATACGTTTAACACCTTAACAGTAACCGATTGTTGCCGTAACTGCAGAGATATATTACTTTTTGAATTTATATTCTGCTAAAGGACGTTATACCCAACCCGTCACACAAACTTCACTTAAATACAGACAATCGTACCGGGCACCATCACTCATACATGATATGCATTATTTGGAAAAGGAATGTGTTGGATACAGTAATATTTCATTTAGATTTCTGAGACGTTTTCCAAATGCAAAAGAAAAACCTGCATTATAAATCAATTTAAAGTTAAACATAAAAGACGGATTTTAAGGAGATTCTTATATGCTTGTTTAGATAGAACATGCTTTATGGGGAAATCTTATTATTATTTTATCAAAATTATTTATATGCAATACAACAAATGTAATGTGAACGAAGTCACAGGAATTAAAAAAAAAAGTCATGCTTGTAAGTTACCAGCGACTGCTTTGTTGCCACTAATGAGTTTTTAAAAGAATGGAAATATATCAAATTCTGCATTTTGCTATTTGCAAGTAAATAATGTAAAAAAACAAAACCCAAACACATTCAGTGCGCTATTTTGTATAATTGTTTAAATTCAAACCACACATAGTATTTCTCCTCATTGAAACTAAATATTATCAAATCTAATAAGGAAAAAGGTCCTTGAAAATGTATCAATATATACTAAAGAAGAGGAGAATACGAGTGCAGCAAGTTCAGTGTTACCAGACAACCATTGTTATGGTGATTGGCGCGTGCTTCCTTTTAATTAAAGCTATTGGTAAAATGGTTATTTAACAACCTCGAGGCGGAACAAATCCCCCGCTCGATAACGCGATCTCGTTATAAATAGAGATACAATGCGTTTCATTACACTTGAATTTGAAAATTTATACATTGTATGCGAGTAATTGTGGTTTATCTTTTAATTTACCTCCTAGTCCTAGAAAATCCAATCAAATTTCAAACAAATAATTATTGAGCACATCGCATATATTTTTCGTTTATGGTATAACTTGCAAACTGTCCAATGGCATTGAAAACGACTCGATGACTAAAACAAATATAGAATAAATGTATAAAGGAACGTATTATTACTTTGCGTAATTCATGCTGAATAAATTATTTGTTCAAAAGAAATACAATTTATGCATTTAGGATTGTCATTTATGAAAGTAGTTCATTAATACTAGTACCCTTAATCAGCTTATTCCACATGGACCCTGTTATTAGACCTCGATCTGTTACAATTTGTCCTAATAACAGGGCAAATATGGAATTAGCTGATCGCAATATCCAAACATTATTCCAACTGTGATACGGTCAATGAAAAGACCCCATCAAAGAGTCTCAAAGTAGTTTACTGCTTGCGTCGTATCAACAATATGTGATGTAACCGTATGACATGCAGCTGGTCAGAGAACTACATTGTGTTCTCGATAAGGTGAGCCGTAAACGAGTAGAATGATCCTAAGTAAGGCGTGAAAATAGATAAAGTATCCATAATAAACTCTATACAGATATTCTTATTGTAGTTGTTTGTCAAAAGTATCTCAGTTTACATAGAACCCATGGGACAATTAACCTTGTGCTAGTTTCAATTCGAATATACTTTGAGATAATACACGTTTTGTGGATTCCGAAGTTCAAGGCAAAAATAAAAAATGATTCGTAATAAACAGACACGTTAGCGCTATATTCCCAAAATTGATTATATAAAAAACGTTATATATAAAACCTATTCCCACTGTTAATATAACTGCGTATAAAACGGATGTCAACGATTTTTCAAACAACCTTGCCGAAACAAAGAGAGGTTTGGGGAAAAAATCCAGGTTCTTTATTAGACCATTGATTCCCCTTTAAAAGTTCCCGATGGAGCTTATACAAGAATTGACTTTTTTATTAGTTACTAACATGTATTACCCTGAGACAGCTCGCAACACACAACTTCACAAAATACAGGACTTGTGGAGTTTTTGTTTTTGTTTTTACATTAAAACGTATTATTTACATATTCAGTATAAAGAAATGAATTATCACGAACAGACAATGAAGTCAAGTTGGGGTCTATAATTTCATTTCAGACTTGACAGTGACATTAGTAATTGTAAAGTGACTCCTGCAGATATGTTTTTAACTATGTATACAGTTAAGCATAAAAACAAAAACAAAACATTTACAATGTAAATAAATCTGTGTTGCAGTTAATGTTCATAAGGAATCAAACATGTTGATCCATACCTTTGAATAATTTTCACGTTTTAATTCATCAAACCTGATGATTTTTAACAGATTACTGAATACAAAAATTTTGCCTACTTATGGCACATATAACTTTAAAAAATAAGGAACCGAGGGCATTTACATATATAAGTGATCTAAACATGTTTATGCTGCAGGAGTTTTAATCGGGCGATGTAAATGCCAACGAGGATACAGAAATAGTTCATGACTTGCTTCGCCATGTTTAAACATGTATAAAAAGTGTTATAGTTTTTTTTCTATTGTACTGCAACGAGCTGGAGAATTTAAAGATATGGAATGAAATCATTAGAAGTCAAGATTAGTTAATAAAACATTATAATTAATGTGCATTCATGTTCATTTAAATAACTTTATGTGCTGTCTGGTTGCCTTGCAATCTTCATTACACCGTGTCGTAACTAAAATTTGATACCATCTCCATTCATCCTATGGTCAAATTTAAAACTACATGTAGAATATAATGTACGCAAATGTTTCAAACATAAAATCGATAAAAAACAATGATATATATACTATTAAAGGTGCTTCAACGTTGGCGAATGGCATTTGTTCTCTATCTTCAGTTGCAAAAAAGTTACTTACTTAACACCATTACCACCATCGAACAGTTTGAGCTTCTTATTTTTGTTCAAGATAAAAATATAAAAAATAATTAATTGCGTCCCGGAAATATTACATGGCACTATGCCCTATATGGAATAAAGGACTGATTGCCCAATCGTCAAAAGCTAAATTAATTATTTCATATGCATTTTTGCGTTAGTTAGACACATAAAAACACGATTATTCACAAGTATTTCTTCAAGTTATAGGTATCTTTTATGCTCTGACGGCGGTGGAGCATCTTTAAACAACTGGTATTTGGACGGTGGCACTTGTGACGTATTTACTGTATGTCATGTAACCGTTTGAATTAGCGGTCAGAGAGCCGAATTTCGTACAAGAGAACGTCAACCGAAAACTAGTTGAAAGAGCCGAAGTAAGGATTGAGAATAGATTATCTATCCATGATCAACTAAAAAGAAATAATTTGTTTTGTGTTGATTGTCAAAAGTATCTCAGTATACAAGGAAACCTATTGGACATTTTAACCTTGTATTAGTTTCGAACATATTTAGAGGTTTACACGTTTTGAGAATTCTGGAGTTCTATGCAATGAATAAGAAATGAATTGCAATAAACAGACAATTTCCCGCTACATTCCGGAAATTTGTTTTAACAAAACGTTTTATATGTTCATGAATGCTCATGATTTCATTAATAAAAGAGATTCATGAGTGCTCATGAATGAAAGGATTCATGAATGTTCTTGAATGTTTTTTCCTATATATTTATGAAGCTTTAAGTTCATGAATTGCATGAAAACATTCATGAATAATAAAAGAATATTCATGAATTTTCTTCATGAATTATTCATGAATGTTTATGAATTATTCATCAACGTCTCGCAGAGGACCCATTGACTCAAAACAATGCATTGAAGTCACGAACTGTAGATGTGACGTCACTCCGTTCAAACAGCACATTTTAACAGTCGATTTTAACAGTTCTTTGGAACGCTCGACGGAACAGTTCATCTATTGGCATTTTTGCCGATAGAGTTTATATAGGAACAACTGTATAGAGGTATAACAATGACCTTTGTAGTTGAATTTTAACCCCAAATTTAATCCCAAGCTATCTTTTATCCTATGTTATTATTGTATGAAATTTGAACAAATTCTGTTGATGTGTTCTGAAGTTATCATCCGGAAACTAAAATTTGTGAAACAATCTAATTCTATAAACAGTGTAGTTAACCTTTTGACCCCAAATTCAATCCTAAACAGTATTTTCTCATATGCTATCATTATGTAAATTTGATCGAAGTCTGTTAATGTTTTCTCAAGTTATCGTCTGGAAACTAATATTTTGTGAAATAATCTATATTGAGCAACAATGACCTTTGTACTTGAACTCTTGACCCGAATTTTAATCAAAAGCTATATTTTCTCATATGCTACGATTGCGTGACGTTTGATCAAAATCCATCAGTTTGTTCTCAAGTTATCATCTAGAAACCAAATCCGGACGGACAGACAGACAGAAAAACAAACAGACAGACAGACAGAGAGACGGGAACAAACACTATAGTCCGATCCAGTGGAACCCGCAGGGTACTAATAAGATATGGAACATTTTAACTATGTACTTTTTTTCGAACATATTTAGAGGTTGAACACATTTGTGGATTCTGAATTAAAACAAAGCTGTGATGTCATCTATTGTTGTTTCTGTACTTTAACTCCAGGACTATGGGACCATTACCTGTAACTGCCCTATATGTTACCTATTACTGTCGTATATGTGACTCTAATATAAGACAGTCACTTATAAGACGGTAAAAGGTAACTTATGGGAGAGTTACACAATGAGGGTGAGTATATGTGTCTCCGGGCATGATCCCATAATTATGTAAACACACAAAACGCAACCTGGCGGAATATTCAATAATTTTTAAATCCAATTACGAATAAAATCCCACACAATGAATATGAAGAGAATTTAATCCTCTATTAATGCAGAATTAAACACATCCACAAAATTTCTGTATATATCCCATATTGAGTTTTCCTCCTTATTATGAATTCACCATTTAATACTTAATATCTACAGCATTAACTCCAATTTCCGCTTTCTGAAAACCTTGTTTTTGTCCACCACTTTTGATTTTAAATTTTCAAATCATCTACACTGTAGTTTTGCACTTGTTTTGATTCTGTTTCAACAATATTTCAGAATTTCACCTAAATCCTATTGGCTTGTTGAATGATATTGCACATGGTATAAATAAACCCAAGATTGTCCTCTAAATATAATGTAAGTTCTGGGGGCACCAACTGTTTTGAACTAGCCTGGAAAATCACTATTATATGCGATCATTTTAGCAAGAAGCTTTCAAACAAACGCCTAAATCGCAAGTCTAGTTTCAAATGTCATTTCTTGACCACATCAGACATTGGACAGAAATGTCCTTTTAGCAATAAAAGCCACTAAAGTCACCTGATTATATCGCTTAAATTAATATAAATAAGTAATTTCCCTCAATCACTGTCTGTGGATATGGTTAAAGTGAATTTACAGATAGTTGTCCAACCCAAAAGCATGTTTCATGCATTCCGTTCATGAATGCTATTCATCACATATATATACAGGCAAAGGTAATTCTATGTTTACATTGTCTATTGGATTTGTCATGGTTAAATGCACATTGGTAGAGTTACCTGAGTTCATAGACAAAGGAAAAAACTGGCTTATATTAGAAATAAAAGTGTTCTTTATTAGAAATAAAAGTGTTCTTTATTAACATAAATAGTTTTATGTTTTAAGTTAGAGATAGCCGAAAACTATGCAATATGTTGGAGAAAGAACAGATCTCGGCCTTGACGGGCCTCGATACAGTTCTTTCTCCAACATTTTGTACAGTATTCGGCTTATCTCCATAACGTACAATGCAATAAATAAGAAATTATTCACAATAAACAGATTTACCGTTATATTCCGGAAAATCGATGATGATATCAAAACGTTTCATATAAAACCTATCCCCATTGATCATATAACTGAGTATGAAACGGATTTTTTAAACATCCTTTCTGGATAAAAAAACCCCCAAAAAACAAAAAAAAACATTTAGATTTTGTTATAGACCATTGATTTCCCTTTAAAAACTCCCGCAAGAGCTTATACAGGATTAGATCTGTACTTACAAGGTTATATCATAGTCGTGTCAACCGAGACAACAATCAAACTTATAGCTTCACAATATATACGACTTGTGAAGAAATTTGACCAAATTACAGCAGTTTTGTTTTTACATGTACAATTTATGTGATCTTTAATGTGAAGGACGCCAGAGTGTTTATATAAATGGCCTCCATTTGTAAAATTGTGTGCACTGTAGAATAAAATTCGAGCGATGAAAAGGTCAACGAGGATACAGAAATAGTTCACGACATCGCTATGTTTAAACAGGCATCAAACGAATAATACAACTAGTTATTTATTTCGTATTGCCGCGAGATGGAGGGTTTAAAAATATGAAAAAGAAATCTTTAGATGTTAAGGTGGAATATAAACGTTAACAAATGTTTTTTTTTATAATCCATGTATATTCATGTTGAGTAATTTTATGTGCTGTTTTTTTCCCTTGAAATCTTCATTACACTTCTCCATTCATCTCATCTCATGTACAATTTAAAACTAGACATTAGGTGTCCTTTACAGGTTTCTTAATAAGGAAATCGACGAAAAAATAAATCATTAGATATACATTTAAATTTTTTCTTCTTCTTTTTTCTCTTTTCTTCTTTTCTTCTTCTCCTTTTTCTTTTTCTTCCTCTTTTCATCATCATCATCTTCTTCTTCTTTCTTCTTCTTCTTCTTCTACTTCTTCATCATCTTCTTCTTCTTCTTCTTCTTCTTCTTCTTCTTCGTCGTCGTCGTCGTCGTCGCCGTCTTGTTCTTCTTTCTCTAAGAAAAAATGTTAAGACCGAATGAAGAAAAGAACCTTTGTATTAAATAGGACTTGTTTTTTGTGACAAGAGACATCTTTAAATAAATACATAAAGACAACTTACATCGTGCTATGACTTTATACTTTGTAAAGGTTTTAAGTCGCGTGACGCATTACGTTTTCGCTGTGATGTGATTGATACGCCGAACTGTTTTACGGGTTGGCGACCAGCGAGCGCGAAAAGAGACTACCGAAACCATTGATCGGATAACGTCGATGAGTGCCTGTCTATAGAAACCTAACATATAACCAGTGGCCGAACCAGAGTAAACATTTCATTACATCGTATAGAGCCTAAAGACATTACGACGACTTGACGGTCGGTTTGTTCAATACTGAAAGAATTCGATTTCTGCCTTGTAGCCACTGTAACAAATACTGGGTAATTATGCAGAAGCAATGCAGCTAAATGAACGATTTGGCCGTGGTCATATTTAATCACAACATTTAATCTTACACGTGATTTACAAAGGAGCCATAATAAATTTTAGAATTTGTTTCCAGTACAATGATGTGCAGTAGTGAGCCAACAAATACTATTCACACATCTGATCTGAGCGTCGGGACCGTCTAAATTAATTTTCTGCAGTCTCTGTATCACACCACATCAATACGAATGGCTGTTACAACATTCACTGCCCGTATTCAAATCACCCTCTTTGTATTTTGTTTCTTGTTTGAAAGAAACCGGTTAATAACTTCGATGGCTTGTCCACATTTCATTTTATTACAGATCTCCCATCACAAACGTTATAGGTTGTTTAAGTGATGTAACACATATCAGATATCAACAAAGGCTAGAGCACAATACAGCCGCCTCGGTAAATAGATTAATGATTTATTGTCAGTTTTCATTCCAAGATATAGGGAGGCTTTATATTAAGAAACGAAAGTACAATATCGTAATCACTAGCATCTTTCAATTGTTTCAACAAAAATTCAGAGTAATAGTTTATGCTAAGCAGTGAAAAAGTTCATAAACCGTATGAAATATTCATCTATTCCTTTCTTTATAATTACAGGGTGATAGATATTCGTTATACACATGCATATGAACTTATTTCGAATTCCTATTCTTTTCTCCTGTATGGTATGATCTTGTTGTGTACATTTAATAACCATTTTCTTTGCGATCCAAGTGGTAGGTTTTTTTTTAATTGTGACCCTTGGATGTATCGATTTTCAATTACACTTACTTGTTTGGATGTCCACAGTACATACAGAGGGTCTAATGCACTTATAGAAATTGAGTGATGATAGAAATAAAAACAAAGACAATGCACTGTGGGTGTGGGGATACGTCAAATAGCTGTTCTGACTAATCTTTTAACAGATGTAGAAAAATAGATGTATTCCGTGTGTCTCGTCCATCAGCGACAACATTCAAAAACAAAAGCTCGTGTTAGGAATCTTAACTTGTCTCCCCTGCTGTGTCGGTCGCGTCATCTCGCGGCGCTAGTCTTTAATGTGTGACACGAGGTCGTGACGTCTCGTCATCTGTTATTACGTGTGCAGTGTATTTATCTCTAAATACTCAGAAATGACGTGAGCTAATTACTGCATCGTTTTGTTTTATTCTGGAAATCGTGAGCCTGGAAATATTAAGCATAGTGAGGTTTTTTTATTGATGGTTCTACATGCAAATAAAAGGAACGTGTCCACCGCTAGTTAAAACAATATACCGACGGGCTGTTGTTATGGGAAAATACCGGCACATTTTCTAATATAGAAATGTCGCTTCGATAAAATAATAATGAAAATCTATCAACAAAGAGGTATTGTGCTTACATGAAATGTCATTTCTAAATATACATCAAAGTCCATGTAACTTGCAGACGTCAGCAGGTATTATCGTTTTTCAGTAAAATTCGGCAGAAATTCATAAATGTTTTGCATATTCTTTATGATAATTAGTTTTTCTATACACAGACAACTATAAAAACAAATTGTATAGGCTTCTGGTTCTGTTACTTGTATCAAACTGTTACAAATTATTTAAAAAAAATGGTGCATTTTAGCGTTCAAAGATAGAGCTGATTGTTTTTATCTATCAGGGAATAGAACGGGCCAACATGCAGTTCCGAATATACATTGAAAAACACGCCTATTGTCAGCCAATGTTGTGAATATCCTGCGAACCCCTGTCATAACACGATGTGAAGTATACATTTAATTGACATCAAAATTAGGCATGAGTCGTAACCATGGTATTGTTGCCACAATTTTCCCAAACCTCTCGTCATCTATTTGTGTTTTGCATAAAAGTCAAAAGCCATCTTCCGACATCTCTTTATGAGGCAACTGTATGGTGTTAACCAAATCTATTATACTAATATTCCGTAAAAACCTAAAAGAAAACCAAATATCATCACTCTGTAAAGTCTACTAACTACATTAGGTAATAATGCAATATTTGAAAATAAAAATATACAGTGACTTTGAGACATTAAAGCGGACATCTACCTTGTCTTGATATAAAATAAAGCATGTTGTGAAATTGATTTACCATTCTACATGTATTTCCATTTCTTTTACTTTTTATCCTTCCTTGAAACAAGCATTTCAACAAGCAGTTGTAACATTGCAATCAAACGAAAGTGCGACGTTAATGTCCTGACAACTGTTAGGTAACAACAGCGGTGTAGAGATTCAAATGATACCCAATTGCTTTAGAGAAATGTACTGCTGATAATAATTATTGTTTACATAAGCTACATATTACTCACGCTTGAGGGCAACGACCGTTTTACATATATAACCCGCGATCATCAAGCGAAGTCAACGATCATTTAAATCCATCTTCAACCAGTATTCGTGCTGTCCATCATATTTGACTGGGCTATAAAGGGAAACGATATATATATATATATATATATATTTTTTTTTTTTTTTTTTGGGGGGGGGGGATTTTTTTGACGATCTTTTTCGCCTCTTCAAAAGAAGGTGCACATGTACTCCTTAATAGCCATTCAGTAATATCTTCTGGAAGTGTCGACGAGTCATTCACGTTATCAAAGACTGCTTGATTTCATGGATGATATCGTTGGAACTCGAAACCTACATATTTGTTCACATCTATGTTTTTATGCCAATGTAAGTAATGCACGAGAATTGTTTTAGTAGATAAGTATTAAAATTGGTGAACTTTGATAAGATTGGGATATTCAGTTACAAATTTTGCAACCATTGTCGATAACAGAATGACAGAATATTAGGATATACATAAAACTAATTTTAATAGAAACATACACAATGTTAACCTAAGATTCGTTGATTAGGCCATCATTGAATATAACTTTTATATATATTTATATATATAAACAATAATATATCAATTTTACATTGCAAAAACATACCCTAAACTATCACAGTAGATACATATGTATTTGGTTGTAAATTTATATACATACCAACAGATAAACGTCGATTCACTAAAACATGCATATAAATATGCAATTTCAATTAGCGGTAACGTACCAAATCTTTGATGTGAAAAATACACCAGTGCCATTATTACGAGTCTTTCAAACGTCTGAATTGAATAAATGTTTGCTTCCTAGTCCTAGTTATCTTATCACAGTGTACATAGATAACGCGGTACATCACATGTGACGTCATAAGTACTGAAGAGTGCCAGATAATGGCTCAGCCTCTCGCACTGTCGGAACTCCTCATGCTAGCTCAAGCTTTCTGTCTAAATATGTCGGAACTCCTCATGCTAGCTCAAGCTTTCTGTCTAAATAGCCCATTTTGGTGAAATACATCTGTCTGCTTTGCCTATGAGCAAAAGATAAGCTTGGAATGTAAGCCGTATAGACAGATTAACGGCTATACAGGGGAATTCACTTCGCAGGACAATTCTACACGGTTAAACAAATTCTGTAATATCGTGTTAACATGTTTAACAGTATACATGTCACGTACTCGATCAAAAAAGTAACTATAGGGTTACGGAGTACAACCATGGACGATACAAATACATTTTATGTATGTATATATATTCCTTTTTGTAGTTATAAAACAGTTGTATATTGCTTTATTATCTTATATGTAAAGAGAATAATGAAAAGCAAGTAGGTAAGACAATAACCTATAACGCGGAAGAAAAACAAAATTAAAAAGCAAAGAAAGGAAATGAAGTTAAAAGTATTGCTAAATTTTCATTACCGCGACATCTTTTGAACAATTTCAAATAACAGAATGAAAATAACGAGCGCTAGCAAAGCATTTCAACATGTTTAACAATAAGAAAAACACAAGTTTACCAAATATATTTTTATGTCAAATGTGTTTTTAATAAATATCCGTCTTCAATGACGCTATATGTTAAACGAACCGGAAATGTAAAATGAGCACAGCATTACGACATCAGAACCAGGATGACGGAACAACATTTCAAGAATACACATATATGTAGTACAAAACATAATAAAATAGTAAATCAAGTTGCTCTTAGATTTTATGTTTACGTTTTCACTGCAGTCCCCTTATATAAGCTAATACTGTTCAGCTGAAAATTGTTAATAACAGATTTTGATGGATTTTAAAAGGAAACACAGTGGGTTTATCCAACATACCATTGATGCGATGGTAACCAAACATTTTCTTGATAGGGAATAATGTAAACTATAAATAAGTGCAGATGGTCATTGTAGTTTTGACATGCATTTCAATAAATTCACTCATTGATCTTATAAAACACGCAATATCAACAATAACTGACCAAGCTATACCCAATTATACCACAGTGGTGTCTTGATAAGCCTATGAGGCCCGGGCCCGGCACCATAAAAATATTCTCAGACAGATTTTTTACTCAAGTGTATGATTTAACATAGACTTGAGTAAAAAATCTGTCTGAAAAAGTTTTATGGTGCCGGGCCCTGGACGCTGATACAAATTCGTAATTGTTAAGTGAAATAGTGTTACATCCTAATCCAACTGCGCTACCTGAACATCCAGTGAACCAATTCAAATCTTTAACATCACACCTTTGTTTTATAATTTATACCGTTGTACTGTTCCAAACGCAAAGTTCAATCTAAAGGGACATAAATAGTAAATTCTTATGGTCCATAACAAAACCGGTGGACAGCGCAATTACAAATTCTTTCACCGAACGAACACTTCATTTACTGGCCACCGTCATATCAATGCTGATGGAATCAATTATCGATCCGTGAATTGTTTACCGGCGTTGTTCTACCAAAAATAAACCCCATCGATCGCTATAATTTAGATTCCCTTCTATGACAGTTTATGCTTTTGTGTTCGTTGACAATGGTCCTGTGAACAGTTGCTGCACATTAGCCTACCAATAAACATCATCACTGCGTTATTCAAACACCAACTTGCCAGTTATCCCGTTTGATCTGTTAAAACGACGTGACTGTAACGCACTTGTTTGGTGTAGTAAATGACTCATGGGACTACCTGGACATTATATAGGATTTCGTTTATTAAAGGCCACTATTCTTTCGAAACGGCTTTTGATTTTGTTTTAAATGTGAATGTAAATGGAGATAACTTAGAGGCGTAAAGGTTATTAGCTTAGTACCTTTAATACTACACTTATCATCACCTTCTGAATACTTTGATTAAATTAAATCAAATGTAACCTTTCATAATGCGGGACGCCTTATGTTTCCCGCCGCCATCGCAATTTCTGCGCATTATAGTTAACTCTAACTGCGCCAGTTGTTTGAAGTTGTATCATCATATTAGGTAATCAATATATATTTTTATGTTCCTGTTGTTTACAAGAAACATTAAACTTTTGTTTCAGAAAAATAGTGGGCCTTTGAATATGTACATGTATAGTATAAACACCCATTCTCCATTTAATCTTGCATCAAACTTTGGTGATACCGTAATATTGAAATATTATTAACATTTTCATGAATCTGTATCAAACAATCTAGCTTAACTGTATAACATGACTTTGCCGTAGTGTAGAAATGTTTTCCCGATTGCTATGAATCACGAATGTAAAAACAATGAATTATGTTTTTATATCATATGTAAATCATGTTGGGCTAACAATGAATGTTTATACTAATGAAATGACTTGAAAGTCAAAACTAGGATTGAAGTACCGTTCATCCATATCGCACTCAGTGACGCTCACTCTGTCACCTTTAAACCACTAGTTTGCACGCTACAAATGAACTATTCGTATCAAGTCCATGCTACATACCAAGCCACCCATGTCCACGTGTCTACGATGCGACATTCCGATAGTATTAATAGATTAATGCCTTTCGTGATAGCTTTTGATATCACACTAACGGAGTCACTAATTATCCGGGTGTTAGTTCATTACAAGTGATAGAAAAGATATAAACGACTTCATTCTCCTTTTATTGAGAAATACGGCGTTATGTGATCTGCCTGGGATGTAAAATCCACTGCTCCTGAACCTTCCTTCTGATTCATTTCAACCGAATTTGATCAAGATATGAATAGTCAATGCCGTTCTTAAAACAGAGGACGCTTTCCTTCTGGAATAGATTATTCTATATACCACTTATTGTTTACTTTGTGTTTGTTTGTTTTTTATCATTATTTCCCCTTGTACAATACAAAAAAATGCTTCATATCAATTCTATCATACTTTGATAGTTCTTTGTCCTCATCATTTATCGGCCTTTGTTACGGATCATGTAATGTATGCACCACCCTGGTAGAATAATTAATGACCGTGGTAATAGAACGCCACCTTGTAGAACTCTGCGTTTTCTAATGAATTCTATTTTAAAGCACCATCCGATTGTGACATCACAAAATGAAATCAACAATGTTGACTCGTTTCCATTTTTGAAAAAAAACCGATTTTATATGTTATTTATTGAGAACCACGTGACTACATACATGTACTAACCAGTAAGAAAAGTGGAAAATTATAGAATATCTAATACAGTGTTTTAACATCGGATCGCCTTTTGCTATAATGAGTTTTCGTTTAAAAGTTTAGAAGATGTTCGTTCGGGGCCGAATTATTTGTTGATTACATCTGATATGTCAATTAGGAACACTTTGATCATTAATATTTTGAAATGGTTTGATCACGCTGTCAACTCCATTGTTACACGAAGACTTATGTTTAATCTGACTCATTTGTAAACAAAGTTAATCTTACAACATAATCTCAAAGAATCGTGATAAAATGTTAATGAATACATGATTAATAACCTGTATCGCAGACTTATTCACCATTTGACCAAAAACATTCAGCAAAGCAATGTTTTTATCGATCAAAATTTTTTTTCTACAATGGTACATTGCTTCCTTTCCTGATTAAAACATTCACTGATATACACAATCAGATTTACATCCAAGGGCCAATCAGGTCAATTTAAGGAATATATTTTGATTTTGTTGAGGTTATGGGGGTATAATGATAATGGAGCGCGTGTAAATTATGTAAACCGAGCGAAAGCGGGTTACATAAAATTAATTCAGCGGGTTACATAAAATTAATTCACGCAAAGTAATATTATTTATTCCCGCGGCGGTTGTATATTTTTCTATTAAAATACCCATATTTTTGTCTCTCCCGTCATCGTCAACTAATTCGATTGAACAGCTGATCGAAATAGAGTCATTCATATGTTCCCACCAAAAGTGGGGTCATGACCCCACGTTGCTACGCCATCGACTATTCCCGTAACAATAGAATCGCACCACGTGTTGCACTATCATTATACACTGATAATGCAATACTAGAAAGCATGGTTATTGAGTCTTTGTCAGTGCAAACTGTATATATACAACAATATCGAGAATCAAAGTATATCATAATGTAACACATAAATTCATTTTTTTTTTTGAAAAATTCATTTTTTTTTTTGAAAAATATATATATAGTTCAAGCATACAATTGCAGTCCATATCTAGTATTGGATATCAAACATTTTACCAGACATTCCGCCGCCAACAGCAAGAACTTTGTCAACCGAGTTTCCAATAGGAAGATTTGCTGTCAACCTGGAATATCCATAAAGTGGACTATTTGATGCCAATATAGCCACTATTGGCAATCATTTTTGTACTAAAGGTTTAAACAACTCTCGCAAGGAACGTACGAGGAGGTTTTACGATGTGTATACTACCCAAGGGTACCAGGTCGGCGCAATAACGCGGTCATCTATTCGATACATGGACGTGCTACACATGCGCAAACTGAGTTTTTGTACCCTTAATTAGTTTACGGTAAAATAAGATGTAAACTAGGACACTCTTACATCTTGCTTAATGATAAGTAAAGCAAAATTACTTAACTACCCTAGGAGGCTTTGTCTGTTTATTTTCGCTATCAGATGGGAAGTAAAAACCGTGGAGATAAATTTGTCTAGATTTTTTTAAAGAAAAAAATATATCCTCTTTTCATAATATTGTAAAGTTATCTGCTCTTCCTTTCGGATATGCATTAAATGTCACGCCATTTTGTTTAATTAACTGCCCACAAAGACTGAAGACTCTGAAATAAGAAAATATAGAAGATATCTCCCTAACGGTAAGAATAAAGTATATCAAACATTGATTACATATGGGCTGTCAGCAGCGTCGTCTAACCGTAGCCAAGGTCAGAAGATGGAATAAATCTATTGGGGGAAGTACTAGAAAATAGACAAAGGTTCTAACCTCTTTATAATGCAGACGCCGATACTCCATAACAACATGGACGCTCACACTGTCGCCAAGCGCAAGCGTAGCGTATGTATGGAGACAATTGTCATCAATGGTCATATTTTTAATGTTTAAAACACACGATAATAGAGAACGGAAATTATAGTGGCTGGGAACGAACATACACAAATATGAAAGTATTATGTGCGAACGAAATATTAGTGGAAGAAAACGAAAATGATTGTGTTCAAACGAAAAAATATTCAATGGGAACGAAATATTATTTCATGGAAATGAAATGTAATTGTGTGAAGTCGAAGCATTTTTTGGTAGAAACGAAACATTATTGCGAAGGAAGGAAATAGCATTACGTAAACGTTGTAGCACAGCATTTTCCATGTCCTTTCCCTGCCGCCGAAACTCACAGTTAACATTTGGAGAAAACTAATCACAATAATGCTGCAAGAAAGAAACAGAAGCCATCTTCGTTATAATAACGGACATGAATAGATACACGTAGGTAGCACTGAAGGTTAAATAATTTGGCAAAAAATGTAAAAAGCTCTGAATTATGTGATTTTCCTATTGTTTAACTTAATATTTATCGATCTGGCTAAATGTCGATCTCGCAAAGGATAGACAAATGGGCTGGATGTTTTGAGTTTTAAAGAGAGAACCGAACAATATATGGCAATTACCGACGCGAGACCTAGAAATTAAAACTGCGCTCACGGGTTAAATATGATAAATAATTTATTTTCGTTCGCTAATGTCAATTAGATAGGAAATATATCACATATAATTGTATGTAATTATGGAGGGAAATGCGAGTAAGATCATAGCAAGAAAACATTTGAATGCATTTTGAATTTCTAAATTAATCAATACACAACGCAAGTCATCATATTCCTGTATGATTAGATATCAAATCTTTCTTATTCAGAAAAAATGCTGAAATATGTCTCGGCATGCCTACATACCATGTGAACAATATTGGTGTATAGTCTATTTTTTAATCATTAGACTTAACTGTCTTAATTAAACCATGATACAACAATTATACATCTATTGCGTTTGGATGTGTACATGTATGGTTTAACAAGGCAATTAATAGTGAAGATATACGCTTTTGAATTGAACCGAACTTGATTGTATCAACGCAAAAAAAAAACCAGGCACAAGTTGCCGCAACTTACATCTATAATTATAACACAATCACAATTTAGTAAATTTCGATAGTGCATAATATACAAATTAAATAATTAAACCAAATACAGTACATGTAATTAAACAAGTATTGCGCTTCTCTTCTCGATCGCACTCGACTCATCCTTTTATTCACCGTCCAAACTTCATTCATCGCTCATTTGTTCAGTTTTGGAGGAATGATACCTGCTGCAATGACACACGAAATCACCACTTTCATTATTTTCTCAACATGTGTAGAAACTGGTTAAGTCACTACCAACAATTGAAAATGGACCTCCGTTGAAAATTACATGATCCGGTGTCAATTTTTAAACGCTGAACATGGACTCCGGATGCTGTTGAAAATGGATCGTGCGTTTGAAAATGGGCAGCTTCTTGAGTCAATTTTCGAAGAAAGGTCTGATGGACAATAAACGCTGAAAATGTCCCTGACAAATTCTCAGTGGATGGCCTGTTGAATAATGACTAAAATAGCCGTGCTCATTAGCTGTTCGACACAATTATAACGAACTACTGCGCTTGACATAAAAATGATGAGTTTCTCGATCGCCTCTCCAATATAAGCGCCAATTCTGTTTTGGTATTCAAATTTCATAGCATCGATATTGAAATTAAAACAATATCTTATATGTATGCAAACATTTCTGTATTTCTAATCGTATTAAGTGACTCATTAAAATAGATATGGATCCTGAGCGTTTATTACCGGAATACATCACCTCTAAGTGTTCATATCTCTGTATTATTCACTGTATGTCTTTTTATTAATATTTTATTCTGACTTATGTTATATTATTTAACCCTGAATTATAGTTAAAAAAAACCAAACTTGAATCTTGGTTAACATAATACATGTAACTTACGAAATAGGCTCTAACGAAAAATATTATCCGATGTGTCCAAAGATAAATATATTTTTCCGTAATGACCATAAGATATGAGTGTTCTCAAATTGTAGAGTGTCTTTTATCATAACCTAGCATGCGATATCGTACTCCCAGTTCAATGATGTGGGGCATAGCTAATAAAAAGGAATTGTAGTTATAAACTGCATGCACATACCTTTTGTATAGAATACCCACCGATAATGTTTCATGGCAGTACGACCGTGGAACCGTGCCAAATGTGGACAGATACCAGCAACATTACCACACGACCGTATCACAATGCCGTGTTTTGCATATCACTTTGGCGCTTGGAACATTCATTCACTAGTATTGCAGACAAATGTTTAAAAGATGTGCCGTCTAAAACTACTAAAAAAGCCAGAGACGGACACTTTTTTACGAGAGCGTTTGCCAATCAAGATCACGTTGGCGCTTGGAATACTCGTAGTGTGAATGCAGACAAGCGTTTTTAAGATGTGCTGTCTAAAATCATACAAAAAAACAGATACGGATATTTTTTCCGGAATTTTGATCCACCCAAACAATTTTTTTTCTTTTTTTTTTTCACTTTTACAATAAAATCGGCAATGCGGGGCTTAAAAATGATATGCGCGCGGGCCTGAGTACCAACTAATTAACTTTTTTTGGCCTAATGGACATACCTGGAATGATCTGTTGGCCTTCTCCTCGTTTGATTTATCTTTATTCTTTTTCTTTTCCTCTGCATCCTCCTTGTGCTCCGACAACATGTTTTTCTGTACAAGCTTCGATAACTCCTCGCTGGCATTGTTATTGTGACGCTGAAAGCTGACTGTAGGGAACGACAAAGAGTGGAATCCAATCTGAAATTTCAAATTCATTACATTACATTAAAAATTAATGGAATACATAATTATATATTATAGAGATAAGTAAGATATTCTGAATTATAAGTAGGAAAGAAGAGATTCACTTAGAATTGTACTGTAAACCAACTTTCTTTCGTGTGCGATTTATTTTTCACAAATTTCATGTTTAATTTGTGAAAATTTATCACCACAAATTGATTTCTTAGAGAATTCTTGCACATTTAATATATTAATTTTGAAATGAAAATCGCTAAATTTAGCAGCTGGGTAGTTCACCTCTGTTCGCTTCCACTGTTCTCCCGTCCCAACAACTGCTATGACCACTGGTAATCCAAGTTGTAGGGCAAAGCGAAGTTCTTTACAGCAAGTCTTAGACTCGGCATATTCATCAGACACACAGGCAACCACTATTCGAGCCTCTGACATTCCTTTTGCGATTCTACTGAACAGCTGGTCATTCTGTAAAACAAATCAAAGTACTGAAAGTACTGTGGACCCACATATTGTCATTTTTTCTTATTTATACTGTTCAACGCCAATTGGATAACATTATTATGACAATAGAAACATTGCTATCAATTTAAAGCTACAATTTCCTTATAAATATTTAGTAAAAACATATATGTAGTGAAAGCGATCAATAATTTGTTGAAGAATCCATGCATACAAAATATGCCATATCTCCCGGTGTGAGGCAAAATCTCCCTTACTTTAAAGCCTATTATTGTCTCCTGGGAGAAGAGTCTATATTCCCGCATTTTGTAAATCCCTCTGGTTTATTTTTCACCGTCATATTTGTGTACAAGTTTAGTACAAGTGTTTGTGGGATTTGCCTAATTAAAGTTGTATTTCTTGTAATTTTCACTGAAACGATATGTCGTTTTAACATTTGATATTTGAACATGGACATGTAACTTGATGATTAAGCTCCCCAAAAGCATATGTCAGCCTATAAGAGAGCTGGAATCTAGGGATAATATTATTCCTGAATTCGAATAAAATGCCTTCAATCACCGCCATGTTCAGTACCTTCGGGTTATGTCGGAATTCCGAATCGTATCACGTGACTGAAGCCCACACGTCCTGCACGTGGTGATCCAGGTAACTAACGTAAGCGCACATGTGTTTGTTTACGTTTTCCTTCTGACTAATATGAGCAAATCATGCTGGTATATGTCCACAGAGCGAGTATTTGAAACATCTAATTCACAAATGCCGTAATTTAATATTGTGTGTATCAAATATTGTAATGTGCGAGCTTTATTTTCTTTGTAGGTATAGTCAGCTGAGGTCGACCACATGTTTTGTTTATGAAAATTAGTTGACATTTCTCTTGGTTTCACAACTCTCGTGTTACTTCGAGATAGTCGCGACGATGTTCGGAAGAGTTCGGAAGAGTTCAGAATGATTCAGCTTCTTTTGATCCTATTTTTCACGTGTACATGTTAAAAAGATTTTTTTACTTTTATAATTAAAAATACTTCCAGTGCTGCAACTTTATAAAAAGTGGTAAAGTTAGAAAGTTTAAAACTCATACAAACGGAGAAAAATATGTATAACACTTAAACAGTTTTTACTATGACAAAAAGAGCGAAAGTGATAGACCATACAACTTTAAGCAACCTCGTGATCCGAATCATATCATGTGACCAGTCTGTCAAATTGGCGGCGTAAACAACTTGCTACGTCGGGTGGCATGGATCACAGGAATTTCAACAGCAATTAAAAGCCAGTATATACTGTTCAGCTATTACCATTGTTATATATTGTTTGGTATTAGATTTTGGTCATTTGGAGAGGAGCTTTGGACTATATCAGTTGTAATAATGCCAAAACGTCGTAATTTATCAGAGCCTTCTCAAACGTCAAAATACTTACTTAAATTCAATCGTACATGGAATGCAGAATTTCCATGGGTCAGAGGAAGTGGAATTGGGTTGAACCACGCATATTGCTAGCCTTGTGACACAAATTTCTCAGTATGTCATTGGACAAACAATGTCAAGCAACATTCCCTAACCGACCGTCATTCAGGACTAGCAAAGCTACACAGACAAACCAATTTATTTTCGACATGTATACTAGTAGAACTACCTCTGATATAATCAGGCCTAAAATGATGTTCACTACAATGGTGGCAGAACACAACATTGCATTTTTCTTTGCTGATCACTTTACCCCCTAGGTCAAAACAGTGTTTCATACTTCTTCCATTGCTCAGAAGTTCAGCTGATAATGTACAAACACTACTAATATTTTGAACAAGGCAATCGCACCAGGCTCAAGGATCATAAAACATTCTACTATTTAATTATAAGTTTCTGCTTAGCCAATTGAGTAGGGATGAGACGAATTAGTACTACTTTAGCAAAACCATCCATTCCTTGATATCAGTGAAATTCAGTATGAATGCAGACTGTTTCAGTTACACTCCAACTAATGCTGTACTCCAAAAAGCAAAGAAAGCATGTGCAATGTGAAAAATGATATGTTAATGAAGCTAAATTGTTACATATAAAAAAAAAGGCAGATATTCATGCTGGGCATGTACCTCCCTTATTTGAAATCAAAATCCCTTAAAATGGTTATCAATCTCCTTTACCAACCCCACAAAAATATGGCATGTTTGCACATGTACATGCCACAAGTCCAACAAAGGGACATAACTCTATAAAATTAACCAATATTCATAACAAATACAGTGCAGTTTTTACTTTCTAAAAAGTTCACTTACCACATTAACTTGCTCGATATCAATCCAGCATCTAATACCTTGCTCCTCCAGGTAGTTCTTGATCTCTCTGGGGTCCCCAGGACCTACTGCTCCAGAAAGCTCCCTTAAAGCAAGAAATAAAACAAAGTCAGTGAAGACACTTGGAACAATAATCTTTTTTCATTTACAGTTCACAAAAGTTTTCTTTAATATTTGTTTACATTCTGTTTTGTTGAAAATGAGAGATTAAATTAGTAATTTTTCTACTACCAAAATTAGCAGCTTTAAAAACATGATCTGTAGTGAGTGCAACAAAGTCTTTAAGGGTTAATAATTCTTTGTATTAACACGAAACACAGTAAATAATTGAATAATGTATACCTAGTGCCGGATTCCACTGCCATTTTAGAATTAACCCAGGAGTAACTTATGAAACAGGGCTTGGATGTCTCTGGCCTGGCCAAACTCAGCTGTTCATTCTTTTGCAGAGTTGTCAGTAGTTCGGCAAACTTGTTTTTATAGACATCCTTCTTGGAGTTGATCATGTTCACAAAAACCTAAAACAATTATTAAAAGGAACCAGTTGACAAAGCTTTAAATGGTATACATAGGACAGCATAAAAATGCAATTTGTAAATTGTCAGTGCATATCTAGCTTTATGCTTGCATGAAAGTTGATTCAAACATCAGCTGGATTAATGCAATAAGGCTCAGAATTATAATATCATTAACAATTATTTTTGCAGAACCTTATTTTCATTAATATATCATTTGTCCACAGTGATTTAATTCGGTGACTTACTGTACAGTTAAAAGATCGTGTGATCATGTACATCGTCATTTAAACATTTTCCAATGATGATAAATGAATATTTGTCATTAATTCAATTCACACATCAAATTCACAAAATTGAATAGCAAAAGAATATAAGTTGGTTTACAGTTTGTGAACAACCGTTATCATTTTCATATCACATTGGCCGTACCTAATATTTTTGTAACAATGTATGAATTGTACCTACCAGATCAGTAACAAACACCCCTAACGTTGGACTCTGTTTCCAGTCAAAGTTCTCTCCCACCGCCACAACTATTGTTGGTTTCCTCATCGTGTTGATGACGTACTTAAACATGTCACAGCAGACGTCATTGCTTGCATAATTGTTGGAGATAAACACAAGAAACACTGATGCATGCACTATCTTTTTGGCCATTTCCTCACGTGAGATTACTTCTCTGCCTTCAGGAAAGTAACTGTAACAAAAACACAGGAATTCAAAATACACAAGGAAATATTCCTAAAATTCTAAAACTTCTAAAACAACATTGTGAAAGATCAGATTATATGCAATAATTGAAATTTTACGGTAGTTACCATGAATATCCCTCCTTTTCAAGGTCAGCATAGACAGTTGCTGGGTGGATGACCTTTGACCTATCGCCTGGAGCGTCTTTGATGCAGTATGATAGGAAAATATCTGTACAATGTACAAAAGTTTTTAAAAGATTAGTTTGTAATTGTTGTATACTATATTTATATGAAGACAAAATTAATCTCATATTTGCAGGTGGGTTGATAATACTAGAAAAATGCAAATGCATATATTGTATGTATTTTCAACATTTTGCAAACATTGCTGCAGTTTAAAAACCTTAATTCATTTAAAACTTATACTTTTCTGTTAAATGATGTCTAGCTAATTTATCATACTAGATTGTCTCCCCTTATTTCCAACTGACTAATTAAAACTAGATTATGTGCCCCTGAGTCTAATTTAAAATCAGAGATATTGCAAAAACCAAAATAATTCTGCAAAATTGTAAGAAATTACTCCGAGAATATGATATATAGAATATTGATGAAATACCCGAAAACATATACTTAATAAAATTGGCACAGCAAATCATAGAAAAATCTGGAATAATCATATTTCATTGCTCTCTGAAACCTAAAGTTAGAAGAAAATTAATTATAACCAGCAAACTGTAAAGATAATTAAGCACTCGATCTTTACAGCCTTCAGGGTCTGATTATCACTCCAGACATGTTAACCTTTGGTGAGCAAAAAGAGGTAGATTTTTTACTCAAAAGCGGTAGCATTGCACGCGGCATTTTTTCGCGACGCGTCAGAGATGTATAAATATCAATAATATGCAAAATAATTACAAAAACATATTTTGTTAACAAATTATGATTTAACTTTAATTATTACCATAGGCCTTGCATTGGTGGCTCATTTTGTATTTTTTAAATGTTAATTAAGGCTTACATTAAATATAGAAGATGAAAAATGCCAATAAATACATTGTATACTTTTATTTCAATGTTATTTATCTCCTTTTTTATTATACATTTTGTCTATTTCTTTTGTTTTTTTTTCACTTTTTTTTTTTTTTTTTTTTAATACATACTGATACTGGACTCATTTTCTTTTGATTTATGCAAGAAAAATTACAAATGTTTGTTTCTAAAATTTACACCAATATTCTAGAGAAATAATCACCCTGAAAAAAAAAAGATTTTTTTTTTAGCGATATCCTGAAAAAATATACCAAAATCCGGCTCCTTTATTAGAATCACCCCATTCCAAAATGGCGGCCATTACGATTGCAAAGTTTATGATTTTCAGCAGACACTGTATGCCTATTTTACATAAAAAAACGTTAGTAAATCATTTCAATTATAAGTAGTGTTTGTTTTTGAAATGATGCTTACTAATTTTAAGCACACAAATTTATTGAAAGGCCAGATGATTGTTTCCTTACGCATACATGCCATATTTTTCTAGGGGTGGTGAGGGAGATTGATAACCATTTTGAGGGATTTTTTGTCTCAAAAGAGGGAGGTATACGCGCGACATATATGAATAAATTAAATATCTGCTTTTTTATGATGAAATTCTGCATTCATATTGAATTTTACTGAAATAAAGGAATGTGTGGTTTTGCAAAAGTAGTCACATCCCTATATACACCCAGTTCTGGAGCAGTTTTATTGTTCGAAATATTAGACTGGGCTTTTTTTAATAATCTTTCACAATAACGGATAATTAAACTTAGATAAAGTTCTTACATTTACAAGCACTAAATTTAAAAAAAAAAACAGAATCGTTACAGTAGTGTTCAAAATGTAATTTAATCTGAGAGAGAAAAAAAAGTAAATTTCTTTTTAATTTTATTTATTTAAATTCAGTTACTACTGATAATTTTTCATTATTAATATATTTTTTTCTCTAAAATAAATTCACACAGAAATTCTAAAAAAAAATAATACTTTTTCCATTTTTAAAAAACGTGGTTATTAGGAAATCCGGAAATTCTATAAAATCCGGATCGATCATCTATTACAATTACCCAAAATGGCGGCCATATCCACCTTAGCTTGCCGTCAAATCCTTGACAAAAACCTTGACAAAACGGCACAAAACCTAGCAGCCAATCTGCCATCAACCGCATGATATAAACGTCGGAAAAAATACGCAACAGAACGCTCACCAAAACTAGAAATCACCGTTAGATTCGGGAAACGTGTTGCTGCACGTTCCACACGGCCGTCTGGAAGTTTTGTTAGCGGCATCGCACGCATTGTTACGTTTTATGTTAACGTTCAATTCACGTTTTATGACGTCTCTGTGGCGTTTTTACCATCTGTATCCGTGAATTTGCAGTGGCAAATTTGTTAACAGTTTAAAATCTGCCACACGGCTTACTCGTTATCACGACCCGATCACGTTTGACTATCATTGTCCTTCTGCGTTGTCTCAAAGTTGTCTCGCGGTCTCACCACGTTTTGTCCACGGTTGGCCCGAAACGGGGCTTGACGTGGCGCCCGGGGAGGGAACATAGTGTAAACCTAGCATTACGGTAGGGGCCTACGTTAATTCACATTCGTTCAATACTCAGACACGACGTAAAATAGGGAACGGGATATAGGTTAGCTTAGCAAGTGACCAAGCCAAGGTGGAACTAGCCCCAGGCTGCTAATTAGCACCTCGTGCGGTGTTGGTCAGGGAGTGTTCTCATCTTCTTTGTTTAATTTAATATGAAGCCAGGTCCCCCTACTCGGTCTGGTATGGAGCATTTTCTGAACCCAGAAACCACCATGGCTGCCCAACTCGACTAATAAAAAACTAACGAAAATCGGAAAAGAAAAAAAAGTCGACAGGACGATATTTTGCAGAGAAGAAATCGGGAATATCAACTGGATATTTAAAGCCGGTAGGGGCTGGGAATATCCAGTCTCTCAAAAAGCGGTATCAGACTCTTTCCGCACCTGAATCGCAGTTTAGGGTTAACATGGTCTGTCACTCACCCCCTACTGACATCTCATTTTGTATCTGTTGAACGATTGTTGACATCCTGATCAAGATGGACTTCAAAGTCACTGTTGGTGTCTGGAGCTAGTATACCCTGAAGGTTGAGGACTGGAGCGGTATGGAAATACGACTGACCATTGTAGGAATGGGGCTTTCCAGTTCCAAGGCGACGCATTCAAAAAAAATAAATAAAAGAATACATTCAATGACGCCTTGAACATGTGGGGGGGTCTTTCACGTACTGTGAAATTATCATTCAAAAAAATTAAATAAAAGCTTCAACATCTTTTCAACTTCAATGAAATGAAAATAAAGCCTCTACCTCTCATAAGGCCCACAGGGGGTTATATGCCTACCAAATATTTAAAAAATAATATTTATAATTATCATATTCTCAGTCTTACTGATTTTCATTTAGATATATTCTGTTTTTGCAATTTTATTACTGAGTTATCTGCCCATTAAGGAAAAATAACAATAAACGAATATAATAAAACACACCTATACCTTCATGCAAGGGCAGATAACTCTGTACTATGCAAAAACCGGAAAAAAAAAAATGATGTTGGATATAATCTTCAGAAATAAATCTATATCGATCAGTCCATGAAAGCTGTATGCAGTTATCAGTATAGAGATGATGAGGAAGTGTATGGTGACTGACCTGTTTTATACAGTCTGGACACGGAATCTCGTAATCGTAGGCGACACCATGGAATGATTCATTGATAAGTCCTTCAAACACTTCATGGATAAAGAAGAGAAGATTGTCTGGCTTCATACCCTGGACTTTCACCTTTAACTCAGAGTCTCTGCAAGAGAATGAAAATCTCAATTACCACTTAATGTAATGTATTGAATACATGGCTGCTATTCTTGTGTTTCACAGATTCCAGTAATCACATTCAGTTCAATTTTGTTGTGTGACTTTGTAACATGCGGTCAACTGATAGATATATTCTTACTTGATTTGCTGTATCAAGGCAATCTGGCCATTTTTCTTCAGAAATGATCCCTTTTTCCAAATCACAGAGTCGTCTGAGTAACCATGCAATCTCACCTGTAATAATATAATAATATTGAATAATTGTTTAATTTCAGTGAGGTGAAATTTGTGTGTTCTCCCCTTAGATATATGTACTCTTTTATGTGGTGAAATGTTAATGTATCTAACAATAATAAGTTATACAGACTATCTTTCTATCTTATTTGCCCAAATCAATATCCCTTGCAAAAGTGTTTTGTGGAGGATTACAAGGAAGAGAAATGGTGATGTTGTTGTTCACTGGTACAGAAAGAGTTAACAATAAATAAATCAATTTTCCAATTATCCTGTTTGGATAGTTGTGCTGTTATCCAGGGAAGTTTTTGTTACCTGTCCTCTGTTGAAAAGACCAGCTGGTAGGTAGTCAAATCTGTAGATCATCATTGTCTCATAAACACAGGCATCTTTACTTATCGCTGGCCAATCAAACTATAAATCAAACATGTAAAATAACTTCAGTTACTTCTTACAATCATGTAATGGAGGGCAACAGGTCAGTAATTACACTTTAATGGCAAATCAGTATAAAGTGGAGGAACCCTGTTTCAGATATACACAATCATTTGGTTTGATTTGTCCTATCAACAGCCAGTGTCATTAAGGATTTGCCAGATGTAGGTGGTGGCGGAACGTTGGAGTGTACGAAGGAAAATCACTGACCAGAGGTCAGTTTCTGGAAACTGCCCAACATGAGATTCAAACTTTAAATAGAAAAATAACAAGAAAAAGGATAAATTACAACATTTAATAAACCAACATATATATAATACATCATACATATATAAGAAACTACAAAACATTTATCAGTTACCAAAAAATATTCAATCAGAACAATACATAAAAAATGTTTGGCACATGGGGCAGCTCAGCTATAGATAATTACAGTACCGCTGGCTGTAACACTTTGGTCACATTGCTCCAGCCCTACTTATAACATACATCTGTAACGCTATGAAGCGTACATACGCTGGCTGTGACACTTTAGTCACATTGCTCCAGCTTCTTAAAAGTGAATAATGTAGAGTACCTACTAATTATTGATATTATCAGCTGGCTGTAACTCTTTGGTCACATTGCTCCAGCATAATTAGTACAAGTTATGAAAAAAGGCTGGCTGTAACTCTTTGGTCACATTGCTCCAGCATAATTATTTAGTACCTATAATGTTATGAAAAAAGGCTGGCTGTAACTCTTTGGTCACATTGCTCCAGCATGAATATTTTTGGGGAGATTTTCATGAAAGATTATATTAAAACATATACATGTATGAATAAAATAATATTCCTGAATGAAAATAATGCCTAATATTCCTCTAATGCGTAATATGAATAAAATAATATTCCTGAATGAAAACAATGCCCCTATAATTCTATAACTGAGTTACCCAAATACATACATATGTTTCATCAAATTTGATGTGAAAATCTGTTAGAATGCATTAAAAGTATTCCCCTAGTGACTATCATGTAATAACAAATAACTTCTCTAAAGAATTTATTTCAGGAAGGTGGTTGGGGTGGTGGTGGTTAACGTATAGACTTCCCGAGAAAAACACAAAGGCTGCTTCTGATGCTGCTGGAACTGGACAAGTGACGCTATCAGATTATTCTTGACCAATCAGATGACTGCCCCTATCACGTGACCGGTCACTCTATACACTGACCCAGGACCCCTCGAGGCCCTACCTATGTATATCTTATCTGAGGTTTCTTCTATATCATGCCTTAGCCTAATAAATTGATTATACATAGCTCTAAATCTCTTAATTATAACCAAATTACAGATAGTATGTGAACTACACAAAATATAACACCAAGAACAATTCACAGAATAATTCCTAATATGTGTAAAAAGAAGTATGCAGTAGTTAAGGTAATATTTTTCTATTTAAACCTGGCTTATCTACATAAGCCTCAATTTAAATAGAAAAATAACAAGAAAAAGGATAAATTACAACATTTAATAAACCAACATATATATAATACATCATACATATATAAGAAACTACAAAACATTTATCAGTTACCAAAAAATATTCAATCAGAACAATACATAAAAAATGTTTGGCACACGGGGCAACTCAGCTATAGATAATTACAGTACCGCTGGCTGTAACACTTTGGTCACATTGCTCCAGCCCTACTTATAACATACATCTGTAACGCTATGAAGCGTACATACGCTGGCTGTGACACTTTAGTCACATTGCTCCAGCTTCTTAAAAGTGAATAATGTAGAGTACCTACTAATTATTGATATTATCAGCTGGCTGTAACTCTTTGGTCACATTGCTCCAGCATAATTAGTACAAGTTATGAAAAAAGGCTGGCTGTAACTCTTTGGTCACATTGCTCCAGCATAATTATTTAGTACCTATAATGTTATGAAAAAAGGCTGGCTGTAACTCTTTGGTCACATTGCTCCAGCATGAATATTTTTGGGGAGATTTTCATGAAAGATTATATTAAAACATATACATGTATGAATAAAATAATATTCCTGAATGAAAATAATGCCCAAACTCAGGTATTTATGATAATAATTAGCTGAGTGCCCCAAAAATAATGTGCCTGTATTCATAATAATACATATATATAACAGAAATTATAATAAATTTAGGAATATAATATATTTGTCAAGTTTTAATTTGTCAGCATATATTGAAATAAGAATGATGTATCAACATTTAAGTGAGAAAACAGTTTGATTAGCAATAAGCGTCTTTTAGATTGTAAAAACGAATCTGAAAACTACGTACTGTATCAACATATATAAACACACACATGTATAATATTAGTCTATAAGACTATGAAAAACATTAAAACGATAACTTATGATGAATTAGTCAGCGCGATTTGAGCGTCCCTCAGACATGATTGAGGTGTTTTGATGTATCTGCAATACGCGTCCGATGACCATCTCCCTAACACTTTTATCAGATGGTCCTCTACATGTGCTGCTGCCGCAGAGGTAGCCGCCCCAATGCGGAATGAGTGGCCATTATAGAGTTCAGAGTTTATACCGATACATTGCAGAGTATGTTTGAACTTAGAGATGAATATTGAGCGTGTTAAAGCTTGTCCATTTTGTACCACGAACAGGGGATCATGTGATGCAGGACTAAACTGCATTCTGGCTGACAAATATTCACAACAGGCAGCATAAGGACATATAATGCCCCCAACCTTGAACAGTTTAATTTTCACACCTTCCCTAAATGGGTCAGTTTTTGACTTTTTGAGGTGAAGCATGACATACTCGTCTGATACTATAAGATCACTAACACATAAATGCTGAGTGTAATCAAATGATGTTCCAACTGTAAATTCACCACATCTTAAGAAGCCGAAAAAGGCGACGATACAGGCTGTCCTCATCATCAGATCTTCGAACAAATGTGAAGTTTTTCTCAGATATCCTATCACATCCTTCAGAATGTTAAATGTAACTGGGTATCGTGGTTTACTGATCTTTCTACGTGATCTCTTGACACCACCCAGGATAGCGTGCATCCTACTAAGACCATCGACGCCTGGGAAAGGTATATTGTGCTTGAGGCACATGAATTTAATACCACACACATATAATTTGATTGTAGAATATGCAAGATCTGAATTGTAACAATGTGCTACAAAGTATATGAGCATATCCTCCGAAACTTGCAGATCTGATAACTTCACATCAGTCAGGATACCCGCTAGTAACAGGAACCTAATAAAGTTGTTGAATCCTGTGTAGTATGCTTGTTTAGTGTTCGGAGCGATGGCCGTCTCCCACAAGTTGTCTACAATGGGGGTTAATCCCAGAAAACCTCTGATGGAGTTGGTACGGCACACGGCAGGTTGTTGGCCTCTGGAGCTAACTTGCGGAACCTCTCCATCTGTAAACGAGACAAAGAGTCAGCAATCACATTACACTTGCCAGGTACATGTTTAGAAAGTACAACAAAAGAGTTCATAGCTGCACACATTGTCAAGCGACGCATTAAAGGCATGATATGTACTGCTTTTGATCTCCCCTTTTGGAGAATAGCCACGGTAGCCAAATTGTCACAGTTAAAAAGTATACGAAGTCCTTTCCAATTATGACCCCAAATCATAGCCGCTACTACTATTGGGTATAACTCTTTAAATGCAATGGAAATTTCCTCTCCACTACATATATGTTCTTTAATAGCGTCCGGCCATGCCTCGGCAAACCACTGTCCCTGCATGTATCCTCCGTAACCTACACTACCCGATGCGTCCGTGTACAGTTGTATATCCTCAGTCTTGGTAATATGCTGATCGTAGAATATGGTCGCTCCATTCCAATGTTTAAGGAAAGAAATCCACATTTTAATATCACTTCTACATTCCTGACTAATTTTAACGAAATGGTGTAACTTCTTGGCTGTAGTGGACAATTTGATAATGTAAGACACAAAACTTCTACCAGGGATAATGACCTTGCTTGCAAAGTTTAAGTGCCCTAACAATTGTAAAAGTTCGCGTTTGGTACATGATTGTCGACTTTGAAATGATTGCAGCATTGAAATGTCTCTATGGAGTTTATCCTCTGGTAATCTTGCTTCCATTTTGTGTGTGAATCCAAAATAATACCTAAATATTCAATGACCGTTTCCGGCCCACAGGTTTTGTGAAGAGCCATAGGAATGTTCAAGCTGTTGAAAATCTGGAATAACATCTGCATATTTCTTTCCCCACACTTACTAGGGTCTTCAAAAGTGATGAAATCATCCAAAAGATGCAATATATGAGACACACCGTAATTATTATGTGCTATCCAACATATAGCCCGCGAAAGGTTATCAAAAAGTTTTGGGCTTGACCTACAGCCGAAGGCCAGTCGCGTGTAAAAATAATATTGATTTTCCCAGCATATCCCATAAAGATGCCATTGTGATGGATGAATAGGTAAAAGTTTGAAGGCATCAGAGATGTCTGTTTTACACATAGTAGTATCCTTCCCTAGTTGTTGAATTAGTTGAATAGCGTCATCTATCCGCACGTATGAAAGGGAACAACTATCTTTGTCAATTAAATTGTTTACACTTGGATGATCGTCATCTTCATGTGGCGATGATAAATCCACGATAAGACGAGGTTTACCCGAATATTTACCATACGCTACACCTATCGGGCTGACCCGATACGATGAAAATGGCAATGCATGAAATGGTCCTTGCAAGAATCCTTTGATAACTTCCTTATGAATTAATTCCGTAACAGTATCACTGTCTTTCAAAGCTGATTGAAGATTCTTGCATACCTTACTGGGCAAAGGTATGTCTGGAACCAAAGTGTCAAAACCATAAGTTAAACCATCACACAGGTACTCAACAAAATGTCTATCCGGATGATCACGAAGCTCATATCTCAATCTGTCAACATTGATAGGGGTGTCAGCTATCATATTGAGTCAATTATCCTCAGGTGGGCCTTTACTTTGTTTCCTACATGTTTTAGCCCCATGACTTGAGGCTCTACACTTGAGACAAATGTGAGAAAACACACAACTTGATCCGAACTGGCACGCACCTTCATTAAAGTTATTGCAAACTTCAACACCGTTGATTTTGATCTTGGGACGGCCCAATCTGTCGGTTTCTTTATCACCGCTCTTTGTCTGTTTACCTAGTGCCGATGTTTGTGATGAATAAAACTTGGCATAGCTTTGGCTGTTCTTTTTCTCACGTTGTTGTGGGCAGAAAGGAGTTGCGTGAGATGTGAGACCACACAACTGGCATGTGTTGACTTTTGCGTTACCGACACACATACTTAAAAGACCTTGGTCCATAAGTTCCCACCTAACTTTTTGGTTGTTGTTACGGAGGGCTGCGGCTGCTTTCATCGCAAACTGACAGTGGTAGTCATAATATTTATGACCATACACATTACTGATTTGAACAATGTTCGCCTCATAAATGTCGAGCTCGTCTCTACGCTCAGGGAATTTCTCGCACATCACACGTTTGAATTTCCCAAATGCTGTGATAAACTCTGAGATGGTAAGTGACTTGTTTAATCTCGGATCATCAGACTCTTTGTACAAGTTAATATTAAAATTACGATGGGTGTCGTCTTGCCTGTCGGTGTCGTACTTGGGAATAAGTAACGCAGCTAAATTTACGTATTTCCCTTCAAGAATTTTCTTTCTATTAGCGTCCGATACAACATCTACGTGAGGTATGCTTGCCGATGCAATGCCTTCAGACGTATTCGCTGAATTGATCGAGTACCCACCTGTGTTTGGGGAATTGGCCGATTCTTGTCGTCTTAGTGAGGCGTACGCTGTCGACAGAGTATATTCAGGAGCCGAGTTGTTCCCTCCTTCCTTGTTGTTAACCAGATTTAGCACTGTCTGTTGCAGCGATATCATGGTTTGCTGCATAGTGTTCATGGTTGACAGCATGCCTTCTACTACACTGGGCGCCGCCATATTTGATGTCGATTGTTGGGTCACTTCCGGTGTTGGCGCGTTAGTTTCGCATCTAGAGCTGTTGGCTAAAGCAGACGCAGTGCGTAACAGTTCGGTATAATTCGAATCTTCGTGTCTCTCGGGGTTATCACGATTGCCATGTAAATTATGAGATATGTTATTCTCATTCGTCTGTTCATTGGTAGACCTACTGTTCACTTCCGCACCAGTACGAGTAACTTGTCTGCGCGCCATAGCTGGACGTCCAGCAGCATTCTCCATGTACAATGCTTTGAGCGCCGTTTTAGTCATGCCTGTCGACGGAACATTGATACCTAATTTGTTCAATTCTTCTTTGAGCTGAGTTACTGTCCAATTACCCGGGTTAGAAGAATCCCAAGGTGAATTAGTAGTGCGGGATCGAGATCGTCGACTCGCCATTGTTTATGTAGGCGGCTTACACACTTAGTCCAAATCGTACCTAACACAGACTAATGAACAATAATTGTTCCCACAAAGTTCTTCCAGGTCACGTATGACGTAAATCCATTATGCTTAAAGTTGTAGTATGGTTTCTTTAGTGATTATAAGGATAAAATTAACGTATAGACTTCCGAGAAAAACACAAAGGCTGCTTCTGATGCTGCTGGAACTGGACAAGTGACGCTATCAGATTATTCTTGACCAATCAGATGACTGCCCCTATCACGTGACCGGTCACTCTATACACTGACCCAGGACCCCTCGAGGCCCTACCTATGTATATCTTATCTGAGGTTTCTTCTATATCATGCCTTAGCCTAATAAATTGATTATACATAGCTCTAAATCTCTTAATTATAACCAAATTACAGATAGTATGTGAACTACACAAAATATAACACCAAGAACAATTCACAGAATAATTCCTAATATGTGTAAAAAGAAGTATGCAGTAGTTAAGGTAATATTTTTCTATTTAAACCTGGCTTATCTACATAAGCCTCAATAAGACAACCTACATGATATACGTCATCAGAAGGGTATACCATCCATATTGTTTTTTAATTCATATAACAATACTTCTATTGTATACAAAATAAAGGTACTTAGTTACTGCATACTTCCAATCTCTCACAAAGGAAAAGTGTCACGGAAAGTGCCGAAGGATCCCGATTGGGCACTACTCATCGTGTGAAGCCCACTTTTGGGGTGGAATAAGTGTAGAATAGTCTAGTGGATAGTGCAGATTACAGACTATTGTAGCAAAATAGTCCAGATGCAACGCATGAGCGATGGCAAGTGATGGAAAAGAAGATGAAGTTAGGAAGATAACGAGTGGGGTTGGAAGAGAGAAGGCAAGGCAAATGAGTAGAAAATGCATCTGGAATTGACTGACTTAAAATGCTGACCCAGGATACTACATCATACAATGCTGTCAGAATTTCTGGACAGTGGTTGTTGCAGTCAGTCATTTACAACACAACAGCACGCACATTGTACAATTTGTCCAAGTTCCCTACTCCAACATTTGCCCTGATGGTACATAGCCCATGACAGCAAATCGCAGGCAAATTCCTTTTGGATATGGTACGTTTCTAGACCATTTCCTATCAAGCTTTGCGCAATTGTGCCATTGCTAGGTTTAGCTTTCGTGATCGGATGAATCGGCATTTTCGACAAAATAAATAAATGTACCCAGGCATCCCATATTTTATATTCATAAAATCGCTTTGTCTAGCATCATTCCGCAGGTAATTACAAAAAACGGCGGTCTTTCGTTCCATATTCGGCAATGGCATTGGATTGTATTGTAATGAATACGTATGTGGCTTGTTTATGTAACACAAAACCGACAAATACTACAACATTAACATAAACATATTTTATTTTTATCTTTAGTTTAAGAAAATTATCTTGAAATATCTTGGTTTTAGAGCAATTTAGCAAGTTTCAGATAAATGTAATCATTTAACTTCCTTAACCTCTTCTTGTCAGAAATCCAATTACCAGTAAATTAATAATTCACGCAGTTCATCATTTACCATTTGGTACACCAGCCGGGATGCAAGTCAGTCTTGTTCATTACAGAACTAGACACGTTCGATGACAAGTGAATGTGACTGTCACTGATTTTTAATGTCACCATACAGAATTACCACCTGGTGTCGTCATCATCTTAGTTACACAATAGGAAGTCTAGTATATACCGCCAGCTGCCCCACCGGGATCTCAACGTAGTTAAAGTCCAATAGAGATTTGGATGTCTATGACCAGGGCATCAACAGGAGATCAAATCTTTACTTGTTTACTTTGTTTCGAGATTTTTACGCAAAACAATGCTGATATGTTCAAAACAATATAAGGCTGACGGGAACGTTAACAGTAAAATACCTATCCTACGCAGATGTCCAAATCGTTACCCAAAGGTATAGATTTCTAGGTAATGCGCCGGGTGGGTCACCGTCCGAGAGCTTTAGAAAAAAAAAACATACACCAAAGTTGGTAAGTATATTTGACTCCTCTAACACTTGTTGGTTATAATCATCACGTTTCCCGTCAAGGAATTTTCAGTGTCTCCTACAATCATTATGTCACATATTCCGTTATCAATTGAAGCCATCCGTGGAAACCTTACATTAAAGATATCTTGTATAGAAACGCAAATTTCAATAAGAAATAGTCGCATCAAAGGGAACAAAATGTTAAATACATTGATAATAACACTTAAGAAGCGGGATATTGAAGAAAATAAACCAGCAAGTGTGCTGATTAAGAGCCAAAACGGCTAATATCCCCCTCATCTGTTCCACTACAGCATGCATAAGCTAACCAGAACGGAAATGTACATCTAATTTTTTACATAGACAGTTTGAAAATTCAATCTTGATAACAGGTGACATTGTGTATACACACCATCAAATAAAATGGATCCCGATTGTGTATACAGATAGAGTGTGAAATCTGTATCTGACGTTTTTTTGTCGCCATAGTTACGCAAGATCTTTTGTGAACTAACATCCTTCCTGCCATCGGCTTGAGATTTAATTATCGTGAAAGATTACACACGATATTCATTAACTTTATAGATTTTGTTCTTTATATGGTTAAAGTGCTCTGTTATAACTGCTTACATCATTGCTGACTAGAAATACAACTTTTAATGAGCTGAAACAAACACCGATTGTCGATTTCACGTACGTCAACTTTTAGGTATGGAAAACAACATCACATTACTACAATGACAGATCCTTATGAAGATCAGTCAGTCATGTTGGCATGCCTATGACAATGTATTTTAATTTAAAAGCCAAATATCCGGCTGTCTTAATACGTAAAAGGTAGAAAGCAAAATCAAAGACGTTTCGTTATTTATGCGCTAAAACATGTCGATTGTTGCATTAGCGTTTTCTGCATTGTCATATATCGGTAGGGTTGCTTGCTCTGCTCATGCTATCAGCGTATTACATATGCAATGCTTGCTGTAAGGTTTCGATTCTGTCGAATTGCTTATGTTATACAATATATATATTAAGACGGATTAATATAAGTACATTGTACTTGTTTCTTAATTTAACCTCTCATGACATGTTTGCTATACTGTATCCTTATTGAATAAAATATTATTTAAACCATGATTTTGGTTACATGAACCAATAATATATCACCATAATGAAAATGACAAAGATGTTGTCGTAATAATACAAAAAAAAACTCCTGTTGATGTTTATAAACTTTACATAACTGTCATATAGTGGCCCACGGTTACCCGCAATATTGCGGGTATATCTGCCCGGAGCCTAGAGAAACCTAGCATAGACATTTTTTTCACAATTGGTAGTCGAAAATCCTTAGGTTTATAGGCTGCAAGTAAAGTAAAGAATCAGATATATTTCCAAGTCTCTGTTAACGTTGCCCAAAGCATTAATTATTTATTTCCGCTATATAAAATCATTACAAATGTACTTTTTTTCATTCTTTATTTCATTTTTGCAATAAATCATAGTCTTTTATGATTTTAATACAATTTTGTTGGCAGAGCCAGTCATTTATGGGAGTCACGATTTTCTCGATTCTTGGTAAAAACAAGATATTAAGTATTCAGCGGTTTTTTCAGAGTATACAAACAAAACATTTCTCAAAATGTCGCGGATTAAAGTTTTGCTGTCAAAATATAGCCAATTTCTTCGACAATACATGTCAGTTAAATAATGTAATTGTTATTCGCCATTATTATATGACTGGAGTTTTTGCTGTATTTTGATCGGCCGATACGTTACTCAGAAGTATTCATCAACTGCGATATCAACCCCGAAATTGGCGGCGAAAAGCACGCGAGGTTACTCATAATCACTTTTAATGTCGAGTCGTACCCGAATATGGCGGAAGGCAGCAAGTTTACTGCGATAAATGGTGATGAACTGCAAACTTCAATTCATGGAAAACGTTCACAAATGCCAGACGGCCTGCAGTTGGTACAATATTCCGGTTCTACCAGTCTAAAACATTAGCCATTAGCAAGAAGCATTTGGATATTTACCATATACTACATGTTGTAGATAAACTACTTTTGTAAAAATAACATTTGCAAATATCTTCCTGTTTATTGTAGTAAAGTTTATATATATACTGTATATATACACTTTCTCCAATGAGTTATCAACCCTCGAAAATGATATAAACCTCGGCTCCGGGAGCCTGATATAATTGTATATTGTATAATATAAGTGTCTGGATATTTTGCTAATGCAGTGAGGATATTCATATAAAATAATGTCGTTCTAAATGTAAAAGGCTAAAGTCCAGGTTCATTTTTCATTCATATTGCACAGCCTATATCGATGAGGATATGGAAAGTAGCGCGCGAGGTCGTTTCTGAAATCAATACATGCATTATTATCTATCAATCATACAACTTTTTTACAAGCATGATTCCGTAATTAATTTCAGTATTCAACAACACCTGTAGAGTAATTAAGATAAAATGTGTTGTCGTATCTTTCATAACCTTGACAAATATTTTATTCAAAAACTTGGAATATTTATGATTTGTTTGATTAAGCAGGTCTCATGTGAGGGCGAGAGTCCATTTTTAAAACTCTCCCTGGATAATATTACAAGCTGCTGTGGGACACTTAAATCATTACAAATCATAGGTGATTTTAATATCATCCAGACAACCCTGAGAGAAAATTTACATTATTTTGAAGCATATATTCACGAGATTGTGATGGGTATATGAAAGGAATTCCCCAATCATTAAAATCTCGTAACAACAAGTGATAAATACACCACAACTTGCGGAAATAATTTGATTCAAAAACTGGAAGACAAAAGTTTCGAATGTGATTTATTCGCCCGGACATTTTCTTTATGACCTAGTCTTGAGATACATAATTCATAATTTCTAAAAATCTAACAAAGTCATTGAACAACGTTCGGGAAGTAAATGTGCACTGGTTCATACGTTGATAATGCGTGAACAGAAATGAAAACAATGATACTTTTGCTAACAAATTATAAAATAATTGGAATGTTTTCCCCCAAGCAGTTGTCCTGTTTATAATTATCCTTAGTTCTTCCTTTATGCAATAGCATTCAAGAATACTTACTAAATTAAAATCTACATTTCGTCAACTTTAACGTAACGGGTTTTTGGTAAGGATACAAAAAATTATGTATGTACATAAAAACATTACAACGTCAAGTGGTGTATATTGGGTGACAGCGATATATAGGATGGCTAGATGGGCATTCTTATAAAATTATTTAGGACCTTTGATGAGGAATTAAATGCATGTTGTAGAATTGTCCAATGAAAAATTTACGAGTAACTATGGACGTAGTCCGAGGTTGATATTTTTATCTTAAGTTAGTCTGAAAAAAACATGCATTCGTACCGAATATCACAAAAGCTACAATAGTATATTGTACTTGCCAATACATAAACAAGGGTACATTCTTATACCAGTCTAGAGTAAACTTATAAATTTGTATCTTCAGGGTATTATATATACAGATATTGAATGAGTAAATTTCATAATGATCATACCAATGATCAGTGGATTTAGAATACTATTTTCCAGATACATGTACCATAACGAAGGATGGAGATATGCTTCGTCTTACATTTAGTTTTCATTGTTTTCAAAGATTCCGATGATACGACTATATTATAGCTTATATTACTATCTATATACATTACAGACATTGTACTTAAATGTATAATTATATCTTTGCATTTGCAACTCTGACATCGTTTAAAATGCATCCTTTTCTCTCTAGGACTCACTGCAAGAGAGGAATTACTTGTATGCTAACCATTCCCTGATGTATGACGTAAATGTGTTACCAACAAATTCGGCTTCTTAGAAACCGCTCTTATTGTTCTAGCTATATAGATGACCTCTTTACGCTTTGATGGGACTGTTCGTGAATTTCCTTTTTATTAATAGACATAGCGTCAATCATGTTTTTATAATCTAACTTTGATTAACCGATCACTGTTTTTATAGTGGTGTCAACGTGGGGTTTCCGCGAGTCATTTTAGAGTAAACCAATACTTTATATTAATTAGATGATAATCATTAAACTTTTATTCTGGTCTTTCAGGTTGTTATAGTGCATATATAGAATTTCATAATGGACCGAGGGCACGTTGGACCAAACGTCATTCGTTAGGAATAATATCATGACAGCTCAAATCGCCAATTTTTTACTTATACCACCAGTAAAACATCCGGTTTTTTCATTTCAAATGACGCCTAAGAACAACACAGATTCACAGTCGGCTCTTTAAAGTGCAACTCACTGCAACGCACATCCGGAGAATATCCCAGTTAGTTAAACGTACTTCCGGGAACATTCCAGTTTAGGTCACAACGTTATTGTCTTTTTGTAGAAATGAATATACTGTAACAGGGTAAAAAAATCATGACAGAGAAATTGCCTGGTTTGTCAATACCGAACTCATAAAACCATTACCAGGTAAGCAGCCAAAACCACCACCGAGGTTTACAAATGCCCATAAGCCGGTCATGTCTAGTTGCTAGCTCAATAGGATTTCCATCCTAATTCACCCAGACAAACACACCGTCATATATCTACCAAAGGCGCCAATTTCCTTTTGCTGAAAACTTATTACGGATGAATCGCGTTAAAACTGCCTCATGCTTTTAGTAGTATTCGGACAAAAAAACATAAGTACTGGTAAATGAAACCAAATGCTGACTTATGCCATCATACACAAAGTATTAATTCCTTTATAAATATTGTTTGTTTAATTTGTTTTTCAAATCATACACGCTCTTCATTTTTCAAAGGTATTACAAATACAGAATACAATAGAAATAGGGTTGGCGAGACCGTATTGATACTCTGATCGCGTTTGGCAGTTTTGGCGTATCTTTTTGTTAAATCAAAATTGATTAACTAAATTTTCAGTAAGCAAAAGTGTTAAGTTATTTGTTCATGCACAATTCGATAAAATTGGAGATTGGATATAAAACTGGATTCATGGATTTTTGCAGGGTAAAACAAAAACAAAAAACATAAAAAAAATCCATTTTAATTAATTACATTCTGTTTTTCATTATAGCTCAGTCCGTTGCTTACAGATAGATTTATTTTGGGTTGCAATGACATTTAATTACTCATTAACGTCCGCCACTCTTTGTAATAAAGAGGATTTTTATGGATTTGGAATGTTTTCCCTTCGATGTTTTATAGTTAACGAGGCGATTCTTTTTTTCCTTACTGTATTGAGTGGTAATATCGTCACCTTGAGAATTTAAAGCGTCGTTCGGTTAATTGGTTTATGTTTACCTGACTTAACCATAACTATTTTAAACCTTTAACCTATATGAAAAACTATATTTCTCAATCAATCATAGCGATATGAAAGCTTTTGTTGTTTTTAATTCTAAGCAGATAAATATATGACACTAATTGTCTGTACATAATGAAAAAATAAAAAATAACGAATTAATTATTAACTACAGATTTTTAGAAGAACTGCTGCAAATACGACAATTAATTTTAATCTTCTATTTAAATTATGAATTTAAAAAACACGAAGGGTTAACATCGTGGTTTTGTATTAAGTTACTCGTTTTCTGAAATGTATAGATTTTTCCCCCTACATATTGATCAAAATCATTGTTTTGGTCGTTGAGATTGAATATTCTATACACTTATACGGCTGATATGTATCGAAATATGTTTTTACCCTATTGTAAGACAGGAAGTGTCTTCCATGATAAATTTCTCTGACATTTCTTGTCCTTGGTTCTGGACTCGACGGCGTTATACCAACTCACCTTTTTGATATGATTAGAAATGGGAATAAAGTATGAGTGGTTTACCATTGGTTATCCTAATCAAAACGAACTTCTTTACAGGTATTCTAATAATTACGTCGTTTATACGCGAATCCTTAATAAAATTATCTGAACGCCGTTGTTGTCAGTTTATGTGGTTGTTTGCCTTATTTTTCACAATCTGATTTCAAGCAATTGGGCTCTTAGTCACACGCCAACGTATTTTTTCAATGCTCTTTATCTATTGTCCTATCTATACCTCCATTGGCCCAAAGTATAAAACCAAGCAGGGACAGATTGTTCCCCGATATCTACTTAGAATTATACTAATCACCGGAGCAAAGCATACCAGCTTAGTTATTTCAATAATATTGTAATTAAAAAATGTTTAATTTCATTTTACTGACATTTTTAGACGATTTGTCTCGAGGATTTTGAGGTTTTTATTCCTCTACGTTTTGGACATTGGCATTCGTTCCCGTATTCTACTTAAAACTGCGGTGTATGTTATTCGTTTTTGTTTTATTTCCAATAAAGTGTCTACCAATACCGCTCCATGAATCGCATCCTTCATAACACCTTATAAATGTGCAAACTGAGACAAAATTTTCACAACTAAAAGATCTCATCTACCCTGTTGTCAATTTCTTTTTGTTTCTTGAACATATTCACTTAATCCATTTAGGTTTTACTACATCACTGATTTTTCGGTAGAAGAACCTCAAGGCGTTTTTTCTATCTTGAACATGTATTTTAATCAATCAATATGCTATGACAGTTATCTGGAATAATTCGCCTCGACAAAATCAAATTCGATCTCACTAAGACGATTATCTCTAGGCTAATGTAACTTGAAAAACAAATATCTAATTTATTGATATCGACTGTTAGCTAATTTTCTTAAGTAATCGCAGCGTCCGCGGGCGATCGCGTTCTTGTTACGCTGCAGATTTGCATAAAGTTTTTTCACTAGTAATACAGTTGATTTATAACTTAAAGATATAGATGATCTTAATTAAACTTTTTCAACAAAATGAGTTTTAGTTATATTGTCAATTCAGATTGACTTAAATTCTGAAAGGAAAAATGAAACTGTAAATATTTACATATATCGAAACCTGAATTCGGGCAAAATTGCCCTGACTCTTATGTTTCGCTATGCTGTGTGCGTTTTGCATTGATTACATTGTTAAATAAATTTTCAGCAGTTTCAATTGAAAATTTACCGTTAGCGATATTATTAAAGCGACGTACTGTTCATATTTCCAACCATATTTGTAATTAATATTGCAAGCTAAGAGGTATCGTGCTATGTCGTTCGTTGAAAATGTGAGTACATTCAACTGTTTTAAATGGGGTGATCGGGTGGTGTGAGTGGATTAATGTCACTCGCCTTTCACCTAGCCGGCCGGGGTTCGATCCCCGGCACGGGACGTGATGAAAGGTCAGGGGTCACCTGCCCGATCACGTGGGTTTTCTCCGGGCACTCCGGTTTCCTCCCCACACACTAAGACCCCTTCGCGCGCTTACATCCGGGCCATCGAGAGTGATTTACATAAGTTGTATATAACTTGTGTTTCTCAATCGATGTAAAATAAATAAAGTTTACTATTATATTAAAAAAATGACATATGTTCAATAACAAGTTATGAAATCATACAGCAAGATACATGTAGAGCAAAAATTTCTGGGGGGAAAAAACGACAAGGAAAATTAACTTTATATAAAAAAAAACCCCACTAAAGCATGAACTCAAGATGATACTGGATGTAGATATATATACTATTTGTGCATTAAGCTGAAATGAACAAATAATAAGTATACACAACTTTGACTAAACTCAAACATCGGTAACGATGCACAGAGGTTGGTATACTACATATCTACACGATTTACCTCCCTTTATACACATTTTACGCAATAATTGTCGCCCAAGTAAACAAAGAAAGGTTCTCAAATGGCCTATTCTTATCAACTTTAGTCCGTTGTCGGCAGTCGTGCATGTCTGTAAATAATTAACCTTTTCGACCTCTTCAGGAAATGTTAGGTCTGCTATCTTATACACATTGTAAACACCTGTTATACCTTCAGGACTGCGACTTACAAAAACCAAATGTTTTATAGAAATGCGATAATCAAAGGAATACAAAGAAGTTAAATTTCAAACACCAGAAAATGAAAGTTGAACCTGATTGAGTTGTTTTTTTCAGTCGGCCATTGAGTTTAAAATTCACCTACATCATGCGCATTGGAGTGTTACAGGGGTTAAAATGATATTCAGCTCAAGTAAGAATTAGATATCCTACCTTGTATTTAAGATCGTGATTTTGATCGCAAAGTACTCCTATTTATCAAAAAATTGTGAACTACATACAGCTAAAATTGATGCGAAGTTCCTTAGCAAAAACTTGCAAGTTTTCATCGCCGAATCTTGCTTATTATCCAAGAGTATCCGAGCAAAATATGACTGACTGATACAAATTATTAGACCATTCATATGTAACAATTTGATATGCGCTTTGCCATATTTGATGAAGAAATAAAGAGTGTTTGACCCATTGTTTACATCGTTGTGTCAGCCTTAGCGCAACGGTTTTGATCGATGATATTGCGAAAAAGTGTACGGTTTGGAGTTTGAGATTGCAACGGTTTGGTATTATTTATATGATGGCATTTCCATGACGTAATATCATCCAACCGTAACGTATTAAAGCACAGGGATCTGAGAATTAGTTACAGTTTATATAATTATTGACCCGCCAGAGTGCCCATAGACTATTTTAGACGTTTTAAGGACCTAGATAAAAAGAAATCAGTAAAAAATCCTATTAAACTACATTGTAAACACACATGTACAGATTTAGGATGTAGAATAAAAATCAATGTATATGCATTTGGGTACTCTGACATTGCGTTGCTGAAAGTAAATACATATTTAATTAGTATCGTGATTAAAAAAAACTTTCATGGTTCAACAATAATGCCTTAGAAAGGTCTCTCAAATTAGATCCGTTTGATGTGGGACTAAAAATTTAATTTTGGTCTACACTGAAATTGAGATTTATGAATATTGTATGTAAAAAAAATTATCTAAAAAAAAACAAAAACTAAATTGATTATCTAATGGAGAAGTAAATTGGGAGAATTTTGTTTAACGGATACAAATTTGCTGTAAAATATGCCATGTTTAGTAAACATAAACAGTTTATATGTCCCGCCGTCCTCAATCCTAGTAATATGGGTTTTTCTGAGAATAATGAATTTATTTAAAACATTTCAATATTGTCCAAAGAGCACCATAGTACCAAATGTTAAACGAGTGCAGGGGTAACAGATAATTTTAACTGTAAATTCTACTATAACAAAGTACATATATATTCGAAAGTCTTGGAAAGCTCCTAAATTCAAAAAAACATATGTATTATAAGAAAAATCGTACATGATATCCATTTGTAAAATTAATTACCGATGTGATACTAAAAACCATACTTTTAAATACAATTAAAAGAACATGTCTTATTGTCGTGGTTAAAGAACGATTTAATTTCATTGAGCACACAAAATTAATAATTGGTCCATGGGCAATTGAAACTTTCAAACATTGCATACAAAGGAAAACATTTAGTCTAATTATTCTTGTGGGCATTTTTTTTCAATGAATGTCCCTCCTCATCGTTTTTCCTGAACTTCTTGAATACAAATGTAATTTTAGCGATATTTCATATTGTTGACTGTACATTTTAACTCAGTACCTATGTAATTATTAAACATGGTCGGGGTATGATAATGGAAACTCATTTAATTGCAAATATAACTATGTAGATTTTGCACGGTTTCATAAAATTATGTGTTACAAATAGTATTCATGAAGTCAAAGATTGGCACTTTACTGCATTTTGTGATATTTTCTATTGTTTCATTTACCTATAAATTGGCATTATTGGAGTGTTATTTGAAGTAAGTATTGGAGCAAAGGTTTTATTATTGAAAAATGATATGGAAGTCAGAAATGTCATGTTTTTTAATCGGTACAGATTACTGAATGTTTTCACTGGTAATACTTGCTGAAGAAATTCCCATGATAAAATCCTCAATTAACCTTTATCCACGTATTCTAATCATCAAATGAATAAAAATTGAACTGAATTGGGCTATTATAAAGATTATTAAGGCTCAATACTTTCATTGCACTGTGCTATCCCGTTTTAATATCTTTTATAAAACATTATAAATAATTGATTTGCAAATCGATGGTATGTTTTTACAACCCATGCAATGTTTCCATTAATTGATTTCACGTAAAGATGTAACGTCTACTGTGGAATACATTTCATGTCTCTGATTCTGGGATTTCGCACATAAAGTATTCAATTATAACGTGCGATTACATGGGCACGTCAGAATTTAGTAAACACGAAAGTGAAATTTATCTGTATAAAAATTATTTTAATGTAAAATAACGTTCGGAATTCCAAATCTGAGAGTAGATTAATATCAATGTCTGAATAAATTTCCAAATATAATTGACATTCATGTAAACGTTTTCGGAATTCACCTATATCGTATTTCAAAACAATTGCACTTGATAAGCCGTTTCGGATGGTGCTGGGCAAAATAAACATAAAGATTGAAATGACGCATAGTAATTTATAACTAGAGGAATTGAACTAGTATTTTTAGTTCCAAAAGAATTTAATTCGAGTAATTCCTATAGAGGATATCATATGTTAACGAGTAAATCTGCATGCCCATAATTCCAAATCCGCTTTACATTCAAGTTATGTCATTTCGATATTATCAGCTGAAACATTATGAACTTAGCGAAGCACTTGAATATCAAGTTGCACGTTGTACAAAATTACATCATGTTACATATTTTAAAGATTATTGCATTAACAACCCTAGACTTGTCATACATTTATAATCGAAATTTCAAGATTAACTCTGTCAAATGGTGATTCTTCAAAAAGAACACATGGAAATGTTTTTAAATTAATTCGAATATTAAATTACAATAAACGTACTACATTTTGTATTTATAAATAATTTAATTCAACGATTAAATGTGAATATGATGACTCTTATGTTTTATTGAATATTTTAGAGATCAATTTACATTGTTATAGTTGGAAAAACGTGAGTAAACCAAATTTATCATTTATATCTGTTAGGATGAAGACCTGAGCGTGATCATTTTCAAAATTCTAACTTTTGCATGATCTCAAAAATATAACGCACTAACTTTTAAGTTAAATGAACACTAAAGCATGAACTCAAGATGAAACTGGATTAGTAGATATATTACTGCATTTGTGCATTCAGCTGAAATGAACAAATAATAAGTATACACACAGGCATTTTTTGACTAAACTCATTACAAATCATCGGTAAATTTAAGAAGGCTGCACAGAGCGTTGGTATAATACCATATCTAACGAGTTTATTTTATACACGAAAGTTTATATAATAAAACCCAAGATGTAATATTACAAAATGAAATTCTACCTTTATACACTTTATCAGTCCACTTTAGAATAAAATTCCAAAGTACGCATCAATACCAAGTATTTTAAAACTTCGCGATTTATAATGGCTCTGAAATAACATCACTATCAAATGTATTTTCCGAGAATCAGACCGAATTAAAGGTGTAATCAATCAATGTTCTTGTATTTTCAATAGAAAAAGTGTTCAGTTAAATGTAAACACTTATCAACTTTTTTCAATAGTATATTACATGTTTGACATGTATGTCATGACAAATAATACGTAACAATGTTGTATGTCAATAAATGATTATTAAATGGACTTTTTTACGACTCTTCTTAAAATATGTGATGTTAGGTCATGCTATTAGGACCTATACACATATGTAAGTATTTGTACCTGTTTCTACCTTCAGGACTGCGACAGTCAATATGAAGTTACAAAACCAAATGTTTTTATCACTGTAGTGCAACTAGTACGGCAACGATTGTTTTGATTCCGTTTCCACACCGGAATAAAATTCAAGAAATAAAAAGCATACGTAAGCAATTACCGAGCAGGTTGGTTCAAACTTTTAGAGTTTTTTAAATACATAGATCGATAGTGTTATCGCCTTTACGATTATCGAGCAAAATGTTACAGATTTTAGACAGTTTAAATATTCAGTCTCAAGTAAGTATTTTCAGATCAATTGTAATTAGATATCCTACCTTGTATTAAGATCGTGATTTTACGCAAAGTACTTCCTATTTATCATACAATTGTGACACTTACATACAGCTTGATGCGAGTTCGTTCCTAGCAAAAACTTCAAGTTTTCATCTGAATCTTGCTTGCTTATTATCCAAGATATTCACAAAATATGACTGATATACAAATTATTAGATTCATATGTATCAATTTTTGATATGCGCTTTGCCATATTTGATGAAGAATAAAGAGTGTTTGACCCATTGTTTACATCGTTGTGTCAGCCTTTGCGCAACGGTTTTGATCGATGATATTGCGAAAAAGTGTACGGTTTTTGGAGTTTGAGATTGCAACGGTTTGGTATTATTATTTATATGATGGCATTTCCATGCGTAATATCATCCAACCGTAACGTATTAAGCACAGGGATCTGAGAATCTAGTTACAGTTTAAAAACTATCAATTATTGACCCGCCAGAGTGCCCATAGACTATTTTAGACGTTTTAAGGACCTAGATAAAAAAGAAATCAGTAAAAATCCTATTCTACATTAAACACACATAGTACAATGTAGAATAGGATATTTACCGATTTTTTTATTTTCAGACCCCTAAAACGTCTAAAATGGTCTTTGGTACTCTTTATTGCGTATGCGTAACTCTATATACTTAATTATATCGTTTTTATGCCCATCATTACAATGCCTATAAGGTCTCTCAAATCCTTTGATGTGGGACTAAGGAGTTTTTTATTTTTAGAAAACTTTTGAATTTATGAAGCTTTTTTTTATCGAATACCTACAAAAACTATTTTTTGGGAGAATTTTAAACGGCAAAATTTGCTGTAAATATGCAATAGAGTCGAACATCTGAACTTGCTTGTCCCGCCGTCCTCGAATCCTAGCGTAACCACACGGATCTGAGAATAAGCTTTAGTTCATTTCAATATGGACCAAAGAGCCCATAGACCATGTTTACACGTTTGAGGGGTCTAGATAAAAATCGGTTAACTCACATTCTACAAAGTACGTATATATTGCGAAAGGTGGAAAGCTCCTCAACACAAAAAAAAAATCGAAGAAAAATCTACCACGCCTGCGCTTTAGCGGCCAAAAGCCATACTTTTAGGAAGTCTTAAGAAACAGATTACTGTCGTTGGAAAGAACGATACTTTTTGCTTTTAAAATCGTATAAAATGGTCCATGGGCACTGTTTTTGGATGTACATTGATACAAACTTTATCTAATTATCAAACTCTTGTGGGCGTAACGTCTTGGTTTCTTGATGTCCCTTCATCGTTTTTGAAATGACGTCAGATTGAATTTCGTGCCCGTTAATAGCCGATATTTATATTGTCACTGTACATGTGTACAGTACCTATGTATGGCTATTAAACCCAATGTATGATAATTCTCATTATTAACATTGGCAGTTACATGTAGATTTTGGTGTGCTAATTATTTCTTCAGAGTTCAAGAGGTCACATAAACACTGAGTTTAAGTCAATGTGAGAATTCGTTGAATAATATCAATGTATTCTTAAAATTGAAGAAGTATATATATCTTTGTATATTTGGTTTATCGGCAGTCAGATACTGTCATTGTTTAATCGGTTGCTGATTACAACACACCAGAAGAAATTCCCCAAAAATCATCAACTGTTTATCAAAATATTTATTCTTTACTCTATACAGACGTATAAACGAACGCGTTTTATTATCAAACTTAAAGGCCCACTACCTTTGCGGAGCAAATTTTATAGGTTTCTTAAAAACATTAATAACATAAGAAAAATACCTATCGATGGCCTAAGATGAGGTTACAACACCAAACAAATGCAAGATTTCCTGCGTAATATATGAAAACTGTGGAGATTCATTTCGCTGTTTTGCCGTCTGGCGCAGTAGTATTCAACTACCGCGCGGTAATTAGGACGTCGGCGGGAAACATAAGACGACCCGCGTTATGAAAATTAACATTTTATTTATTTTAATTATTTTTGTTTCAGGAGATGATGATGAGTGTAGTATTAACGGTAAAGTTAATAACTTTTTGCGACTCTACACAATTATCGATTCTCGTTTTACATTCCCATTTTAAAAAATTTAAAAGCAGTTTTTCGGAAAGGTACGTGGGCCTTTAGCTTTTTTTTTCCCCTTTATAACTGGAAACGACTAAACTTGTGTAATTAAGCATTCGTAGTGCATATTTTTTGGACATTTGCATTGGTGCAGCGAACTTAAAATTGGTTTGTTCTCGCATTTCTATCATTGCGGATTATATGTGTTTTTTAACAAACACAGTTAATGAGTAATACCATCATGGACATGTATTGTATAATTTATCTATTATGGTTGTGCTAATTCGCCACCAAGTATTTATAGGTATATTTTTTAAGTCCTTGTCGCCGTTATTTATAGAAATGCGATAATCAAAGGAATACAAAGAAGTTAAATTTCAAACACCAGAAAATAAAGGAAAGAAAGAAAGAAAAGAAATTCCCTAACCGTATCACCTACTTCTTGTTTTTTTTTTTTTTAAACTGCTTGTGTTGTCCTCGAAAGTTGAACCTGATTGAGTTTTTTTTCCAGTCGGCCATTGATAAGGAAATTCATCCTCAACATGAAATGCATTGGGGTGTGAGGGGTTAAACTGATTTTCAGTTGATGAAGAATATAGAAGTAATCTACCACGTATTATTTACATTGTATTTTGATCATAAAGTGTCTGATTGTTCCTCAAAAAATAATAATCATAATATAAAATTAATGTGGAACGCTTTAACCTTTAGCGTTTAGTGCTTAAAGTCGGTCCATCGCCGACGAATGGCATTTTTTCTCTAATAAAATCTTGAGCAAAGAATAAGTGTTTTTCTGGTGTTACAAAATTGACTTATTTACACCATTACCACCATTGAAAAGTTTAGAGCTTCCAATTTCAATTCAAGGTAAAATTATTAAAAATGTCATGACACTTTGCCCTATATGGATAGTGTATAAACCAAAAGCAAAATAATTTTAATATGCATTTTTATATTAGTTAGACTCATACAAACACAATTAAACATAACGTATTGTTCAAATACTGTAAAATCATTAATTTTCGTGGGAGTTTAATTTTTGTGGATTTCGTTTTTGACCAAAATCAACGAATATACAACCCCACGAAAATACATATACCTATACCAATGTCATGTAAGTTTATGCGTTCATACATGGTAGGATGATTAGTACCTCACTACATGTACATAAAATCAATGTCAGGGACAAGCATGACAAGTTCAAAGTTGGAAAATATTGTTCAAACAAAGATAGTTTTTCAGAATTTCATAGACTTCATCTACATGTACCAACAAATAATTGACTGTGTAATGTGCACGGTCTTCTCCACGAAATTAAGTGCCAACGAAATTGTAAAATTTTAGAATCCACGAAAATTGAGCCCAACGAAAATAAATGATTTCACAGTAATAGGTAGCGTGCTTGCTCTGCCGGCGGTGGAGCATCTTTCCTATAAACTGAGAATAGAGAAGTCTGTCGTAGACCTGTTTTTTTTCTTTTTCTTTTGATTAATTATCACCATATCGGGTTATTTTAGAGTGAATGGCTTAACGTTACTGAATGAATTGTAATAATGAACTCATTGTATTGAAAAAAAGATGTTGGTTTCAATAGTATTTATATATGTAAACCTAAACAGACGACGCTGTAATTGTCCGTTTGTTTGTAATACTATATACAAAATGTACATTGTATTATTATGATCATTATTGTAAACTGATACAATCACTCTAATACAACGAAGTGTGATACGAAAGAAAACTCTGTAATGGATAAAGTAAAAGTATGCATGATGTTTTTGGAACGGGATACAGAGCTACGTAAAATATGCATATGTTGGTGTGAATTTTGTTTAATATTTCATGCATAATGTCTAGCTCAATGTACATCTGGTTATTTTTTGTTTCTGGCTTGCACCTCAATGGTTAATGATAACTTTTAGTACAATGTAACCAAATGACTTCTCATTCATTGTTGACTGACAAAAACTCAGTTTTAAGAATGGTCTGTATTACCAAGGAAACGAAAGGGACATAATATATATACAGTGTATATACTTGGTCCTAAATGGAGACAAGAAAATTTGTGGTTTAACTTTAGTGCAAGGGGTCGAGTGTCCTTTGTTTGCACTTTGGACGATACCATCTATGTTTACAAACATAATACATATTGGGTGTTCTTGGTGTTCCATTCAGCAAAGGCCTTTATACATATTAGAAAATGGACAGAGGGAAAACAATATACCTTATATTAATTGCCAACCAGATGTGTCCAGCACGCTTCCTAAATTTATGCTTTTGTTATTCTTATGGTAATTGGCTCAGATTATGTTGTTATGCCACGTTATGTATCAGACTTTATAAACGGTGAATGGATAATGTGAATGAGTTAGGTAGTAATCATTGCGCGTTCTTTTATTACTAGAATATTGTTCTAATATGAATAATTCATTATATAGTTTAATATTCATTAACTATCTATGAATTTTCATGAATGGGTTGTCATGAATGTTTTTGATTTCATTAATAAAAGAGATTCATGAACGTTCATGAATTCATGAATGAAAGGATTAATAAATGTTCAAAAAAAATTTTTTTCTTAAATTATTCATAAAGTTTTAAGGACTTGAATTGTATTAAAATATTCATGAATAATTGAAGAATACTAATGAATTTTATTCATAAATAATTTGCTCATGAATTATCCATCAGCTTCTTGCAGGGGAAGAAACATTCACTTAACGTACGTATGGTGCTGCGGTCTCTGTATAAACATGGCTATTAAGCCGAGGGTACAGTATGTGTGATTGGGGCAGGTGCAGAACTAAAAAACACAAATGGTAAATTTGATTCTATAAAAAATATTATTAGATAAAATAAATACAAAAAATGGAGCAACGGTCCAAAAGAGACCATAGAATATCCGGATTATACATTCAAGGATCATTTCGGAAAAGTGATACCTTCGTATCCACCCCGTGCACTTCGACTTCCTACAAGGTACGTGGTACTAAATACATCAAATAAGTAGTCATTAATAAAGATTTTTGTTCGCTACAGCATACCTCCTAGACAGATCGAATATAACTCACGAGATTAATTATCTGTCCAATTAAATTACTTGTAATGTTACAAATTACGTTCGATATTAGATCTAGATAGATACAATTGGTTAGCGTAATTTGAATGTCAACGATCAAAAAAAAATGCTCTCTTTTAGGTAAGCAAACGTTAGAGATCAGATCCAGTTTAGCACGCCGGGAAATCACGTGACGTATAACTCGGATACGGATGACTTCACCGTCACGGTTAAAGACCTGAAGCGTGACAAGGTCCTTCCACCTGAGACGTTTTCTCATGTCGTTATAACGCAGGTCACCTTTCAGTTCCAAATGTTCCAGAATTTGATGGCATTGAAACCTTCAGAGGATGCATCATTTACTGGCATGATTCTGAAAAGCAGAAGAGTTCAAAGATCAACGTCTATTGTTTGTTGGCTCGAGCTATTCCGCTGAGGACATCGCTATGCAATGTAGGAAGGCTGGCTCTGGCGATGTAATCTGTTGCTGGCGAACAAAACCCATGGCATTCAAGTGGCCGAAGGGGATAGAAGAACGCCCTTTGTAGACGAAAGTCGACGGGAATAGGATTTATTCAAAGACGGAACCACAGCAGATGTAGACGCCATTATACCTTGCACTGGGTACCTATACCACTTTCCGTATTTGTCCGAGAATCTCCGATTAAAGACGAACCTACGGCTGTACCCAGACGGGTTATACGAGGGGACTCTGTGGATCACAACAGGATATTACAAGTTCATGTATATTAGCATACAAGATCAGTACTACACTTTTACCATGTTTGAATGAATGGGCATGCACAGTGTTAAGAGGAAAATTGAAACTTCCTGATCTTAAAAATATGGAGCAGGGCATTCAAAAATAGATCAAGAAAGAAAGTTTGTTCAAGGATTGCTATGATCATATCAAATTCCAGACAGCCTTTGTTTTGATGCAAATACAATCTGACGTCAAAGTGTTGTTCGACAAATAGGAAGACGATAAAAATGAAGATGTAGCGACTTACAGGAATTTTGCATTTACCTCCGTTTTTACCAAATCACCAGGAATTAAAATTTTAAGAAATAAAAATTTAAAAATACTAAATCGGGAGTTTGCCTGTGCATTGCTTGTTATAAAAGCAACTAGGTCAATGTGACCCAGAATAGATAAGTTAGCGACAAAATGTATATCAATATCACTACACAGCAACCTATATCCATTAAGTCAAGAGATAAAAAGACAGTAGCGCCCTACCAATAAAGTATATTTATCCCTGGATGTAATCTGATATTCCTTTATGTATGTGAAACAGACTAAAACATCAATCTATTGTGGAATGTAGTTCGGTCTCTCTGGTCTATTTCACAGATTCAATCTAGTGTGGGATGTAGATTGTTATTGTACCGGTATGGAAAATTACGTTATTACACGTTTTGAAACGTATATATATATGTAATGATGATCAATAAGTGTATATATTATAGGCTTCGATTATGACATTTATCCTTAAAGTTATATGTGGTGTATTTGTCATACTCACGTAATCAAGAAGAGTTTTCGATGTTATTAACGATCAAAATGTTACCTGAATTTATAATGCAGAGACTTTTATTGTATAAGAACAAAAATGAGCTACCACAAATCGTTATATTTACATCTACAACGCAGTGAAATAAATCCATACGATCAGACCTTGAAGCCAAGGCATGGTCTACAATTTTATTTCTCTTTTAACAGTGTAAGTAGGAAGTGAATTATGCAGGTATGTTATCATTTTAACTTAAATAATGCATACAAATGAATCTAACAGTGCATAAATGTGTTGTCACTAACATTTTACGCTACCATACATGTTAGTCTGCCCATGAATGATTTCTACAGCTTAATTCATCAAACCTTTTGGCTTTCATTAGAGTATGGAAGAAAAAATAACAGATCAAAATTTTCGGCTAGTAATAGCACATATAACTTTGAAATTCGATAGAAGTCATAATTAATGTTCAAATATAGAAGAAACGGCACTTATAACCCGCTAACATTTATTTTGGACGATACCATTACACATACCTAATATCTATGTTTACAACCACACTACATATTTGGTGTTTGAGGTGTTCCCGTTGTTCAATGACCTTAATACATATTTGAATAACGAAATCCTTTATTTGTCATGTCCAGCTCGTTTATTAAATTAGGAAGTGCCATTGTAATGCATCAGCTACTACGGTTATGGCACCACGTGGTGCTGCAAATTTTAGAAGCGTTACATTGATAATCTGAATGAGTATATGCAGTAATGATTGCATGTGAATCATAATCACAAAGAATCCGTACTTCACGAGTCATATAAATCATATTTTGATAGACTCTGAAAACTATCTTTGTTTGAACAATACTGTTCGATTGATGCTATGAACTTGTTATCGTACTACCCGAAAGAGACTCGATGCAGTCAGGTAACATCATTCTATGATCACATACACGTAACTACCATTTATATATTCCTTAAAAATAAATTTTCTTTTGTACTTTAATTATGTTTTGATCAAAAGCGGAATTCATGATTAATTAATCGCCCATGAAAAATAATAAATTGACAGTAAAATAACACGTATAAATGTAATTTCGGAGAATAACATTAGCAATCTTTCACTTCCTACAAAATCGAGGATTCAACTTGTTGAGTATATTTTTTCCGTTGCTACATCTTCACGTTTTTCTATATAGCATGTGAACCGAAACAATGGTATCAAAATGTCATTCGTCCCGCCTAATATAATATTTCCATGAACAAAATATAATTTCGTCATCTTTGTAAGCATTATATAAGTAACAATTTTTAGCAAGGCATAAAAACCTAACGGCGGACCGATGTGTAAGAATCCTACCTACACCGGTAACAGTCCAGACGTTACTGAGTATCTTGTATACAAGTCTCTCTCGACGCTCGACTCGTAATGTACATCAAAATCCAACGCAGTAGTCCTGAGTGGGAACACACATTTGCTCCGATTAACCATGGCTACTACACCAAGGGTATGTGTGATTGGGGCAGGCCCATGTGGTATGTCCTTTTTATACCAGAACAAAAAATACCAGCAAGACGGAGACGTAGATCTAGATGTCGTATGCTACGAAAAGCAATCTAATTGGGGTGGATTGTGGAATTATACGTGGAGAACAGGTACGTCAGTAATTTTTTTTTTGTCATTCTGATATGAAGATCGTAACCTATTTTGTCTTGACTCCATTAGGTGTCATAACATAAAACACATGTTTCGTCATTACAGTGTATACATACGATTCACAAATAGGTTGCACATAAACTGGGTTTTTTGTTCATTTCCCAACCGGTTTTTACAAAAGCATCCAGTTTGCACTTGGCAAACAAGAGGATTTTCTAGTTTACGTTCACTGAGAATATTCAATTTATAATAGCCCACAGATCAGTTGTGTGGTCTATGACTTGCCCTACATTAAAAGTGTTCTTTACATTTTGCCTTCCCATATTTACCGACGTTTGTAAAGTTCTAATTCATAGGGAATCATGCATGAGTGACTATGTGATATGACATTTATCAAACGAGTTTAATAATTTGATGTTCCATGAGCCTTTAGGCTCTATTGCATGATAAGCCATACAATACAGCCTGAGGCGACATAAGTGTATTGCACTAGACCAGCCACTATTACACGTGTAGTAGACTGGCCACCAGTCTCTAGAATAATAAAAAAATCACTAAAATTTGGCTAAATTATTTTTGTCTCTATTACGTGCCTGATTCTAGAGTTTTAAACTAAGGGGAGATAATCTAGTAAAGAACTCTACTGAGAAAGTCTTAGGGTCTGGTGGCCAGTCCACACGTGTAGGTATGAGATAAATAGGATATTACCGACATACTATGAAAGCTTTGCAGGCGATATGTTATCACCGACGAGTTTGGGTGCCACAGTACTAACACATGTATATTGTAGGTTCATTGCCTGGACGCTTGAGCGTCCAGGCAGTAAAGTTATTTGCGTGGGGCCCCACGCAGTATTAGTTTTGCCTATGGGGAAAATTAACTATACGCATGCGCTAGTGTAGGGAACTTCCGGTAAAAAGTCTTGAGTGGGGTCAGCTTGCTGTCAAATGCACTAATAGTTAATCTTGCCAGAAGAACAATGCGCCTAGTGGGGTTAACTTGCTGTCATCTTACACCAATAGCTTATAAACCAGCCTCATCCTACACTGTAAATACATATTTACATTTATGTATCTTATTAGTGCATTAAGAAGTAAAATATATGCATTTAAAAAAAGTAGTAAGTATTATAATTGTGTGAACAATTTTACGTTAATTTAGTTTTGATTGACAAGAAAAATAACTACATATGTATCACAAGCCAGGGATTTGCGGTAAAGGCCTTGAGCGGGTTCAGATTGCTGCCAATTACACTAATTATATAGTTATTCTCGCTAGTTGTATACACCATGCAAATTCCATTTACCTATAAACAATGCACATCAACCAGCATCATTCCAAACTAATTGGTGCATGTAAGAAGTAACGTATATTCATAAAAAAAAACTTTATTCTAAGTTAATAAGTTTGGTTTGACTTTGCAATGTATAAAAAATGTAAGCGTACATTTAATGTGAATTTATCAGAGATGTCTAACGTTACATGTACTAGAGCTACATTATTTATCTACAATGTACATGTATGTATCATATTAAAATAAATGTTAGCATTTGACAGATGTGTCACAATAAAATATTATTAACTAAAATGTATGAATTCGCTATAATGTATTTATATTAATCACGTTATCTACATTTGAATGTTCCGCTGTAACTATACTGAGACCGCATCATGTCACAGAGAAGGCGACAGGGCGTGTGATGTGGGCAATAAATCTGTTAATACATGTGGCTCAAAAGGAGAACTGATAAAAAGAAAATGATACAGTAAAGGAAATTGATGTGAATTTAAATACTACAGTTCTGGAAAGGTCGTTATCATGATAGCGCTAACTGAAAGTATCATTGTACGAAACTGTTTGAACTTTCAATCTATTTAATTGAACAAAAATAATATTTTCGTTATCTATAATTGTAATTTTAAAGATGCTCCACCGCTGACAAATGGTATTTTTTCACTATCAAAAACAGGAGCAGGCGATTAATTATTTTTCTTAAGTTACAAAAGTTACTTACTTATTACCAAAAAAGTTTGAGCTAATTTTAAATCAAGTTAAGAGTATGAAAAATAATTAATTGCATCCCGAAAAAATTCCGTGGCACTATATCCTATATGGAATGAAGTACTGATTGCGCATCACCTTAACAATATTTTTTCTGTGCTAATTTATAAACACGATTGAACACCAATTATTGTTCAAATGAGAAATCGTTTATGCTCTGTCAGCGATGGAGCATCTTTAAATTAATGCCTGTTTTATTAAAAAGGTTTTGTAAAAGTCATAGATAAATCTGGAATATATCTGTAATTGCATCACCTTAACAACGATTTAAAATTTTGACAGGAGAAACCTGATTCAACTGATAGTGGTCGAGATCATGCTACTACATTTGAAAAAAAATATATTGTAGTTTTCCTCAACACTTTACAATACAGTTTGCTGTTTTTATGTTAATATATTTCTCAGCATAGTTTATTACCAAAATAAAATTTGACTATACACTTTACTAATTATTTGACTTTAAATATACATAATTTCTCGAATTACGTGCATCTCGGAAGAAAATCAAGGTGATGGTAGTGCTTTTGATGTCACAGAAGATCCACCATTAAAGTTGTTCTGATGAGTGGATACCAAAATGCGCCTTACATTGTGTTGTGTACAGTCACAGTCATTATGGACAGAACTACCAGGTAGTTTCAAACTTTTAAACATACTGGTAGCGTATAGTATAACTTTGTTTAAATAACTTTGCTTCGCTCAGACAAGATTTTCTAATTACATTTCCTTATTACAAAAATCCTTTTGTGGTAACAACTTCCACTTTGCTCCACGTATTGATTTTCCTTTGTTAATGAAAGCAACTTGTTAAACAACTCATATGCAAATGAGCGAAAGCCTATGGGGAGTTTGACACTATGTTGGAGTGAGTGGTAGTAAATTTCTAACGTTAAATTTTGTAACCTGTCACCACAGTCGCTATCAAGGCCTGTCGGCACAGCATGTGTCATGATAGAAGCGAGAGGTGTGTAAGGTTTGTGCACCTGCGCTAAAACACATGTGAACCTAATATGTCAGGCGCTATCATCCGAACAAAATAAGGGCATTAGTTTTACTACTTGTACACCATTATTCCCCCTGTCCCTGTCTCATTAAAATGATGACAAAAACACGTGAAATAAACACTACATTCTGCAAATGTTGATATTTCCGCAAGTGTATTCTTAATTAATCAAACCAAAGCTTTCGAACGGTTCAATATATTACTTCACTGCTTATTCTCGATCACAGGTTTGGATGAATATGGCGAGCCTTGTCATGGAAGCATGTATCGTGATCTCTGGAGTAATGGTCCTAAGGAATGCTTAGAATTCCCTGACTATACATTCGAAGATCATTTCGGAAAAGTAATTCCGTCTTTTCCGCCCCGATCTGTGCTCTTCGACTACCTGCAAGGTAAGTTTCGACACAATCCGATATTTTCAGCTGAATTAACGTTGTTTTTGCGATTTTTTTTCAAAAAAAAATTGTTTTTGTGTGTTAGACGTAAACCATGTGCATTAAGAAACTTCATATTATGATATTCATTTTTGAATTTTGAAAAATGTCACATTTAGGTTGAAACGTGCCATATCGCTCTTAATCGCTACAGTAACACGTACATGTACTACTGTACATATTTCGAATAATAATTCTACTGGTTAATAATTTGTAAAATGAAATCTTCGATACTGATTTCGTTCAGTCATTAGCTTAAGATTAATACGACCACTGGTTGGTGTCATTTAACAGCCAAAATTCAAACAAAATATACTTTGTTTTCTTCCCTTTAGGTCGTTGGAATAAAGCAAACGTTAGAGATCAGATCCAGTTCAGCACGCTGGTGAAACACGTGACGTATAACACGGATACGGATGACTTCACCGTCACGGTTAAAGACCTCAAGTGTGACAAGGTCACATCCGAGAGGTTTTCTCATGTCGTTGTGGCGACGGGTCACTTTTCCGTTCCAAACGTTCCGGAGTTTAATGGCATCGACACTTTCAGAGGAAGAATAATTCACTCTCATGATTTTAGAAAAGCAGAAGAGTTCAAAGATCAACGTCTTCTCATCGTTGGCTCGAGCTACTCCGCTGAGGACTTAGCGTTGCAATGTAGGAAGGCTGGCTCTAGCGATGTAATCTGTTGCTGGCGAACAAAACCCATGGGATTCAAGTGGCCAAAGGGGATAGAAGAACGCCCTTTGTTGACAAACATTGACGGAAATAAGATTTATTTCAAAGATGGAACCACAGCAGATGTAGACACCATTATACTTTGCACAGGGTACCTATACCACTTTCCGTATTTGTCCGATAATCTCCGACTAAAGACGAATCTACGTCTGTACCCAGACGGGTTATACAAGGGGACTCTATGGATGACGGCCGGAAATAACAAGTTCATGTATATTGGCATGCAAGATCAGTACTACACTTTTACCATGTTTGACGTCCAGGCTGAGTGGGCATGCGCAGTAGTAAGAGGAAAATTGAAACTTCCTGATCGTAAAAGTATGGAACATGATATTCAGGAATGGATAAAGAAGGAAAGTGTCTTGAAGGACTGTTATGATCATATCAAATTTCAGACAGCGTTTGTTTGTGACCTTGCTAAAGAGGTTGGATGCAAATACAATCTAAACGTCAAAGAAGTATTTGATAAGTGGGAAGACGACAAACACGAAGATGTAGCCACTTACAGAGATATTCCATTTACCTCCATTTATACCAAATCACCAGGAATCAAACACCACACACCTTGGATGAAAGCGTTTGACGACTCTCTAGACACGTTTGTGAACCAAACCCCGAACAAGTAAAGAGAGACATCCGACACCATCCCGTATTTGAAAATTAATACGCCGTGTTGTTCCGTATATTTGGTACGGATAGATATGCAAAATACGCCTCAGTACCTTAGGTAAACAGATAATAAATATATATTTTATAGTATATGACATATAGTACCTGATAAATATTTTACTATATTATATGAATAAAAGTGGATAATGATTTGATTTTATGTCGTGTTTAGTGCAAAATCCCAAATTTTCCGAAATCTCATAACCAGTTGTTATCAATGTACGTTATTGGACAATTAAATCCAGATCATAGTACTCAAGATACCAAAAGGAGGAGACTTCATAGAAAAGATTTTGGTTAAATAAAAGGGGTGTGGATCAAAGATGTTTTATACGAGAAGAAAGTTTTCGACAAGACTGGACATACCATGTAGATTAAATTGATACCTGGGTATAAGCAATATGTTATAAGGTATTCCATAGGAACATATAAGAACATGAATGGCATAAATCATTCTTTTTCAAGCATATACACATTTTATCTAGTTGAATTGGATACGATATTATTTGGTCAGCATCGTTGTAGGATGTAAAACTGTGGAGAGGTTCTGATTAATGTTATCATTTATTTTGTAACCAATCTACCTATGTCTCTCGTTGAATGGTAGCACTTATATATAATCCGATGTCCAATAAAGCTATTCTGTATTAAAGCTATAAATATCAGTAACTTAAACTTTGCGTTCCCAGTGTAATTTTTTTTACACTTTTTATACCTATTTTATTAGTACATAATTGCAGTAGGCTTTTATTGTAGTGGCTCAATTTAGGGTAAACGAAAATTAGGGATTTGATGCCCATTTTTATTCATCTTCAATAATGTAAGGTATTATGTGTAAACTTGGGTTTCCTTAAGTAGGGCCATGTAATATTATGTTCCAGGAGCTTTAGGTGATTTGAACCTCTGAATAAAATTAAGTTGTAACTTAAGCTTCACTTCCTACAAACTATCATTTGGATGTCCCTCCTCCCCTGAGGAGTCATTAGAGCTATCGTCCCTCCCCTTCCCCAACACTATGTCAGGTACACACCACAGCGATAAGGTGTAGGGGCCAGCTTCAGATGTCAACGCTGACTATAGAAGCTGAGAAATCTAATCACATCTACTGTATTTATTAGCAACATGACTGGATAGTATGCTATATGGATATTATACATTCTTACATATATTTTGTGAGTTTGTATACATCATCCTGTTATAACTTAGGATAAATGGGACGATCCCATTTATGTTTATTTTCAATATACCTGAAGTTATATTCACTATTTATTCTCTATCATTGTGTAAAGCTGACAAAGTATTCAGCACTTACAGAAATCTGGACCCCAGAACTTAGTAATTTAACATAGGCTTATAGTTATTAAGTTATCAAGAACATGAACAACATAAATAGGCTGGTGGGGGCATTGTGTATCATACTACTATGGTAACATAATGTATTCATACTCGCCACACATGTTTTTTTTTTTTTTTTTTTGCATAATGTTTTACAGAGTTTCTTAATATTTTTGGTGTACAAGAACCGGAAGTAGGTGAATTACTTCCGTTAAACTCTGTTCAGCTACAAATCTTCTATAGAAGTAACCTATCTTTTGGGTATGAATAATAAATATGTTTTGTTAATGCGCTAAATAATAATATTTCAGTGCCTAATATTATCAGAAAATCAATCCATTAAAGAAAACATATCATTTTAATAAAAATATAATAGTTAGCAACCTTTAATTTATCATTATATGAGCCATATAAGGATAAATGATTTTTCTTTGAAAAACTACCCCACAATAATTTGTCCTTTAGATGACAACTTTACCGGTCATCGATTTTTGTTTAAATTTTGTTTACAATACATGTTAAAAAGTTACTAAATATTTTTGGAGTACAAAAACAGGAAGTGGGTGTAGCAGTTTGTTTCAAATTTGATATTGTTAAAAATTTACCTCCAAATTTGGCTATGTTTTGGTTTCAAGAGCCTGTAAAATATTTCAAATTTTTAAGTTACATATGTTCAGTCAAAATTTGTGGTAATGTATACTTTTGAGAACATGATATCGGTTTTCGAAATTGGCCATTAATTTGATTTAGTTTTTGACCTAAAAGGGAACCCTGTTGTATACCTCGGGATGGTAACATTAAATCATCCCTAGCACAGGCCCCGGGGCCTTTTCAAATTTCTTAAGGTATCTTACAGGTTCTCTGTTTAGTACTACAAAATACACCTGGGTTTAGTAAAGTTGGTTTGTGGGTAAAATTCAATGGTAGGTGTAACATGTCCTTTAACTTGGACTGAAATACTGTACATAACTATAGCGAAAATATAAAGAAATGGCCTTGATGTATCACCGTCTTCTGAAATACAATATGTAAAATTAGGTCGCTTACATTTGAGCCTGGAGTCACCAGGCGAAACTAGGACATAACTCTACAAAAAGCAATAATCATCTATATATAGAATAAAGGGCGGTTGATATACTGTAAATAAACTGAATTTCACGAGTGATAAGAGTGGTAGCTGTTTTCATGTTGCGGTGTTTTATTTGGAGCATTAGAAAATACTGGTTTACAATTCGTGTGATTTAAGTGACATGCAACAAATGATAATTTGTTCCCAATTTCCACTTTTACATTAGCTGGTTTTAACTACCATGTTAAAGGCTTGGCAAACTTCCGTCATTCATATTAAGTTAAATTACGTGAAGTGATCCCAGTGTATTCAGGCTTTATTGCAATTTTAGAGACCCTATTCTGCTTCGAAACGTGATGTGTTATTTGAGATTAAAAAAAATCTTTTTAAGACGTGACTTTTCTGTTTGTCTGCTATTTGAACAACCAGCTTAGGTCTTTTATCAGGCTAACGCTATGAATGAGGTGACCTCAACAACTTGACACGCAGTGTGTATGTGTGTCATTGAGGTGTAGTTTAAACAGGGAAGCTTAGTCGTGTAAGTAAAATATCGGTGAATGCAGAATTGTGCTAGGTAAAATAATCAGGGAATTCAGAATTGAGGTTGTTACAGGTATACGAGTGACAACAAGTCAGTGCGGGATTTTTATCATTCATTATATAGGCGGGGAACGAACACGAGACAAACTGAGTAAGCTTATGGGGAATGTTTTTAAATGGAAATACAAATTATGGAAACTTTTTGATGTTTACTTACCTGGGTTTCTATTTTAAAATTTAGATAAGCCCTAATTTTAATCTTAAAATTAATTACGAAACGTTTTCTGTGTCGCATTCAAGGAAAGCATTGTGTCATGTCACGCGCTTAAATTTATATATGGCATTACTGGGTGAAAATTTTTACATGCTATATCCTCTTCAGTGATCTATTTTCAAACCATCAGATTTTGTAAATGCCCTAAAACGTATAATGCTTAATCGTATTGATCAACGATTTGTAATAACAACGGTATCAATTAAAATACTAAACAATGACGTGGATGTTGTCAATAGTTCATGTTTTATGTTTCATAAGAAATGTAAAACAAGACATTTATGCCATATTTTGCTTCTAGATTATGTAAAAGAATTAGCCTGAGTGAATTGTCCCTTTAAATGTGGGATTTAGTAATTGGAAGAATTCTGTAATATTCTTGATATATGATAACTTCGCTGTCCACTGGAGTTTTGAAATTAAAATTCCGTACATTGTATAAAGTAACTAGAGAAACATCGATTTGAAATGTTGCGGTTTCCAACGACCCTCCAATGTCGTGAGTTTTGACACTGAAATCCTGCTTACTATTTGAGCGTATTTTCATGGAATCTGTCGTTTCTAAGCTTACATGTAGGTCTACGTTACACATATATGTTGTACACATTATCCTAACGATTTGCGTTCGATTTGGCCTAGCTTGCGATGAGTGGTGAACGACACTGCGTTATATATATGTTCAGCATCTTTCCTGGGGCTTGAGTTTAAGTCAGCGGTTCAACAAAGTACGTGTAAAATATCTGTATGATAGAATATTAATGACAATTTCCAATATCACTTTATCAAGCATTTCGGTCTGTTTCTAAATGTACAACGATAAGCCACATCGCAGAAAGTCCATTCAAAACTAAAGCGGCGTAAAACGAGGTCACAATGTGAACATTGTAAAATGTATTCTCATGCCGGTCAGAGGTCAGCGCGCCACCATGCATCTTCAATGGGAAATGAAGTGATCGACGTTTATCAGTTTCATTGAGGAGGACTGAAATGAAAATGTTAATATATATGTTTTATTGACACAAACAAAAATAAAATAATTTATTTTGCGTTTAGTGCATGCACAATCAGTACTTCATTCAATGTAGGATATATTACCAGGGAATGTTATCGGGATGCAATAAATTATTTTTGATGCTTATATATCGAAGTAAAATAAGAAGATCAAACTTTGCAATTGTGGTAATGCTGTAAAGTAACTGAAGAAAAATAGTAATTCGTCTGCTCCTATTTTTGATAGAGAAAAAAATACCATCTGTAAGCGATGAATCAATCTTTAAACTATAATTGTAGGGACTTACATACAATATAATGCGGTAAATTGATCATTTAACAGATTAATCATTGCAAAAATGATAAAACAGACAAAGGGGGGGGGGGTTGACTATGGACTATGAATTAAAAGTTCGCATTAGCTCACGCAATATGAGCTGTAGAACTATAGTTATCTCAGTAGAATAGGTTGTGTTTCACTTTGCTTCAATGATCTAGTTAAAGAGAGAAGGCAATTTTTAAACGACCTTTGCTGTTGATAATGTAAATATGTATGTAAATAAGCGCTTTTGTCATACTACTTGTGGAGACATGCACTGCATACAGAAACTAAAAAGTAAAGAAACGAATTATCCACACTTAATAATCATGGTCTCCAAGGAAGGGATAAAGCCTCGTCCCCGCCTCTCCTTGACACTCATATCTATTATACCACAACACTGCTAGTTATCCAGCGGATGCCAAAAAGCCGCTAGCATTATCTTATCTCTTTGATTATTCGTTTTTGCTTTACAAATGCGAGATACTGACCCGGTAAAATATCTTCTAACTAATTAATTATGTTGCATTTTGCGACGAAGAGTTTTCATGTGAACATTTCGTGCGCGGTGGTATTGTGAATTTTATAGAAACCAATCGTTCCAAAGATGCTTTGTAAAGTATGTCAGTTGTTTCATTTTATCGTCTTTTTTCCTTCGTATTTAATTTCGACGACATTTATCCAAGATGGTTACTTTATTAATAGTCGGAACATTATTTTTTATTTTTTTTAAAAACACAATTAGTTATTGAAGTGCAAAATGTTATAAAAACATTAGCCATCAGAACGTTTTCTGTGAAGCGTTAAATCTGCCAATAATAGTAAAAAAACAACGGGGTATTTCTATCTCCGGGGGTAGGGTTAACATATACAGCTCTTCTGAGCAAAACTAAATGGTTGACCGTGTGTATGATCATTTCCCTAATAATAATATGTGGTTTTTTCAATTATGCGAATATTCATACTTATCACACAACTTATTTGCAAAATGTTGCTTTAGTTTGCCGTGTGTATACTCAAAGCAGTGACATTTCGGTAAAATCACAATTTACCTCAAATAGCTATCTTTGATTCGTAATAGCTCAAAATCAAGCAACCACCATATAATTTTATTTTAAATTTAGCTTTGATATGAGTTTCTTTTTCCAAAAATCAATAATCGAAAAATGATAGTCAACAAAATCTGTTCACAAGAACAGATCCTTATATGATTTCAATCTTTTCTTTATTAATGAGTACACATAATGTCATAAGTGTTGGTACAATATCAGTATCTGCATTTCATCTAATGTAGGTTTTTTTCACAGTTATTGTTATTTTGTATTTCGATGCGGTTTGCCATTCGATAGCAAAGGAATCCAGCTGGAAGAAAAATCCTTGCATTACATTCATCACTTGTTATATATAAATACACCTTTAGGGAAGTGTATAATTGTATCACAGTAAAACCAACTAATCTGACTTCCATTATAACTTGTTTTTGTCCAACATATGATCAATTTAGAAGTTCTCATAGACTGAATTGTCCCTTTAAATGTGTCTAATTGTAACAGGGTCTGTTTCATTGAACAGAAAGCAATTAGAGAAGTTTGCAAAACGTACATACACTGTACACTTGGACGAACGATTCATGTGATAGCGTTATCTATAGATCTATAGATCTCTATCGCTATAGATGGGAAGGTAAATTTCCATTTGAGGTTTTGTAGGAGCCATATCATACGTTTGTAGACCCAAGTGATTGAAAAATAGACACAAAAAACGTAATAATCAAAATGAATATAAAAAATAAACGTCAGTAGGATATACAGTAATTTTACACTTGTATTTTCAATAAAGTCATCACACTAATTAATATGCAAGCACGGCCTATTTTACAGTGTTTGCAGTCTTAACAGCATAATCGTCATCCCAAACCAAGCCTCTGGTACACATACTAAATTTACATGTATAAACCTTAGATTTAATTTTCATAGAGGAATAAACAAAGGAAAATGGTTCTTTTGAGTGACAACAAAGATTTTTTTTCTTCTCAGAAGTCATTGTATCATTGCCGTCATTTGAAACCAAGCATTTCGCACCAACACTTCTTCATGGAGGATTAAACAACAAAACGTTATTTTGGGTTTACAGCAGAGATTTTCAGTCTTCCTAAGTCACCATATCCTAGTTTACTTTTACTTTGCTACATAAAAATCTACCTCGGTTCAAAGTACACGTAATTCAAACATTTTTCGCTTTTGTGTTTGCAAATTTCATTGTTTTTGTAGTCATTTTGCACCTTAAAATCCCACCGAAATATCAGATAATAGGAAGGGGAAGAAGATTTTTTAAGAAAATATAATTTCGCATTATAATACTAATTATTAACAACATATATCTTGTTTGTTCGACATCACCATTGGAGTCTCGTGAAAATAAAGCGCAATAAACCCTTCACAAAGAGCCGTGATGTAACATATGTAAATTGCGCGGGAAAGCACTTAAACAGCAATTGGTACGCAAAACATCAACAAAGAATAGAAAATTTAACTGTTTAAAATCAGATGGTCTTGTTACATATACCAGACAGGATATTTACTCATGCGAGAATCAATAGCATCGGTGACGTGTTGTTTACTTAATTAACTCGTTTTCACTTATCTGACACAAATAAAGAAGGCTTGCATCATCCAAGGATATTTCCAGTATAATATATTATATTTATGTTCGTGCATCATTATAGAACCACTAGGTATAGCCACTCGCCTTCCTAATAATCTTGATTCTTAGTAAGTTTTTTTTTTTTTTTTTTTTTTATTGTTGATGCATAGTGTGAATGCCTCCTTCATGAGTAATGAATACGGTTGTTGCTTAATTAAAAGTTTGGATGTCTAAAAATACGAATTCTTTGACCTGGGTCATAACAAATATACTTGCTAAAACGTTGTGCCTCGGATCGTTGTCAATCATTTTTGTTATATAAGAGCAGAAATCATTCGACGTAGAATTAAAGTTTATCTAGTTCTTGAAATACAGTCCGTGAGGCATACTTTGAGGTAAGTTACATAGTAACATAAACCGTACATATGTATAGGTACAGAGACGTTTAGGCCATACTTTCCCATTTCACCTTGGCAGATGGTGAAGAAATAAATTTCTGAATGTATGAAAATACAAATTCGCAGACCTAGATAAACTTTTCAACATTTTATTTTGGATCGTTGCTAATCATTTTGGGTAGATATATTTTACGTAGAAGTACATCTTGTACATGTCTAGACCGTAAGAGTCAATCTTTGTGTTTTGCTTTCAGATAAATGAATTTACAAAACAGATGTACAGTTAAATAAATTTAGAAACGAAATGCTCAAATGGAGAAATTTTAACAGATTATTTGCATTGTACCTCAGTTAAACTTTCTTTAAACTTTAATTAATGCATATATATTACAAAAAAAATCAAATGTAAATAGGAACTTATGTAAACCTGTCACTTTGTAATTAATAGCAAATGACAACTTAAAATGAAAAATTTGGTATTCTTTATCTTTGAGACAAATTATCGACTAGAAGATTTATTTCATTTATTTCATTACATTATGGAATTAAGATAACATTGACATCAAATCACTTAATAATGTATGGTGTAGATTTATGATTGTGTTGTGTCTCCATTCCGAAATCAGGAATGAATTTAAAGTTTGGCTGCAAAACCGCAGATCCTATGTCGTGATATTGATCTCAGAACCGATCGTGCCTGTTCTTAAAACCAAAGCACATATCGAAGGTACATGTAGCAATATACCTGACGTGATTTCGGTTTAGGCATCCCTTAAACGTCCTCATAGGAATGAAAAATGCAAAGAGGGACATAAAAACAGAATAACACGATAGAAACATAATTTAATTATAAACCAGGTATTCACTCGCTATTTCGGTGATTTTTTGTGGTCACCAGATAAAACCCGTACGTATAACATTTCTAAATGTTTTTATCAGTTATTTTGAATTCAACAAGCCTTGACGGGTTACACATGTACATCAACTATGTTTGATGTATCGCGGAAGTCTACATTCATTCATAATGCATGTTAAATTAGCACAGTAGAACAAATATTGTTTTATAATTGTTTATAAGATATATGTATGACATTTGATTACCAACATTGTTATGAACTAATAAGTGGTAGGTTCAGGTATCAAGACTTATGGCAGTGTGACAACTACCCTTATAAAGAAGATTCCGACGTAGATGTCATTTGGTACTTAAAACGGGCTTTGATGGTATTGATATTTATTGATACTGACGCCTATTTAGCAGTAAATTCACTCATAACATTACTTTACTTGTTTTCGATATAATTAATTTTTCTTTGTTTTCATACCTAATCTGGCATTCTGATTGGCCAATATTTTTTTGCATACCACTATGAAAAAAAAATCGAGAATGGCGCGAAACCCCGACGTTATCGTGACGTCACAATAGAGATCCTGACGTTGCGTATTGATTCGGAAAAAAATACCTTGAAAAACCACTATAATGTTACATTTAAACATACTTCATTTTATCAAATAGAGTATAAAATTTATTATAAGTATTATTATCAAAAGCTATTTTTTAATTTTATCGGGTTATGAAAAAAAATTGTTTGCAAACTTTTATGAGAATCCGCTACGCGGATTCACACAGTTTGCAAACAAATATTTTTTCATACCCCGATAAAATAAAAAAATAGTGACATCAATGCTTAAATAAATATGATAATAGATATGCAAATTTTAAGTTAATGTTAGGCTGAATTTAAAGACTAAACAAGAGAGTAAAACAGGGTCTTTGTAGTCACGTAGCTACACACTTAAAACTCATTTGTCAATTCTTCGCTTTCTTTCTCCACTGACTATAGGGAAACTTTCACCATAATGAGAAATGTATGGAATAACAAACAACGTCAAGTGCTTATAAACAAACAGATGTGATGATTGGTTATCCTTGATTCAATCGTATAATTACTTTCCACTAAATAAAAACTAAAGAGTTAAAAAGAGTATATAATAGACGATGCGTTTATAGTTCACACTATCTAGCGATCTGATATGTTTCATTTATTTATCTTTTTCATATAATGTGTCGTCATTTATAGTGGAGCGGCTAAGCATGAAAATCGTTTGAAGAAAGCATGAACGCTTGTATATGGCTTCTTCAGGACATAAGGTTTCAAGACCCATACCTCACGTTATATACCTAAACTTTAAACGTCTACGCCCATATTGTTGATACTTAGGAACATTCTGGTAGTATTAAACTTCATGTAGTAGGACCACCATTTTGTATTTCAAGATGGCCGCCAACTTTGCGAGCTAAATCTCTATATATAATGCATCTAAATAGATAAGCTGGTTTTAAGCAAATATAGTGAGAGTACTTATATTTGTGTAGTGTTTGATATATAAATAATTGGATTCATATTTTAATTTCAACATGACCGCCATCTTGAAATCCAGGATGGCTGTTTAAATTAAGATTGTTTCCTAATTTCACTCTGTAAATTATCGAGCAATAAATCAAGATAATATTTTTAAATGTATACACCGATATAGTTGGTACTTATTATTATTGATACTTAGGATCATTCTGGTAGTATTAAACTTCATGTAGAAATACCGCCATTTTGCATTCTAAGATGGCCACCAAATTTACTACATGTGCCTATATCTATATATAATAATGAAATAATGATTGGCTAAGCTGACTTTTAGCAAATAAAACACCTGCAAATACAGTGAGTATTTATATTTTGTAGCTTTTGATACAAAATAATTCGATTCTTATTTGGTTTTCAAAATAGCCGCCAATCTGAAATCCAAGATGACCCTCAGTTTTAAATTAAAGGTACATAAATTAACCGAAACGGCTGATAATTTCTGAAACATTACTTTAAAATTTGAGTCCCAAATGATATTAACCTCTGTAAATATTACACTTAGCATTTTATTTTCTAAACCAATATGAATAGATGGATTGAATGCAAACGTTAATTTCCACAAAACGGGTTATTTATGATCCCCGACGTCGTCCTTATCATTTCATCATTTCGGACAGGTATCGGACCTTTAACTATTTCAGTGTACAGCTTTTTGAAAAACAATCATTTTCATGCCTGACAGATATGTTATTGTTTTAGCAAAGCATCAATTAAAGCCTACATTTTCTAGAATCAAATTTTAAACGATAGCAATATTTGTCATTCTGGAAAGAACAGTCATACAAGACATCAGTGCTTTAACTCTAAAAAGAGGCTTGGGCAGAGAGTTTTTAACGCATAATGTAAGTTCCTATTTAATAAGAGAAAAAAATCATAAATTGATATGTGAAGTCGTCTATATCATGTAAGTGAAAATAACCTTTCCTGAAGGAGATCTTCATCTTGGGTTTCAAAATGGCGGTCATGTTGAAATTAAGATAAGAATCCAATAATTTATGTATCAAACACTACAAAAATATAAGTACTCTCGCTATACTTAAAGTCTATACTAAAAATAATCTATACTTAAAGTCAGATTATCCAATTAAATGCATTATATATAAAGATATAGCTCGCAAAGTTGGTGGCCATCTTGAAATACAAAATGGTGGTCCTACTACATGAAGTTTAATACTACCAGAATGTTTCTAAGTATCAATAATATGGATGTAGATGTTTAAAGTTTGGTTTTAGGTGGTATAGAACGTCATATTGAAAACCAATATGACGACCGGTAGGGGCCATGATTTTTTGGGGTCCATTTTTTTTCCTGAAACCTTATGTCCAAAAGAAGCCATATGCAAAGTTTTATGCTTTCTTCAAACTTTGAACGATTTTGCCGAAAAATTGACCTTAGCCTCTCTACTATTAAAGTGTACACGGATAGTTTAACATATACGTCATTGGATAAAACTTAGAATGGAGGAAGATTTGATGCGATATTCAACATTCATGTCGGGGAATCAAAAAGAATACCATATCAAAAAATGTCCGTTCTGTGTAGACCTTAATGTGGAATGGAACATCCTGACGAAAAGAAACAATGGAGAATGTCTCAGATAAGAATACCAGTTACCATGTATTGGTAATTTGCCTCAAACAATTTTAGACACGACATCTTAATTTAAGCAAGTACCATTGGCAATGCATATTTTATCTAAATAGTTTGCCATACTTACAATACAGTTTGTGGAACACACACAATTTACATAGCACTATGACCTTTTTGACCTGAGGGGCGGACTTAAACCTCGTAGTCGCCACGCATGTATATTGTTACTCAGTCCTAGACGTTAACATATAGATTAATATCATAAAGAACCATTTAAATGATGAAGACAAGAAGATTTGATAATATATGGAAAGCATGCCTTTACCTGATACCAATGGCATATTTCAATGACGGTGATGGTTTAAAATGTATTTATATTATCTTTCCTTGTTATTTTGTTTCCACATATTTTTGAAAATACGATAAGCCCTTGATCAATCTTTTTTTGTGTTTTCAAGTTCATTTTGTTTAGCGTCCCCAGCCCCCGGGAAAAAACTATATTTTCTAAGTTAATGAATGAGATATTTTTGCCTTGTATTACTAGTTATTAACAAAATATCTGTTATTCACTTATTTGTCCGATGTCACGATTTTAATTCAATTATGTCGTAATGGTACATTATAAACAACTATTTGCTGTACAATACATGTATGTAGAAGATTAAAATAAATCTTAAATTGCAGTATCGTGATCATATAACGCAATAAACCCCTCAGAAAGAGTCGGGATGTTAAATTATGCGGAAATGCATGTCCTTTAAACAGAAATCGGTACGTAAAACATCAACAAATTATCAAATAAACAAAACTTTTAATACAGACTACGGACAGGATAATTACTTATGTGAGCATCGATAATATCGGTGGCGTGTTGTTTACTAACTTCATTGGCACTTAATAACACAAACAAAATACTTATGGCATAAGTCATGGACATTTCCAGTCTAATATAACCGTGCAGAATAATGTAACGGCTAATTATAGTAAACGCATTCGGTAATCATGATATTTTTTTAAGTGTTAATGCAAAGTGTATGCCTCCATCACGAGTAATAAAAGTAACTGTTGTCCCTTCCAAGTAGGCCAAACCAACCCATTCCTCTTTGGCATATGGAGGAAACATTTATGTATTGCAATGTATTATTATATTGACCACAATCATACCCATTACGGATGACCAGACCTACAAATGTAGTTAACCAAGCTAACTATGCTAGGCGTTGTATTTGGCCACGTAAAATGTCAAATAACATTTTGCATGTCTAAAAATGCGAATTCTCGTATCCTAGATAATAACAAATATGTCCTTGTCAAAACATTGTGTTTTGGATCGCTGCCAAACATTTTGTGATATAAGAGAAGAAATCATTTTACGTAGAATTAAAGCTTGTCGTGTTCTTGAGGGCCAGTCTGTGAGGCATACTTTCAGGTAAGTTACGTAGCAACGGAGCATTTTGGCATCATTTTTTTTCACTTTTTTAAAAATTTACTTTGTCCACATTACCAATGTTTTATTTTCGATTTGTTAGTGGTTTGATATATTATTTTATTCATATTTACTTCCGCAGGTCATCCCATGGATATTCCCTATTATATGAAGGGTATTTGAAAGATATGAGATAATTTGTCCAGGGTGTATTGATATGGCGTCGAAATGTTCGTCTCATCCCAGCAATGCAACGACAATTCTATGTGAAGAGTGCGGAAAGAACATTTGTGATGCGTGCTGTACTCACAAAGCACACCAACAAATTAAACTAATGGATGTTCCTAATGCTTACGAGAACCTAGAATCAAACAACCAAGTTGTCATCAATTGTATAAAATCTCTGGAAAGAAAAGTGCAAAATAGACGAGATGAGGTTAAGGCAGAAGTCGATAAAGCCGCTTCAAAACTTCTTTCCGAGCTTGAGGACATTCGTAAAAAAGAAGTAGCAATTGCAAAATCGATAGAAGCAATCAAGCAGGGAGGTGGCTCAACGGAGGAAAAATATTTGAAAACTAAACAAAAATTGAAAACATCACAAAGTCTGTCTTCCAGGACTCTCGTGTTCATTCCGTCTCACTACATTTCGGAAATAATTCCTAGAGTGATCGGTCGACTGGAATACGTAGCTGCGGATCAGGAACTTGTAGAACTTTGCTCTTTCAACACATTGTCAAGAAACAGATTTATCAAATCTATGTGCATAGTCGACTCAACGAAGGCGTGGATACTCTACTATAGAGATACTTCGATTCATCTTGTTGACTATAATGGTCGAGTTATTGACACACAAGCAATTTCCGATAAAGCGATCGAAGACTTTTGCATAACAACAACAGGGGATGTAATTTTCACCGACTGGGATGGCTCCGACTTGAAAAGATGGAACAGAAAAGGAAAAGTGAAGGGATCTTTTTCGCTACATGAATTTGAGAACGGCTACACTACACGTGGTCTCTGTAAAAAGGGAGAAGATGTTTTAGTGTGTCTGTGCTCCGTTAAAAGAGGAATGCAGACGAGAGTGGCGAAAATGTCCGTTCGAGAACAGTCAGCTAGAGAACTAAAGTTCACTGCTGCCAACACTGACTTTCTCGAGCCTGGAAGGGTTAGCTGTAAAAGCAGTGACCCTGTCATCATTGCTGTAGTAGACTGGGGAGAATCTGGACGGCGGATTAAAGCTATCGATAAAGAAGGGAAATTCCTGTGGGAATGGAAAGGGGAGATGGGGGATGGATCAGAAGTCTCCCCGTTTGTGCCATTTGATATTACCTTCTGCAACATCAAACAGCAAAAGCGGTTCCTGGTTACCTGTCATCATACAGAATGGAACAAGATTTATTCCATAAGTGTTAATGGAGGAGATGCAAAGTGCATTTACACAGGAGTTAATTCATCCTGTGACGGCGCGATCATTGCAGATCCTGACGGCCGTATATGGATCGGAGACCAAAACGGTGTCGTTCACATCATGTCGCCTATTTAAGCAACAGACACTTAACATAGAGACATGTTCGGACAAACGACGATTGGCGAGTATTTGATTAACTAGTTTTATGTTACCGATGGTTTGTGTGAAATATTTTCTAAGATGTCAGTAGATATTTAATATGTTACTAGACACGCTGTTATATACAGTGATACCGCTTTCTAATTAGCAAAATTAGTAATGGTAAGTAGTTTGGATCCCTTTGATCTCCTGCACAGCTTGGCGACGATCAGTTTGCAAAACGTTTTTGATTGGCTGACCAATCAGAGACCAGTATTAGTGTGAATGTAACACTTTGATTGACTAATAATTTGGGAAGTAGGAGGGGCCACTGTTGTTCGTTGCTATATTTTTTCAATTTAATAGTTTCTTCAAAAGATACACATAATTGCACGACACCATGAGAAAAGAATGACTTACTGATTTCTTTCTCTCGTCTTTCTGCCTAAATATAACCTAAATTTTAATCCAAAATATGTTTTGCAAACTGAAATCTGTCATCGAAGAGAAACGATATTCATGTATATTGACATTAACTTAACCAATTTTATAGTAGGAATTTTTTAAGCTTTGTGTGAAATATTTTTGGTAGGCATGCAACATTACTATCGAAACCATAAGATATTAGAATGTTTAACGTGTTAAAAACTGTTAGAGAATGTTAACGATCCAATATGTTTTGAATATTCTGAGAGTTCCACATTTTTGAAATTTTTCAGATCATATATAGTGGCAAAAACTTGGTAAAGCTGGTTTTAACAAACTTTCACAAATCATTTATTATTTGCTTTGCTGTTACAGCGTTGTATTAACGTTATAACTTCTAAGACAAATTTTCAATATGATTGAAATACATACATGAAAACGGTAATAAAATACGTTTTCCTATTTTTTTTTTATTTTTTTATGTTACACGTAAAAAACTTTGTTACAAAGTGAACGCCTAGTGTAGCGAATACGAATATTTGAATAGTATCTAAACATCAACGTAAATTAATAAAGAAATCAGAATTTATACCGGCAAGCGTTGGCCCCGCCTACTGGCAAAGACTTTTAGTCAATTACAGTGTTACATCCATGTCGATACTGTTCCCTGATTGGTCAGCCAATCAAAAACGTTTTGCAAACTGATCGTCGCCGAGCTGTGTGGGAGATCAAAGGGATCCAAACTACTTACCAAAGGGACATAAACGGTTTACCGTTACATTTTTTGCTTATTAACAAGCGGTATCGCTGTAATTGTCCTCGTCTCAGATACAGTGACGGGTGAAGAGGATGCTTTGAGGTTTCTCTTTTGTTGAAAAGTCGAGCCGGTATTTTCACAGTTGCTTACTTGATTTATTCAAGAAAAAAACTATGATACTTACAATACGTTTATGTAAATAAAACATTCTAACTTCTTGTGGTTTCCCTGTATACCTCATCCTTTCACTTTGAGCTGTTTGACAGACCGAACGTCAATATTATTGAGATATTGTGTACTAACAACTGTTAGAGAATTTAACATTACATAATATGGAATATTTTTTCACCCAAAGAGATATATTTGTATTATAAGACCTGTTCATATGTATATTCTACCCAAGGCTCACACCATGGGATTACAACCTTTTGTGATCCCAAGAGTAGAATATTCCTATATTTCATATCCACGTATGAAATAGTATATTTCTCTCATACACGCAACTTTGTACCTCGACGTTTTATTGCAATTTTACTACTACTACTATACTTTTCCGCCATTTCGAAAAGAATTAAAAAATAACGCGACTGCAAGTAAATTTTCCTACATGAAAATTGCATGATATTTTCAAGGCAAATTCCATTGTTTGTATCTTTTAAAGTAAATCCACCCTAGCTTCTGAAAAAAAGTTAAAATTGTACCGAGAAAATACATAGTAATTCTATTGACAAGGAATTTATGTATGGGTAGCCATGCAATACAGCCTCAGGCGACATAAGTGTATTGCCCTAGACCAGCCAGTATTACACGTGCAGGTGTGAGAGAAAATTTATTATCTCATTTATTTTATACGAATCCGTGAAAATTTCGTTACGTTGCAAGAGATAATGGTGATGTGATTGTAGATTACATTGAAATCAGACTTCATATGTAAATTAAATAATATGTTGTTTAGATACAATTGTAACATAACTACTTACATAACTGAACTAATTTAATGAATATACATGTACATAGTAATTTACTATAAATAGTTTAATATAGTTTTAAAAAAATGACATGGACTTACAATATAATAGGAAAATAATTGTAAATGACCATTTTTGTCGGGCACCTCTTGAGGAAAAATATGTTGGAGAAAAGGCAGGGAGACTCGTAGACATTAATTAACATTTTTTGGCACATTAACTTTATTTGGCCATATTTTTTGTCAATCCATGGTTTTATTTATGAATTTGCATCAATAAAAAATAGAGAACAAATAAAATATATTTGTTACATATTTTCAATAATGACATTGCACAGATCTGTAACCTCCAATTCATCAGGTAGTAAAGATTCCTTACTGTGGATAGACAACGGTACTGAGTCCTGTCTATTTTGTCTAAGGAACTTGAAATGTGTATACCCGGATATGCTTATTTTCACAAATGAACAAAGTGTTATCGGGCAAAATTGTACTTTCGATTTAGATTACATCCCAATTCATATTAAATATGGAGCAGTACATGTCTTCAGTGGAATATTAACCACACTTAAGCAAACGCTCAGCGAATATTAATTAGACAACAAGATTTGCCATATGCTGGCAAACCATATATCCTGAACGAGAGTTGCGATAATTATCTTTTAGGAAATCATCAGTTGTTAATGAGCGTTCTTACAACACCGACATTACAGGCTTCAAAACTGGAAATGTGGTTGTTTAAGAGAGGCAGTAGACCTTTCGGCTAAACAAATGCAGCTACGGCTATGGTTTTACATGATATCATGGTACGTTAAGTGTGGTATTTGTACAGGAAAAAAAGGAACATGTTATTTTGGATAATTATTCCTATATGCGTAAATGACAGTCTTCAATTTAGTTACAAAAGATAAAATATATCATTAATCCTTTGATATCAATAAATACTTAAGATAAACATTATTCATATACGTGTGTTTAAAAGTGGTACATGTAGTTTCTACTCCTGTTTAGCGCTCATCATTTAGGGAGAATGGGGCCTGGTTTGCATATTGCCGGTATAATGTGACCGGATTGGATGTGTTGCTTGGTGTCTTCGGCGGCATGCTTCAGTGACACAGCACTTTAAAAAGGGCAAGAGATCCACTATATAAGACAATACAACACCAATATATCACAGCCTTCTAAAACACATACCCGCATTTCATACACGTAAAACACCACATATGTGGGAGGCCGTCCTTACAAGACCCTGTCTGTTAATAGGGCGTTAATTTAATCAAACAAACAAACAAAAAAGTATCGAGCGTGACGCGTGGTACCCAACATATAACATTCCACTTGGACATGTTTAGGGCTATTTAATTGCCATATGCTAGCCGTACACGTACGCTTACGTCGATGGGATTGCTGTAGCTCCTCCGATTTCCCACTCCTCAAAACGAATTTAACGTCCTCCCTTACAAAATTAGTCAATAACTGATTAAAGTTTATCAACAGTGAAAAAGGAAAAGTCATAAAGATAATATATTTCGCGTTGTAATACTAGTAATTAGCAAAATATATGTTATTTGTCCAATGTCACGATTTTAATTCAATTGTATTGATGTGTCTACATGTATTGTTACACTGTAAACAACTACATTTTGTATATGTTGTGCAATGTTTGGATGAGTAAATAAACTTTTAATTTGAGTTTCGTGATAGCATACATGTAGCACAATAAACCCCTCAAAAAAACCTTCAGTTTAAATTGTGCGGAAATGCATGTCCTTGAAACAGACATCGGTACGTAAAACATCAACAAATTATCAAACAAAACGTTTATTGTTTATTGACAAAATCAAGTGGTCTTGTCACATACACCCGACAGGACCATTACTCAAGTAAGTGTCAATGATATCGGTGACGTGTTGTTTACATACTTCATTGGCACTTATCTCACACAAATGCAATACCGCAGGTATAACCCATGGAAATTTCAATTTAAATATAATAGTGCAGAACAATGGAAACACTAATTATAGAAGTCGCCTTCCAGATAATCTTTATACTTGGATACTTGGTAAACTTTTAGTAAGTTTTAGTGTTAAGTATATGCCCCCCCCCCCCTCACGAGGAATAAATAGGATTTTTTTCTTCCAACTAGACACCTATTTCGCCTTGACAAATGGAGGAGAAATAAGTTTAATGCAATTCATTGTGATTTTGACCACAGTCAGATTCATTTTAATTGAACAGACCTACACATCTAATTTAGACCAGCTGACAATGCTAATTATTTCATTTGACTACGATAAATTAAACTATCAGAATAAAATTTCAAATAAGACAATTTGAATTGTCAGACCTAGATCATTACAATTCAATATGTCAAAATATTGTGTTTTTGGATCGTTCCCGATCATTTTGTGGTATAAGAGCAGATGTTCTTTTAATTCGAATTAAGGCTTGTCTAGTTCGTGAGGACCAGACTGTGAGGCAAACATTCAGGTAAGATACGCAGTAATGTATAACCTATCCTAATGAACAAAACAAGTGTACAGTTAGAGATATGGATAGAAACAAAATGTATAAATAATCAATTATAACAGGCTATTCTTATTTAATTTCAAACTTTCTTTGATATTCATAAACGCATTTATATTACTATGGATATGAAATCATTTGGAAATAGGAACAATTGTCCAGGACAATGATGTTAACCTATCACCATGTATTTTTACATGAAATAATAAAATACATCATTTTATACATATTAACCTCCGCAGGTCATCTCAAGAGCATTGGCCATACGGAACACCTTTTTGAGACGCACGGTAATATGTATTGGTATTAATATGACGTCGAAATGCCCTAACCATCCCAGTAATTTAACGACAAGTCTATGTGAAGATTGCGGAAAGAACATTTGTGATGATTGTTACAGTCACAAAGCATACCAACAAATTAACCTAGTGGATATTCGTAAAGCATACGATAACCTAAAATCAAACAACCAAGTTACCATCAATAGTATCAAATCTCTGAAAAAAGTGCAAAATAGAAAAGATGAGGCTAAGGCAGAAGTCGATAAAGCCGCTTCAAAACTTCTTTCCGAGCTTGAGGACATTCGTACAAAGGAAACCGCGTTTGCAAAATCGATAGAAGAAATCAAGCAGGGAGGTGGCTCAACGGAGGAAAAATATTTGAAAATTAAACAAAAATTGAAGACATCCCAGAGTGTGTCTTCCAGCACTCTCGAGTTCATTCCGTCTCACTACGTTTCGGAGATAATTGCTAAAGTGATCGGTAGACTGGAATATGTAGCTGCGGATCAGGAACTTGTAGAACTCTGCTCTTTAAACACATTGTCAAGAAACAGATTCATCAAGTCAATGTGCATAGTCGACTCAACGAAGGCGTGGATACTCTACTATAGAGATACTTCGATTCATCTTGTTGACTATAATGGTCGAGTTATTGACACACAAGTAATTTCCGAGAAGGCGATCGAAGACTTTTGCATCATAAAGAATGGGGATGTAATTTTCACTGACTAGGATGGCTCCGACTTGAAAAGATGGAACAGAAAAGGAAAAGTGAAGGGATCCTTTTCGATACATGCATTTGACAACGGCTACACTACACGTGGTCTCTGTAAAAAGGGAGAAGATGTTTTAGTGTGCCTGTGCTCCGTTAAAAGAGGAATGCAGACGAGAGTTGCGAAAATGTCCGTTCAGGAACAAACAGCTAGAGAACTTAAGTTCACTGCTGCCAACGCTGACTTTCTTGAGCCGGGAAGAGTTAGCTGTAAAACCGGTGACTCGGTTAGCTTTGCCGTGGTCGATTGGGGCGAAGCTGGGCGGCGGATAAAAGCTATCGGTAACGAAGGGAAATTCCTTTGGGAATTGAAAGGGGAGATGGAGGATGGATCAAAAGTCTCTCCGTTTAAGCCGTTTGATATTACCTTCTGCAACATCAACCAGGAAAAGCGGTTCCTGGTTACCTGTCAGCATACAGAATGGAACAAGATTTATTCAATAGATGTGAACGGAAAAGATGCAAAATGTATTTACACGGGCGTTGGTCCTTCTTGTGGCGGCGCGATTGTCACAGATCCTGATGGCCGTATTTGGGTCGGAGACCAAATCGGTAGGGTTCACATCATGGCGCCTATTTAAGCAACACGTATATGACATAGTGAAATTCACTGCGCGTTCCATTTCCGGCCATTCACGCCATCTCAGTTGACGTAACCAAACTACGTTAGTATCGGTGAAAACTGTTACCAAACACGTCATCATGTTTATCTTGTTTGTAAAAATGTAAATGGGTCAGAGGAAATAGCTTCTATACATATGTACATGTACATGTACGTACAGTTGTAATGTAGGCTACCTGTAAGTGATTAACGTCTTGTAATTTCAACACTAATGTAGATAATTTCAGGATTATACCTAATGATAGAAAATATTAGACTATCAGACAAATTAATATTTTAGTCAGAACATAGCTTTTGTATGTATCCGTAAATGTAAATTAAAACAGTTAACGAGTGGGGTTGACTGGTTTCCTTCGGACTTGTCTACGAGTATTTACCTAAGGTTCGCCTCGAGAAGTAAACAAGTCTCGGGAAACCAGAAATTTGCTACATGTATATCCCTCAACCCCACACTTTAACTGTATAGCTTACCACTGTCTGATAATTTTCCTAGTCATAGATTTAGTGACTGGTGATGACGGTTCTTTGAGATCTATACATTGTATACGTACCTAATGATATAGGGAGTCGTAATGACATTTTAACACATGCTCACTAACTTTGCCTCATTTCAAAGAGAAACTATGATATTTACAATAGGAGTTTGTATATAAAACAATCTAATTACATACAAAGTATTTTAGGGAAAAAATAACAATTACAAATGCTTTGGGCACGGTACTGTACATGTACCTCATCGGTATCTCATCAGTTCAACATCAATAGAAAGCCTATTGTCTTGTAATATGATGTATGGTTCTATTTACATTTATTGTTGATATAAATTACGACGTGTGATAACATGTAATTTAAAAGAGTTAATTGTACTTACTAGATCTCTGCATATATCTACAATGTCTATGTAGATATACACTGTTTGGATTAATAGTCATCCTAGTCTAGGTAGATGGTAGAAATTTCCTGACGTGGTTCTTCCAGCGATTATTTAGCCTATGTTTAAAAATGTTAATAATTCCAGAGTTGACCACATGCCCCGGAAGGTCATTCCATACCTCTATAATCCTGTTACTGAATACATTTTTGATTATGTTTGAACGAAATGGTTTTTTCCCATGATCTCTGGTTCTTGTATGACCCTTTGGAGTACACATTGTGTCAATATTGACAATGTCTATTTTATTGATGATTTTGTAGGTCTCAACCATATCCGCTCTTTATCTTCTGTATTCAAGAGTAGGAAATCCTAAGGCCCTTAGTCTTTCTGGATATGATAAGTTTTTGAGAATAATTAGCCTCTTTGTTCCTATTCTTTGGACGTTTTTCAGTGCCTTTATGTATTTCTTAATCCATAATGTCCAAACTACCGAAGAGTATTCTAGATGTGATCAAACTAAGGTCTTGTACAATGTTGTAAATGTGTTATTGTCCAGATAAGTAAATGTTCGGAAGATGATATTGTTTCCTTTTGTCACTGTTTTTTTTAACATATTCTGAAAACTTTAGGGTGTTGTCCACAGTGACTTTTATGACTTTCTCTATTTTCATCTTTTCCAGTGGAACTGTGTTATTTCCGTCGTTGATTTTGTATTGGCTGTTTATTGGTAGGTTTCCTATTTCCATGTGCTTACACTTGTCCTTGTTCAGTTTCATAAGCCATACATTTATCCAATCTGATATTCTGTCCAAGTGTCGATGTTGATTTGGAGCTCATGACAGTCTTCAGGAGATGTTGAAATATAATTTTGTATCATCCGCAAATAATTTAGTAACACAGTTTACGATTTCAGGAATATCGTTCACATACATTTTATATATCAAAAACAGTATAGTCCCAGCACACTCCCTTCTTGAACTCCTTAACTATGTTTGTTGAAGAACTAGCTCCATTTATGAGTACTTTTTGGTTTCAATTTGATCCTGGATACATGTCAATAGTTTACTTTGGATTGCATGGGATTCCATTTGGTATATGTGTAGTCTGTGGGAAACTGTCGAACACCGTTTTATGTACAGGTGGTTCCTCTCTCGAAGATTACCACTAAGGTACAGGGTGGTTAATTGACACGACGTATTTCAGTTGGTATCGAAATTTCCTTTTTGATGAAAACAAGAAGTAATGGATTTATTGAATTATTGTGCATTTGAATTTTCTGGTTTTGCTTTTATATCTATACGTATGTATTATATTTATTTAGAATTCAAAGAGTACATTATCTTTCATACGGTGCAGATATATTGGAAAAACCCAAAAGCGTTCTATTAGGCGGTGTGCCATATACGTTTATTATATAAGTAAAACTGATACAAATCAGCAAAATCAACGCATATGCATGTACATAATTAAAGCATATTGATATTATGGGTTTTTTTTTTTGTTTTTTTTTTTTGGTTTTTTGTTGTTTTTTTTTTTGGGGGGGGGGGCAACGTGAATGTAACTATTAAAGATGCTCCACCGCTGACAAATGATATTTTTTCACTATAAAAAACAGGAGCAGACGATTTAGCATTTTTCTTCAGTTACAAAAGTTACTTACTTTACACCATTACCACCATTGAAAAGTTTGAGCTTCTAATTTTACACCAAGTTAAAAATATGAAAAATAATTCATTGCATCCCGAAAAAAATCCGTGACACTACATCCTATATGGAATAAAGTACTGATTGCGCATGCCCAAAGGCGAAATAAATTATTTCATATTAGTTTTTGTGTTACTTAGGCATATATATACACGATCAAACACCAATTATTGTTCAAATGATTAATATCATTTATGCTCTGTCGGCGGTGGAGCATCTTTAACTATTAAGCACAAGTGAGAGAGGGTGGTATATATATAAGGTGGAAAAACTATACATAAATTAAAGGGCTATTTTTCGTCGGCTATCATTTGAAAAATAATCATGTTGGAGAATGGGAAGGGAGATAACTCGTAATAAAATATTTCTTGGCACGTGGTCCAAATATTAGCCAATTCATATACCTTTTGTAGGTTTGTTGTGAACTTGTATCAATAAAAGTTAGAAAAAAAAACGTAATTGCATTTGTTACATATTTTCAATGACTTTATTGTAAATTTACGATTCATTAGACAGGAAAAGTTCCTTAATTACTGTCAATATACGCCACTGAGCCGGAGCTATTTTAGTTTGAAAAACTTGGAGGTGTACATACCCGGCCATGTTTATTTTCATAAAGAAACGAAGTATTATCGGACGTATATTGAAAACAAAATTTTCACCTGATGGGGGAAGTGTATAGAATGACGAGTAGCCAACAAGATTTGTTGAATATTGAAAAACCCTATCCTGAACAAGAGTTGCGATAATTAATTTATTTTGAACAGAAAAAAAAAATCAGTTGTTTTGTGAGCTTTTTTACAGTGCAAACATTGCAGACTTCGTATCATGGATCAAAATTGATGACGCGACCGATAGTGCCTTTATGACGTCGCATGGATTCATGACGTCACACCATTGTTAACACCCATGTGAGCTGTAATAAACCTGTGTTGTCCTTGGCAACCGAGGGGTATGCCTTTTGATGCATTGGAGAAATGTTGTGGCTTAAGACAGGCAGTAGACCTTTCGGGTTAATAAATGCGGCCTCGGCTAGGATTTTACAGAATATAGTGGTAAGTTTATTTTGGTATCTTTACGGATCATTTTATAGATACAGTAGAGTGCATAGAATAGTGTCATTGCGTAATTGAAACCTTCACGACAACTGCGGAAGATCAAATACCTTATTCATCCTTTATTATTAATTCACGTGTAAGATTAATTAATAGGTCGTGTACATGGGACGTGATCCGTGGTATTCAAATATTAGGCAATAAAAATTTAAAAAAAATAATATAGGCAGATTTAGCGGACTAGTTATAAGATACTCCGACATTACTTATTATCACAAACTCTCGACTTCTGGGATGCGAGTTAGAAACCCATGTGAGGACGTCGCCCGTTACTGGTACATAGTCATTAGAAGAGCATGTCTGCAATTGGATATCATATAGATATAGAGGTGGAAGAAAACCGGAGCACCAGTAAAAAAACACAGAGCAGTGACGTGGTCAATACCTAGCAACTGCCCCACATGGGTTTCGAACTCGCAACCCAGAAGTCGAGAGCTTGTGATAAAATGTAATCATCAAATTTTCCCCTAATCAGGTGTAGTTACGGTGGCTGGTTTGTTTGTACAATTTCGTCTTTTCGCATAGTAATAAGAGTGCATCAACTTCGTCTTTTCGTGTTTCATTTTTCATCTTTGTTTATTTTACGTGTGTTTGTGTTTTTTTTTTTTTTTTTTTTTTTTTTTTTATTTTCGTCTTTTCAGGGCGAAATGACAAAAAGACGAATGGCACAAATCAGTCACCGAACTACCTATAGCTACCTTCTATTTCAAAATCAAACTAAATTTAATCTTTTATTTGTTTACAATTATTTTCTTCGAAAAAAAAGAAAGAATAAAAATATATGCCTGTATGTGATGTAATAGTTATTCAGTTCTGTACATGAAACTGAATGATCATACAGTCTCTAGGTCCTTTTTAATACCCATTGTTTGAAGCCGCACAATTCCCCTGTCCTGGGGAGAGATATCGTATCAGCTCTATATTATTGGCTTGTATAAATCTAATAGCGACCACTCTATTTTAAGCGTATACTATCAAACGAAATGGAAACTTACTCTATAGAACTTATTGTTCTCGCAATGAAATCTGCCCTTTTTTAACCTGTATTCATATTTTCACATTTATTTATTTATCTTTATTACAACCAATATTGGTACTGGTTACCTATAAACAGGTTTGCCCGGTCGGTAGCTATACATGGACCCACGCACTGTCCCGGAATTTAAATACAATGGCTATTGTACAATGGAACATGTGTATATACATGTATATCTTATACCATTTTTGTTAACTTATCAAGGAAGCAGACAAATAATGGAATATTTCTGTTGACTGAAGCTACAACACGACGATAGCCATTTTTGTACCGAGGCACATTACATCAGTGAGTATTAATCATATTCTATTGTTTTGAATGTAATATTTGCGTTTCCATAATTTAGCTTTATTATATACATTTACTACGGCGTGTCAATTCTCATGTCGAATAACTTGAATCTACGTTGTCTCTATATCAATATGTATACGGTGCATAGTTGTAATAATCATGCAAATAGACATAAAAAGTTCAAAAATAACATTGGATAGGTCTTTCTATAAATACACACTATTAAAATAGTTGGAAACAACATTCCTAACCTTCACATCCTATACTACAGTTGCTTGCTAACAAAGTATCACGATATAGTTAGACTAGATATCAAGATATGCTATAACATTTAAGTCTTTGTTTGTTTCTAGTGAACCGACACCTTTTAGAGTATGCTAAACGGAACTTGTCATATTGGGAAATTGCTCTACTTTTACAAAAGCAATGTGGCGTAAAGTTGAGGTACGTTTTTTTAGACAAGTATATACTTCAGTAAATTTAATCACTATTGTTTGTTCAAAGGTGTTAAAGAAAAACCAGTTACTGTAGTTAATTTGTTTTTCTTTTCTAATTTGCTTACAGAGAAAGAAATATGAATTGATTCTCTCAAAATACAGGATGATGCAATAGAATTGTCTATTTCATTTATTTTTTATGTTTCGATGTTTTGATACAGCGCTAACGCTATTGGTAAAAGACTAAAAAAGCTTGGAAGTCCGTCTAAAAGAGGTCCACTTCGTCATACTGACAACGAAATTCGACAAGCTGTACAGGTTTGCTTTTATATAATTTATTGCCGTTCACCATTGTTCTCATTTCCGACGTACAAATCTGATAAGGTATGATGCTGCCATTTCATCAACGTTCCTTTACTAGTACTTTTCGTATTTTTGCAATGAATTTCAGTAAACACATTACATTAAACTTTCTGTATACTTTCAAAGTTAAGACACTATAGATTCCAAAAATCTCTGATGTAATACTTGCCTTTGAGTAAATTAATATTATTTTATTTTCAGAATGCATTGGCTGAATGCCCGATAACTGTTGGGTACCGACACATGACAGATATACTTCGTAGCAAGGGATATCACGTTCGCAGGTACAAATAATGAATGCTTTGAGCAAGTACATGTACATTCCAGTTGGGGAAAAAATTAATGCTTGATAGGTTAAAGATGCTCCACCGCCGACAGAGCACAAATGATATTCATCATTTAAATAATATTTGGTGTTTAATTGTGTATATATATGTGTAATTAGCAAAAAAACAATATAAACTAATTCACTTTTCCTTTGGTGCATGCCAAATCAGTACTTCATTCCATATAATTGTTATATAGATATAGATATAGTGCCACTTTTTTTCGGGATGCAAATTATTATTTTTTATATTTTGAACTTAAAGTAAAGCTCAAACTACTTTTAAATGTTGGTAATGGTATAAAGTAAGTAACTTTTGTAACTGAAGTAAAGTACTAATTCGTCTGCTCCTGATTGTGAAATAATACTATTTGTCAGCGGTGGAGCATCTTTAATTGTATACCGCTTACTAACAGTCTAAATTAACACTATTAACATTAATCATTAAATAATTAATTATAAAATTATTCTGAGTAGTTTATTTTACAGATAAATATCTTCCATAAAGGGCATGATTTAATTAGTTATTTTTTATGAACAGAGACACAGTCATGCAGGTTTTAAGAGAATTGGATCCAATAGGTGTACATTTCCGGCATAGAAGACGTATCCGTAGAAAAGTGTATTGCTCTGCTGGGCCGAATAATGTTTGGCATGTTGACGGGTTTGTAAAATTTGAATTACAAAAAAAGTCCGTTTGAATTATATATTATTTAAACGTTAGAGATCATTTATTCTCACATCGTTTTAATATTAATATGGAGGTGATCGACAGTATATAAATAAGACACTTCTTCATTAATTTCATTGTGTTTATGTGCGTTATTCACTACCCGTTATATGGAAATTAAACGAAATGGTTTTCTTTGAATTTAAGAGACAAGAATCATTGATGATTCATGACATTCTTCATAAACCCATTGATTTTCTTTCAGGTATGATAAATTGAAACCATACGGCTTCGCTATTCATGGTTGCATAGATGGGTAAGCAAGTGTTGTTACTTTATCTTCAAATCTTTTTAAGTAGATATGCTATACAATTTCAAGGTTTTCATAAAAAAAACCTTTAGTTTTAATGTATCAATAATTTTTCATATCATTTTAGATTTTCTAGACGATTGATGTGGTTAAATGTTGCTTCAACTAACAACAACCCGAAAGTCATGGCAGCAAACTACGTGGAATGTGTAAAATCCGTGAAAGGTTAGGCCAAATTTGCTTACATACAATTATTGCTTAATCTGACAATAGTATATTGGTGATCATTGTCAATTAAAAAGCTGTTTAGATATTATCACGTTCTCTTTTCTTACCAGTTTTTTTCCAGCCCTTCATCTTTAAAATAATGTTCATGGTTCCATTTTGCTTTGCTAAGGATGACATTTTTTATTATGGTTTTGTAATTCAATGAACTTATTATTGTTATTTGCTTCGTGTCTTCAGGATGTCCACTCATTTTGCAAGCAGATCCCGGCACTGAAAACTTTGATATGGGTGCATTACAGTGCTTTTTCCGACGAAATCATTCAGACATGTTTTCAAAAGATCGGAGTTTTCGGGTCGTTAGATCAGTTTTCAATCAGGTATGCCATCCTTCGTCAAAGTTTAATGTAAGTTGCTGTACACCATTTACTGGATGAATAAAGTGAAGCAGACATAATGGTTGATTTTGTTAGGCATTCTTGTCCTGACGATAACTCTAAATATAAGCGGTTGAAATTTATTTATATCAGGACTATCTTTCTAAAATTTCTCTTGTATAACTGTTAAAATTGTTTAGCTAAATTTTCTTCATAATTTTTCCATTTATTTATGCACAGCGTATTGAGGCATGGTGGAGTATGTTTCGACGGCAAAAGTCACAGTGGTTCATGGATTTATTCAAAGACCTTGAAGTGTTTGGCGCTTTTAGAAAAGACCATGCAATGGACATGTAAGTCAGTTTAAAACAAACGATACACCACATTATTTATGGTTTTAGATTGGCTCAAAAAGTTTTATAAAAGTGTCTTGCTTGCTTTTGCTATATATTTTTATATATACATTGTATAAGTAAAAAAAGTAACTAACATGTCCATGTGATGGTTTCCAAATATTAAAACAAATACAACAATAACACAGTTTTTGTATAAACAGAATAAATAAATATAGAATATACTTGTGATGGAATTAAAATAAAAAAAAAAATTAAAAAAAAAAACAGGTCTGCTTAATAAAAAGAATTAAAACAGGTCTGCTTAAAAAACCAAAAATAAAACAGGTCTGCAAACATTAAAACAGGTTTTTGTCCATAATCATCATTAAACATCTGATGAGCAGCGAAGCTGCGAAAGCGCTTGTAATCACAGACCTGTATAATTTATTATTTTTTTTTCATATATATATAAACATATATTCATTATATACATATCGTATACACTATTTTTTCTTTTAGATATTGTTTGCGATATTGTTTCATGCCGTTGATTCAACGTGAGTTAGATGCAATTAAGGATCAATGGAACAGTCACCGAATATCCCAGAGTCGACAGGCAATTTGCCCAGGTGGTCGACCAGATGTCCTGTACCTGTCACCAGAATCTGTAGGTGAGGCAACTCTCCATTGAAAAGATTTTTTTTAATTGTTGTTTTATATCATATGAAACATATCAATTGCGTTATATGAAGTGCCATTTAAGAATTTGATATAAATCTACCGATATTTAGATTTATTTTGAGAAGCTTCCCGTGATATTGTGCTCTATTTTGATATTTGGCGAATTTCAGGAGGTAAAGAATGTTTGCAAAAAGCAAACGATGTGGATATCGACTGGGCTTTTACTCAATGTCAAGAAGTCTGCAGGAGTGGATGCCAAGAATTCGATGCTTTTGCCGGACTGGAATTTTTGTCGTTAAATTGGGAGGATGCCTCTACTGTGGATGAATCATTGCGGCAATATTTCCATCTGATCACATTACTAGGGCTTGTGTAATGAAACTTCAATAAACCTAATAGACTTAATACAAGTAGAGTGATGTTAATCTTAGTTATTGGTGGCCTTTTATTGTAAATGGGGCGTGAAAAGAATTGCAATATTTCAGATATTGCTATATTGTGAAATGAAATATTAGTTATGGTTCAATTAGGACGACTTGAATTGCAAATAACATGCATATCGTAAGTTTTTAACAACATATTTAAAAATATATCCCGTCACCATGAACTGAGATACTATCGGGTACAAAACTTCCTATTTTTTCATATATTTGTAGTCATCCCTTTCCAATGAATACTATTTTCCTTTTCATTGTTGTCGATGTTTGTGAAAACACGGTCGCTGATTGTTCGAGAGACGTTTTGTGCATGGTCGACAAAACATCGTGTCATCTTCCGACTTCATGTCTCCCCCATGCGGACCCCCTTCATACGCGTTCAGCCAGAGTTGTCGTTCGTGTAACTCCCTAAGGTATTTCGATAAACGAACCAAATGTATGGCAAACGAAGTTTCCGTCTGCTTGTGTCTGAGGAAGTTAGATAGAAATAATCATATCATAAAAGACATAATTACATATTTGTAGCTATGCTGTAGCATGCTGCATGGTGTTGATTTACGTTGAAAGATACGGTAGATTTAACTACTGAATTAACATTAACTGTAACGTCAGATCAGCATGGTTTTGACAGTTTCAATCATAGGCTTGCATTGTGGCACGATTGAAACTTTTTGAAATAAAATGGGTTAAAATGTTTCAAATAATTTCTTAATTTCCAAGAGGCCCGAATATAAGAAACATTTGTCGTCTGTAGCGTGTTGGACGCAGTGCTACATGTACCAAGTTTGTGCAAGGAGTTAATATAAGGCCAATGGGGTAGAGATGTGCCTAAATTTTCAAATAATGACATATTTCTAAGAACAATGTTTAAAAAAATACAGTTATCGTAAAGCATGAAAATTGACTTTATTTTAACTACATGCCACTCTTTTGGACATCACACGTAAGAGAGTAAATCATATCCTTTCATTCTCCACATTCGTATAAATATCAAACCTTGTATGTATATGAATCGCAGTAATTAACATAATTAACAATAACGGAAAAAGACAAAATGCGTAGTGGAGAGTGAAGGAATTTTATTGATTTATCGGTCACTGTTAAAATTAGACAGTCTTGAAGGAAAACAATTCATTGCAAAGAAATTACTTGTACCTGGAACAGAAATCAAATAAATACCAAATTAATTATATCAGCCAGGAACCATTTGCGAACCTACAGAAAAATGATATATTCAATTCCTACTTGTGTTACGTTTAATTATTGTTAAATTACTAAAACTTTTGATAGTGTTTTGGTAGATAGACCCTTCTGATGATTGTAATAGATAACAAGTATAACAAATAATTGGTTACATAATGTAGTGATTAATATGGTTGATAGGTTTTGTGATTATGATCATGCTATGGTCAACAAATATGTAAAGCTTTGAAGCTGTAGGGCTGTGGACAACCTGGGTTATAAATAAAGGAATCCGAGGAGGGGGCAGCTACTGTTGGGATGACGCATAAACACCAGTGGGAGAGTTATCTTTAGAAAAGCTGAGGTCAATCTAAGGGAAATGGTGTCTCTAGCCATCGGGACACTGCGTTACTGCTGGACTACTTTTACTAGCTAGGAGTACTTTGGAATACATTAAAAATTATAACTACTGTATATAACATAATAATGATAAACTAGTGTAAGTACAACTTATTACAGTTTTATGAAACAACAATCTTATATTTCAGGATGCATACATTACGCAGGTTGTATACAAAGCGAGACAAGGATTGACCTACATGCTATATTAAGCATTTACCTTTGATACCTTTGATACAAACATAATGTACATGTAGTACAGAATTTTTTTATACTTTATATGCCGCATCGTGATTTCATAAAATACCCTCATATTTGAATAAGTTTTCTTTCCAATGACGTCAAATATTTTCTCGTTTTAGTTGTAGTTTTTTTAGTCAGGCATGCCTGACTATAGGCATAGCGACCATTTGAGAAAAATACTTTCACTGCCTTTTACTACCTTCAGTGAAATCAATGCGCTGCTGGCTTTTCAGTGATTTCGAAGCTGTATTTTATAGTCAGCATCATTCAATGCGGAAGAAAAATGTATGAAAATCAAAATGAAAGTTTTAGGTAGAAGTTATTTTTTCTTTGATTTGTCTTTATCAAAGATATGCCAAATATCCGTGCTTTTTCAGATAAGAAATGGCTGATCAATTTCCCTCCCTGAAATAAAACCATATACTGGTAATTGTTTTCGCTGTTCCGCCAATGGAGCCTGTGAATAGCTTAGACAACGGCTTCAGATTAATGCGCCTCGTGTACTGTTACATTGGAGGCCAAGTGACAAACGCACATGCTTGTGTGTATTGTTTTACTTATTCCGGTGTACCTGTTAACACTGGTTCCTATCCAATTTCACATTCCTGGAGCTTTAAGTTGCTAATAAAATTTGGTTGGTGACAAATGTCTTTTTCAGACTTTGTAGACAACATGAGGCCTAGCACATTTTTTAGCATAAGTGTAGTAAATGTTAACAAATTTTGAAAACTCTAACTGTAAAACCTGTAATAAATTTATATTTGGTTTGATTGACATTACTTTGAATCTTTGAATGATCAATAGATAAAATAGTTATAACACAGAAAGACGTCTATAATCATGACTCATGAGTGTGACCTATTTTTCTGAAATTGTCGCATAACAATAACAAGAGGCCCAAGGGCCTTACCGGTCACCTGAGTTCTGATGCATAAATAAAGAAGTGCAAAAAAGAAAAAAAAAATGTCTAAGACATAAACTCTCCGCCGCCATATGAAACTAGCACACTGAAAGGTGAGAAAGCAACGGCAAATTCATCTTGTGGCAATTTATAAATTGATCCAATTATTATGGTACCTATACACCTAAAATAAGTTGACTCCTTGTAATATTTTGACGCACGACGACGGACAACAGACGATAAGAATAGGTCAACTGAGACTTCGTCTCAGGTGACCTAAAAAATGACATTCAGGAGAAACAACAAACCAAATATGGTCATTGTTAGTACATTCCTAAATATTATCATAGGACCAAAGAAATTGATATCTGAGATGAGTGCGAAACTTACTGATCTTGCATTTTTGAATTTTCAAAATTAGATTAGTGAGACCTACTTTTCTACATATTGTGATAGAACAATAAGAATTGATATCTGGGATGAACAAAACACACCGAACATGAATTTTGTAAAATTAGGTCAGTGTGACCTGCTTTTTTAAAAATTACCACAGGACAATGAAAATTTACATTAAGGGTGACCAATAGATGGTGAAGGGGAATTTTGCAAAATTAGGTCAGTGTGACCTACTTTCCTAAATATTGTGATAGAACAATAAGAATTGACATCTAGGATGAACAAAACACACCAAACATGAATTTGGTAAAATTAGGTCAGTGTGACCTACTTTTCTACATATTGTGATAGAACATTAAGAATTGATATCTGTGATGACCAAAACACATCGAACATGAATTTTGTATAATTAGGTCAGTGTGACCTACTTTCCTAAATATTGTGATAGAACAATAAGAATTGACATCTAGGATGAATCAGTAGATGATTTATTATGGACACTTCTAGTGTAGAAATCAGAAGATGATTTATGATGGATACTTTTAGTGTAGAAATCAGTAGATGATTTATTATGGACAAATGAATTTTAAGATTTAACTGTTATTGCTGAATCATCTTGCCATGGAATAAAATCATTAAAGCTTAGAAAAAAGTTCAACATACATTTTGTTATCATGTCAGTGAGGCTATTTTACATGTTCATTGGAATGTTATTGTCAACACATTGCTAGTTATGTTTAATTGAGGTAACAGTTGCAAATAGAAAATATCTGTAAATTCCTACAGCTCAAGAGATGAGTGTGGTGATGCAAAAATTGGGTATGTTCCAGCTTTTTTGAGAACAATGAATTTTTTTAAAAATGTAGATTTTTTCTGCCATTCAACAGAAGTTATTATCCCGTGATTAATGTGTTTAACTTGTAATTTTACAAATTGAAAATAACACAAAAATCTTATTTTGCATAAGGAAACCATATCTGTTTCCAACCGTAAAATTCTATTAAATGTTAAACATAACAATGCATCTCTGATATACTGGTTTCTACACATGCAGTATCCATTTTAAATCATCTATCGATTTCAACACTGATATTATCTATTATAAATCATGTACTGACTTCAATACTTGTAGTATCCAACATCTAATGATTTCTACACATTATTTGTCCAACATAAATCATCTACTGATTGATTTCAACACTTTCATCTATTAACTTCTATACTAACATAAATCATCTACTGATTTCTACACATAGAAGTATCCATAATAAATCATCTACTGATTTCTACACATAAATTATCCATAATAAATCATCTACTGATTTCTACACATAAATTATCCATAATAAATCATCTACTGATTTCTACACATTAAGAATCCATCATAAATCAGCTTCTGATTTCTACACTAGAAGTATCTATGTGTAGAAATCAGTAGATGTTTTATTATGGACAATTAATGTGTAGAAATGAGTAGATGATTTATGATGGATACTTCTAGTCCCTCTCTTTAGATAGAAGTAATAATAGATATAGACATAAAAAAAACAATGGACTTAATCTTGGAGGACCTGTATCAGGGGCAGCACTTAGCCGGAGCCAGAAAGAGGAAGATGAGTAGTTGAGATTGAGATGAGACCTAGGAAGCTGATGGCGGAGACCTAGGGAATTGGGAGAGTCTAGGAGCTAGATTGGAGTTCTACATTTGAATTTCCGAATGATGAATCTAGTGAGGATATTTGGCCTTTGTACCCTGTGTCTAGTTTTCTATGTAGACTATGGTACCTTTATAAACCTTTGTGCCATAAAGCAATAAACTGTAAAGTAGTAGGTATTAACAGAAGTCTACAGTAAACTCTAAATACAATAACACTTGTAAGGGTACAAGCAACTGCTAAAAGTCCCAAACTAAGCTAGGTCTATCAATCACGAATCATACAATTACAATTAAAAAGCAGATGGACACAAGATCGAAAAATATAGAACACATGATGACTGACCAAAACTGTCAACTGTCCTTTATGGTCTCTGAATTAGTCACATTTATATTTTACAGTTTTGGTAAAAAGCGATTATTGCAATCCAAAGTACGAGTTTGCGAATGCTAAGTCAAGTTTTGCGAAGTAATCGTCCTCTCCTCTATCTTTATTAAGCAGCGGCAAACACATGCGAAAAATGCAAGTGTTAGAAGTCGCAAAAATGCCATCTGTGAAGTGTAGAGATGGCCTCATTGGGAAACCAAGTGCGGGTTCTTTTTCACTGGAGGTTGCAAATGACAGTATTTTTTCCAAGGTTATCGGAGAACGTCTTCCAGCTATAAATAAAGATATGAATTTAGTTGTATATGGAAACTTTGCATGAAAAATACTCCGAAATAATGTAATATGTTCCTTCATTCCAATTTTCTATTTGCTTACATATTGTAACAACATGCAAATTCAATAAACTATGTGTATTAATCGTATCGTATATCAAATCAGATGGTGGAAAGACAAAAAACGACTTATAATTCTACAAAATGTATATTACTTACCAAATACTTCTCTGGTGTATTTAACAAAAGTTCTGTACGTCGCTTCTTCGAGCATTCTTTTGTTAGACCCTTCCTCAGAAAATTGACACTTAAATGATGTCAGCAGCTTATTCACTGTCATTGATTGGCTGGCTGAAGGTCTGAACAAATACACCAACGATGGTTTTTGTGACATCAGCTGTGACAAAAACACCAAAAAGAACTCAGTAGGAGATACGTACTCACTCATCAAGTTTTTGAGAAGTTCGTCCTTCAAAAGAGTTATCGTGAATATTGAACCCTATTATTAACATAACAAGAGGCCTATAGGCCTTAACGGTGTCAACCAAGTGTATACCTTTTTTTTTTTTGGGGTGGGGGGGGGGGGGGGGGTAATTAAACATATAGTTGTCATTTCATTTCAAAATTTAAGAAAAAAAAAAACGCTGCGAAGAAATAAGTGATGTTTATAAAGCGAAATAAATAGTGTAGTTTACCATGAAGAATTTATATATTTATATATTTATATATTGGATATTTGCTGGCGTCAAGCAAGGTGTTGCTGTCGTTTACGGACTGGCAACAAAACGCGTATATAACATGTATACATTTACCTGCAGCAAACCAGTCCTCTCAAGACCCCGTTTAAACTGCGCTAGGTGTTCCGACTCTCTTGCATTCCGCAGAAGATTATCCAAAAAATCGGCTGCCGGACCTCCCTCAAGAATGCTCAGTCCTGTGGAGGAAAAATAAAAAAATTCTAAAACGCAACGAAAAACGAGATCAACGTAACTTTCTGTATCGCTCATATGGATATTTTGTCCAGTAACTACACGAATACAGGATTGGGATATTAACTCAGTAATATCTGAGAAATATTACTTATAAACATTAAATCCGCGGTTAACAAATTGAATATATCGCGTCTGTTAGAGGAAGGTTCCCATTAACGTGATACTATGAAAAAATGTAATTAATAAACACACTTTAAAACTGTAGCTGAAACATGTTTTATTGTTCCAAGGTCAATTGACACCGTCACAGCAAGTGTATTGGGGAAATAGCTCTAATGTAGTCTGTGAAAAAGGATAATCCAAAGATGAAATTTTCTTTATACTGATTTATTACAGTCGGGTCCGGAGCGGAGAAATATCAAACTCTACACTTCCAAACCTAGGCTTAAAAGTGAATATACAAGTAACATAAAATGATAATATACAAAACATACAGGAACAAACATTAAACCAGCACTTAGATACAATAGTCGCTAATTAACTTACGCAAGAGTTACCGGTATTGAGCAGTGCTAAGAAGGATTAGCTGAAAAAACATAGGTAAATGGAACTTGGTTGATACGAACTCGGATAATTCGACAACCCGGCTTAATACGAAGTGCTTTGACGGTCCCGGCCGATTTTCCCTCTTTATTTTTGCTAAAAAGAACTTGGATAATTCGAATTCGGAAAACTTGAAGAACTCGGATAATACGAAGTAAATTTTCGGTCCGAATGACCAAAATGATACATAAAATGTTCTTATAATTCGAAATGAGATTTTTTGGACAACGAGAACGCCGAAAATGCCGATTTCTTTTTCATAAATCTGCCGTAGAACGGCATTTCAAAATATATATCTAGGTTTTCTTGTTATAATTTTGCAACTAACATCAGCTATTTCCACATCTGTCTTGTTCACATCTTTTTACTACATGGAACTAGTCTATTTATACCAAGTAAAGAGATCGTCAGTAAACATGATAACTCGCTTAATTCGAACAGTTTTATCTCGGTCCTTTCGAGTTCGTATTAACCGAGTTCCACTTACATTAATGCAATAGATTACTTTAACGAAACGGCGATAATATTTAAAATGCAACTTTGATATTACTTCTGAACTTAGAATAATCACAAATGTCCGAATATGAATCTGTCATAAACCGCGTGACATACATATCGCCCAACTGTTAGCTAGCCGATCATGACCTACTTGTGGAACTGTATGCGCTAAAGTAAAGTACAGCTTTATCCGAAATATACCTTATACGCTTGTTTATATGCATATGCATTTCACCAACTTGTCCAAGTATGTTGTTACATTGTATATTATACGGAAATCTTGTTAACATTAGGAAGACGTCCACTACACATTCTTCTAAACAACTTCATTAAATATTCAAAACGTTTATTTTCATTACGTAGGATGTTTCCCGATGTCGTCATATTTACCATGACTATTACTGCACAAGACGCAAAACGGAGACATGGATCTCCACTGTTAATATATGGATCAGAATTTGTTTGGTGTTTTAACCTCATATTTGGCCATCGTTATCAATTTTATTATTTTGTTATTATTTTAAAGAAACTTTTAATGTTTGTTTCGGAAAGGTAGCCTAGTGGCCCTTTCATGAAGATCATGAAGTTGATTATCTTTCACATTGAATGTGAAAAAAAAATTATCATTCTTCAAAAATGCATTATTATAAGAACCATGCCAACTGACTGTGAACAGAACAATTCGCCAAACTTTTCTATCTTTGCTTCCTAATAAATAATGCTGTGTGGTAGCCTTCTTAGCTTTTTGGGATGCTTATATTTGTAAACATATATATATGGTACCAGTTATTTAAATCGACCTTTTGTTTATGCGGTGATATATTTCGGTTTTGTATGTTGTCCTTTTAGTGTGTATGTGGTGTTGGGACACGGGTTAAGTGCGGCTCGGAAGGGGGACCACACTGACAATGGGCATGTCTGGGTCATTATCTTAACCACTTAGGTCATGGGAGCTGTCACTATGTGGTGGGGATGGATTTGATGAGGGAGGGGGGAGTAGGTCACCATTGAGTGTGTGTAGCTGTGGAGGAGAGCAAACGTGTTAGGGGCTGTTGATACACCCACGTGTTATGTGGGTTGTGATTTTGTATATATTATAAACTTTCGGAAGAATTTATACTAGATATATTCACACTATTTTGTACTGACTTTGACTTTAGCCTTCCTTTGCCCGACTATTATGCACGCGATACAATTGTAGTTCGACACATAATTAACACGTGTGTACACACCCTGACCAGATTTGATCTAGACACAAACAAGTAGCCAAGGTTTTAAGGGTTATGAATACCCCCGTATTTCAACGAGATGAAGTTTCCAAACATCCCCGAATTTTTTATGTAGATGCTTCATGTTTCTCCTATAGTTCCGTCGAGGTCAAATTTAGCAGTAAATAATTACATGTCACATATATTATCAAACCTGGAAAATAATCATGCTATTATGTTCCCGAGTGTTTTGACAAGTATTGATTTACCTACGTATTTAGTGCTGACATTGCATTACAAACGACGGCTGTGGGCAATATAACACAACAGTAACAGTGTGTATTATTTTTTCTATATTTTGTACTATTGTCTATACTTAACCACTATGTATAGTAGTTCAATAGCGCATCTATCAGTTGTCAGCAGGTAAAGCAAACGGTTTATCTTGAGTATGGACATGACAGAGCAAATACCTCAATAGGCCAAGGCCAAAGTTGGTCATATATTAATTCTTAATCAAGTTAATGAATTGCATACCAGCGAGTGGGAGAGTTCTATCGTGACTGAAAAACCTGGCCTATTTTGTTTACATATATTTGTACCCAATTGTTTTTTCAGAAGAAATTAACTTGTAAATTAGCATGTCACTGTCTGTCAACCTAGTTGGGAGACTTACCTATCTAAAACACATAACAACGAATCTATGCAAATCAGCAGACAATGGGCGAAGGACGTATAGCGATGTGTTATTGAAAATATCTGATCAGATGTTTTAATTCATACAAAAGTGACTTGATATTATTGACGAAAAAGTTTATGTTAACGGTTTTTGCGAGCTTTCTAATTTGCATGTGTTTTTTCACACATAACAAGAGGCACATGGACCTTAACGGTCACCTGAGTTCGTTTAGAATGAAATAAAGACATAGAAACACTAATATACTGTCCCTTGAAGTCGGTCATTGATTTTATAAATTTTTAATCTATGAACAGTATTTGCTTCCATCAAACGGTTAACCTGTAAACTCAGAAGATTTTTTGAAATTTAAAAGTAATTATGACCATGTTTGGCCCCGCCCCACTGTTCCCCTAGGGGGTCAGCGAGGACTGATATGGACGTTAAGATACTATATCTCAGGCTAATAATTCTAATCAAGTTTGACTCATTTCCTATGAAAATTGAGCAAATAATATTCCTAAATGTGTTTCATATATAAAATAAAGTAAATTTAACCCCCTCCCCGGGGGAAACGTGATACTCAAGGGTCATATAATTCACAATTTTCATAAAACACCTTAAGACCTATCCATCTATAAAGAGTATTTGATTCTATGATTTCCAGAATTTAAGATGAAGATTTTTAAAGTTTTAGCCTATTTGCCCCTTTTGGCCCCGCCCCTCTGTCTCTAGGGGGTCGACCTAGACCAATATAGATATTATATTAAAATGCTATCTGATGCTTATCTTTCTAACCAAGTTTGACTCATTTCATATGAAAATTGAGCTAACAATGCTCATCAATGTGTTTTCCCTATGTAAACTATAGTAAACTTAACCCCCTCCCCAGGGGAAACAAGAGACCCCAGGGTCATATAATTCACATTTTTTTGTAAAGAACCTTAGGACATTTCTATCTATGAAGAGTAATTGATTCCACCACATCTGTAAGTGGAGAAGAAGATTTTTGAAATTTTAGTCAGTTTTACCCCCTTTTGGCCCCTCCCACAGTCCCCTGGGGGGTGGGGACCATATTATTCACAATTTTGATTAGCATTATGCCTTAGAAGGTTTGTGCAAAATTTCATTGTAATTGCTTTAGCAATTTTGGAGAGGAAGTCTAAATGTAAATTGTTTACGGACATACGACGCACGACGGACGACGACGGACAAAATGCGATTAGAATAGGTCACTTGAGAGTTGTCTCAGGTGACCTAAACATGTAATCAGCCAATATGTTCTGAGTATAAACAGCAGGGAAATCTACTATTTATCAGTTTATTTGTTAGTGTTGTGGAGGGTTGAAATTACACGGCCTACATATCAATGTCAAACTTCCTTTTCACTTTTAAGAGCTTTGCGTTGCTGATATAATTAAAAGTTGACAAACATGTAACAATTGCATATTAAGTTTGCATTGCTGTAAAGGAAACATGATGATCTATGAACTCTATGATAATCAGCAGGCAGAAACAAACCTACAACTAATTATGTGATCTAATAACTGAATCTTTCCATCTATATAGATGTACTGTCATTCAAGAAATGCCAATGAAAAATGAAGCTGTTTGCTTACCAATGACAACTCCTGCTGTGAAATATCGCTGAAGTGCCAGATCTTCATTGCACTCTCGGAGCAGAACCGATTCCCCTCGTTCTTCGAGTAACTTATCTTTGATTTCCTTCAATACCAGCACAAAGAATTCCCGGCGAGGACCTCCGAAATCAACAGCCTCTTCGCCATAGAAAGTCACGTCTATGGGAAGTCTGATGTTTTCGAGGAGTGATATCTCTTCGGTGGCATCACGGAATATGTCTCTGCGCGAAACAAATATTTGTGAGGTTTCGCCCTCAATCGTCTCCTCTTCCGTTTCTAAATCCAACGGGCGTCCCCTCAGGAATATCGAAGTATACTTTTTCAAAATGGTAACGGGTTCAGATGTCGTGCCCCTGTCAAAAGAGACAAGTGTTTATTAAAATGTATTTTAAACATAGTTTTAAAACAAACTTGCAATCAATTGAATTCTGTTGAATTTCAACCAAATAAAATCAAATATGTCTTTAACGAATCAACAAAGAAGAATAAACTTACAATTGATTGGCAGCTGTCTCGACTAAAGCATTTGCCACTTCATTGTTGTTGTTGTTAGGCGATCCCGAAATCGGTCCATCCTCTTCATCGGGCATTCTATCAGGAGCAAAGGTTGATGTTTTGTACATTAAAAAGATGTACAATGATAGAGCAATAAGTAATAACGCAGCATACATTATGACTGTTTAACTAGATCTGTTTCCTACCTAGATGGCTTTAAATATATATCCCTACACCTAAATTGTTTATAATTACTCATCTGTCATTTTATTTGATTTGTTCACATTCTAGTGTATGACACTTTTAAACAAAATCTCTTTTAATTTATCTTGGCATAATAGAGTGGGGAAGTAAATGAGACATTGTTCCTCGTTTAATTTACTTAACTGGAATCTTTTCGTCACGAAAATAATAGCGCGGAAACTGTGATGATATACATGCTCAGAGTTCAACATAATCTGACCTCCTCTGTGCTTTCAACTCCAGAACGCTTGAACCCCCGGTTAATTCTGAGAGACGGCTGTCAGATGTTATGACCCGGCCGCTAATAGTTGTTATCGTCAAATCATCGGCAGCTGCAGACTGTCCGGCAACATATGCAATGAGGTCCTGTTCAGAGATAAAAATATTAACTTAAATAAAAAATTACAATAGAGGGTTATTTCGTCTTAAAGTACAGGATTTTGTCTTGAAGAGTTGTTTGAATTGTTTGATTTGCTAATTTTCCGTTAACTATAATGTTTAACATTTAAATTTTGCGTGACAGTTTTTCTCTCTCATAGATATTTATTTCGTGTCTTCTATACCCAGGTACGTGCGCGATCTAGTAGAAATATTACACTCATTAAACTGTTTGTTTTTGTATTTGATTTTCGCGCTTTATTCAATGGCCGTAAATAATAGACAAACTTAAATCTCCCACGAAAAGTATGTACACTTTTCTTATTTTTATTCTGATCTATATCACGTGATTAAAGTGATTGTATGCATACCTTGCCTGCAGCATTGTTTGGAAAGAATTCTCTGACCAGGCGATCGTATATTTGTATGCGACATTCCACCACCAAAGTGGGACTGCCAGTCAAAGGGAGAGTGTCATTTGTAGGCGTGGACGATCGAGTATGTGATTCATTGTGTAACGTAGACGCAGCTTGTGTAAGGGAGTTGTTTACTACATCACGAGCCTGGCTCCTCCTGGTACCAATTTCAATATCAGGCAAATCATCATCTGAAGAGCTGTCTGTCATAATTTCGATTTTCTCACCAACATGTTCTGGAAAGACAATATTTATGTTTAATGGCTAATATTGTAAATTGTTGAAAAAGTACCTGGCATTTATAGTGCTATCCGTTATAATGTCAGAAATTATCTTACATTTTGAAGAAGATAGTACATGTGTTGCAACAAACCTTTCAAACAAAGGTATAGTCTCAATCTGTCGTATCTCCGTCGGGGGTCAATATAATTCCTATATCCTAATATGGTGAAATTGGCCGAGTTGTCTGGAAGGCGATTGACTTCAGAGCCGTCTGGATATACTAGCATAAACTCGTCCGGACTTTTGTATATTCTCCGAAAATATTGATTTTGTGTGCAAAACTTATCAAAACTATCCTTCCTGATCAGTTCTTTTGTTTCCTCGGTTTTTGAATATGGTCCCACAGCAACAGTACCACCGACCGACGACAAATTCACTGCGCTTATCCTTGAGAACTTTCCAGAAATGAAATGACCAACTCCAACTGATATCTAATAAAGAAAAAGAAAAATTACAATACCGATATCATCCATAGTGATTTGAAAGCAATGATACAAACATATGCATCCCTGGATACATACCATAGTCGTTTGCGACTCCTTCCTGCCGAGCGTGCTACTGCGATCACTTGTTGCCTGATTTCCATGACGACTGCTTGTCGGCGTCGACACATGCCGACCAGTAATTTGTCTCCGAAATGCCTGAAACTGTCCAAATCTACCCTCTCCCTGTGCTAAAACAGATGATATGGAAACTAATATTTTAATGCTACCATAGTTTCATTTCTATTATATTTATGTCTTTTCAAAAGCATGCCTATAAATTGGCTTCTTCTAACACCAGCTCATTAATCAATGTAAATGAAAAACAATGAACATCTATGTATAACCCCTTCTGCATTTTTAGGACACAAGTGTTATTCAATATATTAGCCTATCACTATGTCCTAAATTACAATTCAATTTACCCTTTAATAGTTTTAAAGTAAAGAACCAATCACTTAATAAGTTCCGGTAAAAACTATCTTCGGAGCAAATTCCTTGTAGTCTCAATTTCGATGATATACATTTTAAACTAGCTTCTTAATTATTGTTAAAAGAAATTCCTTCTAAGAACTAACTCTCCTAAAGTCAAATTCTAAAACTAATTTTCATTAAAAACCCTTTATGAAGTCTTCTGCTACAGCCTTAGTCGAATTCTCTTCTTAAGGTCTGTCTGTAAAGTCTAACTCTAATAACTGTAACTGAAGTCTAATTTTCAAGTCTGTCTTTAAAAAACTTCCCACTGTAAGTCAAAAGGCCTTATATATGGAAAATCCGAATTATTCTTGATCAATGACATCACTAACTCGTTTGGATGTATGATCAAAGTCATAGATGTGAAAATTAACCCTCATAGGATTATATGAAACGTTGTACATTACCGGAACATGTGAATATATTTTAATATGGCTCCTGAATGATTAAATACTTATTTATATACCATTATATATAAACTAGCCTCTACGAATGACAACTAAGATATTATACATCATCCTCTGAGGGAGGTGACAACTATCCACATCTAATATATACTTAAGACCAATTATACCCCTTATCTCCACAGTTGCCAAGGCAAATAAGGGGCCCATTCCACATCAACAACAAACTGATCATGCAACCACTTAAACTCTCAGCTCACCTCGGTAATAGGGAACATATGATAAGACAAACAAACGAAAATGAGAACCTCACACAAAGAAAGGTTATTCTAACAGGCTATTTTAATTTAATTCACTAAATTCCTTAGATTAAAGTGTTTTTATCCTGTGTAAAATTATGTGAACAAACTTACCAGCATGTGATGAACACATAGCTATGTATTCTCTCCCTTCATATTCCCAGCCACCAGTAGGTTCCCTGAAGATTCCATCCCTACATATGACATGATGATAATCATCTCCTTCGTTATCTTTGTATCTCAAAGAATGTGCTGATGGAAATGCACTTCCTGTAACAATTTGGAACAAAAAAAACTTCATTATCAAAATCACACATATTGTTACTTTACCAACTTATAGTATATTCATGTTGCACAAAACTCGATACTAAATAGCTTTTACAGTATAAATATTTGATTTGTTCACAGAGATGAATGTTCTAAAACTAAATGACTGTGAACATGGTGATCTGGCGAATAGTTCCGATAAGCAATCACGTTGTATTATGACAAATGTCGTCTTATCTAGGAAGATTGTGGAAATGTTAATTATGAAGATTACAAAGAAGCCAAATTCCCGTAACAGTGATGCCATTGGAAAATAGTAATCCCCTTTTGAAATGAGATATAGTATGTGGGTCTTTTTTTACCACGTTTAACAGTTTTGCGACAGTGTGCCTTGCTCTCTTGAACGGGGTATCAACTACATGGGTTAATCTTAAATATACACTGAGTGTCGACGGAGCAAAACATGGATACTTTTCTGGGATACATGAGTGTATCACCTTTGTATATTTCCAGGTGTTTCCAAGATTATTTGAATATTTTCTTAATATTCCCCTTACTTTTGTATTGTTTCACATCGAGTAATACTCATACTTTTATCTTTCGTTTATTATATAATTTAATGTGTAATGTTGAAACTGATCATTTTCTAACTAAAACAGCAAATAAACCAGTTGTCGTTAACGAATAAAATTACTGAGACGGTCTTCGTGTACTTAGTATAGGATATATCCGGGTCAATATAAACATATATGAAATGCATACTTAGGTCTATCAAGGAGAATTCCATTTCTCCAACAGAGAAACGCAGCGAATCTTCGAGGTTTTCAGAATTCCGTACTTTGATTGATGCCCTGGAGAAAATGTAAATTAGTAGTGGTAAATATATTTTTATGACTGGAATCCATATGTCACAGAAAAGTAATACTGATACTGATATATTTGATAAAATTTAACAAATTCAGTAAAGCTATCATTTACAATATAAAGTCCAAAGGACATAATAAAACAGATACAAATGACTATAGTGTAACTGAATATGCATTTCTATCATGAAGTCTTGGAGGGAAATGATCACAAAATTACATAAGTACTCGAATCGAATAAATAACTAGGACCATGCGAGTAATGTACTGCAAGCGTTCTAAATTCCCCTTCTTAGATAAATACATCATTGTCAGAAAAATAATTGTTACAAATCATTAAGATAAGATAAGATAAGATAAGTTTATTTCTAGTTCAGGACTTATATGTAAAGTCCTCTATACCAGACTCTACGGAAGCGTATTAGGCTCACGTACCAAAATATTTTATAGGATAGCGAAAATGTTTTATTTGGCGGCCGCCAGATAATTAAGTGGCGGTCGCCAAATAATTATCTGGCGGCCGCCACTTAAATTTCTGGCATATACTTATCTGGCGACCGCCATATAATTATATTGCGGCCGCCACTTAATTATCTGGCGGCCGCCAGATAAATTAAGTGGCGGCCGCCAAATAACTGGCGGCCGCCAGATATTAGGCGGCCGCCAGATAATTATTTGTGGCGGCCGCCAAATAAAACATTTTCGCTTTCCTAAAAAATATTTTCGTACGTGAGCCTAATACGCTTCCGTAAGACTCAGACAAAATATAGAGTTTACAGTTAATACATTTTTATCCGGTAATAATAATAAATTAATGATGTATAAAGGCTTTGTAGTTGTATAAGAGTTCTTGTTCTTTCCAATGTTTGTCTAACGCATTTTTGAGTTTATATTTGGCGCCATCACTACATTCTCTGGTACATACAGCTTGCTGTGGAGCAGGTCTCAGATTCGTGTTAGCTGTAATCCAGTAATTGGGGTCAACTGAATTTGTGATTTAGAGGAAAGAAAACGCAGGCATCCATGTCAGTGATTTCTTTTCCTGAGGCCAAGATACTTTTTAGTATTGGTACTAATTGCCTTAACTGGAATACGGCTATATATTTGACACGTAGGGAGCCAAATAAACAAGGAACAAGAACCAAACAATTAAATAGTATAAATACCATTCCTAACCTTCATTATCAGAGTTTCAAGTTGCCTTCCCCCATATTCCCTTTAGGCCTGTATTTAGGTCCCAGTCTGTTATATTTAACAGCTGTCCCCTCTGATCACATTTTACCATTAATTTCCCTTTTAAGGTACACATAAATAAAGTTGTTATCACAAATTGTACCTAGCTCTGGCTGTCCCCTTTACCAATCCTTATTTACTCCAATAATCACCCTTTGTCTATGACGTGTGAACAATGACAAACACCAAATATGTTCACAAAATTGCAATTTTGTAATTATATTAGAGTAAGGTATTCCTTAATAAACATAAACTGTGTATAACGACCACCTGCTTAATAAGACGAATTTCCTTTTGGTCCCCAAAAATATCAATTTTAGACTTTTTGACCCTTTGATGGCCCACTTAGCTACAAAGCCCATTTTTCATTGCCCGTTTTGGTTTAAATAGTCTTGACTATACATATTTATTGTCCCGATTTCATCATAAAGTATCACAAAATAAAGCACATTCTACGTTATAAATTACAAATGCTGCAGGGACAATTTTAACTGATAAATGCGTGGGTCATTTTGAAGTATTTGACAATTCTTGAGGGGCCACTAACAAATAAATATTAAGACATTTCCTGAAAGATAGGGGCAATTTTCAAAATCTAAGGGTCATATTCCAAACAGCTATGCTAAAGTGACCCCTGATGTTGTGGTCACAAAATATATATCCTACAAAATTAGTGCAATGTACCACATGAATATACATCAGCATATCATCCATTTAAACCTAATTACAACAATAATTAGTGAAAAGAGGGGTTGCGATTGAAAGTGCAATCTAAGTTTTTCATGCAATAATAGAATGTTATCATATCAGTAAATATATTTGGTTTTCTTTCAAAGAACGCTTGTTAAGATTTTATTATAGGTGTCCATAGATCATAATATTCAATTACTTTATTTTAGCTCTTCAATATCTACCAGAAATATAAATTTAATATGTTAGTTTTAGACATAATTCACTCTAATAATTGACATAAAAGTATATTAGATTTTATCAGTTCTAACATTAATGTCCTATTGATAAGGCACACAAGTGTTATTTCGTTTTTAGGAAAAGGTTATATGCATGGATATATCAACCGGCACGTTCACATAGAAAATTACGGTAAAGAACTAAACACTTGTTACAAAATTATAGTTCGATATTTGTTCCATCTATGTAAAGCATGTATGAAATTTTCCACTCATTAACTTAACTGTGTAGAAAAGAAATACACACGTAAAAAATTATATAACTGATGGTAAACACATATACTGTACATGTAATATTGTACAGATAAATCTGTATTTGTCTTCAACCGTTATGGAACTTTTCTCTGCCTATGTTGATAATCAACCTTCTTTTATACTTCAGTATTAAGAATTTTGATTAAAATGAACAATTCATCCTATTTTTTATGACATTCAACAACAATGTGTGTTTGTTTTTTTAAAGATATGTTGCATTAATTGTATTTACCGTTGCTACGGTGCCTGTGCTCACTTAGCCTCGATTTGATGTATTACTGTCAGGCTTGCATACAATTTGAGAAAGGTCTTTAGGTGTGGTTAGTTTTCATGACAAACATTTAATTTCGCGGAAATTCATTAAGATTGTGATATGACTAACGATTGACCCACATATTGTATATCAGATATGAATCGTCTTTGTAGTAGACGTATGATGTTTCCGAAAACAACAATCATTGACCTCAAGAACAAAAACTTACTAAGATGTCAATGAAATAACTTGATATTTCCATATAAAGAAGGCGTGAATGATATCAATTCCATCGTAAGATATCGAAACTGAAATTTCAATCTACAATCCCAACAAGTGATATAAATACGGCCAGGTAGTATGTCAAACTTTCGAGGCAATCCGACCCTTTATCAAGTTTGATGTGTATGGTTCATAGTTAATATAGGTTATGAATTGCATATCAATTATTAAACAGATGAAAATCGATAAAATAAATACATTCTCGATAATAAATATACTTACATTTTGGTGTCCCGCCTTTTCAATTGCTTCCTTGGTAAGTTTACAAAAATCCTCTACAAATACGCGTGCAACAATGGATCAAGCGACCATTCCGTATATCACACACCTGTTTTATTTCTCTAACGACCTATAAGCGAACTCTTCTCATGGTCTGCTATTTTTCGAATACCAGACATATTTCTGCGAAAAGACACTTCGCCCCAAAATGACATGTTTGATTACCTACACATTTCGGTCTCCTTTTACACGAGAGATTTTTGTGTCATGCTGTAACGTAAAACAGCGTGACACATTTTCATCTGGAGAGATTTTTGTGTCATTATGTTTTGTACAAAATATCGTGACACATTTACTTTACTAGAGATTTTTGTGTCATGCTGTTTACAGTACAAATTATCGGTACACATTTACTTTACTAGAGATTTTTGTGTCATAGTGATGCTGTTAAACAGCGTGACACATTTACTTTACTATATTTTTGTGTCAGGCTGCTATCGGCCATCGTAGTTTATACCTGTATATATCTTATACCATTTTATTATCCTGTCAGTGCTAATCCAACTTGAACGGATTTAAATCCCATTTAATACATATCTTGTGCATTTCGTATATATACATAATGTGTTTATAGTACCCGACTGGCGCCGTCACGTGACTGTGGTACACGTTCATACAAAGAATCAATGTTTATTGATTTTGTTGTTACTGGGAGGATTTAGCGGTCAGTTCATGGGTTATAAAGAATTCCTCTGAAACTATCGCCTGACAATGACCATGGAGTTTACAAAACGACAAACATTTAATCTTAATTTTGTGTAAAGGTGAGGAAATGCAGAGTAGAAAGCAGACTATAGCCCAACAGATTGAGGATTCATTCCTATGCTGTACGATCTGTCTACAACCGTTCGATCAGCCGAAAGCCCTTCAATGTCTTCATACTTTCTGTGAAAAATGTCTGGACGATTACTGTAAGCAGTACCTATCTCGCTTTGAAGGTTCCACTGTGTTCCCCTGCCCAGTCTGCAGACAGGTAATATTCTTATTATCGTTACACCACCTTATAATTCTGATAACAAAATTCCTTTATGTTCAGAAATTGCCAGCCATTGTTTTACACCTGACGATTTATCGATTACGCCAGGTATGTTAACAACTTACTACTAGCCGATCTGAAGAGGCGCCTAGCCATACCAGTGTTTTGAATAATTAATATTCCTCGACAATTACAACGGGTTCTGTGTAAGTCATTGAGATAGAATTTCCAATTGTCGATTTTCAATAATGCCTTTTAACAATTAGCAATCGTATACACATACGTTCAGTAAATGGACAGATGTGTTTTGTACACACGTACAGATGCATTTAAATACGTTTCTATATTTGTACACCACGTAGTCTACATGTACATACATGTGCATTTGGAACAAACAAAAAATGTTTGTATACATTATTTCTCGGGCTTTGTTTTACCATGGGTCCTGTACACATGTATAGTACATTTGTACACATATCTATCACCTTTGTGTTAAAAAAAATGTCAAATACACTTTATAATACCGGTACATGTACTTATATATATGATCATTATCACATGCACACAATTTGTTGTTTTCCCCCCTAAAAATTCTTCTCGTTATATGTATTAATGCACCGAAATAAATGTACAATTGGGTATATATACCAAGTCTTGCCTATAAGTCATGCCATAGCTTTATGAGTGTATGATATGGAAATTACAGGTAAACTGTTAGAAAAGGTATACCCAATAGCAACATCTCGGAGAAATTTCCGTCAGTCTTCGGATATACATATGCATTTCCGAAGATTGCCGGAGATTTCTCCTTGATATTTCGATTGAAGGGACACTATACAATCTAGTGCCATATTTAAGCGTGTCACCTAATCGAAGTACACACTTCAGTACTTATTTTGCAGAAATGTTTTTATTTTCTGAATAGCAGATACTGATTTAAAGTATTTGCCATATTCAATACATTCTCCCTATAAAGAAGCATAAACCCTTACCATAAATACGCCTCAAACTGAATAATTTCATTTCCTCAACAAACATTTTTTTTAATTTGTAGGATATAACGATTCCACCGAATGGAGTTTCCGGATTTCCATACAACCATCTTATAACTAGCCTGAAAGATGCAGTCCGATCAAGTGCTCGACCAGACAGCTTCCATTCCAACCGAATTCCAAGTGCAAATTCTGAGCGAGGGGAACGCAGACCCATTTCAACTAAAGCTTCTCGACCGAGCACAAAATGTTCCGCACGGTTCGGAAGATTCGGCGAAAAGGACGCAGAATTTAACAATATATCCGGCTTAACTGTGCATCCATTAGGGGATATCGTGGTGGCAGATTGTGGAAAAAATGTTATAACTATCATGGGGTTTAATGGGATAGCTAAGCACAGTTTCAGCTGTAAATGTTCCATACGGGATGTCGCAGTTTCCAGATCCGGATCTTTGTTGGTAACTGTAAGCCAATCGGACGGTGCTGTTCTTCATGAGTATTCATTAGATGGTAGGTTCATTGCCCAATATGGCGATAAATATGCTCAGGAAAACCCGTTCGGAGTTGTCGTTACTAATCGCAACAAAGTGGTAGTATCAGGAATGTCAAAAAATCGGATTTTTATTTTCAATGACCGACGAAAACAGACACATTGGTTTGGTGAAGCCGGTGACACATTGGAGCAATTCCTCTTCCCCTATTACGTCACCGTGAACAGTCGTGATGACGTCATCATAGCAGATAGTGGAAATCATAGGATCAAAGTGACCAAAATGGACGGAAAATTGAAATTTTCGTTCGGATCACAAGGTTCAAAGAACGGCAAAATGTTTAACCCCATGGGTGTGTGTGTTGACTACCTAGATAACATTTACGCTGACGGCTTGCACCCGACTATGAAGGCTACCCCCCACGCATAGTACAAATTGAACTCTTGTGCCTCAGACCGTTAGAATACCTGGCATCCTACACAATCCAACAGCAGTCTAACGTTTATACATCTGCATGGACGTAACGGCCAATATCAACCTAGCGTTCATCGAGAGAACCCAGGCAGTAATTGAATCTCTTACCGAGGCGCGAGATTTGCCGAGATCCCAGGTGTTTGTAGTGGGACCCTACAAGAATACACTAGAGCCTCGGGTGAACCCCAATTTACAAGGTGTAGTGTGGGCCCACCAAAAAAGTGGCCGGATAGTGGATTTTTATCACGGGCGAGGACCCAGTAGTTGATTTTTTCAGCGTCCACGGTTCCCTCTAACACTATCATATACTTCTCAATAGACCCGCCTCAATTGTTCAAAGGATAATCTGGCTAATCAAATGTTAACCCATCCTCTATACTCTATGGGCTACTAAAAACACCTCTATACTCAACCCTAAATACTTTATAGCAAAATTGAAGATTCTGTGTACGACCAAAGAGCAGAAGGTAGTTAGAGTATTTGATGCGCATCAAACGTATTAAATAATGCTAAACAAAAAGTAACGGTACCTTGTGGTTGACTGTGTTGTTACTTCAAAGTTGGACATCGCTGTCTCTATAAATGTTAAAAGATTTTTTTTAGTAAGGCATCTAATTGGTCAGCTTTTATATTCCGGAACTTAACTGTCTTTAGTTTTGCTATGCAATATTCCAAGGGTGGATATAACGACAGTGATAGTAACCCCTAAAGTGATAGTAAACTTTATATAAAGCTTAAAAGAAGTAGTTTTAATGTGATCACCTTTTAGTAATTGGGCCCACATCACCAACCGTCTGATTGGTATCATCACAACTAACAATGCTAACCAAATCTCTACACAACTTTTATACATTAGACCTGTCTTAGCAACCACTTCTGTGTAATGACCACGTACCTGTTTAATCAAAAAGACCAATGCTACACAGTTTAACGTTTAGACACAGATCACTTAGCTATAAAAACTGAAAATGTTTTGTCCCTTCCGTGAGCTCTATAGAAAGGTTGAACTGTTACTTACAAAATATATAATGTAATTTATTTATTTTTGTTGAGCATATTGAGATAAATATAGTTAAAGATGCTCCAGCGCTGACAAATGGTATTTTTCACTATCAAAAACAGGAGCAGATGATTTTGTATTTTTCTTCAGTTACAAAAGTTACTTGCTTTACACCATTACCACCATTGAAAAGTTTGAGCTTCTAATTTTACTTCAAGTTAAAAAATATGAAAAATAATTAATTGCATCCCGAAAAAAATCCGTGTCACTATATCCTATATGGAAGGAAGTACTGATTGCGCATGCACCAAAGGCGAAATAACTTATGTTATATTGTTTTTTGTGTTAATACATGATCAAACACCAATTATTGTTCAATGATGAATATCATTTATGCTTTGTCGGCGGTGGAGCATCTTTAACTCATACGATAAATAATAGCTGTTTATGATTAAAAAAATACATCCAGTCTGGCTCAGATTCGTACTTTTAGTCGAACTTAGAAAAAAGTATTTTATTATCAGCTTTTGTTTACATGTAACGTCCTATATTCAGATCAATCTGATTAAAATCAGATCTTCGATTACGCTCTGATACTCTACGCTCCTTCGTACTGGAGCGTAGAGTATCAGAGCGTAATCGAAGATCTGATTTTAATCAGATTGTATTCAGATGTGATCATTACAGAAAATTCACAGCAAAATTAAATTTTCATTCGGATAACAAAGTTCAAAGAACGGCAAAATGTATATAATAGATAATGCGTTAGTAAATAGATGAACGGAACACGCATATTTATGTATACGTTCTGGTAAAATTTACATAAACTATCAAAACATAATTATTTAGAATTACACATAGTCAAACTGTTACCAAAATATAGTTGTAAGCCACGGAATTCGACAGACAAACTCGAGTTATCCCCCTTTATTTACTCATGTTCTAACTACATGTTCAAAGTTTTGTGTTGCATTCTTTGCGATTTGTGTAATGGATGTAATAAATCTGAGTACAAAAGAATAAATTTGACGCGAACCAACTACTCAGCGAAAACCTATTTCCATATCGTGATTTTCTTTTTGTTCTTTGTTTTTCTTTAATTTACACCATAAGAATAATATAGACAAAAGCGTCAAGTTTTGTTTTATCGCATTTTGTTCTATGTAGTATTATTATGCATCCTGTTCACACCCTGGATTATATAGAAATTACTACTCCAAGTCTAGGCTACATTTGTTCACTCATGATGCAGATTAAGATTATCATTAGAGTAATGGGAGTCCATCTGGCAAAATGTACACATAGTTTGAAATGAAATTAAATAACAACAATATACATACACATATAGAAGGTACATTATAACACTTTGTTAACTACTCATCGTAGAATTCGAACTCGAAACCCAGAGTTTGAAGGTTTGCAGTACCCTGTTGATGATGCGGAACACAGATTTCTCGCCACAAGACAAAATCCCGTCAAGAGGACCCCGTGTTTTAAGTTCATCGAGGACGAGATATCTTAATTATACGGCCTCCATAGCCCCTAGTGTTTTAAAGTTTCTACAAAGCACTATATAAATGCACAAAATATACATTTTTAAAACAGATAAATAGGAAACGTACTGTATTTCAATTTATATTAACCTATCTTTTAGTGCAATGAAAGTTATTTTATCAAGGTCCAAGAATTATTTGATATCCAAATTTTTTACTTAGCCACTCATTTTTGACACATTAAAAAACTGTTTTCAGCAAAACATCGAAAACAGATAAAATGAAGATGTTATCTAATCAAGTTGATTTTAAGAATAGTAACAAAAGTTCTGGTGGCATGGCTGTTCATTTCACATAGATTGACTAAAGGGAGATCTAGATTTGATAAATGATTTAGTTGTTAAGATAAAAAAAATGTTAGATGGTATTTTGCAGACTTTACTTTAACATTAACAGATGGTATATATACATGTACACACTATAAGATAATTGTAAAAGCACTGTTCTTTTATTGTGGTCCTGTAAATAAGTAACATACACTATATTGATTTGAAATCATATATATATGAACCTGATGTAAAAAAAACCAACTTAATAAGTTCATAGGCAAACTCAAGTTACCTCCCTTCCTATACATGCTGTGTTTTTCTTATACGCGTTCAAACAAACTCCATTAGTTCTCTGTAAAATATTCATTTTAAATTTGAAAGCTACAAATATGCAGTCAAAATCTGCAGAAATGTATGCTTTTGAAAATATGATTTATATTTTTACGAACTTGAACGTTAATTTGATATGGTTTTGGATCAAAAAGAGAACCCTGGAGTAGACCTCGGGCAGCGCAGGCGCCTAGGGCCTTTTGAATTTTATAAAAGTATCTCGAAAGGTTCTTTGTCAAAGTACTACAAAATGCATCTGGGCTGTTTTGGTTCGTGGGCAAAATTCAATGGTTTCTGTAACATGACCTTTGAAGCGACAAAAAAACTTCACAGTAAGCAATTTTGAACTATCCTTGGACACATAAACATCGCTTTGATATTCACTCAAGCATAACATTCCCACATACGTTTCAAACGAATAACAAATGTGTTCAGTCATTCAACTTGAATTAAATGTGATTTTGTTTCTGAAGGCTGCCCGCTACATCTTTTACGTAAAGGAACAGTCGGGAATTACTAGCTAATGTCAATTGACCAGCAGCTTTATCCTACAATGTATAATTACCTTAAAGGTACTAAATCATTAGATTTACATAGTTTTCTTAGGGTTTTTTACTTCCTACAAAAGTTCTTATACAGGAAATTAGAAAGTTTTCAAAATTACAGCATTTAATTTGAACTATTGGCAATGTTTATCATCGTTAAAATATCGCCAAACACAACAAGAAATTGTATCTGTCGGCATTGACTGTATGTTTACAACGGATCTTTGAGTTCGAAATCGGGTCGGTGAAAATCTCATCCGGCTAGTGGATATAGATGTAATAACACCACTAAGAGGGCAACTTATATAATTATATTCTATCGGTTACATTGGCCTGATTAAGCGTAATAGCCGATCCATTTACAGGCGTATCTCAGTGGCGTAGGAAGATGAAACGTAATTGAGGGGAGGGGTGGGTGCAAGGTCCTCAATATTTGGACCCCTCCTCCTCGCCCCGCACCTACAGGAGGATATTAATTCTTTAATTCAACACACAGCCATATATACTTTATAAACATTTTTCATATATCGTTAAGCAGAATCCTTGTATACATTTATAGACAGTGGCCACGATAAAAGGAAATGAATGAATATGCAAATTGCCATGCGAGCGCCGAAGGTGCGATATTTTGGTGTTTGGGGGCCGAGAGATTCTACGAGAAAATATATTACGATTTAGAATGGTGTAAGATGAGTTTAGAGAGCGATAACGATGCATTTTGATGAATAGCGAGCGCCGACTCGACGCGAGAAATTTGTATTTGAGGGGTCCGAGGGTCTCCCCCGGGAAATATATTACGATTTAGAATTTTACGATGTATTTCGATGAATGTGGGAGCGCCCGACGGCGCGAGATTTTGGTGTTTTAGGGGTTCTTAACATAATAATTTCTTATTTTAAGTTACCTGCATTTAGAAATGATAATTGTGAATGCCGTCATATCATTTTGCAACTCTGCTCGATCTGAACATACCGGCTTCAGAACATCGGCACATTGTTGTTTAACACAAAATAATAATGAATTAATTGTCTTGCTAAGTCAAATAAACAAATGAATCTTTTAAGAGACATTTTTTTTAAATAATACGTAGAATCCCTTGATTGACATTTTTAGTCTAGTTCATGTGTATTGAATTTTTACTGTTAAACGTTTCAACCTTATATGCATACATGAACGTTTAAGGAAATGCGCCACGCAGCGGAAAATTGTCTAAAATAAAGTACGAAAATGTGCAGTGGGCCCTTTTTTCTTTCAAATGTGCAATTTTAGAACATTTCAGTCGGCAAAAATGGGGGGGAGGCATAAAGACATGTTTGCCCCCGTCCTGGGAAACGGGGAGGCAATTGCCCTCCCTGACCCCCTCCAACCCCGATCCCCACCACCCACCCCCGCTTCCTACGCCCCTGTATCTGCATTGCCAAGTAAAACAACATACGTTCTATGAAGCTTTAGAGTATTTGATGCAAATATAACAAGAAGTGAGAGGTATTTTCACCCGTTTTATTATGTATATATTTATACATGAATACAGGTGTACATGTATATTATTAAGCAAAATAGGTCTACAATGTTATATGTAAGGTATATTTTTGCTTTGAATACATAAAAGTACACATAAAAATTTACATATATAGTTAGACCCCGATCCCCACCAATCACCCCCGCTTCCTACGCCCCTGTATCTACATTGCCAAGTAAAACAGCATACGTTCTATGAAGCTTTAGAGTATTTGATGCAAATATGACAAGAAGTGAGAGGTATTTTCACCCGTTAATTATGTATATATTATACATGAATACAGGTGTAAATGTATATTATTAAGCAAACATATACATATGTCTACAATGTATATGTAAGGTATATTTTTGCTTTGAATACATAAAAGTAAACATAAAATATATATATATATATATAATAGTTAGGCTGATTTTTTAAAGTAAATCAGATGGAAACAGTTATATAACTAGTGACATGTAGGGGAATGTCAATTAGACGGATAGAGACTATAACCACAGGCGTCTACATCTGGTTTTGAAAAAATAAAATATCCTACCTCTACTATATGTTCATTATGAAGGTTATTATATTTTTCCAAAACCAGATGCAGACGCCTGTGCTATAACTATGTATATGTAGGGAATGTCCATTAGACGGATATATATTATAACTAAGGATATACAATGTATAGGGAAATGTCAAATATTGATATAATGATAAAAGAAATACACGCACTTACTTAGTCCGCTAAACATGCCTATATTATTAGTTTTTTTCCTTCCATTTTTTCCTTATGATAAAGTCTATATATTAGGCCATTTTTTTAAGCCTAATAATATTGGCAGGTTTAGCGGAAAAGTACCTAATATCATTATTCTCTTTATTTCCTCCAGTTTGAAGATTACATAAATAGAATAACATACATGTAATACAACATTCAACATGGCTTAATCTGTACAACAAATAATATAAGTGATGTGACAACTAGTTGAGTAGATGTACATAAAACTATTTAGTACTATCTATAGTGCAGTATAATGGTGCAAAATAATTGATAGACAATAATATAATAATAATAATAATAGTAAATAAAATAAAAAATAATAGTAATGATAATAATAAAAATCAGGGGGAAAAATTAACACTGCAGTATATATATGTGCACAATGAACCCAATCAATTTACTACACATACAAGTAGTAAGAATAGTCCATAATTAGACGTGATTTATAACTATTTGAAAAAATCATTTAACATTTTTGAAACATATCTGACAGAAACGTGGCGAAATTCTATTATATCTATACTGTTCAAAATCATACATAATTCTACCACCTATAAGTATATGAAATAATTGGAAGTCTGAATGGGAATGTAAGTATACGTTGAAACCGATTCCATCTATACTTAAAAGCTCACACCATAACCGATCTCGCACCTCTTCCGTAAATCCACACTGTAACACAATATGCGTATATATATCATTATACATTTTCCCACACCTATGACATAAATCTAATTTATCCGTCTCTGGACTTCTTAAATCAACAACTAATGACATTATATTGTAGACTGATGTTCTAATTTGCGGATGTTTTATCAATAATCTCCAAAATGTATGAGGAAACAAATTATCATGGACCAAAATAAATCTATTAAAATCACAATCACTACGCATCCTTTCTCTCCATGCTCTTTCTTCATATAAATGTACATTATACTTTACTTTCGCTTTCCATGAACTCTTCACTGGAAACACACCATTTGATAAATATTCTTGTAAGAACATGTATAAATTGTATTTCTTTAGAATAATTAATATATCACTTGTAAAACCATAACTGTACATATCTGATCCCATGTCTGACATAAAAATACGAGTGAAAAATATCTGATATGACATACAGTTTTTATCGAGGTTACATAATCTACCAAAAAACATTAATTTCCTCATGTCTATATATGCCTCTATACTGAACCATCCAAGAAGTCCCGTACACATATCCGTACGAGTTCTTGTATGAAATCCTTGAATTGATTTTAAAATAAACCTCTGAGCTCTTTCTAGCATAACAACTTCACATTTTGGAAGGCACCACAATTCACATCCATACAGGGCAGAAGCATATACTTTTGATTTAATTACTTTACACACAGTCAAGGGATTTAAGGCACAAGGATGAGCACCGCTTCTTATTAAACTCATGACACCACTTTTAAGCTTATTACAAGCACGCACTGTGCGTTCCATACTGTTACAATTATTGTTTAATATCACACCAACGTGTGTGATGTCCTTAACTACAGGAAGAATTTGCTCATATAGATACAGATTTTCTAACAACATAGTTTCGCTTCTTTGTTCTTGTGAAACGCATTATTTTACTTTTAACTGCAGAAAAGGTGAAGCGCCACCTTTTACTGTATAAATCACATATATCAAGCATATTTTGTAAACTTTTACGCTGTGTACTAACTAGACATATATCATCAGCTTGTGTTGGTACATTGATTCTTAAATCTACAACAAGCGCACCATAATTACAATTTTCAATCATGTCTAATAAATTATTTATAAAAACTAAGTACATTTTGGCAGACAACGCACTCCCTTGTAAAATCCCTCTCTCCATCCGTATCCATCTTGAATTCAAACCATTAAACATAACACAACTTGTTATATCAGTATATATTGATTTCAAAATATGCCATGATTTCGACGTTATACCGATCTCATTTAGTTTATATAGCAACCCATCGTGCCACACCGTATCAAATGCCTTATTGCTATCTAGGAAGGCTACATAAACATCTTCCTCTCTTTCCAGGTTATAATTGATACATTCCTGTAAGTTAAATGAAGTTAGCAGACTACATAGGCCTTTTTGATATGCTGATTGATGTCTATTCGGAAAATTATTAGAATTAAGAGCTGGTTCCAATCTCTTGGCTAAAATCATTTCAAATACTTTAAAAATGACTGGTAAAAGAGTTAATCCCCTATAACTATTAGGATCATCTTTAGGTTTACCGCTTCCCTTATACAATGTTATTATTGTGCCCATTTTCCATTTTGCTGGTATGTAACGACACTTAACTACAGCATTAAATAAATTTGATAGATGAGTATACAACACCACATTCCCAAATTTCAGATGTTCATAAACAAGACTATCTTGACCCCCTGACTTATTGATCTGTAACTTATTACAAATGTTCCTCACCTCAGATATAGAAATGGGTTCCTCTAAAAACGTGTCAGCTTCGCAAGGTTTACTTTCAATTTCCCTTACTTTACCTGAAATATTATCTTTAAAACTGTCATCAAAAGGACTACTGTAATTATTCTTAAATGACAAATGAAAATAGAATTATCTTAAAAGCAAGTATAAAACCATATAATATAATGGAAACTCTTCTTTATGGCTGCAAAAACCTGTTCAGTATAGGATTATTTACACTTAGAACTCTTCAAAACACTTCTGCATACGTTTCAACGTTTATTAGATTTAACACAGTAATCAAGAACCTGTAGTCGATAAACTTTTGTTTTCATTCGATAGCAGATATGTCCAATAGACAGATGAGATTTCCTTCGATCAGATGTTTTGAATGTTCACGCGTCGCGCATGCACATAGGGATTGTTTACACCCGTCGAAAGATAATAATATGAAATAGTGACTAGGTCGTTTCTATTTATTTTCAGTTTTTCTCCATTTTGAACAAAATTGTTATACAAACTTTTGAATTTTGTTATTAACACAAAGTACACAACTTTTACAATTATATTTAGTTCTATGATTCTTTTTATTTTTTATTACATAATTTTTTAACGATTTAGTCCCTTTTAAGCACACAATTGTTTTCTTGGAAGAATCGATAAAGAGATCACCACACGTTACACTAACCTTTGATTGTCAAGCTTTGAATTATGAAGATATATTGATGACAATAGGTTATTCCTGCATAATTTTGATAATAACAGACACATATGCACATAATGTAATGTTTCATTGGACGTTCATGATTGATTGACATTGTTAATTCTAGTTACCTGGCAAATTTTAAGAGATAAGACATTTATATTGATGAAATATGTTCTTCCTCTGCAGGACTATTGTTTGAACATTAAACAATGTAAATTGCTTTATGATGATACAGGTTATAATATGTGCAATTATATACACATTTATCTTTTTAAAATACTTATTAATCTGTCATATTGACATCATGTTTTAAAAAAAAGGGTATCAAAATTAATCTGTCATACTGACTTCATGTTTTAAAAAAAGAGTATCAAAATAAAATAACTTATGTGAAACATAACAAAAGAAACCCCAAATACCCTTATCTAAAAGAGTTTTCTTTTCAGCAGAACAACAGTTAACTTAAGTCTTAAAAAAACCAAAACTATGTTAGAAATGTCTTCGAAGTGTCATACATCTGATCTCCACTGTACGATAGATCGTTCATGGTGTATGCTCTTGGATTGAAACACGACCAAGAAAACAAGTAGATTTATCTTTGTTTTTAAAAATTATACGTCCTATTCTAATATACATTATATGATATATACAAAACATTATTACGTCAAGCTGATTCAAACTGTTACACCATGCGATAACCTCGTTCTAGATATCATTACCTTGTGACTTCTCTCCACTTTTAAAAAGTCTTGTTTACATATATCCACACTGTACTTTATAACCTCTTCACGAGTGACAATGCATTTCCTCGTTATATTGGACAGGTTACGTAATGCCCTATACTGTCACACACATATATATATATAATTTATTCCGTTTGCAAACTGTAGCGGATTTACATAGTTTGCGAACAAAATCTATTTTATACCCCGATCAAGTTAAGAAATAGTGACATCAATGCGTATAATTAACTGTCAGACTACGTGATAATATTAAATACATTTAAACGTACGATTCCATTGGTTTTTTTCCAATGGATTATTTTTTATAGTAGCACGAAGAAAAATAATCTGAAATCCAGAAAAACGGATTTAGTATTGAAACGAATAACAATTAATCATATGAAACATCTGTCGAGTGAATGACAATGAAGTAACTTTCTTATATGTATTACAAACAAGATAATTAAAACAAAAGAAAAATATCACATTATCTATTATTGTTACCACGACAACTTTATAGGTAAATCATACCCATCCGTTTCTAATAGACATGTAACTACAATAATTTCATATCTTAAAGGGGCAAACTTATAAAAAATTAAAAAAAAAAAATTATAAATAAATAAATATGGAAAAAAACTTATTTCAACCACAGAAAAACCTAGCGTCATCGTATCACCAGGATACAAGTGTCACGGTATTCGCCAGGTTAACATTAATCGTTAAACAACTACATCTTTATGCATAACATCCGTGAACTTGAGACAGGACAAGGACGAAAATTCGGGAAAAAACAACCCAACAAAAAAAGTTTGAATTGAAATTCGCCGTTTATTACAAAACGACAGTTTAAAATTATATAGAAATATAAATATTTCAATAACATATAATTATATCCAGCATTCTTACATGTAGGTCCTAGGTGGAGATAAAAGCCGCTCAACTAAACAATGAATTTGAATAAGACACAATAGAAGAAAGTCACGGGAAGGAGGAGGGTTCTAATAAAATAATGTAAAAAACTGACCGAGACCAGTGTCCATATATACTGGTTACTGCAAAGACTGGTATGGCTGTGCGTGCGTATGGCAGTGCGTGCAGCGTAATTAGGTTATGCAGGAAAAGTTGTTCGCGTGACCTATATAATGTCATTAGTCGAACCATATAATTTATAATGAACCTAATTATGAACAGTTCTTATTAAAGTCAACTATCACAAAAAAAGTTTTTATTTTTTTTTTGTTAAAATGTCAGAATAGAGTATCACTTTTTCTTCCATACCTACGTGTGTAAAATTTGCTGGTCTATTGGGCAATACACTCATGCGGCCTGAGGCTGTATTGCATGGCTTCCCTACCCATGCAATAAAGCCTCTTGACTTCCCGGCGTCAACAACGTTTGTATTTCCTCGGTAAAATTTAAACATTTTTTTCACAAACTTGACTGGTTTTACTATAAAAGATGCAAACAACGGAAGTTTTGTTGAAAACATCACGTAATTTTTCATGTATGAAAACATGACTTTCAGCCGTTGTTTTCTTCGAATTTATTTCAAAATAGCGGGATATTATAGTTGTAAAATTGCAATAAAACCTCGAGGTATGAAAGAAAAATACTCTTTCATAAGTTGATATGAAGGATAGGGATATTCTACCCAAGGGATCACAAAATGTTGCAAAACCCTCGGCAAGCCTCGGGTTTTACTACATTTTGTGAGCCTCGGATAGAATCCCGGGATCACAAAATGTTGCAAAACCCTCGGCAAGCCTCGGGTTTTACTACATTTTGTGAGCCTCGGATAGAATATCCCTATCATTCATATCCACATATGCAAGAGTCTTATGGTATTAGTCAGGTTATGTTTTAACAAAGGAAATTTTAATTTTGTAGACTACAAAGCTTCAAACAATGATAGTTTGAAAAATATGTGAAGAATTGTCTGCTAAATGTATGACAATATCACATAGCGTTTTTGAACCACACTAAATCGCCTACTGTTCTCTTTATTGACCCGCCTTGCTTCCTCGCCAATAATTCACCATTGCATGTGTTTGTCCTCTATTTTGACAGTCAATATCTTCACATTTGTTATTAGCCCACAATGATCGTTCTACTTCTAAATGGTGAAGACTAATATAAATCCAGTGTCATTTATTATTCTTTGAATTAAGGCTGCTTCATGACGTCTTTTCTGTCACACGAAAAACAGTCATTAATCGTCAGTTTTGTATTTTAATTTTACTTATCTCGAAATATCATATTTTACTTATCTCGAAATATCATAAAAGAAAAAAATTAAAACTTTCTTAGGCGGTACACTTTGCTGGTACTCCATCTGACCAAAACAAATACACTTGACAGTTAGAAGTGTTTCGTGCAAGATATATCTCTTATAATTACCGTTCTGCACTACTTCTTCTGTTCTATATTTTAACCCTTTACCACGTTACACGGTGACCCCCATTGTGTATCCCAACCCAATGGAACGTATCTTTCATGTAATACATTACGACTTATATTCTCTATTTTGACCCACAAGAAATGCATCTTTTATTATCTACGCAGCCGTTGTTAAACAACTCTAAACAATTTTATTCTCTGATTTCATTCTTTGAATCTCTTGTTCGACTGAGTGACAAAAAATGGAGAAATGGAACATTGTAATAGGTGAAGTGGTTAAAGCAGAGAACAATAGATGGGTCGCCATTTTCTCTTCGGATTAAATTTGAAGATACCAAACAGTTTAATATCTATACACTCCCAAGCATGATTTAATTTGATTTTTGGTATCTACACGATGTACCAATATCATGATATACATGTACAAGATGTGTACCTAAGTTCAACAACCACAATTCTAAGTTTCTTTCCTTTGTGAACCCAATGGCAGGCTATTCAAATATGAATCATGTAAGCTTAATTTGTAATATAGAGTTAAGCTAAGATAGTTGTTAATACTTGTGCTGAAGTATATGAGGATATAGTCTAAGAGATAATGCGTGACTTTATGGCTGGTAGACTTTTACACGTAAATACCGACCTAGACAGAGCAGCGATGTAATGGTGGTTGATATGTGATACCAAAGGTGTAGAAATGTATTTTAACATTTTTGCACTAAGACTCAAGTCCCCACCCATATTCGAGCTAAACATTTAGAAACCAAAGTGAAATAACTGACAGTCGTTTCTCGAAGGTTTATGTTTTTCCCCGAGTACTCAGGTTTTCCTATACTGAAAACTGACGATTTATTTAAAGGCTGATACTAGAATACCAAACAAAATAACTCGATCTGACTCTATCAGATCGCCTGATATTGGATTGATAGGCTCTTGTAAACGTGTTGATTTGAGTTATAAGCCATGTCATTTGTTTTCATATGTGTCTCAATCTTTTGTGATAAAGACTGATATAAGTCCAGGGTCATTTTTTTAAATTATGACTGCTTCATTAATCCTTATTTTTGTCTCGTGTAAAACAGCACGAACAAAATGTCATTTAGTACGTCAGTTTTGCATTCTCATTTTAATTATCTCGCAATAGTATAAAAGACAGAACTTAACTTTCTTAAGCGGTATACTTTGCCGATATGTTGCAGATAGAAGTGTTTCGTACAAGATATATCTCTAGCCGTTCTGTATAACTTCTTCTATTCTATATTTCCACCCTTTACCATGTTACACATTATGGCCTCCATTCTGTATACCAACCCCATGGAACGCATTTTTCATGTATTACATTACGACCTCTATTCACTATTTTGACCCACAAGTATTACATCTGGTATTATATATATCTGCGCAGGCGCAGTTAAACAAATCCAAAATAATTTGATTCTCTGGTTTCACTCTTTACTACCATCCTTGCTGATTCTTTTGTTCGACTAAGTGACGCAAACGCTGTGCGTGTGTAGTAAATGGTACACTATAATACGTTAAGTAGGTATTTTAAAAGCAGAGAAAAACATTTTCTCTTTGGATTGTATTTGTACATGTATTTGATACCAAACAATTTGATTTCTATACACTTCCAAACATGATTTAATTTGATATTGAGTATCTACACAATGTACCAATATCATAATTTACATGTACAAGATATGTGCCTAAGTTCAACGACCACAGTTCTATATTCCTTTTTATGAACCCTATTGCAGGCTATTAAAATATAAATCATATGATTTGTTATATATAGCTAAGACAGTTGTTATTACCTGTAATGAAGCAGATATATGAGGATATAGAGATAATGCATTCCTTTATAGCTGGTAGACTTTTACAATAACAAAGGGTTTAGAACTGCATTGACATTCTTGCACTAAGCCTTCAATCCCCCATCTATATTCGAGCTAAAAAGTTCGAAACCAAAGGGGATAACTGACAGATGTTCCTCGAAGGTCGATGTTTTGCCCGAGTACTCTGGTCTTCCAATAGGTTAATATTTAGTTTGTAGCAAGTAGTTTAACAATACATTTGATATGGCATATATCGGAAACTAAAACAAACAGCAGATTGAAAGGTATAGATCTGTGATAGTCAGAAGCAGCAGTGTTGCCTTGCGTTATATCAAAGATAAGCATGGCGGACCCTGACATGCAGTTTATCAAAGCGGTCAGCGGTGAAGCCATCTTGGTAGCTCAGCAAAGCATAAGGTTAAGTTAGACCGGAATTAGATATTTTAGGCCGCACGTGCCTTTTTAATATATGTGGAAAGAGGCGGGGCGGAGTAGGGGTTAGGTTGTTAGATATACTGGTAAGTTAGGGAGTTGAAAGAAAGAGACTCCAGGATGTAGGCCACAAGGCAACATCCCCTTAACGGGGATCAGAGGGGTTAGGAGCTCATGTTGGGGAATACGGACTTAGTAAGATAAATAGTCGTATACAGATACCGGGTTAGTCAATATACTACTAGTTGCGTGTTAGTGCCAATGCCAATGTTTTGTTAACATATAGTTACATGTGATGAACTGCTTATAAGTTATACACAACGCGAAGTACAATAAATAGGTAGATACCATGATGTGTCGTGTTATTGTGTCACAGATTGGGATGTAATGACAAAGGGTGTAGAACTGCATTGACATTCTTGCACTAGCCTTCAAACCCCCATCCATATTCGAGCTAAAAAGTTCGAAACCAAAGAGGGATAACTGACAGATGTTCCTTGAAGGTCGATGTTTCCCCCCCGAGTACACTGGTTTTCCTTTAGCGAAAACTGTCGATTTATTTAAAGAATGTTACTTGAATACCAAACAAAATAACTCGATCTGACTCTATCAGATTGCCTTATAAAGGCTTCATAGGCTACTGCTTACGTGTTGATTTGAGGTTATTAGTCATGTCATTTGCTTTTTAAATTGTCCATTGTGGTTTCGATGATGAGAAATCGACCACATTATCGGATTATACAGGATGTCCCATAAATCATGTTACAAATTCGAAATAATATTACATTTGTTCTTTATATCAATTTTCAAAACATATTTTGGAATATAAAGGCATATATTCATACATCACCAGTGATGTCATCAATTACATCGATGATGTCATATTTGGTACCATCATCCTAAAAATGGATGTGACAAAACAATTTCAAGTAGATGTTTTCATAACTAAATCGGCAACACAAGTTATCGGGAGGATGAAAAAGAGCCATGCAGAAATTGGAAGATTGAACAGAATGAAGATATACAGAATTATCAAGAGGTATGACGAAAATGGAAGTGCAAGTGATGCCAGGATGAAAAATGCTGCTTGGCCTAAAAATATGTACAATAATGAAAACATTAACGTAGCTCAGTTTGTGATTACGGAAACACCAAAAAGATTGGTACAAAATGTCATGAAAGGTTTAAATGAAACGGTTAACTGATGAGTATATATCGAAACTGAAGCCTTAGAAGATTAGTGTTATGTGGCATTTTATACAATCATACATTGATAATATAAAGACTTGGATTTACAAGCTGGATGTCTCGACATCCAGATGACTATTTATGTTGCTTTATGCATGTTTAGATGAAATGTATGCAGAAGTCACTTTGCATCTAATTAAAATATCAAATTAGATTTAGACTACAACTTGGATTCATGGTTTGACCATTTGTAAATATTGCTCCGCTATAGTGATTTTTGGCAGTACTGCCAAAACATTTAGTTTGAATTATTATTTGTTAGTGTAAAATTAAAACTTATGAATTATTAGTAATGAAATTCTCAAATTGTTGGTAACGTCTGGTGGCGGCTAACATGTGAAAATTAGGACACATAACTTTGACCTCGTCTTCTAAACTGCAGTACTGTAATTGTTTCCACTGCAGATATTTAAAAAAATACTAGAGGACTCTGTAGTTTTCTCTATAAATATACAGTATCTACAGCAGACAGCAGAGCATGGTGAAACGGAGCAATTTACCCTTACTGCACTTAAAGTAGATAAACAGCTTTGCGGAGTGTTGTGAAACGTGTGTCAGCCAACATTGATGGGGTCAAATATCAGAAAATTTATAAAAAAGGTTTTTGTGTCACAAACCCCTTATGTCCTACAATATTACACTTGGTACATTATTCACGCACGAAATGGTTTTATTGCCTTTGCACTTGTGGGTCATATTGAATATGCAAACACGACCAACAGAAAAATATCTTAAAGGACAAAAAAAAAAAAAAAAAAAAAAAACAACTAAGTTAGTAATCATTTTACAGTTGTGCAATAGATAGAGTCATATATTGCAAAATCATTAATTTTTATACAACATTAGCATAGTGATATGCTTCAGTGGTCAGTGGTGACTGTGGCTAAAATATATCTATGTAATTTAGCGGAAATATAACAATGAAGATTTACCTGTATTGACACAGGTGACTGGCAGCGAGGTGATTTTTTAGAACTGCTGTCTCATTCTATTTCCACACACGATGAGAACGGTGCTGCACATTTTCATCATAGCCGTTATTCAGCTACAGGTATGCCTATTTCTTTCTTACATTATAAATATGCTTAATAAATCTCAAATATAATCCCTGTTAATATCAATAAAACCTTTCATTTGTTCACAATTAATTGTTTCTGATAAAGAACAAAGCGGAGTTATTAGAAGTGTTGACTTGAGAATGTAACGGAGATTATGATTTATGAAAGTTATATGTGCCGTAATGTTTATAAAAAACGAATTAAGAAGAGCTCTTAATCAATATTTTGTTCATCATAAAAATATCAATATTTTGAGTATTCCAATACTTACAATGCATTGGTTTAAATTTTCAAGTACAAATAAGAACTGAAAATGATTTTTAACACTACTGGCAAAAATGATTACATTTACATTTACAGCGCAGCGAAATGAGTGCATAGGTCATATTGTTGTCATGTTAGCCTGACCCTGATCAGAACCTGCAGCTCGTTTGCTGCTTTTACTTTACTGCAATCAAAGACAACATAATCATATTGATGTTGTTGAAATGGTCATTTATTAATGACGTAGTTTTCGTATCAAAACATTGAAAAACATTGGTTGTCGTACACTTATACTTGCTTTACATTTCTCATCAGCATTATAAATGAGAAGCAGCAAAGCTGGGGTACAAATCTTGCCACATATGGCATGAGTGTACTGAGCTCTTGCCATCCCCCATCTAAAGGTTCTGACCAGGTTTAATTTAATAAAGATATCAAAATACAAATTAGCAGCATTATATAAAGCGAGATCTACAATTTGTTTTACAATTTTACAATGTATAAATTCGGTGTTGTAACTAATGGCTTTGAGGCATCATAAAATATGTCTGCCCATTTGAATGATTTTCACAGTTTAATTCATAAAAACTGCTAGTTTTCAATTGATTACTGAAGCAAAAAATAGCACATATTTTGTTTCCATTCAAGTATTTAGATTCTTAGCAAAACATTATCATTTAAAATAATACGATTTCTTTCTTTTATCGGTAAAAGAATCCTACAAGAAACATATTTCTCCTGCGATTTCAGTGTATGATTCATATAAAAGAAGCATCTGGGTAAAGTTGGTAGACTAGATCATGGGACATTCATGCTGGGTTCGATACAGTATGATATTCAATCTCCTTATGATAGTCTAGCTATAGGGTGATGATACAGCATATCATCTGATGTTACCTCTGTGTCCTTTAATGCGTAAGCAATGATTTGCTTCAGCTCCTTTCGTTTGCCAGTTGAACCTACGAAGAAAAGGAGAAAAAATTGCACCCTATTTAGTTGTACTTGAGCTTATATTAGCTTCAATGTTTATGAATACAATGTTAACCGTATAGCGGAATATACGGTCAATATAATACAGGTATAAAGACCTCTCAATGTACATAGGAACGTCTTTATTCACAGTTTAAATTATAGTGGAATTTAAAATTGATAAAACAATAAAGGAGTCTTATTAAGCAGGCAGTCATTATATAGAGGCGGTCACTAAGGCAGGTTTTACTGTATTATATAATACATGTATATACAGAGCAGTGTAAATGTAACCGTAAACATAATTTAATATCATACAAAATAAAAAACGGAGGCAGAAATGGAAAACAATTTTTCATTCTGAGTATGTTACAACAAGCTTCATTTAGTTAGTTCTTTCAGTAACTTATATGAAAAAATGTTAACCAACTGTCTTAAAGTAATAACGTAACATACATAAAAAGTGTACATGTATATAATGTAATCGGCAATTGATAGCCAACATGCGTATAATATCGTAATCTATATAACTTGATATAAGTAAGGTAATTATTATGTTAAAATCAGCATAAAACGTTTGTAAATAGCATCCTCTTTGTAACTAATATGTTAATTTGATAATTATGATGATTAAAAAGCTATATTTGCCTATTAGGTTTTTAGCTGTGTAAATATTGCTAGAATTGAAATTCCTGAACATTCTGTATATATATGTTTAACATAAATAAAACTTATATAGTGATTGAATAAATTACTTCACAAACTGAACCAATACATAGATGACATACGGAAAAGTTTATGTGCAAATAAAGTCAATCATTGTGTTTGTCACTTATGTTGATTTGATGAAATATAATGATTGAACAAACTGTGCATATGTGTCCTTTGCTGTGTAAGTTTGATTAGCTTTGGGATTCATGAACATTCTCTATATATCTTTAACATAAATAAAAGTGATATAGGGTGATGGAATGAATTACTACACAAACTAAAATGTATTTTCGTCATTATACCGATGTTGATAACCAATACATGAATGACATAGGAAACTAAATAATTTGATGTACAAATAAAGGCAATAATTGTGTTATAATTAGCATCTCCTTTGTCACTTACGAAGATTCGATAAAATATAATGATTGAACTAACTGTACATATGTGTCCTTTCGCTGTGCAACTATGGGTTAGAATTGCGACCCTGAAACTTCTGTATACATGTTTAACAAAATTAAATAATATAGTGATTGAATGAATTGCTACATCAACTAAAATGTTTTATCGTTTTTATACTGATGTAAGGTATTCACTTTAACGTAATGGATACTAATATAAGAGAGAAATTTGTCTTCTTATTACATTCATAGAAACAATTTTTTTTCTGTGTTTTCCATCTCGTATAAACTAAGATAATATCATCTGAGTAAAAGAATTACTACATGCGTAACCAGTTAGATATCGGTGAACGACATTATTCATGATTTATTGTTAATTTCCTAACAGGCAACTGATGGAATTATTCTGTCGGACCCTGACTGCGGAACCACAAAGGGGTGTTACCCGGAGTCCTGTCCGGTCACCGGATGTTCCGATTTCTTCGTTACTTGGGAGGACGCTGGAGACTACCTCCGGTTTGAAATGACGTCAGTGATATCTGCTGGTGATAACCAATGGGCAGCCTTGGCTTTCTCAAAGGACGAGTACATGGTAAAAGGGGTCACTGAAATACTTAAAAATTTGACGCATTTGCGCTAAAATATATATTCAAATAAATATGCTTACAGCAAGTTGAATGTATACGGTATACTTTGCCTTGCTATTTTATAATAAATCTATTTTTCAAAAAGCTAACTACATATTGAATTACGATTGTTTTACATGTATTCATCAATGTATAATTGCCAATCAAACAGAGTCCCTTGTCACATTTTTGTGGTTAATTTTTCAGACGGATGCCAGTGTTGTGATGTGTAGAATTGAAGGTGGCGTCTCGTCGATAGAGATGGGACACACATTTTTGGTCGATTACGGATACTCAACGGCATCGGTACGGCTCCATCACTTAATATATCTACTTATAATACGCAATTCATTAAACTTTACATAAGTATGCAGAAATTTAAATTATCTATATCCTAAGTGTTAAAGTTTATAATTTGTAATGAATTTTTAAAAGGAAGAATATTTCTAATCTCCCTGATTTCTTATGTTGCATATAGTATTTCCTCGGATCGTGAATATTTCCAATCACTTTTAACTAAAGCAATTCAATTTAAGTGCACCAAATATGACAGTTCTCCTTTATACTATACTATCGTATGATGCCACAATTTTCCATTCCAATGATGTCTGGGTCTTTACTATCCTTCCGACAGAATAACTATGGCATACAGAACATGATTGTGAGTCGCAATGGAACGCAGGTTGTCTGCACCTTCGACCGGATAAAAAAACCTACCCAGAACGAGGCTGAGGTATTTGACCTTGACCAGCCTCTGCATCTCATGCATGCACATGGTCCAATCTCTGATGGTGCGTTATAAGTGATTTTAATTTGTGTTTTTTAGCTGGATTACAAAGTTATAACAATTTTTCTGCTATTATCATGTAGAATTGATGTGAAACGATGTTTATAATCCATTTGGAAGTAGCAATTGTTAATATTGAAATTTAAATGACGGAGTTGCTTTTAAAGTTTTTTTTCCTGCTGTTTCCTTTCATTTTTATTACCTATGATATAATAGTTTTTAATGTAAAATGCTTCCTTTCCACAGGTAATCCAGGGTACCACCCCATCCGATCTGTTACCACCGACAAGATAGACTTCCTCAATATAACACAACCTTTACAAGTAACGACTAGTGCACCCACTACCTCACAGGTAACATATTATTGGCGACAGGGATGTAGCGATCCTCGATAATTCAGGGATTACTGTCGCTGTCGTATTATCCGCCTATGGAGTATGTCATAAAAAACTGGCATGCTTTTATATTATAAGAAACATAGACTATCACACGCTTTTCATGGAATTGAAGATTGCAGAGAGCGACGATAAACCTAACAATGTATAATTATTTGGTATTTTCATGGACATCAAATGACTAGACGTCCTGTTTTACATATTACCATAGCTTTGCTATTACATAATCAAGGGATGGATAAGTCGACAGTGTTAGCAGCACTTGAGTATCGAGGATGTTATTTAGCAGTTGATAACCAATACACGGATGATATGGGAAACTTTATAATTTGATGTGCAAATAAAGGCAACTGTTGTGCTAATGTTAGCACCAAACGTTGGTATTTAGCATCCTCTTTGTCAATTATGTTAATTTGATAAATTTGATGTTCAAAAAATATTTGCCTATTTGGTTTTAGGTCTGTAAGTTTTAGTTCAAATTGCGATTCCTGAACATTATGTATATATGTTTAACAAAATATAAAACTAATATGTGATTGTGAATGAATTGTTACACAAAATAAAATGGATTATCGTCTTTATACCGATGTTAGGTATTCACTTTAACGTTGTGGATACTAAGTGAGAAATTCGTCTAATTAGTACATTCAGCGAAACAAAATATTTGCTTTATGTTTCGTATGATATCAAATGGATTGCTGTGACACATTTCCAATAAAATACATTTTTTTCTTCTGTATTTTCCGTCGGGTATAAAAAAGACGACTTTTACTACATGCGTAACCAGTTAGATATCTGTGAACGACATTATTCATAATTTATTGTTAATTTCCTAACAGGCAACTGATGGAATTATTCTGTCGGACCCTGACTGCGGAACCACAAAGGGGTGTTACCCGGAGTCCTGTCCGGTCACCGGATGTTCCGATTTCTTCGTTACTTGGGAGGACGCTGGAGACTACCTCCGGTTTGAAATGACGTCAGTGATATCTGCTGGTGACAACCAATGGGCAGCCTTGGCTTTCTCAAAGAACGAGTACATGGTAAAAGGGGTCACTAAAATACTTTAAAATTTGACGCATTTGTGCTAAAATTTATGTTCAAATAAGTATGCTTACAATAGGTTGCATGTATTCGGTATACTTTGCCTTGCTATTCTAAAATAAATTTCTTTTTCAAAAAGCTAACTACATATTGAATTACGATTGTTTTACATGTGTTCATCAATGTATAATTGCCAATCAAACATAGTCGCTTGTCACATTTTTGTGGTTAATTTTTCAGACGGATGCCAGTGTTGTGATGTGTAGAATTGAAGGTGGCGTCTCGTCGATAGAGATGGGACACACATTTTTGGTCGATTACGGATACTCAACTGCATCGGTACGGCTGAATCACTTAATGTTTCTACTTATAATACGCAATTCATTAAACTTTACATTAGTATGCAGAAATTTTAATTATTTAAATCCTAAATGCTAAAGTTTAAAATTTGCAATGAATTTTTAAAAGGAAGATATTTCTAATCACCCTGATTCCTTATGATGCATATAATATTTCCTGGGGACGTGAATATTTCCAATCACTTTTAACAAAAGCAATTCAATTTAAATACTCCAAATGTGACTGTTCTCCTTTATCTATACTATCGTGTGATGCCACAATTTTCCAATTCAATGATGTGCTAGGTCTTTACTATTCTTTCGGCAGAATAACTATGGCATACAGAACATGATTGTGAGTCGCAATGGAAATCAGGTTGTCTGCACCTTCGACCGGATAAAAAAAGCTACCCAGAACGAGGCTGAGATATTTGACCTTGACCAGCCTCTGCATCTCATGCATGCACATGGTCCAATCTCTGATGGTGCGTTATAAGTGATTTTAATTTGTGTTTTTTAGCTGGATTACCAAGTTATAATAATTTATCTGCTATTTTAATGTAGAATTGATGTGAAACGATGTTTATAATCCATTTGGAAGTAGCAATTGTTAATATTGAAATTTAAATGACAGAGCTGCTTTTAAAGTTTTGTTTCCTGCTGTTTCCTTTCATTTTTATTACCTATGATATAATAGTTTTGAATGTAAAATGCTTCCTTTTCACAGGTAATCCAGGGTACCACCCCATCCGATCTGTTACCACCAACAAGATAGACTTCCTCAATATAACACAATCTTCACAAGTAACGACTAGTACACCCACTACCTCACAGGTAACATATTATTGGCGACAGGGATGAAGCGATCCTCGATAATTCAGGGATTACTGTCGCTGTCGTATTATCCGCCCATAGAGTATGTCATAAGAATACTGGCATGCTTTTATATTATACGAAACATAGACTTACACCTGCTTTTCATAGACTTGCAGATTGCAGAGAGCGACGAACGATAAACCTAACAACGTATAATTATTTGTTATTTTCATGGACATCAAATGACTAGACGTCCTGTTTTACATGTTACCATAGCTTTGCTATTACATAATCAAGGGATGGATAAGACGACAGTGTTAGCAGCACTGGAGTATCGAGGATGTTATTTGGCAGTTGATAACCAATGCACGTATAATTAGGGAAACTTTATAATTTGATGTGCAAATAAAGGCAACCGTTGTGCTAATGTTAGCACCAAACGTTGGTATTTAGCATCCCCTTTGTCAATTTATAAATTTGATAATTGTAATGTTCAAAAGTATTTGCCTATTTAATTTTAAGACCCTTATTCCATACAAACAACACAAACTCATTGCTGGGATACGGCCACAGATTTTTTTGAACCAGACAGCAGCAGCATGTGCCAACAAGCATATATATTTATATATACCTGAAACTCTACAAGAGACTGATATCTCCAGCCGAATGCCCACTAGCATAGTGTCCAGCAAACAGCAAACTGCTGAATGCTCACCTGCATGGTTACCCGACAAACAGCACCAAGCTGAATGCCCACCAGCATAATGAGCAACAAACAGCAACACTATAGGGCTGTTCCCTGGGAAACCAGGCGAACACAACTCTTGTGTAAGCACACCATGCTGGTGTGCTCCAAGCAGTTGCCTATGAAACACTGTGATGGCTCCCATAGCCAACACCCAAACTTGGATCTATCATCCATCTCTTGCAGAGTTACCTCCCCTTATCACTTTTCCTCCTGAGTTATGTCCCTTGGGAAACCAAGCAGACCTACCCTGGATACCCGTACCACTTAAAAATGAAAGGGGAATTTGCTTATTGACACATGCTGCCGCCAACTTGCCAGAATTCCGCTAATTTATTCAAAACAGCAAACCTGTGACAAAGAAAACAAACAAAACATGGAATTATCATAGTCACTTGATATTCTTTCCCATGTAGATGATGTAGTATCACTCACTTCTGTTAAAGTCCTGTTAATCCAAATGAACTTTGCTATCAATGTTGTTAATTGATGAATTGCACACTTTTTAATCTTTAAAGTAAGCGCAGTTTAATTTTAACTCTTCACCAATTTTTTGTTGTTGAGCACACTGGCATAACATGTCCTCACCAGGAAAAGCTCACACATGAATCGTCCATTAATACGAGACAATAATACTTACAGTCCACTAGCCAACAAAACCGAACACAACTCCAGAATGATTTCTGAAATAAGGCACGCTATGAATCACACTGTACAACGTCCTTGTCAGGTATATGTTTCCAAATATCCAGATAATGTCTTGGAGAAAACTGAAACAAAAAGAACTAACAGCAGAATATTGCTTAAGCACAGCATACAAGTTATTTTACCAATACTGTAATAAAACAATGAATGTCAACTAGAAATAGGGGTTGGGAGGGTGGGAATTAAAATTCTCTGCAAGCATGTGCCTCTTATTTGCTAATCTGTCGATGACCGGATGTTAACTTAGCATGCTGGGATAACGTTCTATACAATGCTTTCCTATGCAAAGCGAGATAACTCTAAATTATTAACTACTGTCAAAGGGGGGTAACTCCTGTGACCTTACGTATGACACATACTAAACTTCCATAATGGCTTCAATAACTTTGATTACCGTACACGTCGGTAATCAGTATTATTTCAAGACCCTTATTCCATACAAACAACACAAACTCATTGCTGGGATACGGCCACAGATTTTTTGAACCAGACAGCAGCAGCATGTGCCAACAAGCATATATATTTATATATACCTGAAACTCTACAAGAGACTGATATCTCCAGCCGAATGCCCACTAGCATAGTGTCCAGCAAACAGCAAACTGCTGAATGCTCACCTGCATGGTTACCCGACAAACAGCACCAAGCTGAATGCCCACCAGCATAATGAGCAACAAACAGCAACACTATAGGGCTGTTCCCTGGGAAACCAGGCGAACACAACTCTTGTGTAAGCACACCATGCTGGTGTGCTCCAAGCAGTTGCCTATGAAACACTGTGATGGCTCCCATAGCCAACACCCAAACTTGGATCTATCATCCATCTCTTGCAGAGTTACCTCCCCTTATCACTTTTCCTCCTGAGTTATGTCCCTTGGGAAACCAAGCAGACCTACCCTGGATACCCGTACCACTTAAAAATGAAAGGGGAATTTGCTTATTGACACATGCTGCCGCCAACTTGCCAGAATTCCGCCAAACAGAAAGCAAAGCTTACTGCCCCAATCTGGCAACAACCAATGCCCTACGCCCTTTAATTTTAGCAGCTAAAAAGCTATAGCATTTGTTTTCACGAATGTCTCAAGTGCTGATTGAAAATCAGTTATAAATATATCATTACCAATATCAGACAAATGAGTACCATCCTTACGAAACAGGCCTGGACAATCAAAAGATATTTCTGTATGGTGTATGATTTTTCCCCCAAAGGCTCTCACTACTTTTCTACCTTTCCTATTTATCCGTGCCCGCTTTCTCTCAACTGCTCTCAAATTCCCAGCCCCAAACCAAAACAACCTACACAAAACATCTGACCAGACCAGGACAGTCTTCGGGCATAGCTGGTGGAGCAATTGGATATCATTTGCAATTGCCTCTTGTAACTCGGCACATGGGCGGTCAACTAAATCATTGGAGCCCAAATGTAATATCATCATAGAAGGGGGACCTGCCTGACTCACTGACAACATCTGACGGACCTTAGGGATTAAATCCCGCCAATGCATACCCCGAATACCTGTCCATGTAATGTCTACTTTAATATTCTCAAGACGAAGGTTGTTGTTCAGTCTCTGTATTGCCCTCTTCTCTGCCCAATAAACTAATGAAGACCCAATGATCCCACACATCTGTAATGAACTTACAATATTAGCATCTGTCCTACTCTAATTAATTACAGCATATACACAAAAACGAACAACGCTACTGGTAAATTAAAGTATGTCCTTAAACAAGCAGTAATAAACAGCTAACGGCATAACAATGTTGGAGCACTAATACGTATGTATCTCTGAAAACATGCCGACTTCCAGCGGCCCAGCACTTTTATCTGTTCATCCGAAGTTCCCTGCAACGAAGCCGCAGACGCCGCCCCTATGCGAAAACTGTGAGTTTTAAAATTGGCAGCTGGGACATTAGCGAACTGCAATGTTTTCTTCAAAACTGCTGAAAATTGGTAACGCGACAATGACCTTCCACTAGCATGGCAAAGAAATTCACGAGTTAGAGATTTAGGACGTATCCTAAGGAATGCTGATGTTGCCTTAACCGGGCACAATGATAAATCTGGACAAGCACTGATAACCAAAATATGACCCTTACCTGTCTGATCTGTTTTTGAGTGGGTTAGTTTTAATGTCACCTCCTGATCATTTAAAGACACATCTGATAGTCCCACTGCATGATCTGAATTAGCAGTACTAGTAAGTTCACCAACCCTCATAAAACCATAAAAGGCTAACAGGAAGGCCACACGAAATAAACTTGTTTCATATGTTGAAGTGCAAACAAACGGTAATGCACCTACAATCTTCCTTAAGATATCTAAGGTAATTGGAGCTCGCACATCGGGAGATGCCTTTGTACGCCTATAACCTTCCATAACTTTCTGTACTAAAAATTGTTTTGCAGGATCCCCCCACCCCTTAATTTTGTGGTGGTAACTTATACCTGACAAGTAAGTTTGTAGGGGATGCTCCACTGATAGATAAATAAGCCACATATTGTAGCAAATGATTGATAGGCACAGGCCACATCTCAGATAGCCTGTATAACTCTCGGAATTTTTTTAAAAGATGACAGGCCTGTACTGTATGCCTGCTTAGTATTATTGGACAAACTACCCTGAATTAAAGTCTCAATCACTAATTGAAGATTTCCCATAGATGGTTTGGCACCACATGTGGCTCCCGTTCTGCGCCTGTAGCTAACTGGAAGAATCTGTCCCCACTGCAAACGTGAAATTGAATCAGCAACAGTGTTATCAGCACCAGGGATATGTGAACATTTACACAATATGTTAAATTTTAAACATCTCAAAACAAATGACCGGACTAGTTTCATAACCAGATCTGACTTAGATGTTAGAGAATTAATGATGCTTACAACTCCTGTATTGTCTGACCTAAACAATATCTTTTTATTAGTTAGTAATTCCCCCCAAACAACTATGGCCACTAAAATTGGGAAAAATTCAAGCAGTGTAATACTTCTGGTTAAGCCCTGATCATGCCATTTGACTGGCCATACTCCAAAACACCACTTACCATTAAAAAAGGCCCCAAACCCCATTCCTGGGCCCCCGGCGCTGTCAGTGTACAAACACAAATCCTGAGAACTCTCCCATTCCTTGTTTAGAAACACTGAAACTCCATTAAAACCCTTAAAGAAATATAACCATGCCTCAATATCTTGCTTGACTTCCCCAGTAACCCGAATGCGATGATGGGGCTGAGTTAAACCCTTAATTGAATTAATTAGACGTCGACAAAAAGTCCGCCCAGGTCTTACAGCCCTACAAGCAAAATGTAATGCCCCAATCAACGACTGCATTTCCCTTAAAGTTACTTTCTGCTTTTGAGAACACATTTTCTAGCTTCTCACAAATCTCAACTACTTTAGCTGCAGGAATTTTAATTGTAAGATTTACAGTATCAATTTCTAAACCTAGGAAACATAACACAGTGCAAGGGCCAAACGTCTTTTCCTCAGCAATAGGGACTCCCAGGTTTTCACAAGAAGCTAAGAAACATTCCAATAAATCCTTACATTGGGTGGAACCAGCTTTACCTCCAAAAAGGAAATCATCAAGATAATGTAATACAGATCGTTTTCCTGATTTATTTTGAACTATCCATTCTAAAGCACTTGAAAATTTCTCAAATAAGCTGCATGATAATGAACATCCCATCGGTAAGCATTTATCAAAATAATAATAACCCTGAAGCTTAAATCCCAATAAATCAAAGTCTTGTGGAGATATTGGCAGTAACCTAAAAGCTGATTTGATATCGGATTTTGCTAATAAAGCCCCTTGACCTAAATTTTGGACCAATTCAATCGCCGCATCAAATTTGGTATACTGAACAGAACACAAATCCGAATCGATACCAGAATTAACTGAATTATCTTTAGGATGTGACAAGTGGTGGATTAAACGAAACTCCCCCGGTGTACTCTTTGGAATCAGACCCAAAGGTCTCAAATTTGGTAAAGGTCTTTCCTTAAATGGACCGGCAACCCTTCCAAGATCCACCTCTTTTTGAACTTTTTTAAGGGCCATATTGACATTCTGTCTGACTGAACCTAAATTTAAACAATCAGTATCCTCCCTAATACCCTGATAATGCAAAGGAAATCCCTCTGAAAAACCATCAACAAGCTCCTGTGTGATTTGATGGTTTGGGTAATCAAGCAATTCCTGTTTTAATTTTTTACTATTTATTGGGGTTTTTCCCAGACTGGACACTGCCATGGGTTTTTTTTCCCTGACTGGAACTTGCAGCTGAGGGCCGAAAAGACTTAGTGCACTGCAATGCACTATGGTCAGCAGCACAAATACTGCAAACATGAGTGTACCTGCAGTTACTATACGTACATTTACCCCTATTGAAGCCAAAGCAAGGTGATGGCTTGGAATGTTTCCCACCCCACTCCTTGTTACCTCCCTTGACCACATTGTTCTTCCCCATTCCACCGGCTTGAGGGGTCATTACCCGGAGCCAAAGGTTTGAATTAATTTGGTTCCATGCTAAACCAGGAGATTGACTAAGACGAGCCCTAAATTGCTCATCATACACTCGCCAACCCCCCGGCACACCCTGACAAGCTGCCCCACGTATTGTTTTTACATACTGCAAAAGTTCCTGTACCTTAGCGGGGAATCTTTCCAAATAAATGGACATATAAATGTGGAAAGCATCTGTCCATTTCTCCACATTTGGTATTTTTTCTTTACAAGTAGGGGGGCGGGTCTCTATCATCCCACTGGATCCGACAACCATCGGCGCACTAGTGCAAAAGTCATTCAATTCTGAGTAGCCCTTTAAAAGAAGGGCCAAATTTATATACTCGTGACCCCAGATTTTTTGTTTTATAGCCCGGGGCACATGGTCACCGATGGAGTCGGACTCCAGGGGGATAATTTCGATCTCGGGGGTAGTGCTATTATTGTAACCATTATCATGTACATTTAATAACATCTGCGGTTCGGGCTCTATGCCCATACCTGTGATCCCATCCTCCACTTGCACCTCCTCTAGCTCTACTACTGGTACCTCTGGCAGCTGACCACGTGGAGTCTCCCTCCGGGTCTCGCCAGCGGCGGTCTCCGTCTTTTTGGGAGGGGAACTGCTCGCCTTCCCCCTTTTCTTTTCTCTGGGGGCGGAGACAAAGCCACCCCGGGACCTCGCCGCTTCCTAATTCCAAGACCTCTTGGCATACTTAAGAAATCCGATCAGTACAAATTAAAATTCTCTGCAAGCATGTGCCTCTTATTTGCTAATCTGTCGATGACCGGATGTTAACTTAGCATGCTGGGATAACGTTCTATACAATGCTTTCCTATGCAAAGCGAGATAACTCTAAATTATTAACTACTGTCAAAGGGGGGTAACTCCTGTGACCTTACGTATGACACATACTAAACTTCCATAATGGCTTCAATAACTTTGATTACCGTACACGTCGGTAATCAGTATTAATTTTAAGGTCTGTAAGTTTTCGTTCAAATTGCGATTCCTGAACATTATGTATATATGTTTAACAAAATATAAAACTAATATGTGATTGTGAATGAATTGTTACACAAAATAAAATGGATTATCGTCTTTATACCGATGTTAGGTATTCACTTTAACGTTGTGGATACTAAGTGAGAAATTCGTCTAATTAGTACATTCAGCGAAACAAAATATTTGCTTTATGTTTCGTATGATATCAAATGGATTGCTGTGACACATTTCCAATAAAAATACATTTTTTTCTTCTGTATTTTCCGTCGGGTATAAAAAAGACGACTTTTACAACATGCGTAACCAGTTAGATATCTGTGAACGACATTATTCATAATTCATTGTTAATTTCCTAACAGGCAACTGATGGAATTATTCTGTCGGACCCTGACTGCGGAACCACAAAGGGGTGTTACCCGGAGTCCTGTCCGGTCACCGGATGTTCCGATTTCTTCGTTACTTGGGAGGACGCTGGAGACTACCTCCGGTTTGAAATGACGTCAGTGATATCTGCTGGTGACAACCAATGGGCAGCCTTGGCTTTCTCAAAGAACGAGTACATGGTAAAAGGGGTCACTAAAATACTTTAAAATTTGACGCATTTGTGCTAAAATTTATGTTCAAATAAGTATGCTTACAATAGGTTGCATGTATTCGGTATACTTTGCCTTGCTAATCTAAAATAAATTTCTTTTTCAAAAAGCTAACTACATATTGAATTACGATTGTTTTACATGTGTTCATCAATGTATAATTGCCAATCAAACAGAGTCGCTTGTCACATTTTTGTGGTTATTTTTTCAGACGGATGCCAGTGTTGTGATGTGTAGAATTGAAGGTGGCGTCTCGTCGATAGAGATGGGACACACATTTTTTGGTCGATTACGGATACTCAACTGCATCGGTACGGCTGAATCACTTAATGTTTCTACTTATAATACGCAATTCATTAAACTTTACATTAGTATGCAGAAATTTTAATTATTTAAATCCTAAATGCTAAAGTTTAAAATTTGCAATGGATTTTTAAAAGGAAGATATTTCTAATCACCCTGATTCCTTATGATGCATATAATATTTCCTGGGGACGTGAACTTTTAACAAAAGCAATTCAATTTAAATACTCCAAATGTGACTGTTCTCCTTTATCTATACTATCGTGTGATGCCACAATTTTCCAATTCAATGATGTGCTAGGTCTTTACTATTCTTTCGGCAGAATAACTATGGCATACAGAACATGATTGTGAGTAGCAATGGAAATCAGGTTGTCTGCACCTTCGACCGGATAAAAAAAGCTACCCAGAACGAGGCTGAGATATTTGCCCTTGACCAGCCTCTGCATCTCATGCATGCACATGGTCCAATCTCTGATGGTGCGTTATAAGTGATTTTAATTTGTGTTTTTTAGCTGGATTACCAAGTTATAATAATTTATCTGCTTTTATATTGTAGAATTGATGTGAAACGATGTTTATAATCCATTTGGAAGTAGCAATTGTTAATATTGAAATTTAAATGACAGAGCTGCTTTTAAAGTTTTGTTTCCTGCTGTTTCCTTTCATTTTTATTACATATAACATAATAGTTTTGAATGTAAAATGCTTCCTTTTCACAGGTAATCCAGGGTACCACCCCATCCGATCTGTTACCACCAACAAGATAGACTTCCTCAATATAACACAACCTTCACAAGTAAACGACTAGTACACCCACTACCTCACAGGTAACATATTATTGGCGACAGGGATGAAGCGATCCTCGATAATTCAGGGATTACTGTCGCTGTCGTATTATCCGCCCATAGAGTATGTCATAAGAATACTGGCATGCTTTTATATTATACGAAACATAGACATACACCTGCTTTTCATAGACTTGCAGATTGCAGAGAGCGACGGTAAACCTAACAACGTATAATTATTTGTTATTTTCATTGACATCAAATGACTAGACGTCCTGTTTTACATGTTACCATAGCTTTGCTATTACATAATCAAGGGATGGATAAGACGACAGTGTTAGCAGCACTGGAGTATCGAGGATGTTATTTGGCAGATGATAACCAATGCACGTATAATTAGGGAAACTTTATAATTTGATGTGCAAATAAAGGCAACCGTTGTGCTAATGTTAGCACCAAAACGTTGGTATTTAGCATCCCCTTTGTCAATTTATAAATTTGATAATTGTAATGTTCAAAAGTATTTGCCTATTTAATTTTAAGGTCTGTAAGTTTTAGTTCAAATTGCGATTCCTGAACATTATGTATATATGTTTAACAAAATATAAAACTAATATGTGATTGTGAATGAATTGTTACACAAAATAAAATGGATTATCGTCCTTATACCGATGTTAGGTATTCACTTTAACGTTGTGGATACTAAGTGAGAAATTCGTCTAATTAGTACATTCAGCGAAACAAAATCTTTGCTTTATGTTTCGTATGATATCAAATGGATTGCTGTGACACATTTCCAATAAAATACATTTTTTTCTTCTGTATTTTCCGTCGGGTATAAAAAAGACGACTTTTACTACATGCGTAACCAGTTAGATATCTGTGAACGACATTATTCATAATTCATTGTTAATTTCCTAACAGGCAACTGATGGAATTATTCTGTCGGACCCTGACTGCGGAACCACAAAGGGGTGTTACCCGGAGTCCTGTCCGGTCACCGGATGTTCCGATTTCTTCGTTACTTGGGAGGACGCTGGAGACTACCTCCGGTTTGAAATGACGTCAGTGATATCTGCTGGTGACAACCAATGGGCAGCCTTGGCTTTCTCAAAGGACGAGTACATGGTAAAAGGGGTCACTAAAATACTTTAAAATTTGACGCATTTGTGCTAAAATTTATGTTCAAATAAGTATGCTTACAATAGGTTGCATGTATTCGGTATACTTTGCCTTGCTATTCTAAAATAAATTTCTTTTTCAAAAAGCTAACTACATATTGAATTACGATTGTTTTACATGTGTTCATCAATGTATAATTGCCAATCAAACAGAGTCGCTTGTCACATTTTTGTGGTTATTTTTTCAGACGGATGCCAGTGTTGTGATGTGTAGAATTGAAGGTGGCGTCTCGTCGATAGAGATGGGACACACATTTTTGGTCGATTACGGATACTCAACTGCATCGGTACGGCTGAATCACTTAATGTTTCTACTTATAATACGCAATTCATTAAACTTTACATTAGTATGCAGAAATTTTAATATTTAAATCCTAAATGCTAAAGTTTAAAATTTGCAATGAATTTTTAAAAGGAAGATATTTCTAATCACCCTGATTCCTTATGATGCATATAATATTTCCTGGGGACGTGAACTTTTAACAAAAGCAATTCAATTTAAATACTCCAAATGTGACTGTTCTCCTTTATCTATACTATCGTGTGATGCCACAATTTTCCAATTCAATGATGTGCTAGGTCTTTACTATTCTTTCGGCAGAATAACTATGGCATACAGAAACATGATTGTGAGTCGCAATGGAAATCAGGTTGTCTGCACCTTCGACCGATAAAAAAAAAGCTACCCAGAACGAGGCTGAGATATTTGACCTTGACCAGCCTCTGCATCTCATGCATGCACATGGTCCAATCTCTGATGGTGCGTTATAAGTGATTTTAATTTGTGTTTTTTAGCTGGATTACCAAGTTATAATAATTTATCTGCTTTTTTATTGTAGAATTGATGTGAAACGATGTTTATAATCCATTTGGAAGTAGCAATTGTTAATATTGAAATTTAAATGACAGAGCTGCTTTTAAAGTTTTGTTTCCTGCTGTTTCCCTTTCATTTTTTATTACCTATAATATAATAGTTTTGAATGTAAAATGCTTCCTTTTCACAGGTAATCCAGGGTACCACCCCATCCGATCTGTTACCACCAACAAGATAGACTTCCTCAATATAACACAACCTTCACAAGTAACGACTAGTACACCCACTACCTCACAGGTAACATATTATTGGCGACAGGGATGAAGCGATCCTCGATAATTCAGGGATTACTGTCGCTGTCGTATTATCCGCCCATAGAGTATGTCATACGAAACTGGCATGCTTTTATATTATACGAAACATAGACTATCACCTGCTTTTCATAGACTTGCAGATTGCAGAGAGCGACGATAAACCTAACAACGTATAATTATTTGTTATTTTCATGGACATCAAATGACTAGACGTCCTGTTTTTTCCATGTTACCATAGCTTTGCTATTACATAATCAAGGGGATGGATAAGACGACAGTGTTAGCAACACAGGAGAATCGAGGATGTTAGTTGGCAGTTGATAACCTATACACGGATAATTAGGGAAACTTTATAATTTGATGTGCAAACAAAGGCAACCGTTGTGCTAATGTTAGCACCAAACGTTGGTATTTAGCATCCCCTTTGTCAATTATGTAAATTTGATAAATGTAATGTTCAAAAAATATTTGCCTATTTAATTTTATGGTCTGTAAGTTTGAGTTAAAATTGCGATTCCTGAACATTCTGTATATATGTTGAACAAAATATAAAACTAATATGTGATTGTGAATGAATTGTTACACAAAATAAAATGGATTATCGTCTTTATACCGATGTTAGGTATTCACTTTAACGTTGTGGATACTAAGTGAGAAATTTCGTCTAATTAGTACATTCAGCGAAACAAAATCTTTGCTTTATGTTTCGTATGATATCAAATGGATTGCTGTGACACATTTCCAATAAAATACATTTTTTTCTTCTGTATTTTCCGTCGGGTATAAAAAAGACGACTTTTACTACTGCGTAACCAGTTAGATATCTGTGGTGAACGACATTATTCATAATTTATTGTTAATTTCCTAACAGGCAACTGATGGAATTATTCTGTCGGACCCTGACTGCGGAACCACAAAGGGGTGTTACCCGGAGTCCTGTCCGGTCACCGGATGTTCCGATTTCTTCGTTACTTGGGAGGACGCTGGAGACTACCTCCGGTTTGAAATGACGTCAGTGATATCTGCTGGTGACAACCAATGGGCAGCCTTGGCTTTCTCAAAGAACGAGTACATGGTAAAAGGGGTCACTAAAATACTTTAAAATTTGACGCATTTGTGCTAAAATTTATGTTCAAATAAGTATGCTTACAATAGGTTGCATGTATTCGGTATACTTTGCCTTGCTATTCTAAAATAAATTTCTTTTTCAAAAAGCTAACTACATATTGAATTACGATTGTTTTACATGTGTTCATCAATGTATAATTGCCAATCAAACAGAGTCGCTTGTCACATTTTTGTGGTTATTTTTTCAGACGGATGCCAGTGTTGTGATGTGTAGAATTGAAGGTGGCGTCTCGTCGATAGAGATGGGACACACATTTTTGGTCGATTACGGATACTCAACTGCATCGGTACGGCTGAATCACTTAATGTTTCTACTTATTATACGCAATCATGCATTTAAACTTTACATTAGTATGCAGAAATTTTAATTATTTAAATCCTAAATGCTAAAGTTTAAAATTTGCAATGAATTTTTAAAAGGAAGATATTTCTAATCAGCCCTGATTCCTTATGATGCATATAATATTTCCTGGGGGACGTGAATATTTTCCAATCACTTTTAACAAAAGCAATTCAATTTAAATACTCCAAATGTGACTGTTCTCCTTTATCTATACTATCGTGTGATGCCACAATTTTCAATTCAATGATGTGCTAGGTCTTTACTATTCTTTCGGCAGAATAACTATGGCATACAGAACATGATTGTGAGTCGCAATGGAAATCAGGTTGTCTGCACCTTCGACCGGATAAAAAAAGCTACCCAGAACGAGGCTGAGATATTTGACCTTGACCAGCCTCTGCATCTCATGCATGCACATGGTCCAATCTCTGATGGTGCGTTATAAGTGATTTTAATTTGTGTTTTTTAGCTGGATTACCAAGTTATAATAATTTATCTGCTTTTTTATTGTAGAATTGATGTGAAACGATGTTTATAATCCATTTGGAAGTAGCAATTGTTAATATTGAAATTTAAATGACAGAGCTGCTTTTAAAGTTTTGTTTCCTGCTGTTTCCTTTCATTTTCATTACCTATGATATAATAGTTTTGAATGTAAAATGCTTCCTTTTCACAGGTAATCCAGGGTACCACCCCATCCGATCTGTTACCACCAACAAGATAGACTTCCTCAATATAACACAATCTTCACAAGTAACGACTAGTACACCCACTACCTCACAGGTAACATATTATTGGCGACAGGGATGAAGCGATCCTCGATAATTCAGGGATTACTGTCGCTGTCGTATTATCCGCCCATAGAGTATGTCATACGAATACTGGCATGCTTTTATATTATACGAAACATAGACTATCACCTGCTTTTCATAGACTTGCAGATTGCAGAGAGCGAAACGATAAACCTAACAACGTATAATTATTTGTTATTTTCATGGACATCAAATGACTAGACGTCCTGTTTTACATGTTACCATAGCTTTGCTATTACATAATCAAGGGATGGATAAGACGACAGTGTTAGCAGCACTGGAGTATCGAGGATGTTATTTGGGGCAGTTGATAACCAATACACGTATAATTAGGGAAACTTTATAATTTGATGTGCAAATAAAGGCAACCGTTGTGCTAATGTTAGCACCAAACGTTGGTATTTAGCATCCCCTTTGTCAATTAATGTAAATTTGATAAATGTAATGTTCAAAAAATATTTGCCTATTTAATTTTAAGGTCTGTAAGTTTTTAGTTCAAATTGCGATTCCTGAACATTATGTATATATGTTTAACAAATATGAAACTAATATGTGATTGTGAATGAATTGTTACACAAAATAAAATGGATTATCGTCTTTATACCGATGTTAGGTATTCACTTTAACGTTGTGGATACTAAGTGAGAAATTCGTCTTATTATACAATCAGCGAAACAAATATTTGCTTTATGTTTCGTATGATATCAAAAGGATTGCTGTTGACACATTTCCAATAAAAATACAGTTTTTTTCTTCTGTATTTTTCCGTCGGGTAATAAAAAAGACGACTTTTACAACATGCATCACCAGTAAGATATCTGTGAACGACATTATTCATAATTCATTGTTTAATTTCCTAACAGGCAACCTGTTGGAATTTATTCTGTCGACCCTGACTTGCGGAACTAACCACAAAAGGGGTGTTACCTCGAGTCCTGTCCGGTCACCGGATGTTCCCGATTTTCTTCGTTACTTGGGAGGACGCTGGAGACTACCTACGTTTGAAATGACGTCAGATATATCTGCTGGTGACAACCAATGGTGCACTTGGACTTTGTCTCAAAGAACGAGTACATGGTTAAAAAGGTGGTCACTAGATCATGTGACTTGTTAATAATTGTATGCACCAATTTGTGCCTTATAAATTTATGTTCTGATTAGGTATATTGTCATTAATGGTTGACATGTATTTCGGGTAATAGTTGTGCGCATTGATAATCTAAAAAATAAATCGATTTTTCAAAAAGCTTAACTTACTTATAGAATTACGATTGTTTTACATGTGTTTCATCAATGTATGAATGCGCCAATACACTAACAGAGTCTCTTGTCAAATTTTTGAGGTTAATTTTTTCAGACAGGAATGGCCACTGTGTTGTGTTGTTGTTGAATTGAAGGGTGGCGTCCTCAGTTCAGTATAGAGATGGGATCACAACCGTAGAACTCCATTTTTTGGTCGATTAACGGATACTTAAACTTCCAATCGGTACGTGCTGAATCAATTAAATGTTTCTTACATATAATAACGCAATTTCATTACACTTTGACATTAGTAAGCAGAAAATTTTAATTATTTTAAATCCTACAATGCTAAAAGTTTTAAAATTTGCAATGAGATTAGTTTAAAAGGAAGATATTTCTAATCACACCCTGATATCCTTATGATGAGCCATATAATATTTCCAGGGGACGTGAATATAATAATCACTTTTAACAAAAGCTAACTTTCAATTTAAATACTCCAAATGTGACTGTTCATCCTTTATCTATACAATCCGTGTGATGCAACACATTTCCAATTCAATGATGTGCTAGGTCTTATAACTATTCTTTCGGCAGAATAACTGATGGGCATACCAGAACATGATTGTGCTGTAGCAATGTGAAATCTGGTTTGTCATGCACCTTCGAACCGCGATAAAAAAAAACTACCACCAGAACGAGGCTGAGAGTTTGAGCCCTTGACCAGCCTCTACATCTCATGCTTTGACACCTGGTCCCATCTCCTGATGGTTGTCGTGTTTAAGTGATTATTAATTTTGTGTTTTTTGCATTGTGGTAAAATTACCAAGTTTTGTAATAAAACATCTCTGCCTGTGTTATATAATGTAGATTTGATAGTGAATCATTGGTGTCGCTATATTTCCATTTGTGTGAATAGCATGGTTCAAAATAAAAAATATTTTTAGTTGGGGGGGGAATTTTAAATTGACGGAGAGCTTGCTTTTAAAGTTCTTTTGTTTCCCCTTCATTGCTGTTATACTATTCTCATTCTTAATTACAGTCATAACACTTATACTTTTGAATATAAAATGCTTCCCTTTTCACAGGTAATTATTTTTCCCCCCCCTAGATAGGGGTGTCCACCCCATCCCGATCTGGTATTACATCAGACCAAATCAATGATAGTACTTCCACAATATGAACACAACCTACACATCGTAACGAAGATTAACACCCACTACCTCACAGGAATAACACACATTTTTTGTGCGGACAGTGAGATTGGAGCGTATCCCTCACGATAATGCCAGGAGAATTACTGTACGCTCTGTCGAGTTTTCCGCATCGCATTAGAGTATGTCATAAGTAAAACTGGCTACTGCTTTTATATTGTAAATAACCTAGGGACTATACGCTTTGACTTTTCAGAGACTTTTTCAGATAGCGGAGAGCGAAACGGTACAGCCGTTACACCTGTATAATTATTTTGGGTTTTATTCCATTGACATCAAAATGACTTGAAACCGCGTTATTTTTGTGTCCCTGTGTACAATGTGTTGCGACATAGCTTTGGGCTATTACATAATGCAAGGGCAGTGGATAAGAACGACAGTGTTTAGCAGCAAACTGGCTAGTATCAGGATGTTATTTGGCATATGTGATAACCAATACACGAATAATTAAGGAAACTTTATAATATGTGATGTGGCAAATAAAGGGCTAACCTGTTGTGCTAATGTTAGCACCAAAACGATGGTATTAGCATCCCTTTGGTCAATTTTATAAATTTGATAATTGTAATGTTCAAAAGGGGGGGGGGGGGGGGGGGGGGGGGGGGGGGGGGTAATTTGCCTATTTTTAATAAGAGGTCCTGAAAGTTTTAGTTCAAATTGCGATTCTGAACATGTATGTATATATGTTATATGAAACTAATATGTGATTGTGAATGAATTGTTACACAAAATAAAATGGATATCGTCCTTATACCGATGTTAGGTATTCACTTTAACGTTGTGGATACTAAGTGAGAAATTCGTCCTAATTAGTACATTCAGCGAAACAAAATCTTTGCTTTATGTTTCGTATGATATCAAATGGATTGCTGTGACACATTTCCAATAAAATACATTTTTTTCTTCTGTATTTTCCGTCGGGTATAAAAAAGACGACTTTTACTACATGCGTAACCAGTTAGATATCTGTGAACGACATTATTCATAATTCATTGTTAATTTCCTAACAGGCAACTGATGGAATTATTCTGTCGGACCCTGACTGCGGAACCACAAAGGGGTGTTACCCGGAGTCCTGTCCGGTCACCGGATGTTCCGATTTCTTCGTTACTTGGGAGGACGCTGGAGACTACCTCCGGTTTGAAATGACGTCAGTGATATCTGCTGGTGACAACCAATGGGCAGCCTTGGCTTTCTCAAAGAACGAGTACATGGTAAAAGGGGTCACTAAAATACTTTAAAATTTGACGCATTTGTGCTAAAATTTATGTTCAAATAAGTATGCTTACAATAGGTTGCATGTATTCGGTATACTTTGCCTTGCTATTCTAAAATAAATTTCTTTTTCAAAAAGCTAACTACATATTGAATTACGATTGTTTTACATGTGTTCATCAATGTATAATTGCCAATCAAACAGAGTCGCTTGTCACATTTTTGTGGTTATTTTTTTCAGACGGATGCCAGTGTTGTGATGTGTAGAATTGAAGGTGGCGTCTCGTCGATAGAGATGGGACACACATTTTTGGTCGATTACGGATACTCAACTGCATCGGTACGGCTGAATCACTTAATGTTTCTACTTATAATACGCAATTCATTAAACTTTACATTAGTATGCAGAAATTTTAATTATTTAAATCCTAAATGCTAAAGTTTAAAATTTGCAATGAATTTTTAAAAGGAAGATATTTCTAATCACCCTGATTCCTTATGATGCATATAATATTTCCTGGGGACGTGAATATTTCCAATCACTTTTAACAAAAGCAATTCAATTTAAATACTCCAAATGTGACTGTTCTCCTTTATCTATACTATCGTGTGATGCCACAATTTTCCAATTCAATGATGTGCTAGGTCTTTACTATTCTTTCGGCAGAATAACTATGGCATACAGAACATGATTGTGAGTCGCAATGGAAATCAGGTTGTCTGCACCTTCGACCGGATAAAAAAAGCTACCCAGAACGAGGCTGAGATATTTGACCTTGACCAGCCTCTGCATCTCATGCATGCACATGGTCCAATCTCTGATGGTGCGTTATAAGTGATTTTAATTTGTGTTTTTTAGCTGGATTACCAAGTTATAACAATTTATCTGCTATTTTAATGTAGAATTGATGTGAAACGATGTTTATAATCCATTTGGAAGTAGCAATTGTTAATATTGAAATTTAAATGACAGAGCTGCTTTTAAAGTTTTGTTTCCTGCTGTTTCCTTTCATTTTTATTACCTATGATATAATAGTTTTGAATGTAAAATGCTTCCTTTTCACAGGTAATCCAGGGTACCACCCCATCCGATCTGTTACCACCAACAAGATAGACTTCCTCAATATAACACAACCTTCACAAGTAACGACTAGTACACCCACTACCTCACAGGTAACATATTATTGGCGACAGGGATGAAGCGATCCTCGATAATTCAGGGATTACTGTCGCTGTCGTATTATCCGCCCATAGAGTATGTCATAAGAATACTGGCATGCTTTTATATTATACGAAACATAGACTTACACCTGCTTTTCATAGACTTGCAGATTGCAGAGAGCGACGATAAACCTAACAACGTATAATTATTTGTTATTTTCATGGACATCAAATGACTAGACGTCCTGTTTTACATGTTACCATAGCTTTGCTATTACATAATCAAGGGATGGATAAGACGACAGTGTTAGCAACACAGGAGAATCGAGGATGTTTAGTTGGCAGTTGATAACCTATACACGGATAATTAGGGAAACTTTATAATTTTGATGTGCAAACAAAGGCAAACCGTTGTGCTAATGTTAGCACCAAAACGTTGGTATTTAGCATCCCTTTGTCAATTATGTAAATTTGATAAATGTAATGTTCAAAAATATTTGCCTATTTAATTTTATGGTCTGTAAGTTTTGAGTTAAAATTGCGATTCCTGAACATTCTGTATATATGTTGAACAAAATATAAAACTAATATGTGATTGTGAATGAATTGTTACACAAAATAAAATGGATTATCGTCTTTATACCGATGTTAGGTATTCACTTTAACGTTGTGGATACTAAGTGAGAAATTCGTCTAATTAGTACATTCAGCGAAACAAAATCTTTGCTTTATGTTTCGTATGATATCAAATGGATTGCTGTGACACATTTCCAATAAAATACATTTTTTTCTTCTGTATTTTCCGTCGGGTATAAAAAAGACGACTGATTACTTTTACACATGCGTAACCAGTTAGATATCTGTGAACGACATTATTCATAATTCATTGTTAATTTCCTAACAGGCAACTGATGGAAATTATTCTGTCGGACCCTGACTGCGGAACCACAAAGGGGTGTTACCCGGAGTCCTGTCCGGTCACCGGATGTTCCGATTTCTTCGTTACTTGGGAGGGACGCTGGAGACTACCTCCGGTTTTGAAATGACGTCCAGTGATATCTGCTGGTGACAACCAATGGGCAGCCTTGGCTTTCTCAAAGAACGAGTACATGGTAAAAGGGGTCACTAAAATACTTTAAAATTTTGACGCATTTGTGCTAAAATTTATGTTCAAATAAGTATTGCTTACAATAGGTTGCATGTATTCGGTATACATTGCTATTCTAAAATAAATTTCTTTTTCAAAAAGCTAACTACATATTGAATTACGATTGTTTTACATGTGTTCATCAATGTATAATTGCCAATCAAACAGAGTCGCTTGTCACATTTTTGTGGTTATTTTTTCAGACGGATGCCAGTGTTGTGATGTGTAGAATTGAAGGTGGCGTCTCGTCGATAGAGATGGGACACACATTTTTGGTCGATTACGGATACTCAACTGCATCGGTACGGCTGAATCACTTAATGTTTCTACTTACTTATAATACGCAATGCATTAAACTTTACATTAGTATGCAGAAATTTTAATTATTTAAATCCTAAATGCTAAAGTTTAAAAATTTGCAATGAATTTTTAAAAGGAAGATATTTCTAATCAGCCTGATTCCTTATGATGCATATAATATTTCCTGGGGACGTTGAATATTTCCAATCACTTTTAACAAAAGCAATTCAATTTAAATACTCCAAATGTGACTGTTCTCCTTTATCTATACTATCGTGTGATGCCACAATTTTCCAATTCAATGATGTGCTAGGTCTTTACTATTCTTTCGGCAGAATAACTATGGCATACAGAACATGATTGTGAGTCGCAATGGAAATCAGGTTGTCTGCACCTTCGACCGGATAAAAAAAGCTACCCAGAACGAGGCTGAGATATTTGACCTTGACCAGCCTCTGCATCTCATGCATGCACATGGTCCAATCTCTGATGGTGCGTTATAAGTGATTTTAATTTGTGTTTTTTAGCTGGATTACCAAGTTATAATAATTTATCTCTGCTTTTTATTGTAGAATTGATGTGAAACGATGTTTATAATCCATTTGGAAGTAGCAATTGTTAATATTGAAATTTAAATGACAGAGCTGCTTTTAAAGTTTTGTTTCCTGCTGTTTTCCTTTCATTTTTATTACCTATAATATAATAGTTTTGAATGTAAAATGCTTCCTTTTCACAGGTAATCCAGGTACCACCCCATCCGATCTGTTACCACCAACAAGATAGACTTCCTCAATATAACACAACCTTCACAAGTAACGACTAGTACACCCACTACCTCACAGGTAACATATTATTGGCGACAGGGATGAAGCGATCCTCGATAATTCAGGGATTACTGTCGCTGTCGTATTATCCGCCCATAGAGTATGTCATACGAATACTGGCATGCTTTTATATTATACGAAACATAGACTATCACCTGCTTTTCATAGACTTGCAGATTGCAGAGAGCGACGATAAACCTAACAACGTATAATTGTTTGTTATTTTCATGGACATCAAATGACTAGACGTCCTGTTTTACATGTTACCATAGCTTTGCTATTACATAATCAAGGGATGGATAAGACGACAGTGTTAGCAGCACTGGAGTATCGAGGATGTTATTTGGCAGTTGATAACCAATACACGTATAATTAGGGAAACTTTATAATTTGATGTGCAAATAAAGGCAATCGTTGTGCTAATGTTAGCACCAAACGTTGGTATTTAGCATCCCCTTTGTCAATTATGTAAATTTGATAAATGTAATGTTCAAAAATATTTGCCTATTTAATTTTAAGGTCTGTAAGTTTTAGTTCAAATTGCGATTCCTGAACATTATGTATATATGTTGAACAAAATATGAAACTAATATGTGATTGTGAATGAATTGTTACACAAAATAAAATGAATTATCGTCTTTATACCGATGTTAGGTATTCACTTTAACGTTGTGGATACTAAGTGAGAAATTCGTCTTATTATTACATACATCGAAACAAAATCTTTGCTTTATGTTTCGTATGATATCAAATGGATTGCTGTGACACATTTCCAATAGAATTCATTTTTTTCTTCTGTATTTTTCCGTCGGGTATAAAATAAGACGACTTATACTACATGCGTAACCAGTTAGATATCTGTGAACGACATTATTCATAATTTATTGTTAATTTCCTAACAGGCAACTGATGAAATTATTCTGTCGGACCCTGACTGCGGAACCACAAAGGGGTGTTACCCGGAGTCCTGTCCGGTCACCGGATGTTCCGATTTCTTCGTTACTTGGGAGGACGCTGGAGACTACCTCCGGTTTGAAATGACGTCAGTGATATCTGCTGGTGACAACCAATGGGCAGCCTTGGCTTTCTCAAAGAACGAGTACATGGTAAAAGGGGTCACTGAAATACTTTAAAATTTGACGCATTTGTGCTAAAATAATGTTCAAATAAGTATGCTTACAATAGGTTGCATGTATTCGGTATACTTTGCCTTGCTATTCTAAAATAAATTTCTTTTTCAAAAAGCTAACTACATATTGAATTACGATTGTTTTACATGTGTTCATCAATGTATAATTGCCAATCAAACATAGTCGCTTGTCACATTTTTGTGGTTATTTTTTTCAGACGGATGCCAGTGTTGTAATGTGTAGAATTGAAGGTGGCGTCTCGTCGATAGAGATGGGACACACATTTTTGGTCGATTACGGATACTCAACTGCATCGGTACGGCTGAATCACTTAATGTTTCTACTTATAATACGCAATTCATTAAACTTTACATTTAGTATGCAGAAAGTTTAATTATTTAAATCCTAAATGCTAAAGTTTAAAATTTGCAATGAATTTTTAAAAGGAAGATATTTCTAATCACCCTGATTCCTTATGATGCATATAATATTTCCTGGGGACGTGAATATTTCCAATCACTTTTAACAAAAGCAATTCAATTTAAATACTCCAAATGTGACTGTTCTCCTTTATCTATACTATCGTGTGATGCCACAATTTTCCAATTCAATGATGTGCTAGGTCTTTACTATTCTTTCGGCAGAATAGCTATGGCATACAGAACATGATTGTGAGTCGCAATGGAAATCAGGTTGTCTGCACCTTCGACCGGATAAAAAAAGCTACCCAGAACGAGGCTGAGATATTTGACCTTGACCAGCCTCTGCATCTCATGCATGCACATGGTCCAATCTCTGATGGTGCGTTATAAGTGATTTTAATTTGTGTTTTTTAGCTGGATTACCAAGTTATAACATTTTTTCTGCTATTTTAATGTAGAATTGATGTGAAACGATGTTTATAATCCATTGGAAGTAGCAATTGTTTAATATTGAAATTTAAATGACAGAGCTGCTTTTTAAAGTTTTGTTTCCTGCTGTATTCCTTTCATTTTTATTTACCTATGATATAATAGCTTTGAATGTAAAATGCTTCCTTTTCACAGGTAATCCAGGGTACCACCCCATCCGATCTGTTTACCACCAACAAGATAGACTTCCTCAATATAACACAATCTTCACAAGTAACGACTAGTACACCCACTACCTCACAGGTAACATATTAATTGGGCGACAGGGATGAAGCGATCCTCGATAATTCAGGGATTACTGTCGCTGTCGTATTATCTGCCCATAGAGTATGTCATAAAAATACTGGCAATGCTTTTATATTATACTTAAACATAGACTTACACCTGCTTTTCATAGACTTGCAGATTGCAGAGAGCGACGATAAACCTAACAACGTATAATTATTTGTTAATTTCATTGACATCAAATGACTAGACGTCCTGTTTTACATGTTACCATAGCTTTGCTATTACATAATCAAGGGATGGATAAGACGACAGTGTTAGCAGCACTGGAGTATCGAGGATGTTATTTGGCAGTTGATAACCAATACACGTATAATTAGGGAAACTTTATAATTTGATGTGCAAATAAAGGCTAATGTTAGCACCAAACGTTGGTATTTAGCATCCCCTTTGTAAATTATGTAAATTTGATAAATGTAATGTTCAAAAATATTTGCCTATTTAATTTTAAGGTCTGTAAGTTTTAGTTCAAATTGCGATTCCTGAACATTATGTATATATGTTTAACAAAATATGAAACTAATATGTGATTGTGAATGAATTGTTACACAAACTAAAATGGATTATCGTCTTTATACCGATGTTAGGTATTCACTTTAACGTTGTGGATACTAAGTGAGAAATTCGTCTTATTATTACATTCATCGAAACAAAATCTTTGCTTTATGTTTCGTATGATATCAAATGGATTGCTGTGACACATTTACAATAAAATTCATTTTTTTCTTCTGTATTTTCCGTCGGGTATAAAATAAGACGACTTATACTACATGCGTAACCAGTTAGATATCTGTGAACAACATTATTCATAATTTATTGTTTAATTTCCTAACAGGCAACTGATGGAATTATTCTGTCGGACCCTGACTGCGGAACCACAAAGGGGTGTTACCCCCGGAGTCCTGTCCGGTCACCGGATGTTCCGATTTCTTCGTTACTTGGGAGGACGCTGGAGACTACCTCCGGTTTGAAATGACGTCAGTAATATCTGCTGGTGATAACCAATGGGCAGCCTTGGCTTTCTCAAAGGACGAGTACATGGTAAAAGGGGTCACTGAAATACTTTAAAATTTGACGCATTTGTGCTCAAATTTATGTTCAAATAAGTATGCTTACAATAGGTTGCATGTATTCGGTATACTTTGCCTTGCTATTCTAAAATAAATTTCTTTTTCAAAAAGCTAACTACATATTGAATTACGATTGTTTTACATGTGTTCATCAATGTATAATTGCCAATCAAACATAGTCGCTTGTCACATTTTTGTGGTTAATTTTTCAGACGGATGCCAGTGTTGTGATGTGTAGAATTGAAGGTGGCGTCTCGTCGATAGAGATGGGACACACATATCTTATCGGATACGGGTACACAACTGCGTCGGTACGGCTAATCTATAACTCATCAACTAATAAAACATAAAACGTTACATTAGTACGTAAAAAAATCAAATTAAGTATATCCTTAAAGATAAAACTTAGAATCTTTCATGATTATTTAAAAGAAAAGAATATTTCTAAACACCCTGATTTCTTATTGTTGCTTATGATATTTTTTCCGAACGTGAATATTTCCAATAACTTTTTCACAAAATCCATTCAATTTAAATACTTCAAATGTAAGAGTTCTCCTTGATTATACTATTGTATGATATCAACAATTTTACATTTCAATGATGGTCCGGGTCTTTACTATCCTTTCAACAGAATAACTATGGGATACAGAACATGACTGTGAGTCGCAATGGAAATCAGGTTGTCTGCACGTTCGCCCGGATAAAAGAAGCTACTCAAAACGAGGCTGAAGTATTCGACCTTGATCAGCCTCTACATCTCATGCATGCACATGGTCCAATCTCTGATGGTGCGTTATAAGTGATTTTAATTTGTGTTTTTTAGCTGGATTACCAAGTTATAATAATTTATCTGCTTTTTTATTGTAGAATTGATGTGAAACGATGTTTATAATCCATTTGGAAGTAGCAATTGTTAATATTGAAATTTAAATGACAGAGCTGCTTTTAAAGTTTTGTTTCCTGCTGTTTCCTTTCATTTTTATTACCTATAATATAATAGTTTTGAATGTAAAATGCTTCCTTTTCACAGGTAATCCAGGGTACCACCCCATCCGATCTGTTACCACCAACAAGATAGACTTCCTCAATATAACACAACCTTCACAAGTAACGACTAGTACACCCACTACCTCACAGGTAACATATTATTGGCGACAGGGATGAAGCGATCCTCGATAATTCAGGGATTACTGTCGCTGTCGTATTATCCGCCCATAGAGTATGTCATACGAATACTGGCATGCTTTTATATTATACGAAACATAGACTATCACCTGCTTTTCATAGACTTGCAGATTGCAGAGAGCGACGATAAACCTAACAACGTATAATTGTTTGTTATTTTCATGGACATCAAATGACTAGACGTCCTGTTTTACATGTTACCATAGCTTTGCTATTACATAATCAAGGGATGGATAAGACGACAGTGTTAGCAGCACTGGAGTATCGAGGATGTTATTTGGCAGTTGATAACCAATACACGTATAATTAGGGAAACTTTATAATTTGATGTGCAAATAAAGGCAACCGTTGTGCTAATGTTAGCACCAAACGTTGGTATTTAGCATCCCCTTTGTCAATTATGTAAATTTGATAAATGTAATGTTCAAAAATATTTGCCTATTTAATTTTAAGGTCTGTAAGTTTTAGTTCAAATTGCGATTCCTGAACATTATGTATATATGTTGAACAAAATATGAAACTAATATGTGATTGTGAATGAATTGTTACACAAAATAAAATGAATTATCGTCTTTATACCGATGTTAGGTATTCACTTTAACGTTGTGGATACTAAGTGAGAAATTCGTCTTATTATTACATACATCGAAACAAAATCTTTGCTTTATGTTTCGTATGATATCAAATGGATTGCTGTGACACATTTCCAATAGAATTCATTTTTTTCTTCTGTATTTTCCGTCGGGTATAAAATAAGACGACTTATACTACATGCGTAACCAGTTAGATATCTGTGAACGACATTATTCATAATTTATTGTTAATTTCCTAACAGGCAACTGATGAAATTATTCTGTCGGACCCTGACTGCGGAACCACAAAGGGGTGTTACCCGGAGTCCTGTCCGGTCACCGGATGTTCCGATTTCTTCGTTACTTGGGAGGACGCTGGAGACTACCTCCGGTTTGAAATGACGTCAGTGATATCTGCTGGTGACAACCAATGGGCAGCCTTGGCTTTCTCAAAGAACGAGTACATGGTAAAAGGGGTCACTGAAATACTTTAAAATTTGACGCATTTGTGCTAAAATAATGTTCAAATAAGTATGCTTACAATAGGTTGCATGTATTCGGTATACTTTGCCTTGCTATTCTAAAATAAATTTCTTTTTTCAAAAAGCTAACTACATATTGAATTACGATTGTTTTACATGTGTTCATCAATGTATAATTGCCAATCAAACATAGTCGCTTGTCACATTTTTGTGGTTATTTTTTTCAGACGGATGCCAGTGTTGTAATGTGTAGAATTGAAGGTGGCGTCTCGTCGATAGAGATGGGACACACATTTTTGGTCGATTACGGATACTCAACTGCATCGGTACGGCTGAATCACTTAATGTTTCTACTTATAATACGCAATTCATTAAACTTTACATTTAGTATGCAGAAAGTTTAATTATTTAAATCCTAAATGCTAAAGTTTAAAATTTGCAATGAATTTTTAAAAGGAAGATATTTCTAATCACCCTGATTCCTTATGATGCATATAATATTTCCTGGGGACGTGAATATTTCCAATCACTTTTAACAAAAGCAATTCAATTTAAATACTCCAAATGTGACTGTTCTCCTTTATCTATACTATCGTGTGATGCCACAATTTTCCAATTCAATGATGTGCTAGGTCTTTACTATTCTTTCGGCAGAATAACTATGGCATACAGAACATGATTGTGAGTCGCAATGGAAATCAGGTTGTCTGCACCTTCGACCGGATAAAAAAAGCTACCCAGAACGAGGCTGAGATATTTGACCTTGACCAGCCTCTGCATCTCATGCATGCACATGGTCCAATCTCTGATGGTGCGTTATAAGTGATTTTAATTTGTGTTTTTTAGCTGGACTACCAAGTTATAACATTTTTTCTGCTATTTTAATGTAGAATTGATGTGAAACGATGTTTATAATCCATTTGGAAGTAGCAATTGTTAATATTGAAATTTAAATGACAGAGCTGCTTTTAAAGTTTTGTTTCCTGCTGTTTCCTTTCATTTTTATTACCTATGATATAATAGTTTTGAATGTAAAATGCTTCCTTTTCACAGGTAATCCAGGGTACCACCCCATCCGATCTGTTACCACCAACAAGATAGACTTCCTCAATATAACACAATCTTCACAAGTAACGACTAGTACACCCACTACCTCACAGGTAACATATTATTGGCGACAGGGATGAAGCGATCCTCGATAATTCAGGGATTACTGTCGCTGTCGTATTATCTGCCCATAGAGTATGTCATAATAATACTGGCATGCTTTTATATTATACGAAACATAGACTTACACCTGCTTTTCATAGACTTGCAGATTGCAGAGAGCGACGATAAACCTAACAACGTATAATTATTTGTTAATTTCATTGACATCAAATGACTAGACGTCCTGTTTTACATGTTACCATAGCTTTGCTATTACATAATCAAGGGATGGATAAGACGACAGTGTTAGCAGCACTGGAGTATCGAGGATGTTATTTGGCAGTTGATAACCAATACACGTATAATTAGGGAAACTTTATAATTTGATGTGCAAATAAAGGCTAATGTTAGCACCAAACGTTGGTATTTAGCATCCCCTTTGTAAATTATGTAAATTTGATAAATGTAATGTTCAAAAATATTTGCCTATTTAATTTTAAGGTCTGTAAGTTTTAGTTCAAATTGCGATTCCTGAACATTATGTATATATGTTTAACAAAATATGAAACTAATATGTGATTGTGAATGAATTGTTACACAAACTAAAATGGATTATCGTCTTTATACCGATGTTAGGTATTCACTTTAACGTTGTGGATACTAAGTGAGAAATTCGTCTTATTATTACATTCATCGAAACAAAATCTTTGCTTTATGTTTCGTATGATATCAAATGGATTGCTGTGACACATTTACAATAAAATTCATTTTTTTCTTCTGTATTTTCCGTCGGGTATAAAATAAGACGACTTATACTACATGCGTAACCAGTTAGATATCTGTGAACAACATTATTCATAATTTATTGTTAATTTCCTAACAGGCAACTGATGGAATTATTCTGTCGGGACCCTGACTGCGGAACCACAAAGGGGTGTTACCCGGAGTCCTGTCCGGTCACCGGATGTTCCGATTTCTTCGTTACTTGGGAGGACGCTGGAGACTACCTCCGGTTTGAAATGACGTCAGTAATATCTGCTGGTGATAACCAATGGGCAGCCTTGGCTTTCTCAAAGGACGAGTACATGGTAAAAGGGGTCACTGAAATACTTTAAAATTTGACGCATTTGTGCTCAAATTTATGTTCAAATAAGTATGCTTACAATAGGTTGCATGTATTCGGTATACTTTGCCTTGCTATTCTAAAATAAATTTCTTTTTCAAAAAGCTAACTACATATTGAATTACGATTGTTTTACATGTGTTCATCAATGTATAATTGCCAATCAAACATAGTCGCTTGTCACATTTTTGTGGTTAATTTTTCAGACGGATGCCAGTGTTGTGATGTGTAGAATTGAAGGTGGCGTCTCGTCGATAGAGATGGGACACACATATCTTATCGGATACGGGTACACAACTGCGTCGGTACGGCTAATCTATAACTCATCAACTAATAAAACATAAAACGTTACATTAGTACGTAAAAAATCAAATTAAGTATATCCTTAATGATAAAACTTAGAATCTTTCATGATTATTTAAAAGAAAGAATATTTCTAAACACCCTGATTTCTTATTGTTGCTTATGATATTTTCCGAACGTGAATATTTCCAATAACTTTTTCACAAAATCCATTCAATTTAAATACTTCAAATGTAAGAGTTCTCCTTGATTATACTATTGTATGATATCAACAATTTTACATTTCAATGATGGTCCGGGTCTTTACTATCCTTTCAACAGAATAACTATGGGATACAGAACATGACTGTGAGTCGCAATGGAAATCAGGTTGTCTGCACGTTCGCCCGGATAAAAGAAGCTACTCAAAACGAGGCTGAAGTATTCGACCTTGATCAGCCTCTACATCTCATGCATGCACATGGTCCAATCTCTGATGGTGCGTTATAAGTGATTTTAATTTGTGTTTTTTAGCTGGATTACCAAGTTATAATAATTTATCTGCTTTTTTATTGTAGAATTGATGTGAAACGATGTTTATAATCCATTTGGAAGTAGCAATTGTTAATATTGAAATTTAAATGACAGAGCTGCTTTTAAAGTTTTGTTTCCTGCTGTTTCCTTTCATTTTTATTACCTATAATATAATAGTTTTGAATGTAAAATGCTTCCTTTTCACAGGTAATCCAGGGTACCACCCCATCCGATCTGTTACCACCAACAAGATAGACTTCCTCAATATAACACAACCTTCACAAGTAACGACTAGTACACCCACTACCTCACAGGTAACATATTATTGGCGACAGGGATGAAGCGATCCTCGATAATTCAGGGATTACTGTCGCTGTCGTATTATCCGCCCATAGAGTATGTCATACGAATACTGGCATGCTTTTATATTATACGAAACATAGACTATCACCTGCTTTTCATAGACTTGCAGATTGCAGAGAGCGACGATAAACCTAACAACGTATAATTATTTGTTATTTTCATGGACATCAAATGACTAGACGTCCTGTTTTACATGTTACCATAGCTTTGCTATTACATAATCAAGGGATGGATAAGACGACAGTGTTAGCAGCACTGGAGTATCGAGGATGTTATTTGGCAGTTGATAACCAATACACGTATAATTAGGGAAACTTTATAATTTGATGTGCAAATAAAGGCAATCGTTGTGCTAATGTTAGCACCAAACGTTGGTATTTAGCATCCCCTTTGTCAATTATGTAAATTTGATAAATGTAATGTTCAAAAATATTTGCCTATTTAATTTTAAGGTCTGTAAGTTTTAGTTCAAATTGCGATTCCTGAACATTATGTATATATGTTGAACAAAATATGAAACTAATATGTGATTGTGAATGAATTGTTACACAAAATAAAATGAATTATCGTCTTTATACCGATGTTAGGTATTCACTTTAACGTTGTGGATACTAAGTGAGAAATTCGTCTTATTATTACATTCATCGAAACAAAATCTTTGCTTTATGTTTCGTATGATATCAAATGGATTGCTGTGACACATTTCCAATAGAATTCATTTTTTTCTTCTGTATTTTCCGTCGGGTATAAAATAAGACGACTTATACTACATGCGTAACCAGTTAGATATCTGTGAACGACATTATTCATAATTTATTGTTAATTTCCTAACAGGCAACTGATGAAATTATTCTGTCGGACCCTGACTGCGGAACCACAAAGGGGTGTTACCCGGAGTCCTGTCCGGTCACCGGATGTTCCGATTTCTTCGTTACTTGGGAGGACGCTGGAGACTACCTCCGGTTTGAAATGACGTCAGTGATATCTGCTGGTGACAACCAATGGGCAGCCTTGGCTTTCTCAAAGAACGAGTACATGGTAAAAGGGGTCACTGAAATACTTTAAAATTTGACGCATTTGTGCTAAAATAATGTTCAAATAAGTATGCTTACAATAGGTTGCATGTATTCGGTATACTTTGCCTTGCTATTCTAAAATAAATTTCTTTTTTCAAAAAGCTAACTACATATTGAATTACGATTGTTTTACATGTGTTCATCAATGTATAATTGCCAATCAAACATAGTCGCTTGTCACATTTTTGTGGTTATTTTTTTCAGACGGATGCCAGTGTTGTAATGTGTAGAATTGAAGGTGGCGTCTCGTCGATAGAGATGGGACACACATTTTTGGTCGATTACGGATACTCAACTGCATCGGTACGGCTGAATCACTTAATGTTTCTACTTATAATACGCAATTCATTAAACTTTACATTTAGTATGCAGAAAGTTTAATTATTTAAATCCTAAATGCTAAAGTTTAAAATTTGCAATGAATTTTTAAAAGGAAGATATTTCTAATCACCCTGATTCCTTATGATGCATATAATATTTCCTGGGGACGTGAATATTTCCAATCACTTTTAACAAAAGCAATTCAATTTAAATACTCCAAATGTGACTGTTCTCCTTTATCTATACTATCGTGTGATGCCACAATTTTCCAATTCAATGATGTGCTAGGTCTTTACTATTCTTTCGGCAGAATAGCTATGGCATACAGAACATGATTGTGAGTCGCAATGGAAATCAGGTTGTCTGCACCTTCGACCGGATAAAAAAAGCTACCCAGAACGAGGCTGAGATATTTGACCTTGACCAGCCTCTGCATCTCATGCATGCACATGGTCCAATCTCTGATGGTGCGTTATAAGTGATTTTAATTTGTGTTTTTTAGCTGGACTACCAAGTTATAACATTTTTTCTGCTATTTTAATGTAGAATTGATGTGAAACGATGTTTATAATCCATTTGGAAGTAGCAATTGTTAATATTGAAATTTAAATGACAGAGCTGCTTTTAAAGTTTTGTTTCCTGCTGTTTCCTTTCATTTTTATTACCTATGATATAATAGTTTTGAATGTAAAATGCTTCCTTTTCACAGGTAATCCAGGGTACCACCCCATCCGATCTGTTACCACCAACAAGATAGACTTCCTCAATATAACACAATCTTCACAAGTAACGACTAGTACACCCACTACCTCACAGGTAACATATTATTGGCGACAGGGATGAAGCGATCCTCGATAATTCAGGGATTACTGTCGCTGTCGTATTATCTGCCCATAGAGTATGTCATAATAATACTGGCATGCTTTTATATTATACGAAACATAGACTTACACCTGCTTTTCATAGACTTGCAGATTGCAGAGAGCGACGATAAACCTAACAACGTATAATTATTTGTTAATTTCATTGACATCAAATGACTAGACGTCCTGTTTTACATGTTACCATAGCTTTGCTATTACATAATCAAGGGATGGATAAGACGACAGTGTTAGCAGCACTGGAGTATCGAGGATGTTATTTGGCAGTTGATAACCAATACACGTATAATTAGGGAAACTTTATAATTTGATGTGCAAATAAAGGCTAATGTTAGCACCAAACGTTGGTATTTAGCATCCCCTTTGTAAATTATGTAAATTTGATAAATGTAATGTTCAAAAATATTTGCCTATTTAATTTTAAGGTCTGTAAGTTTTAGTTCAAATTGCGATTCCTGAACATTATGTATATATGTTTAACAAAATATGAAACTAATATGTGATTGTGAATGAATTGTTACACAAACTAAAATGGATTATCGTCTTTATACCGATGTTAGGTATTCACTTTAACGTTGTGGATACTAAGTGAGAAATTCGTCTTATTATTACATTCATCGAAACAAAATCTTTGCTTTATGTTTCGTATGATATCAAATGGATTGCTGTGACACATTTACAATAAAATTCATTTTTTTCTTCTGTATTTTCCGTCGGGTATAAAATAAGACGACTTATACTACATGCGTAACCAGTTAGATATCTGTGAACGACATTATTCATAATTTATTGTTAATTTCCTAACAGGCAACTGATGGAATTATTCTGTCGGACCCTGACTGCGGAACCACAAAGGGGTGTTACCCGGAGTCCTGTCCGGTCACCGGATGTTCCGATTTCTTCGTTACTTGGGAGGACGCTGGAGACTACCTCCGGTTTGAAATGACGTCAGTGATATCTGCTGGTGATAACCAATGGGCAGCCTTGGCTTTCTCAAAGGACGAGTACATGGTAAAAGGGGTCACTGAAATACTTTAAAATTTGACGCATTTGTGCTCAAATTTATGTTCAAATAAGTATGCTTACAATAGGTTGCATGTATTCGGTATACTTTGCCTTGCTATTCTAAAATAAATTTCTTTTTCAAAAAGCTAACTACATATTGAATTACGATTGTTTTACATGTGTTCATCAATGTATAATTGCCAATCAAACATAGTCGCTTGTCACATTTTTGTGGTTAATTTTTCAGACGGATGCCAGTGTTGTGATGTGTAGAATTGAAGGTGGCGTCTCGTCGATAGAGATGGGACACACATATCTTATCGGATACGGGTACACAACTGCGTCGGTACGGCTAATCTATAACTCATCAACTAATAAAACATAAAACGTTACATTAGTACGTAAAAAATCAAATTAAGTATATCCTTAATGATAAAACTTAGAATCTTTCATGATTATTTAAAAGAAAGAATATTTCTAAACACCCTGATTTCTTATTGTTGCTTATGATATTTTCCGAACGTGAATATTTCCAATAACTTTTTCACAAAATCCATTCAATTTAAATACTTCAAATGTAAGAGTTCTCCTTGATTATACTATTGTATGATATCAACAATTTTACATTTCAATGATGGTCCGGGTCTTTACTATCCTTTCAACAGAATAACTATGGGATACAGAACATGACTGTGAGTCGCAATGGAAATCAGGTTGTCTGCACGTTCGCCCGGATAAAAGAAGCTACTCAAAACGAGGCTGAAGTATTCGACCTTGATCAGCCTCTACATCTCATGCATGCACATGGTCCAATCTCTGATGGTGCGGGTTTTTTTATCTTTATTTGTGTTTGTTAACTAAATTACCAAATTATTACCAAATAACAAATTTTCTTCTATCATTATGTTTAATTGATGTGAAAAAAAATAATTAAAAGTCCATTTAAGGTGGTAATTGCTAACATTGAAATATGATTTAAAAAGCTGTTTTTATGTGTTGTTTTCGACTTTTTTTCTTTTATTTCTTTACCTATGATATAATAGTTTTGAATGTAAAATGCTCCCTTTCCACAGGTAATCCAGGGTATCACTCCATCCGATCTGTTACTACCAACAAGATTGACTTCCTCAATATAACACAACCTTCACAAGTAACGACTAGTGCACCCACTACCTCACAGGTAACATTTTATTGGCGACAGGGATGTAGTGATCCTCGATGATTCAGGGATTACTAACACTGTCGTAATATTTATCTCATAACTATTTCATAACATAACAGACATTGTGTCATATCAGAAGAAAAACAGATCATTCACACGCCTTTTATAGACTTACTTTGAAGATAACAGGGAGGATGTCAACTTTATAATGTACCTTTGTTTAATACATCTATGACGCAACTGGTTCGGACGAGTTATTGTTTTCCTCAAACAATTTCCTCTGCAGAATAAACATACGTGGCTGAAAAACTACGAGCTTGTCTCATTTTGGTCATATTCTAATCTGTCTATTATTATCAAAATTGCGTCTTGAAATATATATTTACCCATGATCCTGTACTCATGTAGATTTAGCTACTTGATCAAAGGGAGAAAACTCGTACAAAATACATGTGCAATTATCGTAATGCATTAAGCTAAGTGTTTAGCTCCCTTATATCGACAAAATCAAACCAGATAAAGATGAAAGCAACTTATTTACCCATAAATGAAAATGATATATGTCATTCAAATAGATATGTCACCAAATCAAATTAGGGTGAAATCGATTGATATAATGATTAAAGAAAATAATACCGTAACAACTGAAAATAAACTAATGGTAGAATCAAATGATTAATTAGTCAAATCAAATCAAATACTGATAAAGTGGTACCATATATTGATACGATCAAATGATATAATGATAAAGTCATAAAAATATTAAAAACAAAAATTCACGTGGTTTTTAAGAACCATACAAGACTGCTATGTCGTGCCATAATGAACATGTTTTCACTTCTGTTGATTTAATAAAACTGATGATTTAAAAAAACTGTATTTGCTTATTTGTCCTCATACAGCCTAGAGGGTCCATTTCATTCGATCCAGAATGTGGAAAAACAAAGGGATGCTTCTCAGACTGCCAGGGCTCTAGCTGTTCTGTTATTGTGACATGGGTGAAGGTCGACGATCAAAATGTCGAATTCGAGATAATCGCAAATGTTCCCACAGGATCTGATAGCTGGGTTGCCATCGCTTTCTCAGACGACAAAGCTATGGTATGTAAGACGGGATTATATCGAAACAATTAAAAAAACAGTTAAACGAATTAAGATTAGCATGCAAAGTGAAGAGATTTAGGATGACGATATTACTCTTAATAATAATGGAAAAAACCTGTACAGTTACAGATTATACGATTTTGTGTTGATTTTTAAAAACATTCAATACGATTGTCTATCAATATTTTCCAGGGATCAGACAGCGTCGTTGCCTGCGTCACTTCCGGTGTGGTGTCCGCTCAGACTGGGTATAACACTGGTACAACATACCGGGCTCTCACTCCGGTATGTATCTAACATTTATGATCAAGTAATGTTGTAAGTTTTACTGTCACGAACACCATTCTTCATTGTCTTTAGATATTCTTATGGAAATGATAAATTCAAATAATTATATATTCCTATCATTGATAGTCGATGGGTTTATTAACATGTAATCAACTGAATGCATTGAATACCGTAGATAAGACTAGCTTACTACATTCCTGTATGGTAATTAACGATAAAAAAGGTCTAAACTAGTTTAGTGTTGGCTTTTGCTTTGAAATTGAAACCTTCTGTGCGATCTTGTAGGATAACCTTGGTCTTTCCTCCGTTTCTGGGAGCGTGGTTAATTCTGTCCTGGACTGCAAGTTTACACGGAAGATCAACATAACTGGGGAGCCGTCGTTCTTTGATATCCGACAGAAGTGGCATATCTTCTTTGCTCGGGGACCTGTGATATCGGGTATGTTATATATGCTTAAACGAATTACAATTCAAAGTGGAGATGGTAAATTTTCATTCGTGCAAAATGCCCGTTCCCAGTCTAGATTAGATATAGAAATGAAAACATTTTGTCAAAAAAATATGATAACATACGATGAATTTGTAGATATATAGGTACGCATGGTGTTCGTGATTAATGGAACCCGATATTTACCATTTATCCTGGCCAATTCACACATACGCATATACATTAAAGATAGACAAGATAAATAATAACCAAAGGTTCATTCTGTTCATTACTGCTAATAAATAGCACAATGCTTGATTAAATGAGATGCGTCTAATGTTTATTTCAGGTAATTTACGAAAGCACACCCAGTCCCCATTGATAAGCGATGGAACTGTTGATTTCTTGGGTGCCGACTTACAGAGTGCAGCAAAACCGTCATATATCCTGGTAAAAATCCATGGTTAGTCTTAATACTGATTATTTATAGTTTACCTTGAGATTACACGACTCGTTCCACCCGCTTTTACCTTGAGATATTACTCCATATCACTACACGATACCTACCTAACCGAAAAAGAATTCAGCTGCCGCTAGTTTACACTGGTAGTAAAGAACCTGATAACGTAACCCTGATTCAGTATGGGATGGTTTGTGAAATGGATTTCTGATATTGCTGTGACCAATTCTCACGATATTCAAAAGGTTTATCCCTTATAGAGCTCTGCTTTATATCAACATATTACAATTTGTGTAATTACACAAAATTGACGTATCCTTTAGATTTTATTTTGCTTTTCGTTTGTACTAGAAATTGGTTATACATTTTAGGCTCCCTCATGGTTGTGGCTTGGGTTCTATTCTCTAGCATTGGTATCTTTGTCGCACGATACCTAAAGCCGATGTGGCCCAACTCGACCTTACTAGGACAGAAAGTCTGGTTCCAGGTACGTATATATACAATATCATAGTGTTATCTCACCTCAATATTGCCAAGGTTGACGGAACTGAGAACATTTACTCCTCTGGAATGTCTTAATTTATTATTAATCTAATCAATTGTAAAAATCTATTTTGCATTTGTATTACAATTTGTGTATAATGTTTGTATTCGCAATGTTTGTACTATATATATATGTTTTTCTTTCAAGATCCACAGGACGTGTATGGTTATTGTATTCCTTCTCACAGCTATAGTCTTTGTTATTATATTTATTGAAGTCGGTGGATATGCATCTGAGGTAAGTACAAGAATATTTTAGTCCATTATCATAAAACAATGACACTGTTTTCCGTGAACAACGCACGTATTATAATTTTCTTTTTAAAACGATTATGATAAAACACTCTAAGGAACGTTTAGCGTTATTCCAAAATAAAAACAATTCGTCCGTAATACCATATGATATGTCCGGACAAATTGTGACCCAGGTCCCATGAAAATATTGATTTAAAACAAATCACATGCCTATTTTCTACATAATGAACACAAATTACATTAATGATTAATGTAATTGTATTCTTGGTGGACCCTAGACTTCCGATATCTGACATTTTACCCGACTTTAAATTGAGAATCGTTAAACAATTATGTATAAATATCTACTTGTAATATAATGAACCTACATGTTTTAAGATATACATTGTATGTAGGTAGTAATAGATGAAGTTTAGTGTTAATAATTCAAAAGCAAACAAAAACAATATGGATCATGCTCCTTATATCATTTCATATGGTATGTATATTCTAAAAGCATGCTACTAAACTGAATGGCATCAATTCACTGCGAAGGTAAAAATTATTTGGAAATCCATGTATGATGTGTCTTTCATACAGCATAATTATACATTATGCATGTTTGATTGTATATCATAGTACAGTTCTCTTCTCAGAAATGCGCTGGTTTCACAGTATAGCCTAGTGGTCAGAGGGAACACCAGAATATAGACACAAACCGTCTCTTAACAGACAATTATTTTTTATTTGTTTTCATACAAAATCTGACATTCTGCTAGGCATATACCTTTTCTACATACTACTATGCATTGATTTAGAAAAAAATTATCCATCGGAAAAAAGGATCGATAGAGTCGCTAGGTATTTTGTGTTATAAAGTAGTCCAAAAAATTTGGTATAACTAAAGCATTTTTGTCGTTTATTCTTTAACTGCATCGGGTTAGGAAATTTGTTTGCAAAATTATGTGACAATATGCGCTATGCAAATTTACATTTTGCAAATAAAATGTTTTTCCATGATGATAACTAGCAGTAGTTGATGTATGTTATAGATTGGAATCTCTGATGACAGTCATTCTTTTGCTCAATACCATCCCATTCTCGGTATCGTCGTCATGGCACTTACAGTTATAAATGTAAGTAGACTTTGCTTTATCATTTTTTTCTTAAAAAAAATGACTTATCGCATTGCGAATGTATATCAGCGTTCGTAAATGACCTTTTCTTTTATCATATCGGTTTTTCGAGATATGCATCTTTAGCATTTAATTATGTGTTATTAAATATGATAAAACACACATTACGTTTATACGCAACTAAAACTGTGTTTCATGTTTTGTAATGGCTTTTTCCTTCAGCCATTCATTACATTATTTCGATGTGCCCCAACTGACAAGCGAAGACCTATCTTCAATTTCTATCACTGGTTTTTCGGGACTTCTGCACATATAATGGCAGGCAAGTTAACTTTGCTGGCACTATATAAGTATACATCCATCTTGCCTTTTATGTATGAGACGATGTTCTAAATACTATTTGAATTAATTTTCATGATATATTATACCAGTCATGAAGAAAATAAAAGAACTGAAACCAATTAGTACATTTATAAAAGCATGCTATTATGTCTGTTAATGTGGTCTCAAAATAGATACATGTATTCTATGCTCCAATCCATGATACATTTAAACAAAATGCATGTATGTAATCGACATTTCTGCAATAAGAAGCTACCTTTTACAATGTGTGTCATATATCCACTCATATTTGAATACATACCAGGTTCAACTTCAACGTCATGAAGGCATGCAAAATATCCTAAGAAACGTTCATTATTTTAGAATAATATACATGTTGCAACATGGATATATATTTAATAAACATCATATCTCATATTTCAGCTGTGACTATTGTGTTTGCCATGTATCTGAATAAGTCCAATGTGCCAGAGAGTGCTAGATATATAGCCATAGCCTATATTTGTGCGTTTGTCTTTCTCGATTTGGTGATGGAGATATATCTGGTAATGCAGAGAAGAACATCAAGTATGTATATATTTTCTGAAATTTCATCATTCATATAATTTCATTGTATATTATGATGAAATCAGCTTGAATTCTTAAAAAATAAATCGAAATATTGTTATCAATGAGACATTAGAATGATAATAGAAATAAAATATCAAAAATTTTGAATCCATATTAAGCACTAAAAATGTTGTGATAATTGATCCAAAACATTTTTTTTTTTTTTTTTTTTTTTTTTTATAAAATATGCTGTGACAACGGATCAAAAAATTTTTTTTTTCAAAATATGCTATGTTAGTCAGGAAAATCTAATTCAAATGTGTAGAAAATAAGATTTGGTGATATTGTTAAGCAAAGTATTATTATAAGCGATAAAAATTTGGGAACAAAATCGTCTAAATGACCATGAAAAAGGTTGTTGGGTATGCCAATGCGACAATAGTTTTTGTTTGCAGTAGTTCAAAGTCACACTATATGCAACTAGCATCACAAAGTCAAGCTAGATTCGACCCTGGTATTGTTAATATTTGCAAATGTCGTTAAAAGTAAGTTATTAGTATAAATGTGTATTAATGATTTCTTGATAACTTTAGTACAGTGGCTGTTGGAAGTCGATACTCGTAAAAATGCCTTCATTTTTCACTGATCGCCATAGACGTTACACTTGTTCCGAACGGAAAGTCAGAATGTACATGAACTGTTCTCGGAAGACTTCGTAGTGTAGTTGCGGTAGTTCTCGGCAACAACGTTACAATGACGGCTAACTTCGATATAGTCCGTTCTCTGCATGATTTACAATACGATTTTTTTCAAAGCTTTTCTTAAAGGGAATAGTCGGGCAAAGGAAGGCTTAAGTCGGTTTAAATGGTGTTAATATATCCAGTATAATTTCTTGTGAAATAGAAAAATAAAATATCCTGTCAAAATCGCTCTGCACGCGAAGAAATTAATTTATAGTAAAGGAATCCTAAAATGTCCTCCCGGCTGCCTATATCCGTGTTGACATTCCCATGCAGCCTCGCTTTCAGAATTTTTTTTTAGAACAGTGTTAAATTTATATGGGACTTTCCATAATTTCAATGGTCTAAACTGGACAAAGTAAGCACAATTTGATCGTCATTTTGATATGTAAGGACTTTAGGAAGGCCAATGAACGCATTTATACTTGTTTTCATTGCCCGACTATGCACTTTAATCACAAACAATATCAGAGAGGTACGAATATTAGGACTTTAAATCTTTGATAAACTAATTTTAGTCTATCATCGTAACTTCATATTTTAGGCAAATCATTTGACCTTGAACTCCAACGTCATGATGCATATAAATTGCCTGACACAACGACTGTATCCCCCAAAACAGAGGTTAGTTCTGTTTGAATCTGCTACTTATAATTACTTCATTGGCAAACACACACCATACTGTTTTCGTTTAAAGTGCAAAATATAAAAATATTATATATACAAAATATACATGTACATACAAATATACAAAGTTATATATCTGTTTCTGTTCCCTGTTGTACTAAAAAATATTTAAAAGAAATAATTTGATTGTGAAAGGGATATTTCCTATATCCCATATTTGACCTTTTTAAGTATTTCTTGAGAAAAATGATCAATAGTATAAAATATCGTAGGGGTTTAATATGATCATTTTGTATTTATGATTTATTTTTGCAAGTTTTCATTGCAGGAGAGGGGTCCATTTTCGAAGGTTCTTCTAGCAATGCAGATACTGTCAATGACAGCATTTGCTGTTGCTCTTATAGTTCTGATAGCAAGGGATGACTGCGTTCCGAACAGACCAAATTAACACATTTAGTCGAACATCAATCAATCATATATCATGTATAGTTATGCAATTTGCAGAAATATAATTATTATATATTGAAATACTTCTCAGTGTAGTTTTTGTGAGAAACGCATTTTGTAAAACTACTTAACACTTATTTTATCTAAGTTTCTGGTAAAGATATAATCGGCCATTCGTAATAATATTTCCATGCTTGTCTTCTGTTTCTGAAATACAATGTATATAAAAACTTAATTGTGTTTATATTATGTTATGTACGTTTCTATATTAAAGCTGAAAATAAATATTTGAAAGAAATATACTGTTTCCCTGTTGCTATAGCGCAAACAACTGTTTCCATGACAAAATTGGACTAGTAAACAACCTTCTTTTGGGTGCTGAAGTTTTGCAATACCTCAGAGTTCATTTAGCTAAATTACATGTTGGAACCAATTCCGTTTAAAGTAAATTCGACTGATGAATGATATTTAGAATGTGTCCTCTGCGTTAATAAATACTTTCTGGAATTCGTGGTTTAGTTTCATCGAGGACGCAATATCTTAATTAGAAAGCCTCTGTAGTCCCAAGTATTAAGTGACTACAAAGCACTATATAAATGGACAATATATTGTGATATATTTATAGAAAAATAGCAAATTTAGCTGAACTTGGCCTTCAACGTTAGGTCTGTTGAAGGCAAAAGGAAATTTATATTTCAGTTTATTTTTATATTGCTTTTAGTGCAGTGTAACATTAGTAATCAAGGTCCAAGAATTATTTGATATCCGAATGTTTTACTTAGTCACTCACATATGACCTTAGACATTAACGTTAATCATTTGCTGCAGTATCCTGTTTTTTGAGTTAGTCACTCACATATTGCATCCTAAATTAAAGTAACGTTATGACTATTTTAGCAAAATATTGAAAACAGATAAAAATGAAAGTGTTATCTTAAATAGTTGATTTTAAGAATTGTTAAAATAGTTCTGGTGGCATGACAGTTCATTTGACATAAACTGACTCAAGGGGAATCTAGATTTGATAAATGATTTAGTTGTTAAAGGTTATAACGTTGTTGGTTTTTTTTTGTTTTTTGTTTTTGTTTTTTTGCAGATTTTTTTAATAAGTATTAGCAAATTATGTATATTCACACTATAAGAAATACATATACAATGTAGTATAGCACTATTCCTTTGTGGTAAATAAGACACACACGCAACGTTGTATATTATAAATATGATGTAAAATATTCCTTGATAGGTTTATAGGCAAACTCGAGTTACATCCCTTCCTATGTGGTGTTATTCTTATAACCGTTAACGTTCAAATAAATAAACTTCATCATTTTATCAGACAGTTTACTAGTTTCATAATTATACAAGGTAAACAATAATAATGATATATCAATGAAAACAATGCAAACACAAGAATACTTAAGCTTGTGCTACTGATTGAAGTACCTGTGGATGATCTTGCATCCTCGATACTCCAGGGCTTCCGATCACTAGCGATCTCTACACCCCTGGACTATCTCGTAGTGAAATTGAAGGCAGTTCAGCCGAAAACATTTGACCAATCACAGGCCAGCAAAGATTTCCTTTGAAGACTACAGAGAGAGCGATGACTAATATCAAAGCCACACAGTCGACCACAGTGTACCGTTATACGCTCTTTTGATGTACATCAAATGACTAAATTACCTGTTCTATTCTGTTGCCTCCAGTTTTACTATGAGATAGTCCAGGGGTGTAGAGATCGCAAGTGATCGGAACCCCTGCAATATCGAGGATGATGATCTTGTAACATGAGTGGTTATGTAATATGAAATATATCAAACAATAATTTATTGATATGCCACGAGTGACATACGAAACTTATTTAACGAGTTTTAATAAATTTCATATAATGATGACGTATAACGTTGACGTAAGAGTAAGGTTCATTACATAAAGAATTATAGTATTATTGTGAAAATTTATAAAGTTTCTATATATATCACAGGTGAACTCCATCTCGGATATGAAGTTCCCGTCTGCTTACAACTGTAAACTGCTACTTTTCAATTGCTACTGGCGCGGATTAAAACATAATATTAAATACAATTGAAGCGCAAAATGAATGTACGTCAATCTTCAGTAATATTTGAGAACAACACATCGTGGGTCATAGTTAGATAAAAACATTCAAACAGAGGAGTTTATGTTCAAGCGAAAACCACGCCAGCTATTATATATGATCTACCAGTGCTGATAACCGATTGTGCAATCGGAACTCCTTAGTACCAATTCTCTCCGCTAGGCTGCGCTCATTAGAACTAAGACAGGTCAGGGCCGCCATTTTGGTCAAGATCCTGATTGGTCAATTCAAATGAAAAAATCAAAGTGAAATTTTGAAATTGTTTAGGAAGCATTCAGCATGGAAAAGGTATTTGAAATAGTTTAAAATCGTTACAATTTAAATTCATCGACTAGATATCTACTTACAAAATCTGAAGTTCTATACTATACGCTGACGCATGGTGAGTTTACCGGAAAACAACCGAGCGTCTGCTTCAAAAGACAATGTCGCGTTTCAACTTCCAATACACAACTAATGGTATGTAATGCTGTTTTCTATCAATAAATCATTTATACTGTCTACAATTTACCATTGTATACATGTAGCAGATTAGAGGTCAGCAATGCCAAAAAATAGGTGTTGGTATTTTTATTTTTTTTCCGAAAAAATATGCAGACACCATTTTGTAAAGGAATATTCCCTGCACGTTATAGATATTGGCCAATCAAATTGCCAAGATCGATAGCCATGACCAGTTGCTTTCGGAGCGAAGCCTAGAGGTCAAGGTCACAGTACCCAAACCAGAACACGAATTCGAAAAATGGTTCTTTTTATCGCATGCACTTTTTACGCCAATAAAAACGTGAATGACGTCATAATAGGCGAATTGCGCAAACTTTTAAACCGAATTTCGAAGCAGCCATCGATTTTCTTATGCCTGAACGAAGACTTCGAAATGGGTAAGTTTGTGCTATTTTACCATTCTACTATCCGTGTCATCATGCGACGGGCCCTTTTCTTATCATATGCTAAAACCTGGTTATATTGCACAAAATGTCATAAAAACATAAAAGTATATACCTTAAATTAGGATGAGAACAAATTTGGAAAATCTTCGACGAAAAAGATGAGTATCCAAACCATTTTCAGCAGCAATGACACCCGTAGCAATTTACTTCTGCCGCCATGATGGAACTATCACTCTACAATGGTCCTTGCGCATGTCAATAGTGCATTCTAAACGAACAGGTACTTGCACAGTGTTGGACCCGGATTTCAATATTCTATAGGAGTTATTTACCTTTTACCATGGCTTTGTCATGTTGATTATTTGAATACAAGTTTACTAAGTCGTGTATCAAAGGGATTAATGATCTAATCCCTTAAATATACAAACAATCAAAGAATTTTCTCAATCAGCAAAACAAAAACAAGAAAAAACACACACAAAATATCATAGGAATAAGAAGTTATTATTGTACAAAAAAACGTATTACAGAATGATTATGTGAACACCAGAAAAAATACACTACATGACTTATAAGTTTAATATTATCAAACATTAAGATACATAAATTTTAAAAATCATATGATTTGTATTATTGTTCACAACAACAAGGTGCAAAACACTTTTATTCAACAGCTAGCAAAAAATAGAATTATGTTTCAAACAACAGAGATCAAAGCCATTCAACAAATCTAATTAGAGAATGACATAAAAAATCTACAAATATCTAACATTTTATTGCAGTTAAATACAAAAAAAACCACGCCGGACGACTTAAAAAGTCATAATGTGATGTAAAAAATAGTATGTCAATAAGAGCGCCAGCTGGAAAACAATATATCTTACACCGTCATACAGCGGTATATTTCCGGGAATATCAAAGGCCACCCAATAAGAATGCTATCTCCAGAAGAGGAGAGTCACCTCATATCTTATATTAGATATTGTCAGGATCGGAGCTTCCCCCTTACGAGGAAAATGGTCAAAATGTTTACAAGAGAAATCATGAGGGAAAAGGGTGTTGACATTGCAAGTACTGGGCCATCAGACAAATGGTTTAGGGGTTTCTTAAAACGTAACCCCCACATTTCCATGAGAAAACCACAGGTACAGAAATTTCTTTTTGAACTTCTTTTAGTTATTCTTCATTTATTATATTTCCTCTTTTCATCCCACTGTCATCCATAAGTAAAATTTCTTCATTCTTTATTTTCTGATTTTTTTTTAATAATTTATTTTTTCAAAGATGATGTTACAAAAAATTACATCATTTATGATTGTCTAAGTGAAAACTCAAGTATACGAATCTTTCAAATTTGTATGTATATTTCGGAACTTATAGAGAAAACTCAAGTATACGAATCTTTCAAATTTGTATGTATATTTCGGAACTTATAGAGGCAATTCAAATCTTTATGTACACCGTGTATACAATGTATATTGTTATGACAATCCGACAATAGATTATCATGATGGACTCCATTCTGCACCATTAATAAGTACATTGTATATTTTGAAAATTTTGGTCGAAACTTTGTAAAATATGTTGTTATTTTACAGGTGATTGATGGGGGCGGGCTAGGATGTCTAATGAGACAGTTGTAAGACAGCATTTTGATCTCATAAACGAGACAATATTGAAACATGGTAAGTTCATGTTTGCGTAAAGTGAATGGCACATTTTACGCATTCTATAAAAATTTTTATACCAGTTTTTATCTTATTAAATGTAGAGAAGCAAGGAAATTTTTTAATAAAAAATATATCAATCTAAACAACTTCATAAATCAAGAATGACATGCTTGATGAATTCTGTATTTCTTAAAAGCATTTGCAAATATATTATCTTTTTTTATTGTAATTAACTTAATGTATCTTAAAAATGCATGCATTATTTTAACATTGCAGACTTCCATTTGAGACCACAGTGCATTTATAACATGGACGAAACGGGGTTCGTCCAAGGAGCATCCCTGGATAAAGTGTGCTCCCTTGATGGACGTGAGTCCCACACAAAGATGTCAGTTACGAATTCCCACACAACAGCAGCAGTCTGTATATCAGCTGATGAGAAAGTCATGCCACCATTTGTCATTTATGAAGTCTTTTCCACGTGGGGCCTATTGTGATGGTAGGTTTTGAAAAACTGAAATAAACTAAAATGACTTTTGACATATAAATGTAAAAAGCAATACTACCAGTATATATGTATTATTACTATTACTGTATATTTGTGTATATGCAAAGGGAAAATATAATTTAATTGCTTATATCCTTAAATATCACGAAAAGTACAAAGCTTGTTCAAATGAGGTAGATCAGAATTAGTTACGCATTATAAAAGCAAAATTCTCAGCTTTACTGATACAGTTAAAGTCATGCTGGTATTTCGTATCATAGGCATACCCGCAGCTCTTTGGAATTTCGGACAATGGTTATATGGATGGGGAGCTGTTTCTTAAGTGGTTCCGCATGGTTTTCTTAAAACATGCCTCTAAAGAGAGACCTCTCCTTTTAACCATGGACAACCATGAGAGCCACATCACCTTGGCATTAGTTGAAGAGGCCAGAGCAAATAATATTGAATTATTTTCTTTGCCGCCCCATTTACTTCAGCCACTAGAGGTCGTCATGTTAAGGCCTTTAAAGAAATCCTTTTTAGAGCTGGCATTGAGTCTTGCATATGTGAACAATCACCTGATTATAGGAAAAATGGGTATTTATTATAATAAAAAACATCCTATGCTAATATCAACAATAATGATCAATTCATTTTGATCAATGTATAAATTAGATTTACAGCAATAATACAAACTTTAAGGTGAAAATACATGTAGCTAATGATCTTTCAATTAAAAAAAACCTGCTCTATTGATTATAGGTATGCCACTATGCCTATACTATAGGCTTTCCTATTCATTAAAGTCTTTTACCTAAAATAAGCCAGTTGTCTCCCTTCCATCAGGTTCGCCCAGGTCCTTCGCGCAGCAGTTGACAAAACGTTTAGTCCACACAACATCAAGACATCCTTCCGAAAATGTGGAATTCATCCCTTCAATTGCGATGTAATTGACAAAAAAAGGTTGATGCCTGTGGACACAGAATTTGTCGTTGGACCAGGAGGAGACAATCAGACTTCCTCAGACGTGCACATACATGATGCCCCGGATCCACTATGTCATGCATGTGGGCAATACATCCGAGGCCATCCTTTAGTTAATCAGGGACTAATCCCAGCAGACTTGGCCGATATCTTTATTCCCATACCAGGCAATACTTGCAAAAAAAAAAAAAAAAAAAAAAAAAAAAAAAAACAGACACGAATTATTTCAAAGTTATAACAGGCAAGTCTTTAAATTTCATTAACACAAATACATAACTAAAATAAGTCTTTCACATAACTGGCCTTTTGTATTGTGTTATATCACTATAATAATAATATTTGGTGTTTTGCAGATGTTGATCTTAAGAGTAATAAATATTGGTGTACATTAATATCAACTTTGTCCTTTTTATGAAGAGATATAACAGTTAATTTCATGTATTTTTCATTTAAAAATCACCAATATGTGATAATTATCTTACGCTCGGGTCAATGTAATGCGAAACTTTTCAAATCTTAAACTAACTCAATAACTTCGGTATTAGTAAGTACATAATCATCTTATCTACATCATTTTTTCTTTAATGATGTCACACCAACCTTACATCTAACAGTTAGCTGTTGGTAAATTCATCTAAATTAAAGACGAGATTATTCTATTAGTAATTGTAACTGTAGTATGCAGTTGTCAAACAATACATTGGTAATACAATTTACAATTTACATCTTTGAAAACACAATAAAATGTATTGAAACTTTAAGTACAGGCTAACAACGAACCGGGCCCTGATGATTCACCTTTGGAACGGACATGGTTGCATGCAGATGAGGTATATACATGTGGTATTTGCGTAGAAAGAGGTTGGGAAGATGATGAGGATCATGGTATCTTGTGGGTCGGCTGTGACAATGAGGGATGTGGCCGCTGGTTTCACAGGACATGTTTGCCGACTGAGGAACATGCATCTGTTGATCTAAGCTTGCTTACTGAAGGCACTTGGCACTGCCATACTTGTTCCAATACACAACAGTCTATATCTGATAGCCATCACATCACAAATATTTTGGATGAGGAAGACGTCACACTGAATCCCTTTACAGAGGATCTCATTTGTCAAGTCTGTATGTGTGGAAGTTCCTCAGTCTGTCAAAATGATAGGACACTCTTTTGGGCAACCTGTTGTTGTAACAAGATTTACCATCAATATTGTCTTCCAAAAACAGTTCTACGGCACAGACTGGATATGTGGACAGTGTTCATAGTGTTTAATCCATACCTGAATAATGATGAAATATAAGAAATCATATACAATGTACATACAAATGCTTAAGGCTCATGGCAAAAGTTCCTATTACATAGTCACAGGGATAAGATTATGTTTATTAATAGAATATCAGAATGTACTAAGGTGCCTCAACATACACACTGCTTCAATCATTATCACTTAAGCATTTTGTGATCACTTGTTCTCATAGCTGTTTCATAGTTTAGCAAGCTTCATTAATATCATATGATTGATTGTTTTCCTGTTGCAGTATTGCTTGTTTATAATTATACAAACCAAGTATGTCTTGTGTTATATTAACTAGGAGATGCACATTTTCAAGTTCTTTGGAAGACACCTGTAATGATGGAAATGGCATAATATATCATAGATATCAACATTTTTTTTATATCCAATCTGTGTTCATATATGAAACATTCATAATTTTTAATTTGTCACCATACCATTTTAAAATTAAACAAGACATTCTGTTTATTATTTACCAAAACATAATGATAATTCTAATAATATTCTCAAAATTCTCAATTCAAATGTGTTGTTATAAAACTCATGCATGACACCCTTTCATCATATCATATTAAATCCGTTTTAAAATCATTTCATTTTACAAATGTCTCCTTTTATTGTTTTACAACCTGTATGCATTTAAAAACCAGATGATTTATCTGGAATTGATATATATTAACATCTAGCCTAGACACTGTAAGAAGAAATATAACCCTGCAAGTGACAATGTACAGAAACATCTAACTGTCTCAGTGTCTGGTTATGTTTCACAATGTCCGATCGAATTCGAAAAAAAATCTAAATATTTGTTATAAGTTGAGAGACATGACAGACAATAGCAAGTTTCTTCGTTATAAACATATATTCATTGACATATTGCAACTCCGAGACAAATACTCTTGATTATAAATAATTTTTGTACAAGTGGTTGATCATATCTTTGATTTGAAACGCTTGCTAAAACACTAAAATGAAATGAGAAGTTTAACATTACTAATATATCAAGTCATAAGTAGTCATATTTACCGAAAATATCGATTATGTATGTATGCAATGCATAAAATATACCTATTTTGGATTATTTCTCTCGCTGATCCGATTTGGGTACTCTTCTGTTGAAAAACCGGAAGTTCATCTGGCAATGTTTGTGACGTCATAATTCACGAGCGCACGCGACTATTGACAGTGTGGAGCTGTCTGAACTTCGTCACGCATACTCTATTTATGAAAAAACACGATATGTGAAAGGTTAGTTGTAAAATTTGCTTTAGAAAGAAAAAGATGTTGTTTTTGTGATCCGATTTGGGTACTGTGACGTCTCCATCTCGCTAATCTCTTAGCGAAAGCGGGAGGTCCGTAACTCGTAATGAGCCCTGATTTAAAACCAATCTCTAATTGCACATTTCGATTAGAAATTTCATAGCATTAATGTGAACGTGAGTTTGTCCGGGCATCTTTTTCTTGCCTATTGATCTCGTGAATTTGTATTCCTGTTTAGCGCTATTGTCACAACGTCCTGTCTTCATCCAAGCATCTTGAACTATTTTTCAGATACATGCTTTTCATAATAATGTTTAACCGAATTCCTGGCTCCGCCGGAGTTTACAGCACTACCCAGTCCCCGACAGCTAAGAAATGGAATCATACACCATCCCACCGGTCGGGCCAGCAGCAGCACAAGCAATCAATCGAACCGTCACCGTAGATGAAGATGGTGTCCGAGCGTTGGCCAATAACGGTCGGAAGCTGAAATACCCACCAATTCAAGTTGACCCTAAGTCATCTGCTAGCTCCTTTATTAGATCAGAATACTCTCGTTCCTATCAGACAGCCTCACATCGAGACGTCGATTTTTAGTATACTCAGCCCATCACGGTAAACAGGTTCGGTTGAATGAAATGGGGAAACAATTCCTGGTAAGAGTCCACTGCTGGCTGCATCAGCTGCATGTGTACCTTAATTATATGTCTTAAATAAAACAGTGGAGAATTTTGTCTAAAAATAACAATGGGGATTCCTACGTAAGTTATTAACTTCACAGTAATGTAGTTTGCATATCTGTACATTCAAAACCAAAAAACTTCCGCTATTAGCTATTTCACATCAAGCATACAAATTTTTTCCGCATAACGTTTGGACAACGAATAACCAACATTTTTATAGGTCCGTTCAATTGTGAAGTGATTGTGATTTTATTTCTGTAACCTGTCCACCGTTGCAAATATCTACGCCAAAGAAACAGTAGGGGATTACTATCCAGATGTCAATCAGGCCTATGAAAATGTACCCAAAATACCTTAAAGCATGCAATTGCTTTCTATAAATGGTAACAATAGTGTTTTCAATATTGGAAACATAGTTGTATTCTCTATTGGTAAACATAGAAAGTTGGAAATGTTTATGAATGCAATATTTTACAAATTCCTACTACCTGTGCGCGAACAATAAACACGTTATGCATAGTGGATAAACTAAAATCTCTTTGAATTTTTAGTATGTTTGTAATAGAGGAATATGTTTGTTTTGTTTAAATATTAATCAATCCAGTTATATATGTACGTTAACTGTAAAAAAAAACATCATCGATTAACTGGATAGCTTCTAATGAGCTACACCTATTCCCTAATATCATAAGGCTACTAAACTAAATGAGATAAATAGGTAGGTTTTTTCTGACTACAGTGAATTCCACACAAAAAAAATAAAAATGCTCAGCTTTAAATTGTGGTCCCCTGACGGACACAAGTGGCAACTGTTGGTTTGAGCCTATAAAATTGATAGGTCCGTCATATAACGTGAGATAATGCTGATGACGTGGCATAAACTAACCAAATGGCTGGGATTTTCGGGGATTGGCCGATCAAGGTTTTGAAATAAAACATTCTGTGTAACTTCATTTCTATGACAAACTATGAGGTTTTTTTTGTACTACATGAGTTTCTAGAAATATCACCATATTATTCTAGATACACCATATTATAATCCATAATAAAAAGAACATTTCCAAGAGTGTAATATATAATCAAATAAGCCGTGCTAGCCCTATATTAGAACCAGCCTGAAACAAAAGCTTAATCAATGTTTTCTTCAATTAGGAAATTCCAAGTGTACATGTGAAAGTTGCATGATTCATGGCTTCGATTCATCCGACAAATGCCGTTTCTTGCGTGCAAACATTTACAGTACCGTCGCAAAGCATTAACACCTTCTTCATTTAATAGTACGTTCCCCTAAAATGTCCTATCAGCATACAACGCAATGACCAGTTTATGTAAGTGTAAGTTAATGTATTGAAAAATAACACATTCATATTTATAACGAATGACAATCGATAATATATTAATGTTTTTATTACAATGAATTCAATCCACCCATTTACTCTGGATGTCAATTAGTATTATACAATATATATAAAAAAGAATATTGATAATTAAATATCGCAGAAAACTAAGTGCTTACATGCACAGTAGTCAATATATATGATAGGCTTTCCCGTATACTTAGCAAGCACTAACATATTTACTTCATTATAAATTAAAACTGCCTCGAAATATAATAAGTTACCACTTACTTTTCTTCTTCTTCAGATGAAGCGTACCATTATTTTCTAACTAATCAAAAAAAAAATATAAACTATTCTATTTTATATAGCAATGAAGTCGACCTGTCAATAGTTTCTGGGCATTTACTGTATATTTGCAACGAAATTCAAGTAAGTTCATGAATAAACAGTCCCCCCCCCCGAAATTACCTTATTATACCTAAATAGTATTTTAGTTAGGTAACAAATAGAGATACATGTATGTTGATAGTTACTAGCGACTGTAACATGATGATCCTGATAAATGTAAAACTTCCTTCTGAAATACTGCTTAATCGAGTCCAATCATAAAAAACAGTACGGCCCCAAACCACGAAAGAAATTTGTTCAAACGTGATTGTTCCAGAAAAGTGTTACCTTTTGATTCTCTAACTAACTATGACAATATGTCCGTATTTGTGTAAAAGATGCCACATTAAGGTGATCCGTTGGCTGTAATATCACAGGTGTCAATGAGAATGACAATGTCCAATGGTAGTGTAACAACAATTTAGAACAAAACCAAAAACGATTTACAGTCTTTGCAATCTTTTTAGTGAAGTATCGTTTAGCTTCTGTCTTTGTCCGTTTTGCTACAAATTTTGCACTCATTTCGAAAGCACTAATTATACATGTTGTCAGGCCCAAGAATTGTTTGTACTTTTTCCGCTTCAGAAATATGTTTATCCATACTGATATTTTTCCAGTTGTCCCTTCACCGATGGCATCTTGAACTTGTTTCCATTAGATATGACTCATACTCATACAGGTATTCACTTATCTATGATCCAACAGAAATTAGCGGTACTAGCCCCACCTGTTACTGTAGCAACAGTTCCCACACCGCTAAACTTAAACCTTGTCTAATCTATCCGCTAGATTATTAAGAACTAATATGGCATTGTTTAAAAAGCATGAAGAGGATCCTCTGATTGAAAATGTGACAATTGTTCCTCGGTGGATTTGAAGTCTTATCATTAACGTTAATTCTTCACGTTTTTATATGACCGTTTTAACATATTTAATAGTCATTTTACGTCACATGTAATTTTAGCTGGGATACATGCCAAATGGGTTTGATTGTTCTGCATTGGGGAATTTATGATTTGATTTACAAAAAGTATTAATTAGGAAATTCATATTTCCATGCCAAGTTTACGGTTTTTAAACGACCACAACAACTATGCTTGCTATCTTATCTTTTTTAAACGATCGCATAGTGTACTGGACATGTGATAAGGAGCCAATATTGCATCGGTAATTTACAAATACGTAAACGCACCAACCCCCCCCCACCCCCCCATCAGCAATTTCATACCATTTTGGTATCAGTAATTGATTTTCAATAAAAAGATAAAACCTTCGGTTAGATTGCGTCAAAAAAATGTTTCCAAAGGTGTTATGGCACTTCAAAATACATCTTAACACAGTCCGTTTCATATATTCTTTGACACACTCTTTGATCTTTGGTTTTTATATTGGTAAATATGTTCTTGTAGGTTTCTTTCTTTTGAGCACTTAGCTAAAACCACGTGGTTACCATTTCGACCATGGACGGAGCTCGTGTCCTTATATTGACGTTGGCATTTGAAACACTGAGTGTGAAGACCATTTTTCAACATTTGACATAGATCTGTGACTTTTAATATTACTATATTATTTTGTCGACGTTCGTTTTGTACGAGATCATGAGATATAGATATGACTTCTATGGTGTAATTAGTCTTTAAAATTAAAGTTTACATGTATTGTGACCTATGTGACCCCGTTGTGACCTTAAATTTGAACGACAATGAAAAGCAACGCATTCATGGAAAATCTACAATGTGTATTACACATGTTCTACATGATGCTACACACATGTTTCAATATGTCACGTAGTAGAAAACGTTGCAAAAGTTATTTGACCTTATTACATAAATGACCTTGAATGAGGATGAAGGTCAATATTCTTCAACATTCCCGCAATTTTGGACGTTATGACCTTAGTCAAGGAATTCGGATTAAAACACACGATAGCTATTTTCAACTATAAATAACAACATGTAATATAGATCCAGCTATCGACATGCATTCTTGTGTTTACAGTCTGTGTCATTTGTTCTGTTTTGAATTGAATTATTCCTGGTAGAAACAAAAATGCCAAAGGTTAATCATTATTAAAATATGCATGGCTTGGTCACGTTTTAAGCTGTGGCAATAAAGTGCATACCAAAGAATACAATTTTATCAAAAACAATCACATATCGTGCAGAGTAAATTGATTTATGTATTGTATCAGATATTTACTATGGTATAAAAACGTTCAGACAATGACATTTATTTGTCGTTGTATTAAATACCTTGGTACCCGCTATTTTTTTATTAACAGGCAATCTCTGTATAAATGGATTCCATACAATAAAAAATAGATATAGCCTAGAATTGGTTGCACTGAGTGTGAATGGTTAATACAGCGCTTCATAGTCCAGAAATTGCGTTTTTTGGTGAAAAATGGGTTTGAGATTAAGATTTAGCGGTTAATGCGTAAGTGGCTCTATACCAGATTTGCTAGCTTTACTTGAGGCTGAAAATGGACGCCATGCTGCCAGGTGAGATATTGAAAATTCCACCTAATTGACCTATAGAAAATTCCGTTTTATTTTGTCGCATGAAAAGAATATCTTTGATTTAAAGTAGGTCTAATAAGAAAAAAGAGTACAAATTTTTTTTTGCAATTTTGGGTCAAAAACACACAAATTTAGCATTGCTTTTTTACTTTTTTATTTTACTGTTGGTTTCCATGGTATACAACAATGTTCGAGAGTACACCGAAAATGAGTTTACTTCGCTGACGATATCATAACTTGATAAACATATAGTGTGAAGATTAAAATAATCGATATATACTTTGGTATATGTAACATGAAGGGTTCACTAGCTATGCAGGGCTTATGCAAAACTTGTGTGTAATTTTCCAAATTTCCTCAGATCTTCTGTTTTCTGCTACCTAAGACTTTATACATTGTACCACTTTGAAGAAAGGCGATATTGTTAATAGCCATTCATCTTATTTGCCTCAACTGTTTTCGAAAAAAGCAAGACCCCGTGTTTTAAACAAACGGTAGGTATCTGCTTCCATGCTTTTGAATATACAAAAAAGTATAAACGATTTTTCCTATGGACAAAGCAGTGAATGCACTAAATATAATCGTTCACATTTATTAGCTGCTAAATTTTCATTGGTTTAATACGATTGAATGCTAAATGCGTTGCAAAACTTAACCATAGCAAAGAGATCTAAAATTCTTAGTGATAATCATTTCCCAACCAGCTGTATGAGTTATTGCATTGAGGTATGAAAGACAATTTGTTTGCTACATATAAAGCTGCGCAACAGCGGACTCTTAAAAAACAATTTCATTTATACTTCCGATGAAATTAAGAAATAGGGACATTAATGCAATGCAATTCTTTTTTTTTCAGATTGCTTTATGACATAAACTATCTTTAAAACGTTCGACTACCATTGATTGTCCATTGACTAAATCTTTTTGTTTTTTAAATCAATACGCGATGTCGATGTCGTTATCTTGACGGCATGATAAGCATGGGATGTTTGCGCCATTCTCGGATTTTTGTCCTCTATAGAGGTATGAAGAAAAAGAATTGGCTAATCCCGTAAGAAGTGTGTATTCAGTATGAGAAAACAAAAAGAAAAATGAGTATATAAAATTAAACTAGTAATACACTCTAAGACTACAGTGAAGACGTTAAATTGCCATCGGAGGGATACATTATGTTTTATGGTGTTTTATATGTGTGATACGGAATTATAATTAGACTATGGGAAATTTCTATTACAGTAATACATGTACAACATTAGATAAACGGTGTCAATCCATACAAAACGTACACAATATATATATATTACGTTACACATAAGATTACATACCAATATTGTAAGCACATACATATTTCGTGTGCTTATTCATAAACAGATGGTAAAATATTTCACAAGGATATCTGTTTTGTATGTAGAATTAGTTTTTGGCAATGAAAAAACGGGCTGACAAAACGAAACAAAGTGCACATGAAATTTAACAAAGATACGCACATTAATGAACGGTAACTATCAATTAGCCTTTTAGTATAATATTTAAACACTAATGACCATTTCTGTGTAATAATGGCCTGTAATTCAACACGTAAAAACATTGAAACGAATTTACTTAACACCATACAAATTATAGACATTTTTGCAAGTCGGTATTTATTTATTTTTGTTGCATTCCAGTTCAAATATCCATATTTAAATCTGATTAGTATAATTGTTTTAAAAATAAGACCTTAGGTACGATATTCTGTTTAAGGTATAAAAAATAATTGTGTAAAATCTGAAAATGAAGTGCTATAGTTTTGATAATGCAACATACATTCTTATTTTTTCTTCATTGTAGCCAAATGTATCCATGATATCCGGCCTTCGACTGCCATTTGTCGAAGGGTTAATTGGCGCTCCATTGTGCTGCTAAATATTAGTCTACTTTCATTGTCCCGTAATTTACTGTTCGTATCAAACTATGTAATCGTGTTCGTTTCTGTTTCTTGATAAAGGGGCAGATGGCCCCGAAAGTTTGACAAAATGTTTTAGAACTAACAAAACTAACTCACAAACGGTTGGAATTAAATATATACATATATTGTCAATTTGATTTATTCTGGATTTGTTTTTGGTATATCATTCTTAGAAAGAGTGTTTCTGTTAGAATATGATTGTCTTACATATGCATGAAGTTTTCATCCAACGTTTCCCTTCTTCATATGATTTGAAAGGATATCATCCCGCTCTGCCGTCAACTGCGCGACGATGTTCCGTAATTCTTGTACCAACCAATTATCTGATTTCGTACCGGTTTTCACGAGATTAACAAGATCATATATGTCTTTTGATAAATAATGTAGAGAAGCGACTTTATACTTGATTGCCATTTGCGGTGAATTTTTCACTCCGTTTCTGCGCAGCTTGGCTCCATCCATTACCGTTTTTATTAGGTTTTCGTTTAGAAAATGTTTGTTGTAATATATGCGTTTGTGACCTTTTCCGTAATTTCTTCCTCGACTTCATCACATATTTCCTCAAATAGGTTTTCTTCAAATTCCAATTTTTTCATTTCATAGTGGTAGCTTCCAAACAATCTTCTTCCATCGCTTTTTGAGCGTTTTCCAATGCAGTTTGAAATGTTATGATGTTCAAAATATGTCGACCCGAGAGAAGTTAACGAACTTGCAATATCCCAATCCTGTAACAATAGCCCTAGGCACGCCAGTTAAACCGCCTGTGACGTTACATAAACCAGAGACCACAGATCCAACATTTGACCATAGCTTGGCATGATAGAAATTCTTCTGTGTTCCTTCAATTTCGGCAATAACCGCATTCCAATGTTAATCTATGGTTTTATTTCTCTTCAGAAGCCAATCCTCTATGTGATCCGACATTGTCTGTTTCAAGTATCACCACTTTATACAGCTGGCAATTCACGTCCTACTTGTCTAAGATATCCTGCGTAATTTAAGACAGAAGTACTCTGTTAGGAGCACTACGTAGTGTCGGTTTTTTTATATCTATATCACATGGGTAGATATTAATTAGACACATGCCAATCAGTTGTAAAGTACCGTATGTTTACAGATTACCTTTGTTTCAAAAATGTTGGCAGACGCACCAATTCCTTTAAAATGCGATGGCGTAATATTCCATGGGCTTTCTTGTTTCAGCATGTTTCGAATGTTGAATATATAACAATATGTTTACAATAGTTAAAACGAATATAGCTCCCCTGTTGTTGGAATAATGATTATGTAAATACACATTGTACACATGGGAATGGGAATTATAATATAATACACCATGGCGTCATAAGTAAAGCAGGAAGGATACTCAGTTTCACAGGGTGTTTAGTAATTAGTTTGTATCATCCACTTAAGAGAGCATTGTTTGACTTGTACAAAAGTTACACCATTAAGGTATTGAACACGTCTTGTTTTATTTTAAAATGTTTTTATGTAATATACGTTAACTTTTGATAATTCATTGACATTATGATGTCCGCTTTCTGATACAAAATTTAACAGGAATATATCATATAGCAAACGCTAATAAATAAGCAGATTCCATTTCGATCAAAACACGGCAGTTATCATTTCTACAATAAACATAGTCGTGAAAACTAAAAAAAAAAAACTGATGCAGTGCAGGAAGAAAAATACTTTCTGACCACAGGTCTGCAGCCATAAGTTTTTACTAAAACATAATCGAGGGGTGGATATAACGACAGTGAAAGTAACTCATGGAGTATCGAGGATGGTGTATAAAGCAAGGATGTTCTAAAGCTTGCTCCCATAACAAACACATAATTGCGTTATCTTGTGGTTTTCTCTGCAATGTAATCTTGTGTCAGTAAAATAAACCACATTTTTAGAATCATCCAAAACGTACATACAATGCCACTTTTACCACAGACCCACCGATAAGTGACCAACTCGTAGCTGATTGGGATAAAATTGGGGCTCAGCATCATATAAACACTGATACACACATCTTTTGAAATACAAAGTAACATGCAATAAGATCTACTTCATAATGAAGAGGCTGAAAAAAATGAAATGCCGGGGTGCTTTCAAAAAATATTTCTCAATTTAATGTCATTGCGAACGATGGCATTCTTAGAGAAATACCTAATATCGTTAGTTCACTTAGTTTAAAACCATGACGTATTTAACTTCAACCCTGTATGAACGACTAGGCCCCGTAACCGTAAACCTGAATTCTTTCTGTTAAGGTAATTTCCCGCATTACCAAGTTAGCGAAACTCGGTAACGGTACATATTTATATCCCATTTATGGTCCTCACACAGCTCGGGGGAAATGTTTTGGAAATGACTGCCCAAATCCGTGAACCAATAAAAGCTTGAAAACGCGTTTGATCGACGTATTTGCATTGCGAGAAGGATCACAAAATGTTGCAAAACCCTCGGCAGGACCTCGGGTCTTACTACATTTGTGACCCTTAGGGTAGAAATATCCCTATCCTTCATATCCACATATGAAAGAGTCTTATATTTTTTTATTCTTTCTTCACTTGTTTTTAGCATTATAACCTTCTGTAACACTCTGTAACAAACAAATTTTGAATCTTGGAGTATCAAGGAATGTAGGCGCCCGTACTCGCACAGCATTCTTATAATTTCCTTGATACGTTTTAGAATTAATACTGATTATATGGTATGAAAATCAGAACTCAATTCTTAAACCTGGTTATGCCATCGATAATCACTAAATATGTGATTTCGCCAAAACATCTTTTACTCAGAGTATTACTCAATGACACATGTACGTCGAGCTTTACGCAACTGGTAGTTTTCTAAAAATAGGTCTTGTTGGTGCCTGTATGACTTATGGATATCCATAAAATAAAGTTGAAATATACAGGTAATAAATACATATTTAATGACTATTTTCCCTGTAAAATTTAAAACTTTTGTTTTTCAGAAACTAGGCTGGGTTTACTTGACGTGTATTAGTAAAAGATACAAACAACGGGATTTGTGTTGAAAATATCCATATCAATATGGAGAATTGACTTGCTGTCGCGTTTTTTTTTCATAGTAGTAAAATTGCAATAAAACGTCACGGTACATGTATGAGCCCTCGGGTAAGCTTCGGGTTTTACAATTTGCGACCCTCGTGTAAGAATATCCCTATCCTTCATATAGGGCGTTTAGCGCCCCAAATTGAATATATTCTTAGAGGAATTGCTCCATACAAGCATGGTTAACATAAAAGCGAAATCCAATCCCTATATTTACACTCATACGACTTTTAATATAATATTTTATGCTATAAAAATCGTCATTTGAATTTGACATAATTATTCAATAAAAGTCGGTAAAAAGTGGGAGGAGCTTACCCCAATTGAACAGCGAAAGATGACTCTTCACGTAAGGTAGAATTATTCATCCGCGACGACAATAAAGTTCAATATTTCATTGTAAAATAAGCATGACACACAAAGTAAAATTTAAGAGAAAATTTTATTTCAATCAGATCAGAACTTTAAATATATATTAAATTTTGCCTAAACAGTTAATATAGTAGCGCAATAACATAAAGAAATTGTAACTCGACCACATGTTGTGTACTTCGGTGGACCGTTTGTGTGCAGCGAGGCGAAGCGAGGCACGCCTGTACACACTGGTGTTTGCTGAAGCTGTCAAAACAGCCGAAGTTAAATAGCCTCAACGTGTTTGAATTGTCGACTGACTTGACGATATTACCGCCTGAAGCCATGCATTATATAATCTACGCTTTAGATCCATCGCCATCTACAGACGGAACATTTTGTTTTACGTTCTGTTTTCTTTTCTTTAAAAAGATTTTAGCCCCTTCTCTACGTGTTGCACTCGACATTTTTCGATTTACGCACAAGTTCAAAGTTCACAGTTGACCAATGCCATGTTTATGGTAAACAAAATCGGCTAGTCATGTTGCGTATAGTGATCAAGCCTAGCAAGTGGTAATTTACATTACGTTACTACACATATGAAAGACTTTAAAATTATGTGATACCAAGGGACGTAGTCTCACTTATAAATTCCTTCGTGATATAATCCATAATTCGGATTTTTTGAATATGCATAATCATATGTTAACTTTGCCGGGTATTAATATAAATGGAATTGTACTTGTGTACGGTACATGCAAGCGATTTTGATTTTTAAAATGTTACTCTGTGCATGTGAGCATGATGAAACCAATGTCAAATCAAAGGTTCAGCAGCACAAGTTTAAAAATGTGACTGAAAAACCCATCGAGGTGCTGGGGTGAAGGTTACTTGTCGAAACGAATCCCTCTCTGTTTCGCGCCGTGGTGAAATACATTGTAATCCCCATCTACTCAAGGTAAACATTATAATACATTGAAGAGGACCGCTTGATTCACAGGCGTCTGCTTCTGGTTCTGGATAAAAATATAATAACCTACCCCTACGTCAAAATGAACAAGGTGAGACACAACCCCGATACCTTCAACTGCTTGGACCGGAATGTGGAACTGCTATCACGCGAGCAGTTTGCCAGCAAGAAGCTAAAATCTGATTTTGGTCAATTTATTGTATTTAACCCAATCAGATTGAAAACTTGCAGAATGCTTGCTTGAAAGAATAATCTTCCGTTCCCTAGTTTGATGCATAGTCCGCTACTTGGATACTTGGATCGTGTCTGTTATTCAGATTAAAAAACCGGTAATCTCGCGACAAAAACCTGAAAATACATCTTGCAAAAACGCAGAATTCTTAAATATAGGTACGCTTGATTTAAACGCGGCGGACACTCAATAATTTTGCGTCAAATTTGGTCTAATTTCCAAGTCGAATTTGGCGCCCGTTACCTAACAATCTGCGTGTTCATAGAGTGTCTTCAAACCTGTTCCAGCAGAAAAACACCACCCACCAAAAAAAAAAACCCACCCACCCCCCCCTCACACAACCAACTAGGGTTAGAGAACATTGTATATATTTCCAAAACCAGAATCAGAGCCCTCTGTGGTCTGAATTCAATAACCATTCACACACCGAATTTCTCTTCTATTATTTGCTCTCCACACACCTGTTTAAAACAAACAAACCGGATGTTTTCCTATGGTATCTGTTTCCATAACATTTGAACATTAAAAGTGGATGCTATTGAATAGAAAAAAAAACGGTTGTCTTTATGTTTTTTACTCATGGTTTTGTTTCCGCGTCATGAACCCCTTTCCATGTTGGTACATTAGCAGCGAATCGAATAAAATATTACTCGTGTCACTTCAAGGTGCTAAATTTCACATTGGTTTTTGATACGACTGCTGCGCGCTTATTATGTTTTAAAACTTAGGCATGGGCAAAGAGTTCGAATATTCGTAGTGATATTCATTTTCCAACGAGCAGTACAGTGTTCTGTAATGAGTTTCAAGGTGTAATCAAGGAATAATCTTCAATTAATATGATTGAAACCCAGTGAAAAAAAAAACCAAGAAAACTATACAAGGTATGAATTAACTAAAATCTTTTACTGTTAAAAGATAAACTTCTGAGCGAAACAACTGGGGTCGTGGTGGCCGAGTGGTAAGATGTACCGGACATATTACCACATGCCCTTCACCGTCTGAGTTCCAGTCCCATGTGAAGCAGTTGCCAGGTACTGACCGCTGGTCGTGTTTTTTCTCGGGTACTCTGGCTTTCTGCCACCAACAAACCTGGCACGTCCTTAAATTGACCTGGCTGTTAATAGGACGTTAAACTAGAATCAAACAAACAAAATGAGTACCGAAACAAAAATTTTCTCGTTCATTTTACTACTCAAGTGAAGGATCACCCCCAGAGAAGAATACTCTACAATTGTCAATGAGATCTATATTTTTAAGGAATATGCCAGGGAAAGATAGCGATGCCTAATGTCAGAATATTTGATACAATGGAACAAAAATGGAAAAGATTCTTCTATTATAAATCCACATACCACCAACGAGGGGCGAATCTATAAATCGGTAAGTTAATGTTTTAAATATGTGGTGTCGATGTATCCTTATCTGCAGGAGTTTTACTTTATATGCTGTAGATATGGTCTGCAATATTTAGGTATATTTAAAAATTAAAGGGTTGTTAAAATATATTTAAAGTTAGGACACTCATATACGGACGAGGAAACACGATTTTAGATTGAAAACTGCTCTGGATGACAAAGTCGTTCAACAAACGTCGGCGGTGTCCTAAGGCTTTGCCGCTGTACGGTCGGACATTTTCAATTTTTAAAATAAGAGATTGATGTGACTTAATACATAGTAAAACCTTACTGAGTGATTCTATAATCAAAGAAACAACACATTAAAAGATTATATATTAAAATATTTTTGTGGGACTATTTTTTTATTGATATGGACTGGTTGTGATGTTTTGGAAATCAGCTGATCTGATCGCACGACAATTCGTTGTACTCATATATGATATCCATAGTGTTTTCATAGGCAAATGTTTGTTGTTCGTCAGTTTGGTTGATTCATATAGTGACGAAAACACTCAGACATGTAATATATTAAGGATTTGCGTGGAGTAAGCTAATTTAATTACATGTCAAACAAACACAATGTATAAAGTGAAATGGAGATTATTATACATTGTACTAACGCAATAAGATAATCTACAGGTGTAAACAATATACCAAAGTATAGGAGAACCATGAAGTAGTTTACAGAGAGTACCAAGCGATAACACTAGTCCTCACACACGTTGCCCGTTTCCTGCTCGAGAGCCTATATAACATGTATAGGTAGCTAATGACCAACAAACCCTTCCTAATCGCCTTTCCCATTTCTTTCAGATTAACTTCACAACAGCTACACTCCCTAAATTACGCATTACCGTCCTATGTACATATCTGGTACTGTATGCTGTTTAATCACACTGGTGGTGGGCAACTGTGATCTAGTGACAGTTTTTTTCAAATCGTATCCTTTAAATTAAGTGGTTGTCTTCCATGATCACATCCTGCTTAAATAGTTATTTAGTATTATTGTTAAAAAAACTGAACTTAAATACAATATTGCTGTTTTTAGGATATTCAACAGCAATTGTTGTAAAATTTTGAAAACAGTGCTATCAAGTTTTGATATACAACAAAACATTTTTTAATTTTCCGTGACACTTTTCATTTCATATTTACCTTCATAGCAGTTGAAAAATGTTTAAAATCCTAGAAATACTATCCGCCAAAATTAATAATGTTTACGCATTCTAGATATATGCCACACTTAGAGGACATGGACAGGTTTTCCCGTAAATACTAATTAAATACATACTTTAAGTGCAATAATCACCATACAAATGCATTAAGAAAAATATACATTAAAAGTCACAAGCCAACGCTGATAATTTTTCAAAACATTATAAAAAACGTATTGAAAATAAAGCACATATTCCAACAAAGTAAAATACACCAAATGGAATGGAGATGAAATAACGACAAATGAGTGATGAGTCCACTTAACCATCTAAAAATCAAGAGAGATTTGTTAAAATGCATTATTCACCAACCAACAAGTTATGTAAGAGTTGGAGAAATTACAATACGTACAAGGCATAGAACAGAATAAAAGGTTTTAAAATGATATTTTAGCAGTACTGCACATAAATCATTTAATCGATTATAATTACTTCTACAGTGACATGCGAACTAAATACATATGGTCAATACCATAAAAGCCAAGTTATTGTTTTGCAAATCACCATCTCAAATTTTACCAGGCGTATGTAGTTTGTAAATGTAGGGATGTTTTCATTTAAACAAGCATAAGACATTAATAACAGAACATTATATATAACCTTAATTATGCATTGTAACTTATGTTTGGTAAAGCATTCGTACATGTTTTGTCATTATAATTTCCACCAGCTCTCAATTCATGAAATCGTTATGGGTTATTATCGGTTTTAATAGATTACCAGCAAAGATAAAACGATATGATATGGATCATACAAACATTATGAAGATTGTCTGAAAACACTTTCTTGAATTCTCCTATACATGGATATAAACCATCAGATGCAATAGAGGAAAATTATAATAAAGGCGTTAATATTTACATTCTAATGTCATTTGAGGTAAGTGAGCCCATGTCGAATAAATAGATCCATATATGTACATTCCATTCAATTTATATGATATTTACCATCCATTAGTATAATTGGCATATCATTCTTTATAACAGTGATTAGTGATAGAATATCATGTATAGATGTGCCATTTTAATCTATCAAAAACGGTTCTGTCCCCTTCATTTGCCAGACAATGCAACAATGCAGTCCCCGCTTCTTCTATCAGTGCCGGTTTGCCGGGGTGGGGGGGGGGTGGGGGGGACGGATGTTGCGTAATTCTTGTAATTAACCAATGAGCTGATTTGTGCCTGCCACGTCTTTCAAGAGATAGACACACAGGACATATATGTTATTTTGTTTAAAAAAGAATACCAACGACATGGTACAGCGCAATTGTTTGTTTACATGCTCTGCTTTAGGCTTTCATAGGTTGCCTTTTTTGTGGCTTTTATCTTTTAGTGGTTGTGTATGTGAAGGTTTACAGCAACTTTTTTTCCTAACTTTGAAATCCCCTGCATTTTAGCTGTTTTCGTGAAGCTATAGCTTTCAAAACAGTTTCCATTTTTTCTTTTCATAATGAGAGTTTCGCAAATAATCCGCTTCTATGGCTTTTTATGAGCGGTTTTTTCAATGCAGCTTGGAAATGTTTGTAATGGTTCCATAAATTTTCGAACCCATAAGAGAAAAGTTATATTAAACGCTTACCAATACCTTCTAGCGACGAATCTTCGCAGCTACAGCACTTAAACCGCCGTGTGAAGACCGCTGACACGGTACATAAACCAGCAGGACCACCAGGATTCCAACATTTGAAAGTACGTTTGATACCCTGGATCAACATATTTTAGCGTTATCCTTCAACATATCCCTCCGAGAAGCTTGTTCAATGTATCTATGGTATAATTTCTCTTTTGGAAAGCCAATTTCTCCTATGCGATACGACATTGTCCTCTTTCAAGTATCGACAATTTATACAGGGGTTATTTCACGTCCTAAATGTCCAGAATTACCCTGCGTTGTTAACATCAGAATCACTGTTTGGTGCAATACGAAGTGTTTGGATTGTGAATATCTATGTCACATGCACATGGGTAGATATTTATGAGACACACGCCTATCATTTGTAAAGTTACGTAAATTTACGGATTGTACATTGATTAAAAAAAATTGGCAGAGCGCACAAGCGACGATTCCCTTTATAACGCGTTGACGTAAAAAATGGAATCCATTGGCTTTCTTGTTTATCCCACATGTTCGAATGTTGAATGATATCACCAGTACTTCACAATAGTTTACAACAAAATAATACCCTCTGTCCGTTGGGAATATTGATTATGTAAGTACACATTAAACACATGGGAAATTATAAGTATACACTACGTTCCGTCGAGCAAGGTATAAAGCAGGATAGGAAGGCTATTCAGTATCATTTAGACAGGGTGTGTTTAGTAAATACGTTTGTATCATTCCAATGTTTGACTTGTACAAAAAGAGTACACCCTTAAGGTATCGAATTCGTGGTTTTGGGTTTTACAATGCTGTTATGTTTAATATACGTTAAACCTTTGATAAATTCATTGAAAATTATTGATATCCGCTTTCTGATAACATAAAATATATACATTATAGCAAACGCTAATATATAAAATAAACCAGATTCATCATTTTTCGAACAAACACGGCATAATCATTTCGACAATAAACATCGGTAAGTGAAAAACTAAAAGAAATTACTAGATGCCACGTGCAGGAGAAAATATACTGAACTGAATGCTACAGGTCTGCAGCCATGAAAGGTTTACTTAAAAATAATCTTAGGGGTGGATCTTATAACGACAGTGAAAGTAAACTCATGGAGTCCTCGATGATGGTGAAATAAAGCAAGGATGCTAAAGAGCTTGCTCCATAACACAAATTTTGGGGTTATCTCTAAGTGGTTTTTCTCTGCACATGTAAATCGTGTGTGCCATTAAAAATAAACCACATTTTTTAGATTCATCCAAAACGTACATACAATTTACTTGTTACCAGAAAACCCGCCGATAAGTGACCAACTCGGGAGCTGATAGGGATAAAATTTGGGGCTCAGCATCGTATGAACCACTGATACACACATCTTATTGAAATACAAATCAACCTGCATAAGCTCTACTTCATAATCAAAGAGGCTGAAAAAACTAAAATGTCGGGGGTGTTTCAAAAATTATTTCTCACTATATTGTCATTGTCCCGAACAATGGCAATCTTTAGGAGAATACCTAAATCGTCTGTCACTTAGTTTAGACCATGACGTATTTAACCGCACCCTTATGACGAGCTCTGCCGTACCGTAAAACTGAATTCTTTTCTTTTTAAGGTAATCCCGCATACCATTTTAGCGAACCTTGTTTACGGTACATTGTTTTAATCCAAATTTTATGTCTCACACAGCTCGGGATAATATTTTTGGAATGGCTGCCCAATCCGTAAAAACAATACGAAGTTGAAAACAAACCGACAAGCGTTTGCTTGGTTCGACGGATTGGCATTTCGGAGAAGCGCGGTGTTTGGTCCGGAATATTATGCTGGGACTTACAACGGTATCTCGAATTTACCCATGAAAAGCAATTTTACCATAATTTTTCTCATGTTTTTAGTATATAGTTATGAATTATAACTTTTTTTCAAGTCAGATGTGAAAGGTCTACATCTCTATCTATCGGGATTTCGTCATACAAAGCGGCGATGATGAGTGAAGATGAGCCAACTTGGTGCATCATAAAATAATAAAACAACAATTCTAAATGGAGCAACAGTTCCCATCGCTAAACTTAAACCACCAGATGAAAATGGGGGGTGGACACCGACACAAGGATACCAGCTATCACATATCCCCGCAGTTGACACTATTTTTGCACTGTTGGCCCAATAATTGCAACCTTGTTCTAAGTCTAATCCGCTAGCTTATTAAGAACTAGTATGCACATTGTTTAAAGCATGAAAATGGGATCTACGGATTGGAGAAGTGTGAATTGTGGGACCTCTAACCGTTCTAATGTATTATAAACAGTCCACTTCAACGTCACATCTATTTTTAGCTTGAATTACATATCTATCGGGGTTTAGATTGTCCTGGATTTAGAATTCATGATGTTGATTGACAAAAAGTATCATTGGGACAGTTTATAAATATCCTTGTCAAGAATTAACAACTATTGCATCAGAGATTTTACAATACGTACACGCCACTAGAACCAATCAAAAATTGTGGAAGCAGTGATTTATCTTTTTTTTAAAAATGAAAAAAAAAAAAACCACCAAAAACAGAAAACCAAAAGAAAAAACCAAGAAAAAAAACCGGTTTGGTGTGCGTCAGATATTATTTTTCGAAAAGATCTTTATGCCACTTTAAAATATTATGCTTAACAATCTTTTTTATTTATTTTCAAAAAACATTTAACAAATCTATATCTCACCTTCACTATTGCATGACTAAACATGACGTCAATGAGGCTATCGATCATCAATAATATTTGTTGTTACTTCTTTTTGTGACGTATTTGTCCCTTGTGCGACCTTTAAAATTAAAAGGCCAATTAAAAGGTCAAGCGATAATAAAAAATACCCAATTTATAGAAAATTTACAATGTAATACAACACTTGTTTCTACCATATGAAGTACATATGTTGTCTATATCTCACCGCAGGATGAAGGTTGCAATATCACCGGTTATTCTGGGACGTTTATGACCTTAGTCAAGGAATTCCTGGACAAACCACACGAGAACTCTATTCACGTATAACAATAACGACACGTTAAACATATATCGAGTTATCGACATACATTCTAGTGTTTTACCCGTCTGTGTGCATAGGTTCTATTTTGGATTTTAATTATTTCTGGTACTACCATGGCTGCCAGAGGTTTAAATACCTTATTAAATTTTGCAATGGCTTTGTCACGTTTTTACGCTTGTGGAAAAAAAGTTGCCCTACCGAAGAATACAATTTTTATAATCATGCGCAGGTTTAAATTGCTTTACTTTTTTATTTGGGGATATTTGCACTCAGATTATTTACTTCATGAGTAAACGCTAGGACATTGTACATAGATTTGTACGCTGTATAAAAAGACCTTAGTTTTCAACCAAATAAAGATAACCACTCACTGCTAGGGAAAAACTAAACAGGCTGTTACTTTTGTATTGAGTGTGTTGGATACGAGCCGCTCCACTATTCTTTATATTTGTAAAAATGAGTCAATCCTAGCTATGCGACAAACTTTCACTACAGAAATATTGCTATATTAATCTTTTTTTTTTTATTATATTTTAACAAAAACAAGATAGATAGGGATGTATACTCTCTTATGTAATTCTCAATTACCTCCGGAAATATATATTTTTAGGTTGACGATAATTAAAATACTCCGTTAAATGTACATTGTACGCAATATGCAAATGCCATATATGCACATACATGTGTCTACATGTACCTGTATGCTCCATGTAAAGTCAAATTGATATATTATAAAATGAATACCCTCATAATGTAAATCGGAATAAATTGTCCTCGTATGGCAGGATCTGGTATCTCTGTGAAGGCCTTATTTAATTTTTCTACTTGTCATACTATACGGGTGTAATACTGGCTTGGTCTAGGGCAATACCATCATGCCGCCCCGAGGCTGTAATGCCAACGGCTAACAATTGTATTAAAGCCTCGGTGACGTCACGGCGTACAACAAAATTTCTATTTTCCTCGGTAAAACAATTTTTTTTTTCACTATATTTCCCAAATTTCTGACTGGTTTTTTCTTCTAAAAGATTGCAAACCATTTTATCCATTGATGAAAAATTGACCTTTCCAGCCGTGGATTTCTTCGGAATTATATTTCAAAATGGCGGGATATTATAGTTGTTAAATTGCAACTAAAACGTTCGATTTGTTTTTTGATGAACGAAAAAATACCTCCTTTCATAAGTGGAACTGAAGGATAGGGATATAGTCTAACCCTCGGGATAACAAAATGTTTGCAAAACCCTCGGGTAGAATATCCCTAAACCTCATAATCCACATATGAAATAGTCTGTATATTCATATATTCTATTCTTTCACTTGTTTTTTAGCATTATAACCTTCTGTAACACTCTGTAACAAACAAATTTTGAATCCTTGGATTACTGTATCAAGGATGTTAGCGCCCGTAACTCACACGCATTCTTATAATTTCCTTTGATAACGTTTAGAATTAATACTGATTATAGGGTAATGCAAAATCAGATCTAAAATTTCTTAACCTGGTTATGCCATCGATAATGCACTAAAGTATGTGATTTCGGCCAAAACATCTTTTACTCAGAGTATTACTCAATGGGACACTATGTACGTCGAGCATTATTAGCACCTGGTAGTTTTTCTCCTAAAAATAGGTCTTGGTTTGGTGCCCTATATGCACGTTATGGTTATGCCATAAATAAAGTTGAATTATATACAGGTAAGAAATAACATATTAATGACTATTTTCCCCCACTGTAAAATGTTTAAACTTTTGGTTTTCAGAAACTAGGGCATGGGTTTACTATTAACGTGTATTAGTAAAAGATACAAACAAGGGGCTGGATTTGTTGTTGACAATGATCCATATCAATATGGAGAATTGACTTGACTGTCGCGTTTTTTGTTCATAGTAGTAAAATTGCAAATTACAGGTCACGGTACATTCATGAGCCTCGGTAAGCTTCGCGGTTTTTACATTTTGCGACCCTCGTGTAGAAAATCCCTATCCTTTCATATAGGGCGTTAGCGCCCCCATAATGAATACTATTCGTAGAGGAATTGCTTCCATACAAACATGGTTAACCATAAAAGCGAAATCCAATCCCTATTATTTACACCTCATACGACTTGTTTATACTATTTTTTATGCTTTAAAACCGTCCATTTTGAATTTGACATAATAATTTTTAATAAAAGGCGGTAAAAAAGTGGGAGGAGCTTACCCAATTGAACAGCGAACGATGACTCTACCACGTAACGTAGAATTAATTCATCCGCGACGACACAATAAAGTGCACTATGTCATTGTAAAATAAGCCTGACAAAACAAAGTCAATTAAGTGAGAAAATTTTATTCATCAGATCAGAACTTATAATTTCTATTTAAATTTTGCTAAAAGTTTACATATATATCGTAATATTTTACATTTCCGTTTTCACTTTCCTGTCTAACTTTACTAACACCAAAACCGAAACACTAACGTCCGCCCTTATGTGAATGCGCATCCAGTTAGGCCAAAATGTATGCCATGAACAAAGGTTCCATATCCAATATCAGTTGAAATGCAATGGAAAGCATTGTGTTAATATTAAAAAATAAAAAAAATTTAAAACATATGGAATAAATGGATTTAAAAAACGATAAAGTTATTATGGAACTATATTTTATTTTTACTCCCGGAAACTTGGACACATTTTCCCCCCCAAATTGGAGCCAGCTTGTTTCGCGATTCCATCAATTACTCAGCTGTTCCACCAATCGTATAACGTTAAAAAAAAACGAATGTTTATTTAACCGGAAACACTAAATTTAAATGAAATGGTCGGTCGAAATGTAAATATAAGGAATGTGTTTTAATTATTTTGTTGTTTACTGGTGTGTAAACTGCAATTTTTTGTACAGATATTTCAACATGACGCGTCATTTAAAATATCTGTACAAAAAATGCAGTTTTTACACACCAGTAAACAACAAAAAATAAAAATCATTCCCTTAAATAACTTAAAGTAATTTGGTACTCGAACACATGTGTTGTACTCGGGTGACCGTTTGTGTGCAACAAGGCGAAGCTGATGCACGCTTACACACTGGAGTTTGCTGAAGCTGTCAAAACACCGATGAAAACCAATGTCAAATCAAAGGTTCAGCAGCACAAGTTTTAAAATGTGACTGACAATATCCCCATCGGTGCTGGGTGAAGGTTCCCTTTTCGAAACGAACCCTCCTCTGTTTCGGCCGTGGTTGTTGCAATACATTGTAAATTCTCCCATCTATTTCAAGGGTAAACATTATAATACATTGAAGAGGACCGTTGATTCACAGAGCCGCTTCTGCTTCTGGTTTGATAAAAAATATTAATAAACCTAAACCCCTACTATATGATCAAGGTGGAGACACCACGATACTTCAAACTGTGGAGAACGGAAGTGGGAACTCTTCAAAGCGAGCAGTTGCAAGATGCAATCTGGATGTGGGTCAATTGATTTGAATTAACCCAATCAGATTTGAAACCTTGCAGAAACTGCTTGCTTGAAAGAATCAACTTCCGTTCCATAGTTTGATGCATCGCGGTCCGCTACATGGATTACCCTTAATGTCCTGTTTCATTATTAAAAAACTGCCAACTACGCGACAAAAACCTGACATACACATGGCAAAAAAAGGGTCCTTAAATAAGGTACGTTGATTATAACGAGCGGACACTCAATATTTTCGTCAAAGTTTGGTCTAATTTCAAAGCGAATTGGAGCGTACCGACCAACTTTCGTGTACATAGAGTGTCTCACCTTGTTCATATAGTAGGGGATGGCATTGTATTTTTCCAAAACCAGAATCAGACGCCTGTGGCTTTTGATTCAATAACCATTCACACAATCGAATTTCTTCTTATTTGCTTCAACTGATTAAATACAATACAAAACGGGATGCTTCCTATGGGTATCTGTTTCCATACATTTGAACATTAAAATTGACGCTATTGAATGGAAAAGTTTGTTTATGTTTTTCGGCATACCTTCCATGTGGCAACATAGCATAGCAGCGAATGAATAAATATACGCGTTCACCTTCAAGGTGCTAAATTTTTAATTGTTTGATACGACGACTGCGTGCTTTATTATGTTTAAAAACTTAGCATGGCAAAGAGTTCGAATATTTTCGTAGTGATATTCATTTTCCAACGCAGCTGTACAGTGTTCTGTATGAGGTTCAAGGTTTAATCAAGGAAATAATCTTCAATAATTATATTGATTGAAACCCCAGTGAAAAAAAAAACAACAAGAAAACTATACAAGGTATGAATTACTATAATCTTTTACTGTAAAAATAAAACTTCTGTAGCGAAAAACAACTGGGGTCGTGGTGGCCGAGTGGTTATGATGTACCGACATATTACCTACATGCCCTTCACACTCTGAGTTCGAATCCCATGTGAAAGCAGTTGCCAGGTACTGACCGCTGTTCGTGTTTTTTCTTCTTGGGTATTTTTCTTTCCAGCATCCCCTTTGTCAAATTATGTAAATTTGATAAATTTAATGTTCAAAAAATATATTTGCCTATTTAATTTTAAGGTCTGTTAGTTTTAGTTCAAATTGCGATTCCTGAACATTATGTATATATGTTTAACAAAATATAAAACTAATATGTGATTGTGAATGAATTGTTACACAAAATAAAATGGATTATCGTCTTTATACCGATGTTAGGTATTCACTTTAACGTTGTGGATACTAAGTGAGAAATTCGTCTAATTATACATTCAGCGAAACAAAATCTTTGCTTTATGTTTCGTATGATATCAAATGGATTGCTGTGACACATTTACAAATAAAATACATTTTTTTCTTCTGTTATTTTCCGTCGGGTATAAAAAAAGACGACTTTATACTACATGCGTAACCAGTTAGATATCTGTGAACGACATTATTCATAATTTATTGTTAATTTCCTAACAGGCAACTGATGGAATTATTCTGTCGGACCCTGACTGCGGAACCACAAAGGGGTGTTACCCGGAGTCCTGTCCGGTCACCGGATGTTCCGATTTCTTCGTTACTTGGGAGGACGCTGGAGACTACCTCCGGTTTGAAATGACGTCAGTGATATCTGCTGGTGATAACCAATGGGCAGCCTTGGCTTTCTCAAAGAACGAGTACATGGTAAAAGGGGTCACTGAAAATACTTTAAAATTTGACGCATTTGTGCTAAAATTTATGTTCAAATAAGTATGCTTACAATAGGTTGCATGTATTCGGTATACTTTGCCTTGCTATTCTAAAATAAATTTCTTTTTTCAAAAAGCTAACTACATATTGAATTACGATTGTTTTACATGTGTTCATCAATGTATTAATTGCCAATCAAACATAGTCGCTTGTCACATTTTTGTGGTTAATTTTTCAGACGGATGCCAGTGTTGTGATGTGTAGAATTGAAGGTGGCGTCTCGTCGATAGAGATGGGACACACATTTTTTATCGGATTACGGATACACAACTGCATCGGTACGGCTGAATCACTATAACTGTTTCAACTTATAATACGCAATTCATTAAACTTACATTAGTATGCAAAAAATTTTAATTATTTAAATCCTAAATGCTAAACTTTAAAATTTTCAATGATTTTTTAAAAGGAAGATATTTCTAAACACCCTGATTCCTTATGATGCATTATGATATTTCCTGGGGACGTGAATATTTCCAATCACTTTTAACAAAAGCAATTCAATTTAAATACTCCAAATGTGACTGTTCTACTTTATCTATACTATCGTGTGATATCCACAATTTTTCCAATTCAATGATGTGCTAGGTCCTTTACTATTCCTTTCGACAGAATAACTATGGCATACAGAACATGATTGTGAGTCGCAATGGAAATCAGGTTGTCTGCACCTTCGACTCGGATAAAAAAAAAGATACCCAGAACGAGGCTGAGATATTTGACCTTGACCAGCCTCTGCATCTCATGCATGCACATGGTCCAATCTCTGATGGTGCGTTTTAAGTGATTTTAATTTTGTGTTTTTTAGCTGGATTACAACAAGTTATAACAATTTTTTTCTGCTATTTTAATGTAGAATTGATGTGATAACGAAATGGTTTTATAGGTCACATTTGGAAGTAGCAAATTGACTAAATATTGAATTATGATAATGACAGAGTGCTTTTAAGTGTGGTTTTTCGGCTGTTTTTCTTTTTTTTTTTTTTTTTTTTTTCTTTACCTATGATATTATAGGTTTGAATGTTCTATTGCGTTTCCCCTTTCTCAGGTAATTCCAGGGTCATCACTCCATCCGTTCTGTTACCAACAGACCATAGATAGACTTCCTCAATATAACACATCCTTTTACACATTAACACTAATAGTGCACACCCACTACCTCACAGGTAACATATTATTGGCGACATAGGTGTAGCGATCAGCAGTTGATTCAGGGATTACTGGTCACGGTCGTAAATTTATCTTCAAATAGAATATTGTCATAAGAATACACTGGCATGCTTTGTTTTTATCATAAGAAAAAACAGACTATCACACTGCCTTTATAGACTGACTTTGAAGATTGCAAAGACGGACCGATAAGCTAACTTGTAGAAGGTACCTTTGGTTAAATACTTCTATGGACTCAACACTGCTTTTAGGATCCTGTTTTTGTTTGTACCTCATAGCTTTGGGTCTTATTACATAATTTTAAACATACGTGGATGGATTAAGTCGACAGCTTGTTAGCAGCACTGTGGTCATATTATAAGTATGGTTAGTTTGGCAGTTGATAACCAATACACGATGAAATGGGAAACTTTGATAATGTGATGTTTTAAACAAAGGATGTATCGTGCTAATTCAGCAAAGGCGAAGAAAAACTTGGTACAATTAGCATCCATCCCCTTTTCAATTATTGTTAATTTGATAACATTTAATGCTCAAGTGTTTAGCTCCCTTTATATCGACAAAATCAAACCAGATAAAGATGAAAGCAACTTATTTACCCAACAATGAAAATGATATATGTCATTCAAATAGATATGTCACCAAAATCAAATTAGGGGTGAAATCGATTGATATAATGATTAAAGAAAATAAATACCGTAACAACTGAAAATAAACTGCTAATGGTAGAATCAAATGATTAATTAGTCAAATCAAATCAAATACTGATAAAGTGATACCATATATTGATACGATCAAATGATATAATGATAAAGTCATAAAAATATTAAAAACAAAAATTCACGTGGTTTTTAAGAACCATACAAGACTGCTATGTCGTGCCATAATGAACATGTTTTCACTTCTGTTGATTTAATAAAACTGATGATTTTTAAAAAAAAAACTGTATTTGCTTATTTGTTCTTCATACAGCCTAGAGGGTCCCCATTTCATTCGATCCAGAATGTGGGAAAACAAAGGGATGCTTCTCAGACTGCCAGGGCTCTAGCTGTTCTGTTATTGTGACATGGGTGAAGGTCGACGATCAAAATGTCAGAATTCGAGATAATCGCAAATGTTCCCACAGGATCTGATAGCTGGGTTGCCATCACGCTTTCTCAGAACGACAAAAGCTATGGTATGTAAGACGGGGATTTATTATCGAAACAATTAAAAAAACAGTTAAACGAATTAAGATTACATGCAAAGTGAAGAGATTTAGGATGACGATATTACTCTTAATAATAATGGGAAAAAACCTGTACAGTTACAGATTATACGATTTTGTGTTGATTTTTAAAAAACATTCAATACGATTGTCTATCAATATTTTCCAGGGATCAGACAGCGTCGTTGCCTGCGTCACTTCGGTGTGGTATCCGCTCAGACTGGGTATAACACTGGTACAACATACCGGGCTCTCACCCCGGTATGTATCTAACATTTATGATCAAGTAATGTTGAAAGTTTTAATGTCACGAACACCATTCTTCATTGTCTTTAGATATTCTTATGGAAATGATAAATTCAAATAATTATATATTCCTATCATTGATAGTCGATGGGTTTATTAACATTGTAATCAACTGAATGCATTGAATACCGTAGATAAGACTAGCTTATTACATTCCTGTATGGTAATTAACGATAAAAAAAGGTCTAAACTAGTTTAGTGTTGCTTTTGCTTTGAAATTGAAACCTTCTGTGCGATCTTGTAGGATAACCTTGGTCTTTCCTCCGTTTCTGGGAGCGTGGTTAATTCTGTCCTGGACTGCAAGTTTACACGGAAGATAAACATTACTGGGGAGCCGTCGTTCTTTGATATCCGACAGAAGTGGCACATCTTCTTTGCTCGGGGACCTGTGATATCGGGTATGTTATATATGCTTAAACGAACTACAATTCAAAGTGAAGTTGCTAAATTATCATTCGTGCAAAATGCCCGTTCCCAGTCTAGATTAGATATAGAAATGAAAACATTTTGACAAAAAAAAAAAAAAATGATAACATACGATGAATTTGTAGATGTATATGAACACATGGTGTTCGTGAGTAATGGAACCCGATATTTACCATTTATCCTGGCCAATTCACACATACGCATATACATTAAAGATAGACAAGATAAATAATAACCAAAGGTTCATTCTGTTCATTACTGCTAATAAATAGCACAATGCTTGATTAAATGAGATGCGTCTAATGTTTATTTCAGGTAATTTACGAAAGCACACCCAGTCCCCATTGATAAGCGATGGAACTGTTGATTTCTTGGGTGCCGACTTACAGAGTGCAGCAAAACCGTCATATATCCTGTAAAAATCCATGGTTAGTCTTAATACTGATTATTTATAGTTTACCTTGACACGATCGTTCCACCCGCTTTTACCTTGAGATATGACTCCATATCACTACACGATACCTACCTAACCGAAAAAGAATTCAGCTGCCGCTAGTTTACACACTGGTAGTAAAGAACCTGATAACGTAACCCTGATTCAGTATGGGGTGGTTTGTGAAATGGATTTCTGATATTGCTGTGACCAATTTCTCACGATATTCAAAAGGTTTATCCCTTATAGAGCTCTGCTTTATATCAACATATTACAATTTGTGTAATTACACAAAATTGACGTATCCTTTAGATTTTATTCTGCTTTTCGTTTGTACTAGAAATTGGTTATACATTTTAGGCTCCCTCATGGTTGTGGCTTGGGTTCTATTCTCTAGCATTGGTATCTTTGTCGCACGATACCTAAAGCCGATGTGGCCCAACTCGACCATTACTAGGACAGAAAGTCTGGTTCCAGGTACGTATATATACAATATCATAGTGTTATCTCACCTCAATATTGCCAAGGTTGACGGAACTGAGAACATTTACTCCTCTGGAATGTCTTAATTTATTATTAATCTAATCAATTGTAAAAATCTATTTTGCATTTGTATTACAATTTGTGTATAATGTTTGTATTCGCAATGCAAAACAGATGACCATTGTACTATATATATATGTGTTTTCTTTCTTCAAGATCCACAGGACGTGTATGGTTATTGTATTCCTTCTCACAGCTATAGCCTTTGTTATTATATTTATTGAAGTCGGTGGATATGCATCTGAGGTAAGTACAAGAATATTTTAGTCCATTATCATAAAACAATGACACTGTTTTCCGTGAAACAACGCACGTATTATAATTTTCTTTTTAAAACGATTATGAAAAAACACTCTAAGGAACGTTTAGCGTTATTCCAAAATAAAAACAATTCGTCCATAATACCATATGATATGTCCGGACAAATTGTGACCCAGGTCCCATGAAAATATTGATTTAAAACAAATCACATGCCTATTTTCTACATAATGAACACAAATTACATTAATGATTAATGTAATTGTATTCTTGGTGGACCCTAGACTTCCGATATCTGACATTTTACCCGACTTTAAATTGAGAATCGTTAAACAATTATGTATAAATATCTACTTGTAATATAATGAACCTACATGTTTTAAGATATACATTGTATGTAGGTAGTAATAGATGAAGTTTAGTGTTAATAATTCAAAAGCAAACAAAAACAATATGGATCATGCTCCTTATATCATTTCATATGGTATGTATATTCTAAAAGCATGCTACTAAACTGAATGACATCAATTCACTGCGAAGGTAAAAATTATTTGGAAATCCATGTATGATGTGTCTTTCATACAGCATAATTATACATTATGCATGTTTGATTGTATATCATAGTACAGTTCTCTTCTCAGAAATGCGCTGGTTTCACAGTATAGCCTAGTGGTCAGAGGGAACACCAGAATATAGACACTAAACCGTCTCTTAACAGACAATTATTTTTTATTTGTTTTCATACAAAATCTGACATTCTGCTAGGCAAATACCTTTTCTACATACTACTATGCATTGATTTAGAAAAAAATTATCCATCGGAAAAAAGGATCGATAGAGTCGCTAGGTATTTTGTGTTATAAAGTAGTCCAAAAAATTTGGTATAACTAAAGCATTTTTGTCGTTTATTTTTTAACTGCATCGGGTTAGGAAATTTGTTTGCAAAATTATGTGACAATATGCGCTATGCAAATTTACATTTTGCAAATAAAATGTTTTTCCATGATGATAACTAGCAGTAGTTGATGTATGTTATAGATTGGAATCTCTGATGACAGTCATTCTTTTGCTCAATACCATCCCATTCTCGGTATCGTCGTCATGGCACTTACAGTTATAAATGTAAGTAGACTTTGCTTTATCATTTTTTTCTTAAAAAAAAAATGACTTATCGCATTGCGAATGTATATCAGCGTTCGTAAATGACCTTTTCTTTTATCATATCGGCTTTTTCGAGATATGCATCTTTAACATTTAATTATGTGTTATTAAATATGATAAAACACACATTACGTTTATACGCAACTAAAACTGTGTTTCACTGTTTTGTAATGACTTTTTCCTTCAGCCATTCATTACATTATTTCGATGTGCCCCAACTGACAAGCGAAGACCTATCTTCAATTTCTATCACTGGTTTTTCGGGACTTCTGCACATATAATGGCAGGCACGTTAACTTTGCTGGCACTATATAAGTATACATCCATCTTGCCTTTTATGTATGAGACGATGTTCTAAAATCTATTTGAATTAATTTTCATGAAATATTATACCAGTCATGAAGAAAATAAAAGAAATGAAACCAATTAGTACATTTATAAAAGCATGCTATTATGTCTGTTAATGTGGTCTCAAAATAGATACATGTATTCATTCTATACTCCAATCCATGATACATTTAAACAAAATGCATGTATGTAATCGACATTTCTGCAATAAGAAGCTACCTTTTACAATGTGTGTCATATATCCACTCATATTTGAATACATACCAGGTTCAACTACAACGTCATGAAGGCATGCAAAATATCCTAAGTAACGTTCATTATTTTAGAATAATATACATGTTGCAACATGGATATATATATTTAATAAACATCATATCTCATATTTCAGCTGTGACTATTGTGTTTGCCATGTATCTGAATAAGTCCAATGTACCAGAGAGTGCTAGATATATAGCCATAGCCTACATTTGTGCGTTTGTCTTTCTCGATTTGGTGATGGAGATATATCTGGTAATGCAGAGAAGAACATCAAGTATGTATATATTTTCTGAAATTTCATCATTCATATAATTTCATTGTATATTATGATGAAATCAGCTTGAATTCTTAAAAAATAAATCGAAATATTGTTATCAATGAGACATTAGAATGATAATAGAAATAAAATATCAAAAATTTTGAATCCATATTAAGCACTAAAAATGTTGTGATAATTGATCCAAAACATTTTTTTTTTTTTTTTTTTTTTTTTTAATAAAAATATGCTGTGACAACGGATCAAAAAATTTTTTTTTTCAAAATATGCTATGTTAGTCAGGAAAATCTAATTCAAATGTGTAGAAAATAAGATTTGGTGATATTGTTAAGCAAAGTATTATTATAAGCGATAAAAATTTGGGAACAAAATCGTCTAAATGACCATGAAAAAGGTTGTTGGGTATGCCAATGCGACAATAGTTTTTGTTTGCAGTAGTTCAAAGTCACACTATATGCAACTAGCATCACAAAGTCAAGCTAGATTCGACCCTGGTATTGTTAATATTTGCAAATGTCGTTAAAAGTAAGTTATTAGTATAAATGTGTATTAATGATTTCTTGATAACTTTAGTACAGTGGCTGTTGGAAGTCGATACTCGTAAAAATGCCTTCATTTTTTACTGATCGCCATAGACGTTACACTTGTTCCGAACGGAAAGTCAGAATGTACATGAACTGTTCTCGGAAGACTTCGCAGTGTAGTTGCGGTAGTTCTCGGCAACAACGTTACAATGACGGCTAACTTCGATATAGTCCGTTCTCTGCATGATTTACAATACGATTTTTTTCAAAGCTTTTCTTAAAGGGAATAGTCGGGCAAAGGAAGGCTTAAGTCGGTTTAAATGGTGTTAATATATCCAGTATAATTTCTTGTGAAATAGAAAAATAAAATATCCTGTCAAAATCGCTCTGCACGCGAAGAAATTAATTTATAGTAAAGGAATCCTAAAATGTCCTCCCGGCTGCCTATATCCGTGTTGACATTCCCATGCAGCCTCGCTTTCAGAATTTTTTTAGAACAGTGTTAAATTTATATGGGACTTTCCATAATTTCAATGGTCTAAACTGGACAAAGTAAGCACAATTTGATCGTCATTTTGATATGTAAGGACTTTAGGAAGGCCAATGAACGCATTTATACTTGTTTTCATTGCCCGACTATGCACTTTAATCACAAACAATATCAGAGAGGTACGAATATTAGGACTTTAAATCTTTGATAAACTAATTTTAGTCTATCATCGTAACTTCATATTTTAGGCAAATCATTTGACCTTGAACTCCAACGTCATGATGCATATAAATTGCCTGACACAACGACTGTATCCCCCAAAACAGAGGTTAGTTCTGTTTGAATCTGCTACTTATAATTACTTCATTGGCAAACACACCATACTGTTTTCGTTTAAAGTGCAAAATATAAAAATATTATATATACAAAATATACATGTACATACAAATATACAAAGTTATATATCTGTTTCTGTTCCCTGTTGTACTAAAAAATATTTAAAAGAAATAATTTGATTGTGAAAGGGATATTTCCTTTATCCCATATTTGACCTTTTTAAGTATTTCTTGAGAAAAATGATCAATAGTATAAAATATCGTAGGGGTTTAATATGATCATTTTGTATTTATGATTTATTTTTGCAAGTTTTCATTGCAGGAGAGGGGTCCATTTTCGAAGGTTCTTCTAGCAATGCAGATACTGTCAATGACGGCATTTGCTGTTGCTCTTATAGTTCTGATAGCAAGGGATGACTGCGTTCCGAACAGACCAAATTAACACATTTAGTCGAACATCAATCAATCATATATCATGTATAGTTATGCAATTTGCAGAAATATAATTATTATATATTGAAATACTTCTCAGTGTAGTTTTTGTGAGAAACGAATTTTGTAAAACTACTTAACACTTATTTTATCTAAGTTTCTGGTAAAGATCGGCCATTCGTAATAATATTTCCATGCATGTCTTCTGTTTCGGAAATACAATGTATATAAAAACTGTATCGTGTTTATATTATGTTATGTACGTTTCTACATTAAAGCTGAAAATAAATATTTGAAAAAAATATACTGTTTTCCCTGCTGCTATAGCGTAAACAACTGTTTCCATGGCAAAATTGGGCTAGTAAACAACCTTCTTTTGGGTGCTGAAGATTTGCTATACCGCAGAGTTCATTTAGCTAAATTACATGTTGGAACCAATTCCGTTTAAAGTAAATTCGACTGATGAATGATATTTAGAATGTGTCCTCTGCGTTAATAAATACTTTCTGGAATTCGTGGTTTAGTTTCATCGAGGACGCAATATCTTAATTAGAAAGCCTCTGTAGTCCCAAGTATTAAGTGACTACAAAGCACTATATAAATGGACAATATATTGTGATATAGTTATAGAAAAATAGCAAATTTAGCTGAACTTGGCCTTCAACGTTAGGTCTGTTGAAGGCAAAAGGAAATTTATTTTTCAGTTTATTTTTATATTGCTTTTAGTGCAGTGTAACATTATTAATCAAGGTCCAAGAATTATTTGATATCCGAATGTTTTACTTAGTCACTCACATATGACCTTAGACATTAACGTTAATCATTTGCTGCAGTATCCTGTTTTTGAGTTAGTCACTCACATATTGCATCCTAAATTAAAGTGACGTTATGACTATTTTAGCAAAATATTGAAAACAGATAAAAATGAAAGTGTTATCTTAAATAGTTGATTTTAAGAATTGTTAAAATAGTTCTGGTGGCATGACAGTTCATTTGACATAAACTGACTCAAGGGGAATCTAGATTTGATAAATGATTTAGTTGTTAAAGGTTATAACGTTGTTGGTTTTTTTTTGTTTTTTGTTTTTGTTTTTTTGCAGATTTTTTTAATAAGTATTAGCAAATTATGTATATTCACACTATAAGAAATACATATACAATGTAGTATAGCACTATTCCTTTGTGGTAAATAGGACACACACGCAACGTTGTATATTATAAATATGATGTAAAATATTCCTTGATAGGTTTATAGGCAAACTCGAGTTACATCCCTTCCTATGTGGTGTTATTCTTATAAACGTTAACGTTCAAACAAATAAACTTCATCATTTTATCAGACAGTTTACTAGTTTCATAATTATACAAGGTAAACAATAATAATGATATATCAATGAAAACAATGCAAACACAAGAATACTTAAGCTAGTGCTACTGATTGAAGTACCTGTAGATGATCTTGTAACATGAGTGGTTATGTAATATGAAATATATCAAATAATAATTTATTGATATGGCACGTGTGACATATGAAACTTATTTAACGAGTTTTAATAAATTTCATATAATGATGACGTATAACGTTGACGTAAGAGTAAGGTTCATTACATAAAGAATTATAGTATTATTGTGAAAATTTATAAAGTTTCTATATATATCACAGGTGAACACCATCTCGGATATGAAGTTCCCGTCTGCTTACAACTGTAAACTGCTACTTTTCAATTGCTACTGGCGCGGATTACAACATAATATTAAATACACTTGAAGGCGCAAAATGAATGTTCGTCAATCTTCAGTAATATTTGAGAACAACACATCGTGGGTCATAGTTAGATAAAAGCATTCAAACAGAGGAGTTTACGTTCAAGCGAAAACCACGCCAGCTATTATATATGATCTACCAGTGCTGATAACCGATTGTGCAATCGGAACTCCTTAGTACCAATTCATTCCGCTAGGCTGCGCTCATAAATACTAAGACAGGTCAGGGCCGCCATTTTGGTCAAGATCCTGATTGGTCAATTCAAATGAAAAAATTAAAGTGAAATTTTGAAATTGTTTAGGAAGCATTCAGCATGGAAAAGGTATTTGAAATAGTTTAAAATCGTTACAATTTAAATTCATCGACTAGATATCTACTTACAAAATCTGAAGTTCTATACTATACGCTGACGCATGGTGAGTTTACCGGAAAACAACCGAGCGTCTGCTTCAAAAGACAATGTCGCGTTTCAACTTCCAATACACAACTAATGGTATGTAATGCTGTTTTCTATCAATAAATCATTTATACTGTCTACAATTTACCATTGTATACATGTAGCAGATTAGAGGTCAGCAATGCCAAAAAATAGGTGTTGGTATTTTTATTTTTTCCGAAAAAATATGCAGACACCATTTTGTAAAGGAATATTCCCTGAACGTTATAGATATTGGCCAATCAAATTGCCAAGATCGATAGCCATGACCAGTTGCTTTCGGAGCGAAGCCTAGCGGAGAGTAGAAAAACTACGGCAGGGAATCCAGTCTACCCGATTGCCGATTTTGTTGAGTCACTGCATTTCAGCACATCTATATTTACCGCAACTGGTTTTACCAAAGCTACGCACAAAACGAAAGTAGCTTCCAGGGGTGAATGAGAAGTACTTCTTCAGGGAATTTCCGAGAATTCTAAATCATATTTCAGAACATCATTATTTATTGCGTTCAATACACTTACTATATTGCAAAATATAGCTAAAATTGTATAGCTATGATAAAACAACTAGAAAAGTAAACATGATTTATAAAGTTTATTCACTTCTATTCGGTCCTATGATGCACATTGAAGTTTGATAATCGACATAGAAAAGACTTTTTTATGGCGACAGAAATGCGATTGTAAACATCCACATTCTAATGTATACATATGAACTTCTCATTTAAATAACGTTTAAAAAAACAAATAAAGTTTGTTTTTAGAATTAAACAGCTGATCGACTGACGTAATCCTTTGAACACATAGTTTTAATAATTCATAGCTCTGAGTAACATTTCCCGTTCACTTTCTAATTCTCGGACGGTCCGACGTAAAGTCATGGCTGTTTTGTGTGTGGATCCGCCGTACATCTCCATAGAAGTATCCAGGAGAATGACAATATCCACAGGCAGGATCAAAACATTCAGGGCCACGCTCCATCTCGCTAATCTCTTAGCGAAAGCGGGAGTCAGTAACTGTAATGAGCCCTGATTTAAACCATTCTCTATGGCACAGTTCGTTAGAAATTTCATAGCAGTAATGGAACTTGTTTGTGTTCCGGCATCTTTTCTTGCCTTTTGTTCTCGTGATATTGTTTCGTTGAGCGATATTGTACAACGTCTGTCTTCATCCAAGGAATCTTGAACTTTTTTCAATACATGCTTTTCATAATAATGTTTACCGATTCCTGCTCCGCCGGAGGTTACAGCACTACCAGCCCCGACAGCAAGAAATGGAATCATACTCATCCCACCGGTCGGGCCAGCTAAAGCAAAGCAAGCTATCGAACCGGCCCCGGAGAAGATGGATCCGACCGTTGCCAATACGGTCGAAGCGTTATACCACCATTTCATGTTGTCTAAGTCATCTGCTAGCTCCTTTAGTTGTCGAATACTCTCGTTCCTAGCAGACAGCCACACATCGAACTCGGTTTTGTTACCAGCCATTACGTATACAGTGTTCGGTTGAATGAAATGGGAAACAATTCATGTAAAACACTGCTGGCTGCATCAGCTGCATGTGTCCTACGTAATGTCTTAAAATAAACAGTGGTAATTTTGTCTAAAAATGACAATGGGGATTTCCACGTAAAGTTACTTCACAGTAAGCAACTTTGCACTGTACTTTCAAACCTAAACATCGCTTTGCTATTCACTCAAGCATACTATTTTTCCGCATACGTTTGAAACGAATAACGAACATTTTTAGTCGTTCAATTTGAATGGATTGTGAATTTATTTCTGTAACCTGTCCGCTTCATCTTCTACGCAATGTAACAGTTGGGGATTACTAGCTGATGTCAATAGGCTAGAAAATGTACCCTATTACCTTAAAGCATGCAATTGTTTTCTATATATGGAAACATAGTGTTTTCTATTTGGAAACATAGAAATTGATATTTATGAATGCATAGTTACAATTTCCTACTACATGTGCTCGACAATATACACGTTATGCATATGGATAAACTAAAATCTCTTTGATTTTTATATTTTTGTTATAAGGAATTGTTTTGTTTCAACCTTAATCAATCAGTTATATATGACGTACTGTACAAAAAACATCATCGAGTAACTTGAGCTCTAATCTCCTACACCTTCCTATATCATTAGGCTCTAAACTATATGATAAGATAGGTAGGTTTTTCTGACTACTGGAATTCACAAAAAATACTAGCTTTAAATTGTGTTCCCGACGACCATGGCAACCGTGGTTTGAGGTATAAAAGAGGGTCGTGATATAACGGGAGACAACGCGGATGACGTGGCAGACAACCAAATGGCTGGGATTTCGGGGATGCGGAGCAAGATTTAAATAAAAATTCTGTAACTTTATTTATTTGACAAACTATGAGTTTTTTTAGCACTACATTAGATTCTAGATACACCATATTATCATATAAAAAGAACATTTCATGGTAAATTTATATTAAATACCGTGCTAGCCCTATATTGTACCAGCTGAAACTATAGTTCATCATTATTCTTCATTTAGAAATTCATGTGTACATGTATGTTTGCATGTTTCTGGCTTCGATTCTTCTGACATGCGTTTCTTGTCCAAACATGTACATACCGGCGAAAGGATTAACACCTTCTTCATTTTATGTACGTTTCTAAAATGTCTATCTGCATACACACATGACCTGTTATGTATGTGTAGTTAATTATTGAAAAGAACTCATTCATATTTAAATGAATGACAATCGACATTATATTATTGTTTTTATTACAATGATTCAATCCACACACTAATTTTGATGTCATTAGTATTATAAAATATATATAAAAAAGAATATTGATATGTAAAATCAGAAAACGAAGTGCTACATGCACAGTGTCAATATAAATTTTTTTCCCGTATACTTAGCACTATCATATTTACTTCATTGTAATTAAACTGACTCGAAATAAAATATGTTTCCACTTACTTTTATTTCTTCTTTGAAGCGTACCATATTTCTAACTAATCAAGTTAAACTCTTCTATTTATATAGAATGAAGTCGACCTGTCAATAGTTTCTGGGCATTTGTATATTTGTAACGATATTAAAGTAAGTTCATGTAAGAACAGTCGAAATTACTTTATTTACCTAAATATATTTAGTAACAAATAGAGATACATGTATGTTGATAGTTACTAGCGTAACATGATGATCTGATAAATGTTAAACTTCCTTTCAAATACTGTTTAATCGAGTCCAATAATAAAAAACAACGCCCCAAACCATGAAAAAAAATTATTCCAGCGTGATTGTTCCAGTGTTCCTTTTGTTTGCTGTCTGACAATTTGTGAAGATGCCACATGAAGTGATCCGTTGGCTGTCTTACGTCAGGTGAATGGGTACACCGAGCCTCTTTACGAGGAGGGAGTTAGGCTGTCCTGAATGCTGTCCACAGTTTTGGAACTCCCCTGTGTTGTACAATGCACCACAGTAACTATAACGAAAGCGAAAGTAAAACTTGAGAAATTTATATTCTGAAGTGATTTTCATCATTTTTATATCACACATAATAGTGTTGAATGTTAAAAAGCAATCGGCGGACAAAATGTAATATTAAGTCTATCCATGTAAATCATTGAAAACATGTGTAAAAACATCGTGTGACCCAGTACAAATACAGCGCGGGATCTGTAAACACTGTGACGTCTTCGTGACGTCATCAGATATCATCGTGATTTCGAATCGCAACAATGTTAAAGATCGTACAACATTGTATCTTGCAACGTTAGCTCTTTAAGGAATGATTTTTATTTTTTTGTTGTTTACTGGTGTGTAAACTGCATTTTTTTGTACAGATATTTTAAATGACGCGCGTCAAAAAATGCAGTTTACACACCAGTAAACAACAAAAAATTTCTAAAACATTCCTTATATTTACATTTCGACCGACCATTTCATTTAAATTTAGTGTTCATGTGAAATAAACCTTCGTTTTTTCAACGCTATACGATTGATAGAACAGCTGAGTAATTGATGGAATCGCGAAACAGCTGGCTCCAATTTGGCGGGAAAATATGTCAAGTTCCGGGAGTAAATAAAATATAGTTCCAAAATAACTTTATCGTTTTTAATCAATTTATTCCATATGTTTTCATTTTTTTTTATTTTTTAATATTAACACAATGCTTTCCATTGCATTCAAACTGATGTTGATATCGAACCTTTGTCATGGCATATATTTTGGCCTAACCGGATGCGCATTCACACAAGGGCGGAAGTCAGTGTTTCGGTTTGTGTTCTTGTGCAGCAGCCCTTCTACGTTTACGCAAGCGTAAACGATTGCCCGGTTAGTAAGGTTATATAGGAAAGTGAAAACGGAAATGTAAATATATAGCAATAAATTTCTTTTGTCCCAATGCGTGCACTTACACTTTATTTTAGGAACAAGGTAATCTTTGAATTCAGAAAAACGGGGATATAAATGATAGGGCTTAGATAACATACATGCTTGTACCCAAGTATGTAATACATCGATTTCCATTTCATCAAAGGTATTAATTTAAAGAACTTAGGTCATTTGTTAAATGGATAGATTGCCTGGCAAATTAATACATATATACAATGATTACATTTAGTTCTGATTATGTGACGGGAAAATATAGTTTTTGGCGATTTATTCAGATGCATTTGAATCAACTATTTGTCGTTGTGCAATCTTTATCTTACCGCATATTCCGTTCAGAGCGAAATGATGAGTATGGGTGGTAGTATCTGTGATTCATTTGTCTAACTCTCGTATAGCATTACTTTGACATTTTAGATCGAGAATACAGTGCAACAATGTAAATGATATACATATTTGATACATTTACGTAAAGATAATGAATTAATATTAATTAAAAAATAGTCTTTCGATGTTAGATCAGTTCACATCAATATTCTTTTTTATATTATTCCTAAGCAAAGAGTCCTAGAAATACGAATCAGTTTTACACATAGGTCTACTTAATAAAGTATTGTCAATTTTCAGTCGTTTTCATTAGCAGATTCATTAAAAGCTATGTAGATCCACTAATAAAAGATCGTATAAATCAAGAGATGGAATCTGTTCTAAAATGTCTGATTGAGGAAATTGTCCAGTTCCTGTTCCAATTCAATGACAATGCGGCGTATTTGTGAAGATGCCACATCCTTTGGCAGTTTTCACACACGTATCAACAAGAATGACAATATCCACTGGCAGCAGAACGGCATTGAGAACAAACCCAACACGTTTTGCACTCTTTGCAAATTTTTTGGCTAGTTTTCTTGTAGCTTCACTTTTTCCTTTCTTCGCTATATGTTTTGCCGCCTTTTTGGTGGCACTCACTACATTCGATGTTTTTCCTAGAACAGATCTTATCTGTTCCATTTTGGAAATATGTTTCTCCATTTGGATAGTTTTCGCGCGATCCCTATCCAAAGCTTCCTGAATCTTTTTCATCAGATTTGATTCATAAAAGTATTCACCAATCCAGGATCCTACGAAAACGGCAGTACTAGTTCCACCAGCTGCAGTGGCAACAGCTCCCATCACTAAACTTAAACCACCCGTGAATGCAGCGGACACCACACAGATACACCAACATGTACTAGATACTACTGATCCGGCGGTTGACACTATTTTGGCAGCGTCGACACATTTTTTGCATGTTGTCAAGTTCGCTTGCTAGTTCTTTAAGAAGCTGTATAGTGGCTTTTCTAGTATCAATCCAATCCGCCATTTTTACAAGGTAGTCCCAACAATAGATCTAGATTAAAGTGTGTCTGCACCTCGACAGCAAACACATAATAATATACTTATACGCCAGTCTACCTACAATATGATATCAATTCATCACTGACCGATGTTCTTTTAGATTGTTCGATTGTATTCTATATTGAAGTTGTTCAGAATAGCTTGCGGATTGCTTTGTTCGCGAAATTGGCAAAGGCACAAATGTTTGTTCTTTTTACACATTGTTATATAATGTTTCAATGGGATTTTCTCCTTACAGCATGTTCGAATGTTGGCTGGTATTAAATTATTTCACAATAGTTTACAAAAGTAATACCTCTGTCGTTCGGAATGTTAATTATGTCAATACATATTAAATAAATAAGTGTTGTTGCATTTCAGCAGACCTATTTTTACCGAAACTGGGTTTACCAAAGCTACGTACAAGCCGGCGGACTATTCCAACTTTCACTTTTGTTTTTCGTATAGTCAGTATCAAAACGAAAGTTACTTCCAGCGTTGAAATAGTATCGCTTCAAGGAAATTCCGTGGATTGAAATAATTTTAAATAATTTCAGAACAACAACATGTATTGAATTCGATACACAAGGAATATTATATATTTAATTATGATCGTATAGCTATGATAAAACAACAGGTCGAAAAGTAAACATGATAAGCATTTATTTACAGTAATATATTTTTGTGCAAGTAAATGTAGTACAAAATATATATTGGATATAATACATATGTCGTGGTTTGAAATAATTAGATAGATTTGTATCTCCCTATATCCATGAGATAAAAAAAAATAAAAGAATTCGAAATTAAAGTTACATGTAAATAAGATGAAATAGTTTTATTGATAGTTTCAAAGTAAAGCAATGTTGATTTTGTAGAAAGTTAAAATCTAATTTTAATTATACATGGTTCATATTGTAATCATTTGTTGTTTTTATTAGCACCACTCTTATAAAGGTAATATTTTATTATTTAAATACATTTTTGTATTACATTAACGTTTAGTGACATATTTTCTCTTGTCATTTGTTTCCTTTAAAATTGCATCTTCCGATCGTCCTCAAGGGATACATTTTGTTAATTGCAATTCATTTCTGTAAATCTGACTTGGTAAGCAAGCTCTAGAAAATGTATCATCGTTTCTAATAATAACTCGTTTTCCTCATACCAAAACGTGACATTCTATAAAAAGCGCTAGAGTGTATTAATATCATCAACGATTTTACCACAGAGCTTTAAATTAACTACATGGTTTTCATATATTAACGATAAAGTAATCAGTCCAGTCACTTCGTGTAGGTATTCTTTACATTCCGTGACGTCACTGCAACAACATTTTTCATGGATCGATACTAAAAATTTTGTGTTAACCGGTCTATTTTGTAAAACAAAAATATCTATTTTGTCACTCCACACTTTATATATTTTGAATTAATATTATACACGCTATTTTCATAAAAAATCTTCTTCATGGTGTTCTGATTAAAGAAGCATTATATGTTGTATTTTACAGTAATATCGTCCATGTCCGATATGAATCCGTGTTCTGGCCTGTTGTAAGTTATATAATCTGCAAATAATTGGTCGAATAATTAATGGCCCGCTACATGTACCTTAACGAAACGGTTTTTAATTTTTAAAATGGAAATGTAAAACGAGATGATTTTATAAAGTTGCAAAGGTTATCAATTTACTGGTAACACTACACTTATCATCACCTTCTGAATAATTTAATTTGAATAAATAAAATGTTTATTTTCATAACGCGGGTCGTTTTATGTTTCCCTCCGTCGTCCAAAATACTGCGCGGTAGTTCATTATCATTGCGCCAGAAGGCAAAACAGCGAAATGAAACCCAACTGTTATCATATATTACGCAGGGTAACTTGCAAACGCTTCATGTTGTAACTTTATCTTGGGCCATCGATGTACATTTTCTTACATTTGTATGTTATCTACGTTTTTTAGAAACCTTTAAATCTTGCTCCGGAAAGGTAGTGGGCCTGTAATTAGATGGAAAAAAAATAACAATTGATAATAGGTAAATAATAAGAGCTTGTAGTAACGCCCTGCCTATTGGCCGATTGCTGGGTAGTACAGTATGTAGTCACGCTGCGTGCTAAGAAACACGTGTTTCAGATGATCGGGTGGTGTAGTGGTTAGGCCACTCGCCTTTCACCAGCCGGCCGGGTTCGATCCCCGACACGAACGTGAAAAGAGTAAAAGCTACTTACCCGATCACATGGGTTTACTCTAGGTGCTTCCTCCAACTGTAAGACCCCTCACGCGCTTTCACCCGGGCTATCGACAGTGATTTGTATAAGTTGTATACCTTGTTTCGCAATCGATTATAAATAAAACAAAGTTTGTACTTTATGTACGTGTTTTGAAGGCCATTCAATGTCGGGGTAAATCGCCGTAACACATACCAAGCAAACTGTAAAGTCAGGTGTGGTACCTGGTTGTTTTGATTGACTGCTGACGACCCGTCCATTTGTCACCTTTCTCTTGTTTCATCATTTTCTGGATATCTACGGACAATGACACATACAAGGCTTACTCTCGTGGAGCTTCTTCTATTACCATCACATTAAAATGCACTTCTGTATTAATCCTGAATTGTTTGCGTTTTGTGTTTTATGTATATGATATTTTGTTTGTAACAGTATGGCATGGGATAGCCTGTGTAGACTCCATTTCTTGTTCGCTATGGAAACCGAAAAACTTTGACGGTCCTACTATTTTCTCTTTTTTTTCAGCGAATATTCACGAATATTTCTTATTACGAAATTATCTGAACAATAAAGTAACAAAGGTATGAATAAATTTTGTTGTACAATGTCTTTTTATTTGTTGATTTCGATTTATTGAACAAGGACCAATATGCATACGATGTATTGCATTTTTTTACTGTACATGTAGAATGTTTTTTTCTCATTTTTTTACAATAATTTGACAAACACAAACCTGTTTTAACGCTTCTATCTTTAGTTAATGACGATATTCTTTAAAATCAATTAATATATAAATAGAATTAATTTGTTTTTGAGATGTTTTAATAATGGTATTCGTGTGAAGGTACTCAAGATACCCCAAGATCTTTACATGATAGGTTAAAATATCTGTTACATTTTATATGTTATCAAGGTCTGATGCATGGAGAGGGGTTATCTCCTTCTTTTTTGTATTTTTGTTAAAGATTTGAAAATTGAATACTAAATCATGTGACGTAATATTTTCTTAAAAAGAGATTTCTTTGTTTATGTGTGTAGACTAGACTTTACAGGTATAACTTTGATCCGACTAATGCGGAAAGAATGCGAACAGAATCCAAAGTACAAAAATATGAACAAATAATTAAAAACAACAGATCGGCAACGCAGCGCAGCAACAGTATAGCTTATGCTTCTTAGACAATATTTTCTGGATAGTACCATGTAAGCCAAAATGGCATCACTTGTTTAACAAGAGATTCAAAAGGGATCTTGGCGCCTACCAAATAATGATTTATGTCTGGATTTGTTCTTCGGAACGCTTCTCGACTTTACCGACAAGCCCAACACTACATAATTTGAATAATGCAGTCACAATATGTCAAATCGAGAAGCGTTCCGAAAAAAATGAACATGGCGGTGACGGTTAAAATAAGTGAGCTACACGATGTTTAAATGGAGTTTCTACAAGGTACGGGACATGACACTTTCAAAGGAGATTGTGGATGAACACAGTTATGGATACTGTTTACCACCACAAGCGTAGAGTTTGTGTTTTTGACTTGGTTTTTGAGGTACCCATTAGAGGTGAAACGACATTTTGACCGGACAGGGAAATGTCTACCTAGCATATTTTTCGTAAATTTCCCGATTCATCAAGCCATAACTTCGTCAATACTTTGCCAATTTTGTTCACCAAACACTCACTGGAAAGATGAATTATTTCTCTTTAAGGTAAGATATGCGTTAATGGTGTATATAGCCCATTTATTAAAATAATCACGGGTTTAAAAAAATAGGTCCGTTTTTCTCGACCACCGAGTTCATACTCTTGATACTATAATATATATATATATATATATATACTGTCGGTTAAAAATATTCGTGCCAGGTCCCTGTGTGCAAAAGGTGCTATAGTTGGCTCATTAACAACAAGGTATTTTGCATATTACAAATGGGAAATTTGGATTTTATATCCTTTTCATCAGATTTGTTATTTTTGGTTTTCCTAGCAAACACGAAACGGGAAGAAATCCAGCACTCCAGCTATTACTGGAAATGAAACTATTTTTCTTTCTCAAAAACGTTTCTGCTATATGGTTCTCCTTATAACATGCACTTTGAGAGAAGAAGTTTGTTAGGCGATGACATTTCATGCACATTTGATAACACATGAAGTACTGTTATATATTCTGCCTAGCTGTGGTTAGCAAAAATAAAAACGGCAAGTCATTGTTTATCAAAACTTCACTAATCTCAAAATTTAGATACCTACGTGTAGTACTAGATTACAAGTACATGTATTAATTTATTCTTAATATCTGCCTTCATCATGATATTATATGACCCTTTGACCAAAGTGTTATTCGCAAAAATATTGAACATGCAAAATTAGAAAAAAATATTAAACATGCAAAATCCACCAGATTTGAGTTATATAACAACACCAAGTTTAAACCCAGATTATGTTTGAGTTTTTTTTTATTTACAGAACAGATGTGTTTGTTTCAAGATTGCTTTATTACAATCGGTTGACAATGAATGACACCAGTGCGGCTAGAGAGGCAAACAGTAGCCATGACTCCAATTTCGGGCTTCCCGATGGGCAATTTTCTGGTAATAGCTCTTTCTCAAATGTCGAGACAGTGTTGGAGAAATCACTTCCACATGACTGTATAGACGGCATGGCAGTCACACAGTTGAGGAGGTTATCAAGTAGCCTACAATGACAGAAATATACAATAAGACAATCTTTTTCGGTAGGGCCAATTTAAAAAAGGTATCTTCTGGTGTATTGTTAGAGAAAGCATAATGGTATACAGAAAAAAACTGAACTAAAACAGACTTGAGGAAATTGAATTGCTATATAAAAATTCCATTTTATCGATTGGGCGAATGAATATAAACATTAATTTAATTTCGTTATATTCATGTAACAATTTGCTTCCTACATGTAACAACGAAGCTGGAATACAAAAATGAATAAACAATGGGGAAAGATTTTTTTTAATCTTCAAACAATGGAAAAATAAAAATTAGAAATATGCTAATACGAACCGTTTCATATGAACTATTTTATTAACCACTTGCTATGCTGAACACGCTCAGATAAGGTTAATAATGATTCATGACACCCCTGTCGTATTTGGGTGTAAAAGTACTTAGGAAAAAAGGTGAATGCACATAAAAATAAAATTTGTTATGTAAGTAATTTGACTATTAATATAACATGTATAATATAGTTTTTATTTTGATATATATGGTATATATGGCAATTCGTTCCAACCGAGTTCGTTATCTACATTTTCGTACCAGCCGTACAGATATGGTCTTTGTTAAATAATAAAAAAAAACATAAAAAAAAAAAAAACAAACAAACCCGTGAACGGTTGAGACAATAGATATGAGAACTATTCGCTGTAGGTACATTTATATACGGAACAATCACAAAACAAACATTACTGTAATTCTATTAAGGCCTCATTTCGTGACAACAATTCATGTAAAAGAAATGGGACGTTCGCAGAAATGAAAAATTGTGATGCATCTTAATCCGGCTTGCAGACATAACGCCCGCTTATTATTCTTTTCCTTTTGATTTTTGTTTTGCACAACTCACTTAAATTCAATGTTATTTGGTTTTCTTTCTAATATGCAGACCTACCCGCATACAGCTCCCGATATGTTGTTTGGATCAATGTTTCCAGCTGCTTGTGTGACTTGAGTTTCACAACCAATGATTTCGGTGCTAAATCCCGGTTTCGCACCAACACAGGCGAAGCCTTGCATCAAAACTGCAAATTAAGTTTACAAATAAATAAGTATTTTTAGATAAATGTACTGCGTTTAAGAATTAAAATTGTTTCATCACTAAATAATTATTTTGCTCTATTTTACTTAATTTGACTCTCTGATTGGTCAATTATTTTTAGTGCAAATATGAAAGACAACTATCCGCCAGTGGGATAAACACCCAAGAATAGAGACATAGACGTTGCGTATTAATTTGCGAAAACAATCCTCTGAAAATTCACCGAAATTGTACATTAAAATGCGGACTGCACATTTTTGTCCTTTCATGAAATGTTGATATCTAAAATTCAGATATCGTAATCTTTTAAATGAAATAACCATAACAATATCAAGTTAATAGGGTTTTTAAATAATCATGCTTTACCCGAGTCCCAATTCAATTTACATACTATCTAATTCACTAATTGAATTGTAGAAAATAACCACTTCAATCATAATTGGGTCAGTTTGGGATTTTTATAATCAATAGTAATTTTGAATTGTATCCCATGGCATTAACCGTTGACCAAACCTGCTATGTATATGAAAGAATATTGCAGGCAACTATTATGGATGCCAATAAACTTTTGATATGCATTACAAGTTTATATCATCGCGTTTATGCCTTCATTTTGAAAGCATTGGTATACTCATTTATTTCTAAATTTGTTTTAGTTTTTTCCTAGAGAAAACAGAGCCGAATTAAGGTAAGAAGTAATTATTTTGAAAGGTTTATATAGCACTGTTTTATGTATGAACGTAAATGAAATATAAAACCTATATAAAACCTTATAAACTAGCACATATATAAATATAACACTGCTTAAATAAAATGACTAAGATATTATCATTAAAAAGGTAAGTGTATTTACGCTTTAAAAATATAAATCAGTGAAAAAAATCTTTATACTTTAGATAATGATAAAAAACTCACCATTTTGGTTTTTACAGACAGTTTTTATAGCTGACTGCATTTGAGTTTTGCCAGGAAGCAAACTACTATATGCGGCATAAACCGGACATTGCGTGAGTAAGTTGTAGCAGTGCACGATATCACTTGTATTACTGGAAAAAAAACCATACAGTCAGTTAAATAAAAAATATATTACAGATAGATTTACTATTCTGCATTTGCATATTAAAGAGTTATCTCTCCTTGCAAGCAATACTCGATCTTGTCGTCTTCCCCCATTTTTTGTGAGCGGAAATCACGTCGTGTTCCTTTGATATTGCTCACGAAAATATTTGTTACAATGAACCTGTCTACAAGGAGAAATTATGAATGTGTAAGTAAACAAAACAGAATAATAAAAAGGTGAAAAGAATGTCTTTTAAGCGAAATACGTTCTAGACAAATATCATATATTAAATAGAAAAAAACACTATGGTTACGTTGTATTTATTTAAATCTGGAAATTAATGTATGAATACATTTAAATCTTGATAAAAAAGGAATAAGCTTATAGTGATTCGCTGTAGTGGAAAGGAGAAGGTACGTTAAGACTCGAATATGGCCCCAAAATTAATTCTCCAGTAAAGAACAACATATTTTGCCATATAACAGTTGAATACATTTGCTAACACATTACATCCCGAAAATATCCCGCATGTGCCAATTATATTCACTATGACGTCATCAACATGCAGTTTCCCGCCATTTTCACAAAAATCCTTGAAAAATCATACTTTTTGAGTGGTTTTCTCTAAAAATGAATGTGGCCGCCTTCGTGGAGCAGAAAGAGATTTTCACACGTTGTGTATCGTGTATTTACGCATAACCATGCAAAATATAAAGTTGCTCCAAGGTGGCGGCCAAATCCATTTCAAGCCTTTTCTAACGTAAAGATGATGAATTTCTAGCAAAATTTGGCAAGAAGAGGATAATCGTCAATTTGATGACGTCATAGGTGGAGCACATCGTGTACATGGTTATATAAAGTTATGTTTTGATGAATGGCAAGTATGAGAGTATTTATTGATGTGAAATTGATGTGGATCAGAGTTAATATTTTTCGGCCTGAAAAATTAAGGCCAAATACTGGTCCTATCATATCTACTCCTTTAATATACGTACACGTACATATATGTGCCCACACTCACCTACACAATACATTGAAGTCGCCAGAAATCCCATTAATTGAAGATATGTTGAAACCTAAACGGTTTATACAGGCAGTTGCCTGTGGACACTGGGCACTCACTTGATATGCAAGGGCTGCTACCAAGCATACTGGAATAAGAAGAACATGCGCCTTGTTTTAATGTGTATGCCTATGTAAAGAGGATTCAAACCAGAGCTCCTACTTCATGTTATAAACACTAGTAAACATAATGTCATGCTTATTTGGTGACGGAAATATGCTCTAAACCCTTTGGACTTGCAGCAAATAAAATTATATTTTTTTTGCATATTTTGTCAAACTTTACTAACAGTACAACGATCTACGAGTCAACAGTGATATCTAAGGTTAGGACAGATGCATAGACATTTAATGTTAAAGGGACAATTCAGTCTAAGAGTACATTAAAATTTGCACACATTTCGGAAACAAACCAGTTCTAATAGAAATTAAGTTAGTTGGTTTTAACTGTGATATGTCAGGAAAGCCCTCTGTAATGAAATGTATGTGAAATGTTCAAACTCGCTTACTGTCCGGCATTACACATAGTGGCCGGGTGTCTTGTATGCCGGACCCTGGCCCTTGCTAGTGTAGTAAAGAATCTTTTTTTCTTGAACTACTCAAACCGTTCTTTCAGTAGTGTGTTTACCTTATTAGATGCATGTTCTTGTCTGATTATAATTTCACCAACTCCTCAGTGGATATGTATTGCATTTTTAACGTGTGTGACTTTAGCTCGGGTACGGGTACAACATTTTATTGATAATAACTCAACAAATTGCCAAAAAACCCACCCTTTGTATACCCGCCCAATTTCTATTATTTTAAGTTCCTATTTGAGATTTTTTCATATTTTTGGGCCGTGTTCTATGAGTTTTATATAATTTTTATAATAAATATGTCACCTTATGGTGGCCATGCCGTGTTCTATCGAACCCCCACCTTAATATCAATATTGAGATGTTCTAGATTATGTTATGTTTCATAATCTTTTAACATAATTCTATAAAACTGAATTATGTGTCAATTAGTTTGCATAATATTTGTTTTATTACTTTGATATGAGTTTTATATAATTTTTATAATAAATATGTCACCTTATGGTGGCCATTTTCAATTCATTTAACTCTTTGTTTTCTGTATGTGGAGTGTGCATAAAGTAATTTACCATCGATAAGTCCATCCATCCGGAGATTTTGACGTCATAATTTGAAGTGAGTTTCGTGACAGCATAATCCCCGGATGATTGGACTAATCGACGGTACATTTTACGTTACAGACTTCGGTTTGGGATCAGGAAACACCCGTATCGTTTCGTTAATTTTGGTTCATTTGATGTCTGAAAATATTTTAGAGAAAATGATAGATTGTTCGTTCATAAAAAAGATAGAACAACTGCTATTATATGTCTCAATTAACTTGCATGACATCATGATGATTTAATATTAAATGGACAATTCAGTGAAGAGAACATTAAAATTTGTACATATATCAGAAAAAACCAGTTCTAATTAGATCAGTCGGTTTTACTGTGATATGCCTGAAAAGTCCATGGTTGTGACATGTGTGTAGATGTTCAAACTCGCACGCTGTCCGCCATTACACATTGTGGTCGAACTTCTCGTATGTCGAACCCTGTCCCTTCATTGTAGAGTAATGCAACCTTTGTCTAGAACTGCTCAAATCGCTCTGACAGTAGTGTGTTTACCTTATTAGATGAATTGTCTTGCCTAAAAATTTTATCACCTTCTCAGTGATTATGTAGTTTATTTGTTTAACGTGCGTGACTTTGGCTCGAATATGGGTACAGCGTCTATATTGTACCCATATTCAACGATTTGATATTTCAACGATATTAATTAAAATACTTAACAATGTCGTGGAATTTGTCAATGTTTTACGTTATATGTTTCATAAGAAATGTAGAACAATTAGTGAATTGTCCCTTTTAACGATACATTACAAAATTATTTATCCTCATTTGAATGTTTTATTTCTACACGTATGTCAGTGTTTGGAATCTGTAAACAAACATACCAGAGTATACTGCCATGCAAATTGGATTTCACAAACGTGTCCACGATGACAAAAACACGGCAATATGTTCTGACTTGTTTACAAAAGAAAATGAGAACACAATATAGTCTACTCGCTTTGATAAGTAACACATCACAGGGAAACACATTATAAAGATTAATACAAAAAAACATTGTTAAAGATGCTCCACCGCTGACAAATATTTTTTTCCACTATGAAAAACAGGAGCAGGCGATTTAGTATTTTTCTTCAGTTACAAAAGTTACTTACTTTACACCATTACCACAATTGAAAAGTTTGAGCTTCTAATTTTACTTCAAGTTACAAATACAGAATATAATTAATTGCATCCCAAAAAATCCTGTGGCACTATATCCTATATGAAATGAAGTATTGATTGCGCATGCATGAACCAAAAGCAAAATAAATAATTATTTTTGTGTTAATTAGACATACATAAACACTGTTAAACACCAATTAATGTTCAAATGATGAGTATAATTTATGCTATGTCGGCAGTGGAGCATCTTTAAGTACATGAATTGTAAACACAGCAGCCTTTATAGAATATATCTGTGCATCATCGATATCCAAAATGTTACTATCGTTATATACACCCCTGGACTATACCATAGCAAAATGCGAACGGCTGTGTATGCTGCAACAGATTGGGGAGGTAGTTTGGACTTTTGACTTATAAAAGATTCAAATAGCAGTTTGTGTACATTTGTAAACCTACTAATGCCTGTGAGTAACTTTGTTTCTTCTGAAATGCCGTCCGGTTTTTCTATGAAGCAATCCAGGTGTGGATATAACGATATTAATATTGATATGGAAGTCCCTGGAGTATCAAGGATGGTATAAGTGGGGCAAGTTCACGTATGTAGGGTATACGTACCTTGTAGTTTATTATGCAGATAACAGTTCCCGTGACTAGCTGTGATACGAGGTGTTTCAGAAAATATCTCCCTATTTTAAACTATTATAAGTTTATTATGAAAAATCATTCTTGTACGGATTAAAAAAAATACGGAAAGTATAAGATACCACTATATATGTGTGCATATTGAAATACAACATCAGACAGCGAGAATTTCTTAAAAAAATATTCAAATACGTATGTCAGCATAACCTGATTCAATGATATATTATTGGCGTCATAAAAACACATAAAATGAAATGCATTTAACTTCTGAGAAAACTATCGGCATTTAAACGTTTCATTGATGCAATCCGTCATTTTGAAAGATGTCACTTTTGATTTACCATGAGAAAAAATCAACTATTAATTAATAATTTAGAATCAAAACAAAATACAGCAACATGGATTTCTTGAAAACAAAACCTAATGTCACGTTATACCTAATACATGTACACAGTAGTTTTTCACATAAGATGTAGTTTTTTGGAATAATTAATATTACGAAGGTGTGAATTGATATACATGTACACTTCGATATACCATAGTCTTATTTGTAGTGAATTAATAACGAATAATTTATATCATTATAACGCAATATTCATACATGATGAATAATTTACCTGTAATTAAATACCCTGAATTAGCCATGCTGCCCGTGGTGTGTCGTTGTACGCTAAGGTTGCTACTGAACGATGCCCTTGTTAAAGGTTTGTAGTTAATACCCGGCAAGTTATCATCAGCGTAGATATCTATGTGTCGACCTGTTATCTTTTTACAATCGTCTTAAACATGTTAAAATCTGCCCCGGAAGCTGCAATTACCCAATACTAGAAAAATGTGTCGTAATATAACAATATTCACATACGGTATTCTGTGGAACCGATTTCACAATGAAGTGTCATTAAGGGGCGAAATTTTGACCTGTTTTGTTTTATGTGACGTGAAATATGGTGTCGTGTACTTTCATCGTATAATTACTGCGCTTCAAATTATCAAATTATACTTTATACAAAATATATAATCGTAGTTTCATGGGAAACAAACACTGTAATTCAATCAAAATACGCACGAGAGCTGATAAGGATGCATAGTCTTTAACATAATCACATAATCATGATATTGAGTATCTTACATTTACAATAGCATAATCACGTTATGGTATGATCTTGAGTATCTTACATTTACAATAGCATAATCACGTTATGGTATGATCTTGAGTATCTTACATTTACAATAACAGAATCACGTTATGGTATGATCTTGAGTATCTTACATTTACAATAGCATAATCACGTTATGATGTTGCCTGGATTATTGCATCCTCGATACCCCAGGGGTTCCGCTCACTTACGATCTCTACATCCCTGGACTATCTGATAGTAAAACTGAAGGTAACTCAGAGGAAAATATCAGAACCGATCAAACTCCTGCAAAGATTTCCTTTGAAGACTACAAAGAGAGCGACGTCCAAATCCAAAGCTGCACAGTCAACCACAGTGTTCCGTTATACGGCACTTATGATGTACATCAAAGGACTGAATTACCTGTTCTGTTGTCTCCAGTTGGTGATCGGAACCCCTGAAGTATCGAGGATGCGATTATTGTAAACGAACTTAACTTTCTTTCAGCGATAGTTTTATTTTGGCGGTTTTGGCGTTTTAGAGCGTAATATTTGAAGCACCAAAAATAATTTTCTGGAATTGAACCAACGTATTTCCTTATCTATATCTGGAAGATAAATCACGAATTACAGATTTTGGCATCCATGCTTAAATTTGACTGCGCTAAAATAATAACGTTTACGGTAATTTGCATTCACATTTAAGCAAAATATGTATCTTATATTCATACGTTGATATGATGGCTGCTTCGATACAGGCGGAAAACGCATACAGACATGGAAATCATTACCGTTTTATTGTCTAGTTGGAAGCTAATTTATCTAAGCTTTCTTCGCCAGTATTTAGATCCTACAATGGATATAAGAGGAAACAGGTGTTTCACGTCCTTCATAGAATGTTCTTTTCGAGTCTACTATTAATGTTATGGTTTTGTTAAGTATCAAAGAATGCATATCATATAATGTGGAAATATCACAAAAATTTCAAAAACCTTATTGCATGGTTATATCAAAGTTTGAGAAAATGTTCTTCTTTACTGAATCATGAGAAGTTTGAATGAATATGAGCAAATGCAATCCAACAGGTGTGATTAACATGTAGCCGGAGTTTGCGTATTTTACGTAGATAATTTGGCGAAGATAGGATATCGGTCCATCTGACCAGTTATCACGAGAGATAGTTAAAATTTGTTTGTTTAACGTGATAGTAGTATCACTATCAGTATCAATGACTTTGCAGGATTCGTGATAATGAAGGTGCAGAAGGAAGTGACAAAGCTCAGTCTACCGACAGGATTAGCATTATACCGATAAACACATTCGACAGGGTAAAGTGAACAGCTACTTTAGCATTATAACCTTAGACCTATAAACACATTTAGTCTGATAAATCAACAATTTTTCTTAGATACTTTTTTTCTTCCAGTGTCAAACTGTCAAGATAATAATTGATGTAGCAGGAAATGGCAAGCCTTGTCACCGCTGCCTATAAAAGGGCTTATCGGTCCACGCTTTTTCTCAGCTTGCCTGTTATTTTTTGTTAACAACATAATATCTGTGACAAAATTGGACGGCTCATTTTCCATTTAACCCCTGCTTTCTTTTTGTGCTTGTTTTTGTTTTTGCTTCAATACTGCATCAGAAGTTATTCGTTGGACCACCAGCATCACACATTTGTAATATCTAACTGTAAAATAAACTTAAGTTAATTGCATTTATTCGCATTTTCATTCTACAAATGCATTGTCAAGTGTCTGGACACTAAAATGAAAGTTGTTGTTTTCATTGCCAAACATTGTTTGACACTTGATTGTAGAACCTGATAATACAGATATGATGGAGGTACTATCAAATGTGTCGGTCGTTCAATACATGTATACAATCATCTCTGGATATTTACAAATATTAAATGATACAAATATTTTCTGTGAAATACTGGATATACAAAGATGTTTTATGAGGCGTATCAAATTAACGAAAATTGAGGCAAACTTTGCATATTTACATCAATTTTTTAATTAATCTTCTTGTTATGACACCATTTGACGAAGGTTGTGTGTAATAATTGGATTATAACGTATTATGTTGCTGTTTATTTTCTATGAAGCCACACAACGTTGATACTCGTCATCTATATTAACTAATGGACTACTCAGTAGAGAGCAACCAACTAAATAATTTTACATAGACCACAGTGTTAAACTTTGTTAAAGTTTTGTACTGTATTATCAAAACAAAGGAATATTAGTTAGCTATTGTGTTCTATTATTAAAGTCTAGGTTCTCATATAACACTAGATAGAAAAAAAGTTCGGGTCCTTCTGCTCAAACTCCAACCAGGGTAGCTTTATTGAAATCAGGCGCATTTTGCACTAAATAATCCTGAAATTCTAATGTTTTTACCGATTCATTATCAAAATTGATATTTTGAACCTAAATCTCAATATGAATTTCCAAATTCATATCATGGTTATCTATGAATAATTACCTGTCAGAAAACATTTTTACTTTTGAAATATATAATTAGCCAGCCAATCAGCGGCCGGATTAAAATTCTATCCTGGGCTCAACCTTGTATACACAGGGGCCATTTCGAAGGTCTTTTTTATTTAGATAGTTGTTCCCAGTATGCAGCTCCATGTTTACTTTGTAGTCTACCAATTCAGACGTATGAACTTTGTGTAGCTTCATGGAAAATAAATGATACACATTGTAGGAATGCGAGCACTAACAGTCAGTTGACGTAAATAACAAAAATAAACGCAATCTTCCTTTCCAAATTCTAACGAGAAATAACTTATTACACTAGATAAAGCAAGGTACGTGATATATCTTTTGTTTTTCTACCTTTGTTTTTTATGCAAAATCCAGTTATTTTATGTACGGTTTTACGTATATATTAATTAAATACCCTAACGTGTTTCTCAAGTACAAAATATGATAGTACCTTTAAAATGTACTTGTGTACTTGTTTCAGTTAAAAGAATACTTTTATCAGAATCTCTTTTTCCCAGTATCTGTGTCTTTTAGAAAAAAATGTATTTTTAGGTTTCTTTCACGCATTATACTAAACCTTAGATAATATTTTTGAATAACAAACATTATTAAACTCTTCATACATTCAATGTATTGAGTTTAAAAGAGGTGGCCAATGGCTTCGATGGTATTTGTCGATCTTCAATTCAAAGCTCAAAATTATATGGTTTTTTGTATTAGCTTAAGATAATGCACAAGAGCAAAATAAACCGTGAGTCACTGTGTGCCTTCTCCTTTTGTAGTAATGCATGTCTGCGATATAAAACATAGAAATTATTGATGAATTACACAATAGAAGAGAATATTTCTTACTTTGTACGTCACCATTTGTGACTTTAAGCTTAAAAAGTTCCCTTATGAAGCCCCTATTGTACATGTACCATTATATTAAGAATCCCTTAAATTCTCCATCGTCCAATTTTCAATGAAATGTGATATCTGAATTTCGACCAATCATGGTCAACGGATACTTTGGAAGTAAAACACAATGTGTTTAGCATCTTTTTAAAACCCTATAAACCATTTCATATCCCTGACATCAAATCTAATTTTTGACCAATCAAATGTTAGAGAACGATGAATGTGATACATGTATTTATTCCGTTACATTAGATACATGTGTGAAAACCCTATCTGACACGCCGACGATCTCATCCGTGTATCCTTTTGAGAAGTTTCTAATCCTTGTTGATAAATGTAATATTATTTACATAGTGATTAAACAATGATATTTCGCAATAATCTATGATGATTCGCGGTTAAATATTCTGTATGGACATACGACCAATAGAGGAGTGTAGCTAATATAACGATAATGTTATAGATTAAGTCTGATCGTATATATATAACTTTATCTGATACGAATCCGATATGTTTCAACGTGTCAAAATGAATCCAAATATTTACTCTGATATACGTGTATACATTAAATGAAATCAGGAAATACTATTTACGAATATGCTATCAGAAAGGTAAAACCAAGAGTAGTTAACAAAAAAGTTAGTCATTCATTACTCTTAAATGCTGCATCACCCAGCTTTATCGTTAATTAAGGATTTGTCAGAGTGTAATTGCATACGGAGTTATCTGTTCTTGATGGTAAAACTCATGACGTTTTCTCTGAAAAAATATGACGTTGTAATCATTAAAGCATTGAACGTCTTCTAGTTGGCATTCATAGACAATATGAATACAAACTGGACAGAGGTAAATTCCATGAAGTGGGCTAGCGCTTCATGTTGAATTTCCCTATGCTCAGTTGGCATTCATATTGGCTATGAATGCCAACTATAAGACGTTCAATGCTTATATTTACATTTGGTTCCAATTTTATGATGAAGTCCCAAGAAATGTTGCATCGCTAATGAAACAATCATTTGTTATCGTCATGGATGGAACAGCCATTTGAACAGCCGTCTTCCGTGATCGCTGTCATGACAACTGAGACGTCACAATGATATTTACGTCATAACAAGTGCTTGAATTTCATTGTTTATATGACTGGTCATGTAGGGGCGGCATCTCATGTATGCGGTGTATAGCATGTGTGAAGTGCGAGGTGCATGCTTTGGCAGACTGCGATATGTTCGTGTTGTGTCTTATAGTATAGTGGAGCTATTGACATTTTAAAAATGTTATATAACTGAAACACTGAGGACACCAAGCAACATTTCCCACTCGGTCACATTAAACTGTCAACGGACGAACCAGTCGTCACACTCTCTATACTATACTCTATACTGAGCACCAAGCGGGAGAAGAAACTACCACTTTAATAGATTATGGTGTGTCTCGGCCAGGGGGTTGAACCCAAAACCTTTCTCACAGGGCACTCAACCGAAGGCCATACGTACGTATCTCCATAACAATATAAAATGATTAAGTAAATGGTGTCTTTTTCACATGCATGATAAACAGAAATACACCATCGATCTAGCCTAGCCACTGGGACCATAGAAAGTTCACCAGACCTCAATTTTCAGCTGATAGGTCCGCATCAGCCACATTGAAATTAAGACATACTACATACTGCAGTGACCATTATAAAACAAGTAAAATGATCATGAAAAAATCCTTATTAGCATCTAAATAAAATAATAAAATGTTTCTACATCTTATATTAACAACATGCTATCAATTACACAGATGTACGAAAAAGACTTTTTGCAAACATTTGCTCATCAATGTTATATTCTGGCACTTTGCGAAAGAAAACCAAACCACGATGAAATATTTACATATTCAGTATCTAATGACATATTTACGTACATTAGAAATACAAGAAGAATAACTCTTGTTGAAAGAATTTACACATGTTTGTATAATCAGCTGATTATACTGCAGGTGTGGTTTAACTATTAGAGTATTATACAAGGACGGTAACACGTGTATTTGCAAGTCATTGACAGTATAATATTACAGTATAATACTTAAGCATTGATGTCACTATTTTTAATTAATTTTATATTCTATTTGATAAAATGAAGTATGTTTAAATGTAACATTATAGTGGTTTTTCAAGGGATTCTTTTTTCCGAATCAATACGCAACGTCAATGTCTCTATTGTGACGTCACGATAACGTCGGGGTTTCGCGCCATTCTCGGGGTTTTTTTTCATAGTAGTATGCAAAAAAAATTTTTAAAAAAATTGGCCAATCAGAAAGCCAGATTTGGTATGAAAGCAAAGAGAAAAATAATCATTTAACTATGAATGGCTAGAATAAGAATAATATTGTAAAAATCCTCCATAAGAACCGACGTCAACTATAAGTAATGCCATGACAATGCATAAGATCAAAGCAATATTTTGAATCAATTAACGATTATAAAAATCTTGAAGTGAATATCCTGTGTGATTTAAACTTCTTTTCCGGGGAAAGCATAAATTTTAGTTTTTGAACCTAGCTCATGCATGATTATTAAGTGCAAAGCTGATTAGACTTGATATAGATTACCAAATGACACTGTTGTCATAAAAACGAGTTTCCTTATTGGCGAAGCATAAATTAAGTTTTATTACTATTTGGATTTTTTTTTCATTTTCAAGATTTATTTTAATAATATCGTTCATTGAACTTTGCACATATACAATTCATGAACATAAATGAATATTAAGACAAAAATATATCAACAAGTAGGATTTAGTGAACCGTAACGACCATTCTTTATTTCGAACTAAAAATAGCATGTCTATATACATATGTATATTTGGAGCAAACGTATATATACCGCGTAGGAATCGGTTATCTATATTATTGCATGAAACGTTTTATCATAAAGTATCTTCAATAATATATAGTAAAGAGAATGCATGTTGCCGATATTATCTAAAATGTAATTTGCACCTGGACATTATTGTATTTATCGGGATTTATAAACTTAAAGTTATTTCCATTTCTATGTTTTTTCTTCGGTAGGGCATACCAGAGCAAAGGGCATGCTCATATGTCGAATGCTATTTCACTGTTTCAAATGCCGTACTAAAGTAGGCTGTAACAAACAACATGATTAAACTGATTTATTCTCGAAATTCACATGTATTCTCAGTGGTAGTCATACTTCTAATTCTTAGTCCATAGTTGGAGTATCGTGATAGGAGTATAGTGTTAGGGTAAATCACGTGTCTCATTATTTTGAATGAAATCGTGAGTTTAATGTCAAGGCACAGCGTCCAGCAGTATACATACAATCAAGTTACTTAGGAGTCATTTCAGGTTCTCTTCTTTCGAGCACACGTCATTTGATATCAAGCTGAGTTGGAAAGTGATTCGCTTGTTGATTTTTAATCCAGCCTTATTTTAGAACTTCTCTTCTTTTTGTACTGTGTAAAATATATTGCATACCCCTCATCTCAACTCCGTTTATTTGCTAATGAATTATAAATCAGAATACTTTATATGATGTACCATGTTTATTTGTTTGTTTTCGTCTGGTTTCTACATCGTTTCTACAAAGACAGCAAGTTATATCGAACCTCTTGGGGCCAAAGATATCATAAGATATCGTTGTAAGAAGTGTTCGTAATACACGTATTGCAAGCTTTGGTGTGGAATAAAAAATACTACGTTACAACTATCAGTTAGCAGTTTGCAAACATTTGCTGTTTGCATATTCATCTAACATCAATATACTACTGGAGAAATATATGTTTAAATGAAAAAAAACCCACACTGCTTTGCCCTTTTATATATGTATAATAAATGTGTAACACAGACAACAACTAAATATGTCGAATTAGCTTTTCGGTCGCCATGAACGCCAATAACAGGCAAACAAATATGAGATCTATCAATCATCGCTGTGTTATGACCACGTGTTTTCAAATTATAATTGAAAAATATAATGACAGATTGATTTCACTAATCATATCATTAGAAATAATTTGAAAAAAGGAAAGAAGTATCGGTAAACGCAATAAATGTAAAGAAAAGTTCAATCATGACTGCAAATTGAGTATCTTATAGAAATTACACTCAATCTTTTACAGCATGTTTTGAAATTAAATCTTATAATATGTAAATGTATGTCAGACTATATTAAGATAATTTACCAATAATTATGCGGAAATACAACCTTCAGCAATACGTATATCAGATCCTCATAACAATCTCATTCATCTCTCCCTTCATTCCGACTCTTTCTCTCTTTCTCCCTCTCCGCCTTCTCTCTTTTCCATATTGCACTTTTGTATTTGTTTGTATATGATGTAAGTGAGTGTGAGTGTTTATGTATGTATGTTTAGCATATGCAACTAAGTCAATCAAAATGAATACTATTGAGTATTTATGAGCGTATATCTTGTAAGCGAGGATGTGTGAGTCTGAGAAAGAAGAGTTGAGATTGAGTGTATGTGTGTGAGATAAAGGATAGAGAATAGTATTGAGTGTGTAGAATGTAAGAGAAAGATGGTGATGATGAGTAATAAGATGAAGATGAAGAGGAATGAAATTAAAACAATGTAAATGAGTATACTAATGAAGATGTGAATTATATCTATTTCTAATTAGCAATGATGAAGGAAACACACTGTTATTTTATAGCAATATACATGAAAAAGAAATTAAAAGTTACAAAAAATAAATAAATAAATAGATAATAATAATGATAATTTTAAAATACACAGTATTTTGATAAAACGATTCTTGATGATTATCAACAGTATTTCTAAAGTCACAACCAATTTCTCGAACAAAAGACATTTTTTTTTAAACAACAATCATATAAAACGAATATTAATTAACAAAACCTAATATAAAATATATTGATTGCATTTAGTAATGTCTCATTTACAACAATGCATTGTATTAAACAATAAAACATATCTGACTTGGTATTAAACTTTGGGGAATATTTAATCATGCGATTGTTTTAATGAATAATTGAATGTATATTCACTTAATGATACAACTGCCCTACTGTTACATATATATCTCAGATATCCGTTTGTTTTTTAAAGATAATACAATCTGTATGTCTGCAATGTTGATGTATTTCCAATAATGCTATAAATTCCGGTATCTTCTCTTAAATACTTTTGTAATAAAAGACTTTATATTAAATATTATACGTTTTTGTAATAATTTGAACATGAAATATTTTCTATTATTGACGCATAGCAAATATGATTTGATTTAGAACAAAACCGTGCCACCATTCAATTGCACCTATAAAAATACAGCATTAACGTTAATGTTTTATTATTGTAAATGTGATGAATATGATACAGATTTAGTCGTGACATGTGTGTGCATGGCACGTGTAGGAAAGGAATAAAAGACAATACTCTAGCCATAGGTGATAATACGGGCTGTTCCATGGATAAAACGACCCATTTTGGGACCTAAACGAGAAAAGATCGTGCCCATTACAAGTCCTATGTATACCGTTTAAACACTGGATCAATGATCACTGGTTAAACTTATATTAAACATGTACTCGACTGTCAGTCGGGGAAGGCCATGTATAGAGACTATATCAACACAACCGGCTATTTATAACCATGTTATACACGATCTCGCTATTGGAAACCAACAGAGCAAAACGTGAAGGGGTTTACCTTCGCTTATACTTACTTAAGGATATACTAAAATGAGATATTTCAGCAACATAATCATCCATTCGACATTTTGCTAGTGATTTTTTTCACAATGTTCCACATTAAATTAAATTTCATACATCTAGAACATATTTCCAGGCTATATATATATGCATAAAGAACATATAGGTCATGGGTAGATTATCCCTAAGGTGCCTCTCTCGTTATTCATTTTCAAAATCTGACTGGCATATTCTCGTGTGTATTACTTTTGTAACCTGGTACAAAGAATAGTACAGTGATCAAGCCCGACATTTGTAGTCGACAATCACACATGAAGTGAGACAACATTACACAGGAAAATGACTCTAAAATGATAATGCGGACCTAATGCTGTCAATAACAAAAACGTTAACATCGCTTACCATTTTGGATGGAGATAAAATGATACTACGTGGATCATTTTAATTCTTAGATTGATGAAAATGGTGATTTTGACGAATGCGGAAGTTTTCTGTTCAATATCAACACCAGGGTGGGATAAGGCTTTACAAGGTAAGTACGGCTGTATAAATATCCTAGACAACAGCATAACGGAAGTGCAGCTGCACCCAACAACAATTTTAAATCGCTGAAATGGCAGGTATATGATAATAAAGCTACCTTTGTAACTATCGTATCAAACATCAACGTATAATACTCTAATTTTTAATGTCATTTCCCTGGTATTTAAGTAACGAAAATAATCATCAAAGCGTAGAGTATATATGGATATTTATCTTAAGAAAATAATTTTGTATGCATCATAATGTTTAACTCATTTTTAGAAGGGACATGGCATGGTCATAAAAAGTATAATGACACTTAAAAGTTATCTAACATTAGCATAAATAATATATATCATATGAACAGATTATACGGTTTTTACTTAAACATCAAAATAAAAAGTATAACCAATCACAACCTAACAACGGATAATGTACAGTGAAAGTCAAAGAGACATTTTTTTCATACGCTAGGGCCTATATGTAAATAGTTAGAGTAAATATTTCTCTCCCGTGGACTGATCTGTAGTAAAAGCCCCTATACACAATTTAAAGATGTTTAAATATAGTCATGAGGTACTTTAAGAGATAGGTATCTTATATAGGTGATTATTTTACATACGGGGTCGTAAAGGTAGACTTGACTCTCCATTAAAGATGCTCCAACGCTGACAAAGCATAAATGATATTCATCATTTGAACAATAATTGGTGTTTAATTATGTATATAGATGTCTAATTAACACAAAACATAATATAAGATAATTTATTTTGCCTTTGGTGCATGTGCAATCAATACTTCATTCCATATAGGATGTAGTGCCACGGAATTTTTTCGGGATGCAATTAATTATTTTTCATACTTTTAATTTGAATGAAAATTATAAGCTCAAACTTTTCAATGGTGGTAATGGTGTAAAGTAAGTAACTTTTGTAACTGAAGAAAAATACCAAATCATCTGCTCCTGTTTTAGATAGTGGAAAAATACCATTTGTCAGCGGTGGAGCATCTTTAAATAATATACCAAGTATTGAAAATATGATGATTTATTTCACCTCGTAGCTTTAATGACACGACCTTCTATTATGTTTATATTATTATTGATCAATATTATCTGAAGAAGTATCGCTTTATGTATGGTTTAGCTTTGGTATCAGGAGTTATTTAAATAAATGTACGTCATTACGATATTTATTAATTACATTACACAAATGAGCGGTCATGACCTTTACAATTTATTTACGACATACGTAACCTCTCACAAGTAAATTTATTTCATGGCGAATTTTTATATAAGATATCTACTTTATTTAGTGCTAATGCTATATAAATATATGCTAGAGGTTGAAGGAAATCAAAATTAAGCATTTTTTACAAAGCCGGATATTATAGAGTTTAGAAAAAATCAAGTATATGAAAGCAATGTTTAAATGACTAATTTCAATGCAAACCATGGCCATCATTAATTAGATATCTTAATAAAATACATCATATATAGCAATGCGTAACTAGTTATTTATATAGTTAATTGCGGTATAAATTTATCTTTAATAAATCTTGTCATGTTAATAGCTTGTAATTGAACAATTCGAACATGGGCTTAGTCTGTGTATACTTAAAAGTAAATTGAAAAGTTTCGTAGAAATCATAATATGGATATATTTATATCAATAAAATTAATATATATCAATGAAATATTAATCCCACCATTCATATATAATTAACAAAATTCAAAACGATTTTCATCTGAAGTTGTTTTTAAAAGAGCTAATTTCCTTGTATAGCAACGTGTTTGACCGGATAATCTGAATGTTTTAATAATATTATTTCTGAAGATGCATGATTATTCAAGACAAGTGTTCATGGCAACTAACTTTTCTGAAATATATCACTATGTTATAATATACTCTCAAATAACTTTGGTTTTTGCTTTCAGTGGCATGGAATATATTCCAAATGCATTTTCTACCTCCTCGAGATTCGTAGCTGTGTCCTATATTCTCCTCTGTATATTTCAGTTAGGTAAGTATCGTATTTATTCAATTTATCAAATAGATATCTTAAAAGTAATGCATACCATATTGTATATATCATTTCAGTTTACATGAAACATGTAAATCAAATGGATGTATTAAATTATGGTTTAACGATTTTTGTTCTATTTATAGTGGTAAGACATGATACTGGTATTTACATACCTGATAAATTGTTTAAAGGGTACCTGCTACTGAACAAACAATGAACTAAGTCTATATCAATCACTGCAAACAGTTACTTAATAAAGTCAAATATTGACCACCTTCTTGTACATTATGTTTGGTCAAAAATCCGTCCAATAGTATATTTAAATGATAAATACAATTGCGTCCTACACTAGATGTAAATTTTAATAGACCAACAAACTCACACCACATTTCCAACGTTAGGTAATATAATCCAAAAATTATGAGATTATTTGATCATCATGATTTGTAACTACTGAAAACTGGGGTCACAGATACCACTACATAATTCAGCTATTGGGCCATTCTGCCCAAATGTTCACAATGGTGGACACTTAAAGATGTTTCACAGCCGACAGAGCATAAATACTTTCGATCATTTGAACAATTATTGATGTCTATAATTAGCACTCAAACAGATACAATCAGATTATATATCTGAAACTAAATATTTTTTTTTAGCTTTTTATTCTACGGAGATAGGTTGGGAAGATACACTTATAATAATATTCATTCATAATGTAATGTTAAATGCTAAAATAATTTGTCGATAATTGTACTATACCGGATTTGTTTGGAGATGGCTAATATAGACTTTGCCTTTTGTCAAATACACTTCCATAATATTTGCAATAAATTTGTTGAAATAAATACAATGATTTTATAAGATTTTGATGTCTGTACAGTCTTATTATATATATGTTGAGGTTTTTTTCTTGGCGGAATTAAATACGTACATTCTATGATTCTTAAAAGTAAAATAATGGTGATGATAGCGTAAAGTAATTCCCGTTTGTATGAATAACAAATAATATGAATTGTGCAGTGAAAATCAGCGATTTTACTGTTTTTACCTACCCATAATATCATTTGATATGAGCATATATGATAATTATGGGTAATTATCGTTCAATTAATATTGTGATGGAAATATCAATAACCACCACATAAATAGTTTTAGTAGTAAATAAAACGAATTTATATCCATGGCATTATATCATATCCTGTAGGTTTTCTATATTTTTTAATACTAACACGGACGTTTCAAAAGGTAAAAATATAACACTCTTTTCTATGTGGATATGAATGATAGAGATATTCAATCCGAAGGTCCCAAAAGTTTGTCAAACATCAGGTTTGCCCATAGTATTTTTCTCTCATACCTCGACGTTTTATTGCAATTTTACTACTATGATTTTCTGCCATTTTGAAATAAAATCGTAAAAAAACAATTGCAAGTCAATTCTTCAGACATGATATATAATTGCCTGATATTTTCAACGCAAATTCTGTTGTTTGTATCTTTTAAAGTAAATGTAGCATAATTTCTGAATTAAAAAAAAATGTATCGAAACAAGAGTAATTTTCGTGACGCTGTGACGTTATGTCATGCTTTATTGTATGGGTACCCATGCAATACAGCTTCAGACGACACGAGTGTATTGTCCTAGACCAGCCAGTGTTACTCTTCAAAACATGATTACTTGAAATAAATTCATAGCTTGAATATAAAATCTTTATGATATGGGTATGTAGCAGAATGAATACTCTTCATCCTTTTTTTTCTACAGGAGTTTGTAAAAACAGGTGTCCAGATGATGAGAAAGCACATAACGATCCGGAATATCTAACATCAGTTTATTACCCAAACATGTACAAACCGTGAGTGTTATTCAACTAATAATTTGTAACTGGTAGATTTGATTTTATCAAAATAATTTCTGTATTGATAGTTGATATTACCTTTTCCAGTCATAGTCTAATAACGTATTAGTACATCACGTGTCAGAATACCGGATTCTAATTGGCTACACACATGGGTACTATTTGCAATAGTGCCCGGCCAAGCGGGCACTATTGAATTGACGCGAAATTGAACGTGAATGTATTGTGACGTCACCATTATATGACGTCATTATAGCGTTCGACCAAGACGTCAAAATGGCGGATAGGCTGTTGTTTGCGAGGATGGAAGCAAATGTTGCTTTTCTACATAAGACAGTTACTCATGTTCTATATTGATCATCTTTTAAATTGTCGTTAAGCTGCCTCCCGTTTTATAGAAACACAGATTTCTCCAACAATTCATATGTTGTACTGTTTAATGTAACAACGGGGTGTGGGAATGGAGATAGCGTTGCGAGGTGTCGCTTGACGTGATTCTGTTACGATGATATACAAACGGGTCGCATGTGATTGTGATGTACTAAACCCATTATGGCCTAGTTATGTGGGTACTATTGTCTCATAGTATTGTCTCGTGATGGGACAGTACCCTCGCCTTCGGCTCGGGCACTATTCCATCCCTCGACAATACTATGAGGCAATAGTGCCCTCTCAATCAGGCCATAATAGATAAATATAATGTTAAATAATTGACGTACATTGTATACTAAACAAGGCTAAAAGCGGTTACTTATATGATTCATATGGAATCTAAGCCTTTAATTAAAATTATTGTCATAGACTTTTTGGCTTAGATTTCCCACAAGGTGCACTTGCTAATTGTAAACTGCCATGTGCGGCTCTAGGTCTTTAATAAGTATATCGGCTTGGAAGTTTCGTTTTTACATAAGCCGAATCAATAATCCTATTGTGACGTAACGACTGGGTCAACATTACGATCTTGACGTCACCTTATTCTGACCTATGTATCGTATTGCGGGAATGTTTAGTTGGGGCGTTCTTCTTATATATTTTTTTAAATATTTAACATCACAAAAATGAAACTGGCCTTTTTACAATTGTCATATTTTATATATTATGATTCTGTCACTATATACCACTCATGTTTTTGTTATACTAAAATAAAATATTTTGATATTCTGTTAACGATGAATGCATGCTAATAATACATTTGCCGTATTCATAAAATATGGCTCTTGAGAAGTTACTTGTAAATCTAGATGCATATATTGCTCTGTGTTAAAAAATCAAAATTTTATAAAATGTCGCTTAAATATCATTGACAGAGATCTTGACTGCGAATGGAGGATCCAAAGCGAGTACCCTAATAAAAAAGTCAAAATCCAGATGATCGATATGGAAATCGAGTACGACGATGAGTGCCAGTTCGACTACTTAGAAGTATTTGATGGTAAGTAGTCTACATTTGCATATTTCAGATTTATCTACACCTGGGGTTACTTAGTGATTGTTACGTCAGATATTTGTGAGTGTGACGTCATAATTTTGAACAGAAGAGCAGCGTAAATGGTGTTTACAAAGTGCTGGCGTTACAATCGATACATACCCGCGCCACCCGCAAAGTGATAATAATAAAATTCCAAAATGTAACTCTAATGTTTTTCCATATGATATGGATTATCATCATTGATTATCAACATTATGTACATCACCAAAATCCCAAACATTGGTTTTATATTCAAAAATAAAAAGGATAGATTTTATTTTATTTTTAAACATCAATGTACATATTTGAATCAATATCCAGTATAAACGAAATTCGGTATAAACATTTCTTTTATCAACGTATCCTGTATTTCCCAATTCATACTAATGTTTATTTTTTTCATATATACTCAGAATACATTATATTCTCTTTTTTGTAGTTTTATAATCTTCCAATGATCGTATATTTTACTACGAAACTATTATTCATCTGGTTGATGTTTTAATACGTAATTCATTACTTGACTGATAACTCATTACTTGCATACTTGTCCAATTTCGAGGTAAGCGATTCGAGAATGTTCTGGGTTTTTTCATGTCATTGTCATTTAAAACTTTTACTAATTGCTTTACTTGCGCTTATTCCATACTTTTATTTGCCTTTTTATAGGCTATGACGATGATAGTCCATCGTTTGGAAGGTATTGTGGGAAAGATGCCTTCACAATCGTAGGAAGTGGCATACATCTTTATTTCCACTTCCACACCGACAGTGAAATCAACCTGAGAGGATTCAAACTAAGCTACAGGACAGTCTCTTTTACCACAGTCAGCAGTAGTTATCCTCCCCCAATAGGATTGGACAAAAAGGACAAACGTATGTGTATTATTATCATCTTTCAATTTGAAATATGTTGGTAGGCATTTTTATACCCATCCTGATATTGGTCACATTTTTTAGGGTGCAACACTCTAAGGTAATGCATTTATGAATGTATAAGAAAAAACACAATCTTCAAAATTTAATCCTACACAATGCCAGCTTCAGATTGTGGCCGCCATTTTTTTATCCTTCGTAAAAAATCCCATCAGCGTGAATGCGATGCTTGAAGTCAGCTCATTATAAAACAAGCGATTCAAACGCTTTTAAGATCCGACGAACGTAATATTCATCCGACAGAAACTCAGTGCTCTTGCTCTTTATTTGCAAGCGTTCAAGTGATAGAATACCTTCCAATTTAATCACCTGACCAAAAATGGCATATCTGTTAAGGAAATAAAAAAAAACTTTCTTCACTTATGTAGTTTTTTCTCAAATGGGGGGTTTGGGACAAAGAGTGTGAACATATGAATACAAAATAAACAGAAAATTTGGCTCTTTTTATATTTTAAGTAATGCATGCAAGTAATACATGCAGGTTACAGTTTTATTCAATTATTCCGCATTCGTGGTAATACTATACCCATTTCGATGCGGCATAATATGATGAGATATCTTTAAGTTCAAATTCAAGAACCGATTTCACTTTCTTATAAATAATGAATTATAACATATAATTAATAATGAAATCTTATATCTGAAGAATATTTGAAAATTAAAATGAAGAAATGTTTCCAGCAAGAATAAATAGACAATTTGCAACCAGACCTTTGAAAAGAATCAATAACATTTATATAACACCGTAATAATTTTACTTTCAGCCTCAGAGTCAGACAAAAAAAATGAATCGTTCGGAGGTGCTAAACTGTCGACGCTAGTGGGCGGTGTCTTAGGAGGACTGTGTCTGCTAGTGGTTATAACGGCCATATGTTGCATGTGTTCCACAAGGATATGTCGGCGATGTACACGTAGAGGCAATGGCCGACAACGGACGTCAGTGTCGCCCCAATCTAGTGCTACAGACATCCGCCGACGCAACAGGTCGCGTCGGCATTCCCCCCCTCAAGTATCGCCGTTTTCACCTGGACGCAGTAATAATAATAATCAATTATGGAGTCTGGGGCAGGAGAACTTTCCCATGGTACCTATACAGCCGCCTCCATATAGCGAAACGGCTAACCAGCCAGTGTTTTTAGTAGAAGGAGTTCCCGAATATAATTCATACGCCCCTCCGTCATCTCCTCCTCCAACGTATTCTTTTGGTCTGAGCTCGGATTCTAATCCTCCAGCTTACGATGACGATAGAAATTCGCCGCCAAATTATGTACCCTATGACGAAAGTCCTCAAAGGTACTAAGAACGTATTTCCTACTTGTTTCAGCTTTTTTCTGGTCTCAGACAACTCATTTGACCTGCTCAATCAAAGGAGATTATAAATAAGCATTATTATGTTATTCCATGTATAAGAGATGTATATATGCACGTGTGTGTGAGTGTGTGTGTGTGTGTGTGTGTGTGTGTGTGAATTTAAAAATATGACTGGAAAGATTGTTAAACTATTTATTCGGACATGTGTATATTTATCAAGTCTTAAATATATTTCCCCTATGATATGATCTGATCTATTTTGCACTTGTTTTCATATAATTGTTACCATAATGCACCATAGTCTATTTAACGTTGTTATGAAGTGATAAAGACAATGTTCACTGTTTATTTCTGTGAAATAATATACTTTTTAACTCATATACACACTTTAACCATAATAGTATATATCAACTTATTTCATAGGCGACATATACAACGTTTTCTTGCATAACAACGTTTTCAGTAATTTCATTTCTCGATATACAGGTTTATTATTTTCTGTATTTTGCTTCCTGGCGGTTTACGTTCGTAAATTCGCAAATTGTATACGCGTACGATATTAAGGTAGTATCTGAAATGCATACTGATGGTTTCGTTTGTGAGCACATGGAAATGAATTACCTCTTTTCTGGTATTCGGAAGACAAAAAGATGATGAAATTTTTCATCCGGTATAATAAAACATCTTTAATTCTTTTGAACCATTTTGTCATTATGACTTCATCCTTTATATCGACTATACCTGCCGTACATATCTATGTCAGAAATGGTTACCATGCCAAATGACTCGCATAATCATTTTGTATGTTAAGGCTGTTTTATATGTCTGGTCACTTCCAAGTAGAAAATGACCAAAATAAGAGGCAATTGTTGGTGCATCTTACTGCGTTCGCAGAATTTGTTTTGTAACTTCAAAGACCAAACAGCAATGTCAAAGTTGAAATATTGTATGAAACACTTACTGTACAGCATAGAATGATTATATGTTACGTTCATACATTTTTTATCGTTTACTTAATGCATGTTTTTTACAAGTCCCATTTTTTCTGCAACAAGATTTCTTTTTCGATTTTAAGTATGTGTGATATTTATATTAGAAAAGATACCATGTAGCTTTACTTTATATTTTAGTCTGTATTAAAATCAAAGTATCGTCAGTTATTTTTCGGAGGAAATTAATTCTTTTCTGCCACATTGGTCAGAGTACTAGTTCGATGAGTGACTATATCATACTGGTGTAATTCATATACACGGTATATGCAATGTATACATACTATCATAACACAGGTTAATCTCATGTTTTTTGCTAATTTCTGCGAAAAGAAATGGCATGCATCTCATAAAAGTTTCTACAATAATTGAAAAGTCCGCTCTTGTACATGATTGTTTTATTTTATATAAAATACATACAATCGAATTGTTTTCATGAGTAGGATTGGACATGTTATGGTATTGTATTCCATTACTTGACTGTGATATTTATTTTGTTATAAATTTACACATTTAACTGCTGGTCGGTTGCATATATAGTGTTTGATACATATTTGTACAATTCTTGTTAGCAAGAATTGAAGTTGTTTGCATTAAATGCTTCTTGATTTTACCTACAACTCTTTGGTGAAATAAAATATCAAAGATACGAAATTAATTATCTTTATTTTGTTTTGTACAATATCTTTAAGAGTTGTGTTAGACATCATACAATTCTATGTGGTGTCAAGATTAGATAAAAAAAACAACTTAAAACTAAAAAAAGGAAGATACATGACAAAAAGGGAAAAAACTGAAAGAACTTACATAAACATATCAGAATGAATTGCCTACCAATTAGCCAATTATATATGTCAGTGGATTTTTTTCGATCATGCTAAAAATAATGAATCAAATATTGTTCTTAACATAGTTATAAACTAGTATCTTACATGTATCTTAAAATGCGTGTATTTTTAATGAAATAGCAAATCATGGTAATTCGCTATACGGCATTAGAAAACAAAAGGAATTTGATTGCCTTCTTGCAATTAATACATAACAAATTGTTTGTTTAATTGATAAATTTAAAACCGGTTTACTTTCTTAATTTTGCCATGACCTTTTATATGTGCACGTGAACATTCACCACATCAATAAAGTTAACCTTTTTTGTATACTTTGCAACATAAATATGTTTCTAATATTAATATTCATGGCTCTGCCTACTTAGCCAAGAAGCATGTTCCGTTAGCATAGTGACATAGAATGAATTTAATATCATATACGTCGGTCCGCTCCTTTACAGACAACTGCATAGAAATACCATTTTTGCAGGGGATCAAATACATTGTATCTCTTGGTAGGCGAAGGTGTAAGTTTGTATTGCGTCGAAAGCTTCGCTTCAAATGTCAACCGTGTCTTGGAAATCACTATAATTTCACATTCAGCCAAACAAATACCTTTACCATGCCCAGATGCTGATTTTTGCATTAAAATTGCGTGGTCTTTCTTCAAAGGATTTTTATATAAGTCAGGACAATCATTATCTCTTGCATTTTTAGAAACTGTAATACTTTACACAATATCTACAAGAGTGTTGCATGTACATGTAGCCAGAGATTTAAATATAATTCTATATAAATCTCTGATGTAGCCTAGAAGAGTCATGAGTGATTTCCTAGTCATGGTTGACACTGGAAACGGTGCTTTCGACGCCAGATTTGCTTCGCATACCAAATTACACCTTCGCATATCAAGACACGTTCGATCTCCTGATATTATTACACTTAGGGAACGTAAACGCCTTTAAAGGACGACCGCTATTTTTCAACATTACACCGTGTCTACCAACACAGTGTTTGACACGTAGCAGAGTTACGAAATAACAAACTTAGTGCTGTAATTTCACTCTTAAAACATGGCTTACCAATACCTCTATCTAATCGCCCATACACGAATGATACACATATTTACATCGTATCAACATTTTAAATATTGAACCACATTGTTCGTTCACTTATTATGTGCACGGGTGATTTTGAAATACTATATTTCAACATTGATAGCACATTTTTGAAACTTGGAGAACGGTCGTAAAAACTAGAAGGAAAAGTGCAGAGCTACACATTGACATTATCAATCTCTGGAGACATGGAACTGTAACGGTTTAGGTATATAAAAACGGTAGTATGCTTGTATACAATTTCTATGTATATAAGATATTACATACAGATAACGATATGTCAAAGATGTAAAGGAAACGCTAATATAAAAGGGTTCGTTAAAAATTAAAAATTCCGAATGATAATTTGATGAGTTGACTGTTATATACATTGTAGTATGTTTATGCTGTCTCCACATTTTTGATTCATATACCATTTCTCGTTTTCCTCTTGCACCACTCGTTATTTTAGAACCTGAGAGCAATGATTAAGACAGTCAATTAGCGTGTTTGATATCACCAAGATGGAAATAAGATTTAGCATGTATGTCAATCAATAATTATAGAAAATGGGTAACAATTGAAAGGCACGGGGTATTTCTCCATAGTTACTTTATTTCTTTACGCAAAGTTTGTTTAGATACCCTAGATAATGCGCCTGGCTGTCATAGGGATTCTTAAGTTGATTTCATATTCATATTTTGTATTAAAATAAATGAATAAATATTATCGATTATGGACCTTTGTTGATGTTCATATGGTGTTATATCGCCCACATAGAATAAATAATGACCTCCGGCTATGACCTCGGTCATCATTTTAAATGCTACAAGGGTAATGTGAACCGAAATAAAGGTTTTTCATATTAGATATATCGTTTCTTTAGCAAATGTCAAACAATCTCTAATGTGTATATTGGTCACAAGAAGAGCAATGGTCATAGAACGTCACCCTGAAGAATGCAACGTTTTGGCAAACTGTTCACAAAAGAATAGTAACTTGGTGTTTCTAAAAATAGAAGCACCGAGTCAATATGCTGCATATTGAACGTCTCGTGACTATGTATTAGCCAATGAGAAAAGTGGAAAATAGTGGAGCATATCTTATATATAGATATAAAGGAAATACAATATGCCTTTTTATATACAAAATGTGATTTGTGTAAATGATTGGCCATAAAAATTAATTTGTTCACAAAAAAACCACCTATTTTGTCATTCTTGTAATCACGACTTTTGACTACTTATCACGCCTGATTTTCGTATTGTGGATATCTAACTAGAATTAATATATATATATAAGCAATAAAATGTTACCAGCATGGACATTAGTTGATATGAAGCCCATCCGGAAGAAAGATAAAAAGAACGGCGCCCGTTAGGGTGCCATCAATTGTTATCTTTCCGACGCGACAGAAACTTTGATAATCATACGCTAGACCAGATAGATTGGAGTTCAAAGCCCATCTTGTTTTACATAGATCAAACGGGAAACAGAAAATATCATGAAAAAATATATATGTATATATACATACATATATATATATATATGACATCTATAAAAAACAAAAACAAAAACAAATCCGCAATCCCTAGCGCTTTCGCAGCTAACGCTACTCTTCAGGGGAGGTTCCATTGCAAGGATATACTAAATCTGTTTATTCTATATTATATCCATAAGACATTTTAGTGGTACATTTACACACTAACTTAGTCTAGTACTTATAACAAATGTTATTTATATTATTTTACAGACTTCGCCTTATATGCTGCAATCGTGTTTGTCATTCGAACATAATCGACAAAATCCTATGAACTTGGACGACTGTCAGTTCCCTGCATTAGCACCACCCCTGCCAACTGTCAGTTCATACTTTGAGAAAGACATACAAAATGGTTGACGGGAGGACATTTGTCAGAATTCTTCAATACGTCAGCCTGTTCGAGTGGATTCCGAACATCACATTGAACTCTCTTCTATAAATGTTGAAACCTGCCAGAGGAGAAAACTAATATAGACAATGCCTGTTGTTTAATCCTTTTTCGTTATTCGAAATAAACTTTGTTGAAATGAAAAAACCTGCCAGAATTCTGCAGTTCCTTTGCCATTATTCCGAACAATCATCTATATTTGTGGATAACTGTCAAAACATGGCCACCCCTTCCAACACATTTCCAGACGGATCTGCAGAGCTGGAAATGCTTCCTTCATATAGATTTCAGAATTAGATACCCAACATAAGTTATTATATGTTATGTCTAATATTTGATATAAATTGAGGTCTTGATCTGAAATTTCTATCATGTATTAGGTACATGTAGTTCTCAGTTGAATTGCATGTGAATTGCCAGTCAAGTTCTGTTTAGGTGAAATTTATATGAAGACATTTTATTTTTAAGCAGTGACCAAATTCGAAAACCAAAACCATGAGACTAAACATTAAGAACAATTCGAATTATTACATCTTCAAAGTTAAATGACCTTCAAAATCGAATTATTCGTTTTATTTTTATAGTTGAAGTGTTATCGGTACATACTCACATAGATAAACTGAAAACACCGGTAGGTTGACAGACGCAATGTCCGATCCTCGATTTTTAAGGGATTAATACCACTGGCGTTATATCCATCCATGAATTATCTCATAGTAAAATTGAAGGCAATGGAAGACACAATTCAAGTAGTTAAGTTATTTGATATACATTAAAAAACTGAATCACGGTATATCGTTGTTGACTGTGTAGCTTTAAAGTAGGGCATCTCTATTTTCTATTTCGAAGACACAATTCAAGTAGTTAGGTTATTTGATGTACATAAAAAACTGAATCACGGTATATCGTTGTTGACTGTGTAGCTTTAAAGTGGGGCATCTCTATTTCTGTCATCTTCAGGCCTGTGAATGGTCAGTTTTTATCCTGCTTACACAATACTGTCACAAATCAAGTATTGCATATACTTATCCGAAATGTGAATACACACTTCGATAGACTGCTTGTTGATACCTCGAATGCCGAGATTGAATAACACTTGCATCTTACGTTATATTAAACTAATCGGAGTTACCCCCCTTCAATTGATGTATACAGGACACTACTACACAAGACACTGGTAAATAATTGTTCTGAATAAAGCAAGTTTTTTTTTTATTTATTTATTTCATAAGAAAAATAATGGCTGGCCGCTCTCTGCCATCGTAGATACGTTATTTACTTAATGTGTTGTCTTTTTATTGCAACTGAAGTTTACATTAGCCAAGCGAGGTCAGTTGGGTACTCAATTATAAACTTGGTGTCTTACTTCTGTTGTTCCGGGTTTCGTATCGTTTCTAGTTTTATTTTAGATATATCGCATATATAGGAACATAACAACATGGCAAACAACAAATCTTCCAGTAATGGTGAACTATGATTTCCTAGGAGCGCGAAATAAGGTGAGGGTAAAAACTTTTGTTGTAATCGGAATTTAGATATATGTACTAAATCCTTTAAATAAATAAATTAATGTGTCATGTGATTGTGAAATAAAAGAATCTGTGGTATATTTTTTTTAATTTCACTGAACAACTGATAACTGCTCACAAAAACCAAATTGATTATCCGTTTGAATATTGTAATAGTTGGTACATGTATTAATAGTTATACGTAATGTTATACCATTATTTACATGGCTTGATAAACTATGGAAGTACATTTCTTTATACCTGTACAGTGATAAATACGGTGAACTTCCTGGTTGTAATTTCTCACTCGATGTCTCAAATATCAGTGCGTGTCTTTTTTTAAAGAATGTAGTTAGCTAACATGTAACTCTTCTTAAATGCTTTTGTTTGTAGTATTTTACAGACTGTGAAACAATAAGTAAAATAATTCCAGATTCATGGAATGCTACAACTAAGTAAATTTTGTGAGGCACGTTTTTTGAAGAACATGTTTATTGTATCCGATACATTAAATTACCTGTGTTATCAATGATGAAAAGGACATACACTCGTGTATCATTTTACATGCAGCTGTTGTCTGTTGCATTCAAGGTCCATAATCTACCAAAACTAAAAAAAATTAAAGTTTCTTAAAAACAGTCAAAACATAAGAATGTATATCAATGGCTTAACACCAAACAAATACAAGATTCATAGTGAAATAAATGTTAATAGTGAAGATTCATTTCGATCGTTTGACGCCTGGGGCAGTGATAGTCAACTAACGCACAGATAATAGGACAACGTCAGGAAAAGCCAAGCCACCACCTTTATGAAAATTGACATTATATTTATTTCAATCGCATTATTCAGAAGGTTATGTTAGGTATCGTATTAACGATAAGCTTATAACATTTGCGACTCTACAACATTATCAATATCGTTCTATATTCGTATTTTGAAAGTTAAAAACAGTTTCAAAAAGGTAGCATGCCGACATTTTCTGTATATCTATGTCGAAAAGGAGATAATTCAGACATATGTAGGAAAACCGAAAATCTTATGATAGATGAAGATTTAAGATAATTATGTTGTATCTTATTTTCAAACATATTTGTTTAGTTATTTCGCCAACTTAATCGACTGTTTCATAACACAAAACACCTATTTCATTTACATTTTCCACACAAAATGTTGTATAATATGTTATTCTCGGACAATAAATTGCAGTGATACTTATACTGACATTATACAAATATCGACCTTATTTCAGGTTGATACGATCATTTATCAACTAGGGATATTGATACCACCAGAGGTCGGTGGCCAAGGGTTACATCACTTTTGAGGATTAATAAATCATCGTATCCACCTGAAAACAGGTCGATATTTTTTCTGTTATATGGAATTTTCATGATTTAAACCCCTTGGCTAAATGTACATACATGTATTTCTTCTTCATGAAATTGAGAGACACTCTTCCCGGTATTCAGTAGCTTTTTTTTAATAATTGCGAAGAGAAAAAAATGAAGGCTGATAATATGAATAACATAGAGAAAAACCAACAGCTCCTAAATACATATTACTTATTATTTTTAAAAAAATCTGACAAAAATCTACCCACATATATTGGCAGGATCACATTGATTCTAGTCTACCTTTTGCTCTCTGTCACATCTCACTAAATGATGACGTCACGTAATTCACTTTACGCTATATTTGGACACAACATGTGAAGTTATTATGACGTCATTTTACATGACGTCACAGTGCGAGATTTCTATATCTGGATACGACTTCGGTTTTTTTTTAATCTTATATTAAACCGGGATGACGTCACAATGCATAGTTCGGAATGTTCTGGTGGATTACATGTTGTATCAAGGCAGGAAATTTAAATTTCAGTCAATTAGAAGCAAATAAAATACACAACCATATAATGATATGGTTTATCTGTACTTTATTAATCGCAATAGCATTCTTCATATGTTTCAGCTGATACTTAATTTTGCTACAAGGATAACAGAACAGATCCCTAACAAGACTATAACTACTATGGCATCATTGCAACGCTTAGCACTTTGTGTAGCAGGGCTTTCAGGTATTTTGAAATTATTCCTTTGTTAAGTGAATTATTTGTATAATTCAAGCTTGCATGTAACGAGCATTTGCATAGGTTTTCATGTTTATTTTATCACAGTATAACGTGCAAAATAATATCGCGGTTTTAACGCCACGCCTCATAGGCTTAATCAATGTTGAATTGATTGCTCACAAACACCTACAAGGAAGTTTTAATTTCAAGAGTTAAGATTGAATTAAAATGATGAATTTAAATACATTATCATGTTATGGATGTATTACATATAAATCAGAGCATGTACTAAATAAGTAATATAAACGTTATTAAACTAGTTCGATTTGACATGCCAACAGCGTTTTTTGCGAGTAGCGTATCGATTTTTAACGAGTCTAACAACTTCCATATTACGTGAGTCCCTAAGTGTACACGGGCAATATTTTTTACGTGAATTTAACGCCAAATACACGTGAAGAAATATTGTCTTCGTAAGATTATTATCACATTAATAAATAACTATTATTTGTGGAAATGTAGGCGAAAGTATCCAGTTCGTTTCTACATGTATATAGCGTTGTGGCGAAATCCGAAATTATATTACCGTTTATCCAGACAATCATACGTCATTTCTACATTATATAATATTTGAAGCCACAATCGATATCAAGCTAACGCTTTCCTCTTACAGTTCATATCAGAATTAAGATTAAATTCATAGATATATTTCATATCTCTAAAAGCTTAAAACATTCTCTAATTTAAAGAATGATACGTGTACGTTATTTGAAAATGTTTGCATACAAAAATTGTGAAATAACTTACATGTACAGAACAAGTGATAAATTGGGGAAATGAAAATGTATCAAATGTAATTCATGCAACACTACGCTATATTTGTCAACAGACAGTTGCGAGACAAAATATACCTCATTGCCTTTCATTTATGCAAAAGATATCGTTGTGAAACAATCTTTTTGATTTGGATTTTGTGGGAATATTGACAAAAATAAGCAAAACGCATTCCCTTAAATAATTTAATTGAACATCACATGGAAACACATTTCAAAAGTGATTTGATTTTGTAACAATATCTGTGATTTAACAATTGCAATGTAAGGTTACCTTTTTTTCCATTGTTTCTGTTCCATGAAGTATTGGTATCCAGTAAACATGATCGAATATTACGAGCAACTTTTGAAAACCAATACATAGAATTACTTACCTCAGGATGGTCCGATAATTCAAGGTAATTTTTATTAATCTTATGGTATAAGATATTTTTGCTCAAAATATATAAAGTTCAGTTTATTAGCATATGTCATGGGGCGACGTATGTCGTCCGAGAATATTCGAGAATATACAAGCCTGCATCAAGTGTGAACTGTATTATAACCACATTTGACCAAAAACATACTCTGGAGAACGGGAGAAGAATTTATATAAATCTTGGCACTTGATTATTGTCTCCTCATTTGACATGTGTGCAGTAGAGCTGCAGCCAGAATAAAAATTAAAAAAAGTAAGAAAGTTGCTGGATATATATTTTTTTCTAAAAGACAACACATCTTATATAAAAGAACTGCTAGCTGTGTTGTAATATTTGCAATAGTATTGGTGGAAATTTCATTTGTAATCTGGCAAATAAAATTGAATACACATATAATTTCAGCTCAAAACATACAACACAGATGTCAAGAATATCCACCAGCAGGTAAATATCTTTCAGGTACAAGGCTTCTCGTAAGTGGAAAGGTCTACCAGAACCTGTGTAAGGTAGAAACGACCGAGAGATTTGGAGGTTGCCACATATGTGGGATAACTCGAACTGCGAGTGTAACATGTGTGTATTGACATCACATACTCTGCCCTGGAATGTATGTGTTTAAATTGGCTTTCTCTTTTAGCTGCCATTCTGTGTGTAATTCCTTTTACAGGAATTTGTGATACTTTTGCCATTAAGTGTACAATTTGTTTGAAAGTAATACTATAGGTATGTATGCCTTCACTGTTATTGCATCTGCATTTAAAGATGCATCACCGCATACAGAGCATAATTATACTCATCATTAGAACAATAACCGATGTGTAGATATGTGTCTAATTAAAACATAAATACATATAAAATAATTTATTTTGCTTTTGATGCATGCTAAACCAGTACGTAATTTCATATAGGTTATAGTGCCATGGATTTTTTCGGGATGCAAATATTTATTTTTAATAGCTTTATCTTGAATTAAAATAAGAAGCTCAAACTTTTCAACGGTGGCAATGGTGTGAAGTAAGTATCCTTTGTAACTGAGGAAAAATACTAATTCGTCAACTTCTGTTTTTGATAGAGAGAAAAAAAAATCGTTGGTGGCGGAACATCAAGTCACGGCCTGCTCTTTCAACATTCTCGTATTTTCTATTATTTGCTACATTAGTATTTATGTTCGAACCCCCCTTTTTGTTAAATATACAATGTGAGCGAGAAGTTAAATACTATATTTTAACATTGTAGCAGTTACCTTGAAACCTGGATAATTGAAGCAAATGGTGATGGGAATACTATAGAGTTATATGTTTACATCAATATCGACATTTGCGCCACATGTACCTGTGACCAGTTATATATATACGATGGTATGTTTGGGATATTGTTTTAACTTTTTGCAAAATAAGCTATGTACATGTAGAAAATGGTGTATTATATTGTTTTGTTTTATGATATGTGTGTACACATAATGAGTATCACATAATACATAGGATAATAAATCTATTCTATTCATGTGATATGGAGTCCAGCAGAATACGCTAGGTGTTTGCATGCAGCCATTAAGATTTATTAAGAATATGTCACAAATAGTACACAAAGCGTTGCTGATCATCGGAAATCTTACATTGCAAACTTTATTTATTTATCATTTATTGATAATTTATTTCTGTTCTTATCCCATTCTGGTGCAGGTTCAAATAGCGATGCAAACCGCATTGGAAAGTTTTGTGGGAACTACAACGGCCAAGTGACAAGCTCTGGTCTAAATTTATATGTTGTGCTATTAAGGTATGTTAATAACAAGCATACCGGATCTTATCTGAGGTATAAGGCAGTTATAGGTAAGTTACATTTTTTTTAATTTCATGTTTCTCGTCGTTTATATCACTTATCTTAATATTTCTTATCTCGTTTATCTTATTTCATTTTCGTGTTATTTGTCCATGCCGTCTAGAGGCAGACAGTATTCACTAGTTAATGGGGGATATAAGTATGCTGTCATCCCATTTTGTGAGAGGCAGTCAATATTCACTGGTTGGTCAATATTCACTGGTTGATGGGGAATATGCGTATGATGTCATCTCATTTTGTGAGAGGCAGTCAGTATTCACTGGTTGATGGGGAATATGCGTATGATGTCATCTCATTTTGTGAGAGGCAGTCAATATTCACTGGTTGATTGGGTATTTAAGTATGCTGTCATCTCATTTTGTGATTACTATTTCGTTAGCTGTCTTCCTCGTCTACCCATTATTTTGTAACCAGGGAGTATTTGCTTTCGACCGTCAATCAGTGAGTTTTACAACCTCATTGGGATAAAACATATTGTTATGGAAGGATATCAAAACTAATTCAGTTTTTTTTGTGAGACATTTGACTATCTTTTCAGCAGTCTGATGAACATCTACCAATGTTTGTCCTTTGATTTGCCTAACCTGGACCTTTTCATTATGAAACCAGACAGAAATTAGTTTAGATAGACAATCTGGGAGTTTTATTATTCCCCGTGAGATATGTTACAGTGTGTAACTTGCTTGCAGTACTGTATCAGTCATAAACATGTATAAATTCAAAATTACATAGAATGGGGTAAAGCAGGGGGAATAACTACGAATATTGTCCTAATGTCTCTTCGTGCATGTCTTATACAATACAACTATTCCTGGCTGGGTCTTTTCGTGACCTAGGGTTCAACTTATTGAGATTGTTTCGTTTACTTATTTGAAGGGAAATACACCACTGTAAATATAATTTTAAAAGTCATTGACAAAATCATGAAATTAACAACAAAAGCATTTAAATTGGGTATTCTCGGTGTTGAATGACATGACCTTCACATAAGATGACAAATATTTCTACCAGAGATATCTGCACTTCGGGATACTCAAACGATGTCCCTCAAGATCTCAAAAATGGCATGCCTGCAAAAAATCCGGCTTGATAGTATACAATGCAAACGGTTGTAACATATCAGTCCTGCCCTTTAGAACATTTTCCATTACTATTTTATTTATAACACGGCAGTTTTAAGGAATTTAACACACCTGGAATGCCTACTATATAACTTTATATATTCTCCGCTAGGCACTGTTCTGAAATTACAATGAACGCAACCTAACGGGTAAATATGTACGAGGGTAGGTAATTCTGCCTAATGCATTGTATAGTTAAAGTCATCCTCGATACTCCAGGGGTAACGTTGACTTTACTTTTATCCACCCCTGGGACTATCTTATCTTTACACTGATACAGGATAAAATAACTAACCAATCATGTACCCGAAAACGTACCCTGGAAAACCCCTCGATCGAACTATTCTTTATTATATTTAACCTTTCTAAATTTCAATCTAAGTTACAGTTTGTAAACAAATTAAAATAAAAGGGCGACCCGATTATAAAGTATTGCACTGATTTAGTCATTTTACCAATATAAAAACAGTCTATTCCAGGTTTAAGGTCTAGTGTTCTATGAGCGATGAAGCTGTCAGAAATCTTCACGCATGATCACATCACGTTATTAAATACGAGGTAATAAACACCTATGCTAACCCTATGTGAGTAGTTTGCACATTACTGATACGTACAGTGTAAAACATGCTCGTTTCATGTAATACAGTTCCATTTCGAACTGAGTCTGTATTATGCGCAAGTCAGTGCCATGAAATCCCTGAACGTCATGGCGTCCCACAAAATCATATCATTATGCCATCATGTCAAAACAAATTTTGTACAGCATTCATGTTATTACCATGTACTATAAAGTATGCGAAAAACGTTATTTCCATTGCAAAATACAACAGGCTTTTAATGTTTCGATAAAATGCTTTCATACGCAATCCAATCCAAATTCAACTAAGCGCAGGGAGCTAATCACACTTTTTTATCCAAATATTGAGACTATTGTTGTATATCCGCTTATTGTCCATGATGATGGGTACCTTTTTAAGATAGTACTCGCCCTTACCCGCGGATAACTGCACTTGTAATACCCTCTGCAAGAGCCTGACGCTGTAACTACATTTGTGACTCGTTTGAAGTATTTTCAGTCTGTGATTAGATGTAGATCGTTCTTCACCAAGGTTAACCTCCATTGGTTTGACACGAATATTATGATATCATAGGTTTGCTCAGAGGACTCTAACTTTATTCGAGACTCTTTGTCTTTACAATTGTACGCTACCACATTAAAATTGTAGTCTAGTTAAAATAAAGTAAAGTATGTAATAATTGGTAATTTGTCGCTTTTTTTGATGATATTAACTTAATACATTGTTTTTTCTGCTTAATAATGTTTTTATTATTATTTATCTGTTTTGTGACCAATAGTTTTGACGATTTCTTTTTGATGTATTTTTTTTCTAAGTTTTTTTATGTATCTGTTGTACATTGGTTTGATATAATGTTACACCAATTTGTCGATATCTACATTCTACAAATTAGTACTGCTGTGTTTTGTAAGCTGATAAATTTTAAGTATAAAATCTCTCAAAATCACATTTGTTTATTAGTTAAGCTTCGCATCTTGTTTGAAAGTCACGAATGTTGTTTTAATGTAGTTAGTTTAGTTAGCCTGAACCCTGATCAGAACCTGCAGCTCACTTGCAGCTTTTACTTTACTGCAATCGCTAGGCACTATCTTATCTTTACACTGATACAGGATAAAAAAACTAACCAATCATGTACCAGAAACGTACGACGATCGGATTTTCTTATTACATTACCTTTCTAATTTCATCTAAGTACAGTTTGTAAACAAATTAAAATAAAGGCGTCGATATAAAGTTGCACTGATTTAGTCATCTTAACAATATAACAGTCTATTCATGTTTAGGTCTAGTGTTCTAATGTGGTGAAGGTATCATATCTTCACGCATGATTACATACGAATTAAATACAGGTACATTGTATATACACCTATGCTAACCCTATGTGTAGTTCGCACATTACTCATACCTACAGGTGTAATACTGGCTCGTTTCATGTAATACAGTCATGTCATCTGAGGCTGTATTATAAATACGCTATCAATGCCATGCAGTCCCGTGACGTCATGGCGTCCACAAAATCAAATCTTATTGCCATCATTTTACCATTTTTTTCAGAAAACAGGTTTTTACATGTACTATAAAGTATGCGAATAACGGTATTTGCATTGAAAATATAACTGCATTTTAATGTATTGAGAAATGACTTGCATTCGCAAATTTCTTCAAATTCAAAAAGAAAAAAAAACTAATAAAAAGTATGGGAGAGAAATATTGAGAATATTACTAAAATAGGATTATTTCATATGTGGGTATGAAAGATAGGGATATCTTACCCTCGGGATAACCAAATGTTGTAATACCCTCGGCAAGCCTGGGGGTTTACTACATTTTGTGACTCTTGAGTATTTTCAGTCTGTGTATTAGATGTAGATCTTTCTTCTCCAAGGGTTACTTCCATTGGTTTAACTCGAATATATGGTACTATGGTTTGCTCAGAGGAAAAAATCTGCCCAATTATACTTTTGTCGCTACAATTGCCGCTGAACGTTTTCAATGAGTCTAGTTAAAATAAAGTATTTGTAATAATTGGTAATTTGTCGCTTTTTTGATGATATTAACTTAATACATTGTTTTTTCTGCTTAATAATGTTTTTATTATTATTTATCTGTTTTGTGACCAATAGTTTTGACGATTTCTTTTTGATGTATTTTTTTTCTAAGTTTTTTTATGTATCTGTTGTACATTGGTTTGATATAATGTTACACCAATTTGTCGATATCTACATTCTACAAATTAGTACTGCTGTGTTTTGTAAGCTGATAAATTTAAGTATAAAATCTCATCACCTCAAAATCACATTTGTTTTTAGTTAAGCCGAAAACGGTTCGCATCTTGTTTGATGGTCATTGCAGTAGACTTTAAATCGAATGTTTTTCTTAATGTAGTATAGTTTATGTTAGCCTGACCCTGATCAGAACCTGCAGCTCACTTGCTGCTTTTACTTTACTGCAATCAAAGACAAAAAAAATCAAGTTGATGTTGTTGAAATGGTAATTTATTAATGACGTAATAACCGTATCAAAACAATCAAAAACATTGGTGGTCGTACACGTAATCTTGCTTTACATTTCTCATTAGCATTATAAATGAGAAGCAGCAAAGATGGGGTACAAATATTGCCATCTTGCTAATAAATGATATAATAACCTGTACTCATGCCAAGGGTTAAAAACCAGAGATTAAAAATTTTAACATAGTAAAAACTCTGGAAAACATTCGGACAATAGTCGAACCATGAAGGTTGTCACACATAAAGATAAAAACAAAGCGGTACATCCATAAGGAAAACACTTCTTAAATATATATATATCTGATCATACCTACATGTACATAAAAACCGCACAGATGAATGAAAGCACTTCCTAAAAATTCGTCGATTATGACATATTATTGTGTTTTTGTTGTTATATACTAAGTTTGTGCAGCTGTATAATTATGATATTCATATTATATAAATTCTTAGCATAGGATAGAGATTCGCATGACTACAAGTTATTTGTAACCCATCTTTGCTGCTTCTCATTTATAATGCTGATGAGAAATATAAAGCAAGTATAAGTGTATGACAACCAATGTTTTTGAGAGATTCATGACTACAAGTTATTTGTAACGATAATTACGTCATTAATAAATAACTATTTCAACAACATCGTAGTATTTTTTGGATGAAAGTGCTACTGACAGTATAAGTTAATATCAAAACTAATGCACCAATACCAGTAACAGTATATTGTTCTTTTTTTCCAGATTTCAAGATAACTATCATCATAATTTCTGCTGTCGTGTTCATTAGTTTTGCCATTAGTTGTGCAATATGCTACTACTGTATAGGAAAGCCTAAGAACCGACATCAACCACAGACATTGGGGCCACCGACTCCACAACATTGTTCAGCTTCGACTTCTGACAATGCTGATCCCCCTCCATACCGGGAAGTCTGCCCAGACACCACTCCCCATGTGCCTTCACCTTCTACACAGTTCGAACCACCTTCTTTGTATGTGATGAACTGTCACAATCCTGTATATGACAGCGATCGTCAGTCGACTGCATCAGAGGAAACCCTGCCACCAGCATCTGAGCGGAATGATTTACATGTGGAAACGTGTCGGTATCCTGTAGTTCAGCAGCCATTACCCGTGAATCAATTTAGGAATTTTGCGTCTTTACACACGTTGCCGTGGAATAATGGAGAGTCGGAAAGGCCTCCGACATATGAAGATTTCTGTCAAAATCCAGAAGCTTTCAAAATGAAATAACACCAGTGTTTATTATATGTTTTAAATTCGACATTTTCTATTATTGCTAATTATTATTTCTCTAAATATAATATCTAATATCATATTAGTTATTTAACATACAATACAGATCAAATGAATATCTAAGACTAATCATATATGAAACAGAAAAGTGTTTCATCTTTTTTGAAGTCAATGCGTAAACTCAACATGCAAGTGACAATGAAAAACATAACTTCTTAACTGATCCTAAATATTGAACATGTAATAAACAGTTTGACCCTATACGTCTAGGAATTATTTTGTGGCTGCTGAGGAAAAGAGACCTTTCTCTCCCGTACTTGACAGGGTTATACTGCTGTTGCTAGGGAAAGGATAACTATTTTAAAAATACAGTCCACACGCTCTTGACAATGACGTGACTGCAGCGACTACATACGGACACTATTATCGAAAACGTCATTAATTTTGACGTCTCTATGATGTCGACGCTATAAATATATCTAAACAACTTTAAACAACTGAATTATTCTCTGAGATATTGGATAAAAATAATTAAGCGTGGTTCTGCCAAGTTGAAAGGGATATCTCAACCCTCGTGAAAGAGTTCGTCATTCGGGATAAGATTATAAGACTCTTTCATATATGGATATGAAAGATAGGGATATTCTATCCGAGGGTTACAAAATGTAGGAAAACCCGAGGCTTGCCGAGGGTTTTGCAACATTTTGTGATCCCGCGGGTAGAATATCCCTATCCTTCATATCCACTTATGAAAGAGTATTTTTCTTTCATACCCTGACGTTTTATTGCAATTTTAACTATAATATCCCGCCATTTTTTGAAATAAATTCGAAGAAATTCACGACTGGAAGTCAATTTTCCATGCATGAAAAATTACGTGATATTTTCAACACAAATCCCATTATTTGCATCTTTTATAGTAAAACCAGTCATATTTGTGAAAAAATGTTAAAATTTTACCGAGGAAATAGAGATTTTGTTGGTATGAAAGAAATCCCTGTCCACTTGACAGTGTCATGAAATATGATATCATTCTCTTACTCTGGGTAGGGATATCATATTGATAGTATCATGACGTCGCGATAAAAGTAGTATAACGTCACATTTACGTTTTGAAACGAAGAGAATGAATCCCACACATGACGGAATCTTGACACCCAATACAAATTACCACATTATAACTATGAGTTTTGTAAGCGTGTTTATTATAACCGTGTTTTACTGAAATCATCAAATATATAATCTAAATTGCAATTGCTTGTGTACCAATTACTTGTTCAACTTCGATATTCGGAGATTTGTACATCTCTTGTTTGTTTCATGCATTTGGTCATTTTGATTTTAATAACATGTTATACCAAATTTTAATAGAATTGTGAATTAATTTGTTATGTTTATTGTATGCATTTTTCTTGTGTTCACCACATGTTACTATATACACATATTTTTGAAAATTTAATACTCTTCTACGTTGATCTTTCTTTATACATATCTTGTAAAAGGTGTTTTCAGTGCCGACATTTTAATTTGGCTTGGTATTTCACAAAAAGGATTTATATAAGCTCTAAGCTTGTTTTCTGATTACGAAATGAATTTATGTACTGTATGTTTATGTTTCAATATATGAATAAAATAATGTTTAAAATATTTGCAGCTTCATTTCATCGTACTGTTAGCCTGTATGATGATTTTTGGCATTTTAGATTTGGGTAATTTAGGAAATGGGAATCTAAATAAGATTTTTAGTGTCCATTATGATACGCGATCTCTAAAATGGTGTGGCAGACAATTCTATTTTTTTTTCATTTCAATATAAACTCTCAGCGTATATGTGTGTCACAGGATAAAAAACACAAACAAGTTCCGGCTGGTTCGTTTCACATTTATTGACCGTGAGCGTCAAAGTTAGTATCAGGGATCAGGTAAGGATCGCGTAAAATCTCATCATGTAAAATTCGCTATCGCTTCTATAATAATATAGCAATATTTGCAAGAAAGCCTGGTAAATAAAACAACACTTTTTATAACATTCGTTCCCGTAGTTACACTCGTCCTAGTATGGTTCACCTATACGAGTCCGTGTGAAGTAACATCCGAGGTATCAACTTCATATATAGTATTAAAGGTCTAAAGGTTTCCATTAATCGTACAGAACGTGAGTGTGTCAACTTTATCAAACGAATCAACAAATCAATGACAGTTATGTCTGTATATATGACAATGACGTCATTATGTGAGGATCTATACACATATTTTCCCGTTTTACTGGATAAAAAAAATAACTGTCTTCCTGATACCCTGAACTTCCTGGTGTAATCAAATGACCCGGAAACTGACACAAGACATATGTATACACGTGTATTTGAATTAATAACTCACCAGTGTGTATTTATTTCTTTATGATGCTAATTTGTGACAATCAGGAAAATAAACTGTTTATTTAAGAATTTCTTTCATTTTATATGATCGATGTTTGGAACAAAAAGGGAAAAGTTTCATTGATTTCCATTACAGTGAATGAACATACACTGTTGGAGTTTTTGCTGTAAAGACATAATTTGTATACGTGTACACACTTGTATTAGAATCAAACTCTGAGTGGTGCTATTGTTGAATTTTCGAGGCTATCTGCCGCTTTGTCAACACCCAAGAAGAACAAATAAAATTACATATTAAAGACGGTCATGGATGTTCACAAAAACATAAACAATGAACACATATATAACATACAGATAGATTAAAGGGACAATATCGATGCGTATTGTCTGAAATCAATGATCCCTTCGGTCAGTCGCTATAACTAGTTGCGATCGCCGAAGGCTTATTTGGTTAATCTATAGAAAGGCAAGACATTGATATTTATATATACAGATATAAACATGCAATTGCTTTACGACTATTTTCACATTAACATCGATCCATCTATTCAAAATAACGCTAAAACATCAAATATACACGATTGCCCAGGCTGCGTGATTTGGCGGACTACATTATATTACTTGATTATTTCCTAAATACAAATTACAAAATAATAAAATATTTATATATACAAATGTAAACATGCAATTGCTTTACGACTATTTTCACATTAATTTCCATCCATCTATTCAAAATAACGTTAAAACATCAAATATTGGCGGACTACAATATATTACTTGATTATTTCCTAAATACAAATTACAAAATTATGAAAATAACATGTAAAATTGTATAAACCATTTTGATGTATTTTATTCGGTTAGTAAAGGTATTGATGATTGATAGACAGAAGAACTGTTATTATAATTGTTCGTAGTAAGACATTGTCCGATTGATTGACACATTAATGGGTTGTGCTTACCGTTTGAATAGTTTCCAAAACTGAGGTTATATATACCATAATAAATTATAGTTGTAACACTTAAGCAGTATTTTCTGCAAAAGAAATCCATCTCTCTTCGATCAAGGTAAGTGAAATACAAGTGTAGTTATGTTAGTTTTTTTTTAAGATTTGGAAACATTTGAATGTCATATGAATTCATTTTCCTCAACACGTGTAATTTAATTTATTAACTTCCAGTTTCTTTTTTTTTTCTTTTTTTTTTCGCATTCAAATTGCATTGTACCAAATATGTATTCCGTTTGTTTTAACATAAATTTGTATACACCTGATGGTTGGGTAATGCAGGCATTCCTTTTTCAACTGACCGACCGGAGCTTGACTCCCAGCACAGACTTGGAACAGGAAGTCGAATTGCCAGTAACAATTTATTTCAATTTAAAAAATGATTTATATTTGTTGTTGTTCATTTGTGTACGGACGGCATTTTGACAGATATTTTACATGTGAATGATGGCTCGAATGGCAAAAAATTCTTCATTAACATTAGAATAAATGCGTTATTTCGAATATTGGCAACTGGTTCGACAGGCTATCGGCCTTTTATACGTATTGACTTTTAAACTCCTAAACAAATTATATTTTTAGTGCTTTCAATGACCATTATTACAAATGACACTGGTTGCATTGGGATAGGGTTATAGACGATGTATTTACAGTTTGCACTGACATGAACTCATTAACCATGCGTTCTAGTACCATCTCATTATCAGCGTATAATGATAGCACAACACGCGCGGCTATTCTATTGTTACGGGAATAGTCGATGGCGTAGCAACGTGAGGTCATGATACCACTTTTGGTGGAAACATATGAATGACTCGATTCCAATCAGCTGTTCCATTGAATTCGTTGACGATGACGTAAAAGAAAAAAAAATATTGGTATTTTAATAAAAAAAAAATATGCAACTGCTGCGAGAATATTCATTATTCATTTACGCGAAAAACTGTAAGTATAAGTCGGGTAACATAAAATTTACCCGGGCTCCATTATCATTATACCTTCATAACCTCAACAAAATAAAAATTTATTCCTTAAATATTGGGTACGGGCAATACTATTAACGGTAGGAAACAAATGTTTGAGATTTCCAAGGGGCGTAGGGACTAAAGGTACTTGATTTAACTCCTATTAGTAAATGACGTCCATGAAGAGCTTTGATGTTCTGAAAACAAAATTCATTCTCTTTTTGTCTAAAGTACAAAAATAGTAAATGGTATTGATTTTTTATGTGTTCCTTTATTATTTTCAAATAGTTCATATTAAAGAGTCACTCAAAACGTATTTCTATTGCAGATATATGATAATGTCTCCATCCAAGATACTGTGGGCTTTGCTTACTGGACTTTTTGGTATGTATTAACTCTATTAATTAGATACATTGAATCCACAGGAAAGGCTAACAAACAGTTTGACTGTTTCTGGTTCGTTTTCAATACCAATCTGGATGATGTTTCTATATGGATTTTTCAAGTTGAATTTATAAGAATTTTATCAATTACTTCTTGAATGCATAACATGATATATTAATTACATAATTATGTTACCATAGCAATGGTTACACTTAATACTATAATAAAATGGCATCGTGAATGTCATCGATGAGACACAAAACGATTATAAACCCTCCGATTTATTTCTCCTCTTGTTTAAGTTGTACAAATGAATCTATGTATACTGATAAATATTCTTGTTTTATTAATTCAACCTACATTGAACTTTGACGTCTATTGACAGGTATAATGGTCTGTGATGGTATAAGACTGACAGCTACTGACACATCACAGACTACCGAGTTACCTGGATATAGCAGCGGTCGCTGGTATTCAAAGTAAAACCTCACTTCTTCCTTATCGAATAAATATGACCTTATATAATGATAATTTTATTTCCTCTTCTGCCATTTCCATAACTTCGAATGGTGGTTTTGTTTTAGAATATTTCGTTACCTACCTGCTAACGCAAATAATATGGACAAAGGGTCAAGCCTGTACATCTAAATATGTGAGAGGCCTGTCCTGGAAGAAGTTCTTAAAAGTTTCAGAGATAATAAAAACAACCCTCTCTAATAAATATTACAAAGGCAGTTATCTAATATACATGATAGCAGGTATCTCGCTTCATCATCTCTTACTCTTAAATTAAATCAGTCGTTGACATGATTACGGAAAAAAATGAAAATATGTTCTTGCTTGGGTTTGCAGAATTTTTGGTATCATTTTACAAATTCACCTACATGTGTATTTCAGGTCATGTGTTAGTATACGTTTCGGGCGTAGAAAAAACACTAAATTTGTTTATAAACTGTATTATTAAGAGTGTTAGCGCAAAGCTTATACAAACTTCTGCATAAAAAAGCTGCAACATATATGAAGATTGAAAATGAATCTGAATACACGAAAACCCGTCTTTAAATGTTAATATATTAATTTAATGTATTGGTATTTGATTTTCTACATGTAGCAATATGTATCAGACGTGGTCAATTGAAACAGAAGATGAAGGGGACAGCACCATAGAAATAGAATTCGATATGGATATTGAGTATCGGCATGGATGGTGTTATGACAAACTTAATATATACGATGGTAAGCTATTATTTTTCTTCGTGTTTTTCTCATATATTTATTAAATGAGAATGAAATTGATTATGTTAATGAGATTTGTTCCGAAATAGTTACCTTGAAATTGAGTGCCCTTAGCACTGAATTATGGCATCTAAATTTTCTAAAATTGCCTTTGTTATAATGTATAGCGCTTCAAATTTGAAGGACGCATATTTCGCGATTTCGTCAAGAAACATATTCGTAGGGTTTTTATTTCGCGGTATATCGCTTCATCTGTATGCAATGTTAGAACTTTTGCATAACAGTAATGGAATTCTATATATTTTGCGGGTGATTTGAGCTCACTGTTATTTTGAAAACTGCGAATTAAGCGAAAATAAACCTAAATAAAATTCACCCGCTGTACTGTTCGAGCAAAATGTTGTTTATCAATGTATAATGTTCTCAAATCAAATCATGATTATAATGAGTAAATTCATGTTTCCAGTATTTATTTAGACACATACAAATCTGTCATTTCACGCTTATCATCTGAACTTATACTTACTGTGATGCCTGTTTATGAGGAAAAAATACAACATTTTGTGTGATATTTCTTCATCCCAAATCAGGGAAAACTACCGCAGCAACATACCTTGGAGGATTTTGTGGAAAGTCTAAAGAAAATGTACTTTCAAGCTCTGGCCGAAATATGTATGTGGTGTTTATAAGTAATGACCACGATGACTGTAATAGAGGATTCAAACTGACTTACAAACAGATTCCTAAAGAGAAGGAAGGTGAGTGAAAATATATTAATACTGAATTTGAATTATTGCTTTCAACGTAAAAGAAATAGAACTTTTTTTCCATAATATAGCTGCTTATAATAGCTTAGGGATGCAAATTGCACCCGATATGCTTTAAGATGAGATTACTCTATATTTAGATATATAATGTATAGCAATGAGTATACTATTCCTCGGTATATAAAACATCAAATGAACTTGGGTTAAAGCTTGTCCGAAATATGTATGTGGTGTTTATAAGTGATGACCACGATGACTGTAATAGAGGATTCAAACTGACTTACAAACAGATTCCTAAAGAGAAGGAAGGTGAGTGAAAATATATTAATACTGAATTTGAATTATGGCTTTAAACGTAAAAGAAATAAAACTTTTTTTCATAATATAGCTGCTTATAATAGCTTAGAGATGCAAATTACGCCTGATATGCTTTAATATGAAATTACTCTATATTTAGATATATAATGTATAGCAATGAGTATACTATTCCTCGGTATATAAAACATCAAATGAACTTGGGTTAAAGCTTGTACGAATGCATCACAATGCATCGTAGTACATGTAAAACCATATCACATTGTTTTGTGTTTGTATACCTATTATTTTGTTTTTACAGATGTAGACGCCTGGAAGATCGTCAGTATTCTGTTGATAGTAGTTATATCAGTATTGCTGCGATTTGTCTGATAATCTTCATATACTGTAAATGCAAATCGAATGATCATGTGACCCCAATCCGCATAAACAACCAGAGTCCGGAACAACCAAATGTTTGGATGACGCCGGTATCTCAACAGCGTCTTCAAGCAGTCCCTGTACAGAATCAGCCACCGCTAATGCTTCATTTTGTTACTGGAAACTATCAACAGAACATTTGAGAAAAGATTAGGTTAGGTTGAACAATTATCAAAGAATATATATACCACACAACGTCCGAAAACATCAAAGAACAATCGTTTCCTTGTGAAATGGAACATAACTCTGTTGTACGTGTACCTGGATACGAAAAACCTACATGAATACATTTTCATATTGGACAAAAAGTATTTGATGTATTAGGGCAGTAAAAGCGTGAAATCACTTGCATATTATATTTTCATTTTATATTGTCTTGAATATTCAAAGCTTCATACAAATAATTACAATATGTCCAGAATAACATCTGCATTATTAACAATATCAAGAGTGTATCTTTATATTTACCAGCATATAAGACATTGTTTTACCTAATATCATATTAGTTATAAGAAATATTTGTTTAAAGTATTGCGTTTTCTTCTCCGACGTACGAACTTTCAATTTAGGTAACCATTTTCAATGACGTCACAATGCATAAAACTTCATGTATATATGGTGACGTTTCGCATAGAGATACTAAACTGTAGTGTGATTATTGATAATTAATTTCATGAATTTTTGTTTTATGATATATATTGTTTTAGTTTTGTGGTTGTTTTGAAATAAAATCATTGTAACTTTCTTTATTTTTTTTATTCAATCGCATTTAGCATCGGTGTGGTGCCAAATATGGTTTTGAGATATTATTAAATACACATTAAGTGTATTTAACAAAGAAAATAGTCTTTGAAAGCATAATAATTCAGACATTTTAATTACATGGTCATCAATATCACTGAGTTTAAAAACAATCATGAATAACGATTTCTAAATATATCACGAGTTTATTACCAATACATGCCTATATATGTTTGATGCTGTTAATACCTTGATGCAGTCATTCAATTAGATGCTTTTTCCTTTAATCAAATTATTAGTATCTACCAGAGTTCGAGTAGAAAAAGACACCGAGATATTCACTACTTCCTACATTTTTGTAAATCACAAGTTGTATGTGGAATAATTAGACCCTATTTAATACATAAAGGATTTACTTACATGCATGTGCATGCATGAGTACGTTTCACTAGTGACCTATTCAAACGCACTGAAACGTTGTCGAATAAACACCATGCGTAGAAGTTTTGTTTTGATAGAAAAGTGTGGAAACAGTAACTTATCTCGTCATTACAGGTACAATTGTAGACGGGGACTGAAAATTAACTTTGTTCTTTCAGTTAATGCGTTATTCCAGACTTCGTTGTTTCAGTTAATGCGTTATTTCAGGCTTCGTTGTTTTCAGTTAATTTGCTATTTTAAACTTTGTTGTTTCAGTTAATCCGTTATTTCAGACTTCTTTGTTTCAGTTAATCCGTTATTTCAGACTTCGTTGTTTCAGTTAATTTGCTATTTCAGACTTTGTTATTTCAGACTTCGTTTTTTCAGTATAACAATACACAAGATATATATTGTTGAAATACAGGACATTAAATTTCGTTGTTTACGACTTTTTCTTATTTTCGAAGTTGGCTGTATTTTTCTCATTTGATAACTGAAATTCTTGTTTTCATGGCACAACAGCCATAAGATTGCGTTATGTCTTAATCTTGCTTTCATTCTATTTTATGGAACAAACTTGATAAATATAAATAAATGTTATTGAATAGCAAGAAAGACATAAGAAAGACATGTATAACACATATATCTAAAAGATAGGTTTTCATACGACACGAGTATCAATCAATGTGAAGGGTTGTTTTCTTTCGGCTATATCTATTTCTCCTTTTTCAATCTAGGAGTACCCTTGATATTCTATTTCTTTAGATATAGCCCGCATCATTTCAAAGAAACTGTAGGTTACTAAATTTGTCTTCGCGTATTTAAATGACCGACAACGATCCATAACGCCATAGTTTATCAATGTGTTTTGCATTTTACAGAGAAAAGATGGTAAATATCACCATACTTTTTCTTCAATATTTGTCCTGCGTCGAATGTCCTTTTTAACGAGGAAGAGGGAGGTGTTAAGTTATATTCGTTCATGTACATACATTTCCAATGTACTGTTGATAATGACGTATGCTGTCGTTATGGTATTGTATAATGACAGAAGAAATACAATAATGTATTGGCAACATTTATTCTCTCATTATAACGTCGCATATTTAGGTTCAAGTCCAATTGTTTTACTTGATATCAAGTCTTCCATCAGTTCGGTGATGACATTGAAACCTTTGAGTGGAAGATACCGAGCTTAATATTTCCACATCGCTGCGCCATACGTTTAACCAATCCTTATGAACTTCCCGGTAGTGTGTGTTCTTTGTTCCTGCTTTTGATAAATATACATATGTTTATGCGTTTATACTTACGTGTATATAGTGAACACAATGCTGTGAAATGTCCCACACGATGTTACATTTTTTCGTGTTGGACGTGCTATGCATTAACGAATTTGATAATAAGCTGATGATAAATACAGAATACATGTTTAGTATCTTACAATAAAATGTTTATTTTGGTGGGAGACTTAGGAAAGCCAAGTTGACGGGGCTTTGCCAAGTCATATTGGCTTTCCGTGTCGAGCACCAAAATAAAAAGAGTATGGTAAGATACTAACCATGTATTCTATTTATCCTGCAACCACTATAACATTAAACGAAAGCAATTGCCAGTTATTTACTTCTTTTCGCTCGAACCGAGACGTTTCGTTGATGCGGATGAAAAGACTAATTTACTAAACCGAATGAGAGTGTACTCTTTTTTACTACCGTGGGATATATAAGCGCATTCCCAAAAAGTACCGATAATTATATGCAGTGTGTTATATCACTGAAACAATATGAAAATACTCAAAAACAATAATTACCTATCAAAGAACTACTTTACAATACACAACTTTGCCATGAGCCAAAAAAACGACACCACCATACGATATTTTCGATATCGTAAACATGACGTCGTCCGGATAATGTGACATTACCTTTTAGCGGAACTGAATGGCGCTTCATCCACAGAAAGGGTAAAGTTCGGGGTCAAGTTAGAAAATATTCAGTCAGATGTAGAACAAATTCACATGATCGTATTGACAAGTTTATCAGGCAGTAGTTTTCCATCAGTATGTGGGGCAGTTGCAAGATAAAATCAAAAATATAAACAATGCTAGTTTCAATAATAACTAAAAGTCCGGCTGCTGAAGCTATCTGTTGTTATGTTATTGGCATTTTTAGTCTGAACTTCGTCAAGTTGATAAATAGATTTGGATAAGCTAAATGATTTCTTTCTTTTGCGCATTTATTCCTTTACTCGTTTCATCATAATGATAATAATTATTTTTTTTACATTTGTATCGTTTCATTCTACGATATGTTTTAGGAACACAGATTTATTAAAACTTAAATTGACATTTTGATAATTCAATTTGGTTTGTAGCACACATATTGCGTTGGCCAAAAAACGTCAACTTCAAAGATACTGAATCTCTAGATATGCCGATATCCAAAGGTACTTGTCCCCACATATATGTACATCCCTTCACACCCAAACGTCTAAGAAAGATGCGTTATCTTGGTATAGGCCAATAACAATATTGTATTTCTTTTCCTTTTTCATATTTTTAGAGAGACGTATTTTATAGCAAAAATGAGAAGATAATCGAAGACATGAAAAACAATGAGGAATAAACTCGGCTATTGTGGTATCAATACCTCTTTATGTCTAACACATAACGTTAAATGCATAGGGACGCACTATTTATGCCTCACTGCATACATAGTAGCGGATCACTAGTATGACAATATTTGGCATGGTCACTACATCAAACTTCCTGCATATTATCAATACAATCGTCCAATCAAAAGGCCGTGAACTTGATTGGATATGATTTTGAAATGTTTTTAGAGCGTCATGAAAAAATATTCTTAACAAACTTATATATTTTGAAGTCTTAAGATATATGTATTCGTTATTTACATTTGAGATTGATATATAATGCAATACAGATGATTGAACAATTAAAGAATTACAAATTTATGATTACCGTCTTTACGAAAATTAAATTAAAGTCTGCTTTGTTGTGGGTTTTTTTCGTTACAAAAGGGAGCTCTATCTCGGTCTGCCTTCTAGATAGTACTGAAAAACACTGCAATGTCTCTTCTCTAATAGTTGAATCATGTTAACCTAAACATATTTGAAAAATTCATGATTGAAAATTCTTAATAATACTTACATTTTGTAATTGCGACGTTATACTTATTCACGAAACATCTGAATTCGTATTCGATGTATCTCGTAATGAGGCTTGTAAGTTACATTCGATGTCTTTTGCAATTACGTTTGAAAGTTACTATCGATGTATCTCGTAATTACGCTTGTAATTTTGCAATCGATGTATCTCGTTATTACGCTTGTGTTACATACACTCGATGCATTTCGCAATTTCGCTTGTAAGTTACATTCGATGTTTCTCGTAATTACGCTTGTAATTTACATTCAATGTCTCTCGTAATTACGCTTGCAAGTTACATTCGATGTCTTCCGTAATTACGCTTGTAAGGTACATTCGGTGTATCTCGTAATAACGATTGTAACTTACATTTGATGTATCTCGTAATTACGCCTGTCATTTACAATCGATGTATCCCGTATTTACACTTGTGTTATATTCGATGTATCTCGTGATTATGCTTGTGTTAAATTCGATGTATCTCGTAACTACTTTTGTAAGTTATATTTGATGTCTTACATAATTACGCTTGTAAGAAACATTCAATGTCTTTCGTAATTACGCTTGTAAGTTACAATTGATGTATCTCGTCATTACGTTTGTATTACATTTGATGTATCTCGTAATTATACTTTTTAGTTACATTTGATGTGTCTCGTAATTACAATTGTAAGTTACATTTGATGTCTTTCGTAATTTCGCCTGTAAGTTACAATCGAAATATTCGTATTTACGCTTATAAGTTACATTCGATGTCTTTCATAATTACACTTGTCATTCACAATCAATGTATCTCGTTATTACGCTTGTATTACAATTGATGTATCTCGTAATTACGATTGTAAGTTACATTTGAATTATCTCGTAATTACGCTTGTAAGTTACAATCGATGTATCTCATAAATACGCTTATAAGTTACAATAGGTGTATTTCGTAATTACGCTTGTAAGTTACCTGCGACATCTTTCATAATTACACTTGTCATTTACAATCGATGTATTTCGTTATTACGCTTGTATTACATTTGATGTATCTCGTAATTACGCTTGTAAGTTACATTCGATGTATCTCGTAATTACGCATGTAAGTTACAATATATGTGTTTCGTAATTACTCTTCTTAAAGGCGATGTCTTTCATAATTACACATGTATCTCGTAATTATGCTTTTGTTACATTCGATGTATCTTGTAATTACGCTTGTAAATTACAATCGATGTATCTCGTAATTATGCTTGTGTTAAATTTTCGATGATCTTGTAACCACGTTTGTAAGTTACATTCTATGTCTTTCGTAATTACGCTTGTATAGTTATCTAATTCGCTGTGTTTACTTATTACGCTTGTGTTACATTTGATTATCTCGTAATTACGCTTGTAAGTTACATTCGTGTGTTACATTGATGTATCTCATAATTACCCTGGTAAGTTACATTCGATGTATCTCGTAATTACGATTGTAAGTTACATTCGATGTGTCTCGTAATTACGCTTGTACGTTTCAAAAGTAAAGTGACAGCTTTAATGTAGCTCTTTCTGTGTATGGATCATATCATACCAAGTATCATACCTACCATAGTCGAATTCATGTGCATAAGACAGCGTTGTATATCATACGACACTGTAAAACAGTTCAATATAACGACATACATCATTGGTCAAATTATACCTGTTCCATACTGTAATCAAACCGATATATTTTAAATACACCTTGTATGATTTTGGGATGTTTCCAACATTTCCACTTTGTAGTTCGAATATTGTCCATGTGTTACTGAAGTGACATCCAGTGTAACGTTTGACAGTTGATCTTAAAACATTTATAAGGTGAGTAAAATGGTTTTCTTTTACTTCGGCATGTAATGATAATCATAGACCATAAAAGATTGATTAATGAACAGTGATTATTCAAAAGTAGTTTTTAGGTTAGACCACGTCAAAGTGAATGTGAATTAGAGTAAGTAAAAACGCAATCGCTGTAGCCAATGTCTTTGTAATTCTACATTTATTTGGCTTGATTGTTCTGTTTCTTTACATTGTTTAAATGTGTATATCATTGATCCTGCGTTACACTGTAAAGGTATTACTATGCGAATGACTCTTAATCTTCTATTTCAGAGACCATGCATAACCTTATATATGTGAGTCTATTGTTGATGGAACTGTTCGGTATGTGTGCCTTCGTTAACGTAAACAAATATAATAAAAAAAATAAGGATTTTCAACATGTATCATACTTCAAACACATTTAGACTGACCAAACCCATAATGATTCATAAATCAGCCAGCATGCGATCTGGCAAATATTGTTTTTTATGAACAGATAACTTGTCAATAGTGAATGACTATGTTGAAACCAAAATATTTGTTGACTGTTATATATGAAGCAATTATTACGTTTGTATGATGCTTATACGCAATAAAGTAGGGAAATGAAGACTATAAAGAGGTATAATGTAATGCGAGAAAATGAATATTGACATTATTTTTTTCATTATCTTTTGTTTTCTTCTAAATTTTCATGAAGGTACATGGAATACATTTTGCGAGGGCAAAAGACTAATAGCGAAAGATTATCAACAATACGTCGAAACTCCTGGTTATAGTTTCGGGACGAATTATCCAAGGTATTAACATGTATTGTATGCACGTTCAAAAATCCAAAATCGAAATAATTTTTTCAACGTTTTATTTTTTCTTGTTTTTTTTTTCCCTTTTTTTCTTTTTCTTTTACATTTTTTAATATTTGCTATGTTCGCTTTTAACATTAAGTTTTTTTATATTTTTGCATTCCCTTTGTTTTGTACTTATTAATTGTATTTATTTACATTTCCATATTTCTTTTAAGATTGATGTTATTCGAATCTATTTCAAATGAAATGTTATGGTGTCATAAATCTGGTGTCGTAAATATCACCGTTACATAGTTTTCAGTAAAAAGTCTATTTTGAATTAACATTTAACGTCGAAACACTCTGAATAATATTTTTAGATGATTCTCCAAATTTAGTGATTCAGTGAGATAAATAAACGTTTCTAATTCAATGTTTCAGTAATATGTTTGAGACTTGGTCCATCGTTACTGCTGATGACAATTACAAAGTATCAGTCATGATTGAGACGGACATACATCTGCCATGTCCGACATGTTGCGACTACTACGGTTACGATTGGTTACCAGTTTATGATGGTAAGTTAAAATGAAATGTGTATTGAGAGGTTATCTTGTATGAATAACATGCTTTCTCAATGACTAAAAGGTCACAGACCATAAAATTTTAAAAACAGTTATATATAGCTCTGAAACATCAACATACCATCAGAATAAAAATGAAAACAGATTCAGAATCTATAGATCACGTACGCGTTTGTAATATTGCAAGCAACATATATTGAAAAGTGAAATATACGCAAAGGAGTAAGATCGCGGTAAATTAAAAGGACAGCGTAAAATTGACCGAAACGTGTCCGAACTCATATTTATACCCAACGCCATTCGGCAATTAAGTTACAAACTATGCTGAAAAGACATTGGAAAATATGCTTTTCGTTAGCAATATATTAATGATGTTACTGATATGTATTTTTAACAACTTTGTAAAATATTTTCCTAAATTAGGAACAAGTAGTGCAGCGGATTCTCTGGGGAAATTCTGTAGCCGCCACGACGATCTGTCACTTTCAAGTTCAGGTCGATCCATGTACGTGCTCTTTAGGAGTAACCATGTGAGCGAAGAAAAAGGATTCAAATTAAAATATATCCAGGTTCCGAACGAAGAAGGTATTTGTTGCGTCCGTGTTATATTTCATCTAATGTCTTTTGACAATAGCATTGAATGACCTATAAAATACCTGTTTTACATTTTTTTTAAACTAGCAAGTCCATATCAATTAGCTGGAAGGCCTAAAACCATGAAAACAATCTTATTGATATCCTGGGCACTTGTAAGTAGCATTACCAGTATGTAGAATGTTTTGTTTAGTTAGATTACAGTAAAATAAACACCAATATCAAATGCTGTATAAAAAGGCAATATTCTTGTTTTAAGACGTAATTTTGTAAGATGGTTGATTTATACGCAAATATTCGATATTACATCAATTATGTCTTTTTTATACTTTTTTAAAGAGACAAACATCTGGAAGACTGTTGGTATTGTCCTGATAGTGGTGGTATGTATTGGGATCATCACATCCTTGACCATCGTCTACTGCAAATACAAATCCAAGACGAAGTGTCCATTAGACAGGCACAATGCGGATCAGATACAACTACAACGTTATATACCAGTTCCACAGCAGCGGTTACAAGCAGTTCCCGCTCATGTCTTATACCCTCCATCATATCAGCAGGCACAACCCCAGTATCAACAATGTTTGGAAACGCCAAACGGTGCCAACGGCAATCTGCCTGGATCTACGGACGCGGAGGGTGCAGAATAGCAGTAACAAAGACATTTCGGCTTTCTTGTGCAAGAATTTTCAGTGCAAAATGTTATCTTTAGTTGCCCAAGAAACACATCAAATGTAGCAAAACAACTTGTTGAAGATGTATTGAAACACCATTTGGTCATTTTTGATCACCAAGAAGAGAAATTTGCAACGCTATTACATTATTGTTATATAAATTTTGGATAAATTTCGGTATCTATTTCATATTAAACTTTAAACATTAACTGTAATTGTGTTACGCAATTAAAAAGCACATTTTGTTTACTAATTTTACTTAAATAACAAAATAGTTTTCTTTCTGTTTCGGACCACCTTTTTGTTTCGAGAAATCAGGACCCAGTTTCTTCATTATCTCTTTATAACCCACATTATGATATTAACTTCTTCTTAAGAAATCTTTACAAAGGCCAATGACAAAATCTTAATTTGAGAACCTTCTTTACTGAAACCTTAATTAATAAATAATTTTATTAATAGGTTTTACTTTGGAATTTCAGAAAATCGAATAACATGAGAATAATCAATTATTCCAAATGCCATAAATATTTTCTTTAAATCAAATGGCATAATATGTTTAATAGAACCTAGCTATTTTGATATGGGATTTTATGGTATTTTGTTTTTGTACTTTTTTATTTATTTATTTATAATTCTTGTTTTTGCATTATTTTATTGTTTGAGCATCATTAACGTGTTCTAAGGGTAACTCGAAGCCTTACGAACAAAACAAGCCAAACCAATTCCATCGCGGTTCTCAAAATAATCTTCAACATCGC